>NC_053393.1:167039573-167714382 GCF_905171765.1 Bufo bufo
GTTTTGGCAGCACGTTGCTGTCCTTAAATTGGCAGCTGGGCTCAGAAGCCATGTCTCTGTGTTGGGATCTGGGAGCCTTGTGCCTGGATGAAGGCTTGCTACCTGTTTGGCGTGAAAACAGGTTGGTGCTGCTATCAGCAAGGACTCTTTGAGGCAGAATTGCCGCATGATGTGAATTACCACCAACACCGCAAGGTGACTTTTTGTTTGAATATGACTGCTTGTTTTGTCACTTGCCTAAAGTGTGAATAAAACACTTAACTGTTTGATCCAAAGAACTTGTTGTTGCCTCCATACTGCGTCCGCTAATCCTGTTTACCAGAGTGAGTCCCCACAGTAGTTTAAACACATATGCAAATGAGTGTTTTGGGGCACTAAGGGCAGACTCTTTCGCTTGGTACACTATTGTTTCTTGTCTCTGCTTTCTAAGCCCATCCTATCCCTTGATGATTGCCAGGGTCAGGCTTCTGAGAACTCCTCTCTGGTTTAGAAAGGTGACAATTTACATGTCTCTGCTAGCAATGCCTGACGGCATGCTTAGTTTGAGGAAAACAAGGAGAAAGTCTCCCTTTAACCTCCTAACAGTCTAGTTAAAATTGGAAAAACCATCCAAAAATGTTACTTTTTTATTGTAGATTTTTAATGTGTGTCTGCAGTAAATATTGTTGGCGCACAACTCAGGGGACACAATTGCATTTTTAACCCCATCTTTAATTTTAGGTTTAAGGACCACTAATATTTTTCCCCTTTGTGTTTTAGAAGTTATAACTTTTAAATTTTTTCTTGTATATATTTTTTTTCTTTGAGGGATTAGTTGTATGTTTTTTAACCCCTTAGGGACTTGTACCGGTACGGCATGTTTCCCGAGTCCTTAAGGACACATGACGTACCGGTACATAACGTGTTGTTCCGATCACCACCGCCCAGCGGGCGGTGATCGGAACAAGGTGCCTGCTCAAATCATTGAGCAGGCACCTCGGCTAAATGCGCGGGGGGGGGGGTCCCGTGACCCCCCCGTAGTCGGCGATCGCCGCAAACCGCAGGTCAATTCAGACCTGCGGTTTGCGGCTTTTACCTGGTGCGGCGGTGGTGCCATCGGGTCCCCATGTGGCTGTGGGGGGGACCCGATAGCATGGAAGGCAGCGCGATGCCTTCCTGAGGCATCTGCACTGCCTTCCGGTGAAGAGCCTGTGAGATCCAGCCCCCTGGATCTCACAGGCCCCGGAAGCTGTATGAGTAATACACACAGTATTACTCATACAGCCAATGCATTCCAATACAGAAGTATTGGAATGCATTGTAAAGGAATATACCCCCAAAAGTTCAAGTCCCAAAGTGGGACAAAAAATAAAGTGAAAAAAAAAGTTGAAAAAATTAAGTTTTCCCCCCAAAAAATTTTAAGTTTCAAGTAAAAATAAACAAAAACGTCATTTTCCCCAAATAAAGTTTAAAAAAATAGGTAAAAAATAGGGTAAAAAATAAAAAGTATACATATTTGGTATTGCCGCGTTCGTATCTACCAGATCTATAAAAATATCACATGACTTAACCTCTCAGATGAACACCGTAAAAAATAAAAAATAAAAACTGTGCTAAATAAACAATTTTTTGTCACCTTACATCACAAAAAGTGTAATAGCAACGATCAAAAAGTCATATGCACCCCAAAATAGTGCCAATCAAACCGTCATCTCACCTCGCAAAAAATAAGACCCTACCTAAGATAATCGCCCAAAAACTGAAAAAACTATGGCTCTCAGAATATGGAGACACTAAAACATGATTTTTTTTTTTTTCAAAAATTATATTATTGTGTAAAACTTACATAAATAAAAAAAGTATACATATTAGGTATCGCCGCGTCCGTATCGACCGGCTCTATAAAAATATCACATGACCTAATCACTCAGATGAACACCGTAAAAAATTAAAAATAAAAACTGTGCTAAATAAATCATTTTTTGTCACCTTACATCACAAAAAGTGTAATAGCAAGCGATCAAAAAGTCACACTCACCCCAAAAAGTGCCAATAAAACCGTCATCTCATCCTGCAAAAATCTTACCCTACCCAAGGTAATCGCTCAAAAACTGAGAAAATTATGGCTCTCAGACTATGGAAACACTAAAACATTTTTTTTTTTTGCTTCAAAAATGAAATCATTGTGTAAAACTTACTTAAATAAAAAAAAAGTATACATATTAGGTATCGCCGCATCCGTGACAACCTGGTCTATAAAAATATCACATGATCTAACCTGTCAGATGAATGTTGTAAATAACAAAAAATAAAAACGGTGCCAAAACAGCTATTTCTTGTTATCTTGCCTCACAAAAAGTGTAATATAGAGCAACCAAAAATCATATGTACCCTAAACTATTACCAACAATACTGCCACCCTATCCCGTAGTTTCTAAAATGGGGCCACTTTTTTGGAGTTTCTACTCTAGGGGTGCATCAGGGGGGCTTCAAATGGGACATGGTGTCAAAAAAAACAGTCCAGCAAAATCTGCCTTCCAAAAACCGTATGGCATTCCTTTCCTTTTGCGCGCTGCCGTGTGCCCGTACAGCTGTTTACGACCACATATGGCATGTTTCTGTAAATTACAGAATCAGGGCTATAAATATTGAGTTTTGTTTGGCTGTTAACCCTTGCTTTGTTACTGGGAAAAATAGATTAAAATGGAAAATTTGCCAAAAAATAGAAATTCTGAAATTTCATCTCCATTTGCCAATAACTCTTGTGGAACACCTAAAGGGTTAACAATGTTTGTAAAATCTGTTTTGAATACCTTGAGGGGTGTAGTTTCTTAGAAGGGGTCACTTTTATGGAGTTTCTACTCTAGGGGTGCATCAGTGGGGCTTCAAATGGCTTCAAATGGGACATGGTGTAAAAAAACTCCAGTCCAGCAAAACCTGCCTTCCAAAAACCGTATGGCATTCCTTTCCTTCTGCGCCCTGCCGTGTGCCCGTACAGCGGCTTACGACCACATATGGGGTGTTTCTGTAAACTACAGAATCAGGGCCAAAAATTTTGAGTTTGGTTTGGCTGTTAACCCTTGCTTTGTAACCGAAAAAAAAAAAATTTAAATGGAAAATCTGCCAAAAAAGTGAAATTTTGAAATTGTATCTCTATTTTCCATTAATTCTTGTGGAACACCTAAAGGTTTAACAAAGTTTGTAAAATCAGTTTTGAATACCTTGAGGGGTGTAGTTTATAGAATGGGGTAATTTTTGGGTGGTTTCTATTATGTAAGCCTCGCAAAGTGACTTCAGTACTGAACTTGTCCCTAAAAATTGGGTTTTTGAAAATTTCTGAAAAATTCTCAGAATGGCCTGGATAAGTCAAAGCGTTTTAAAGTTATCAGCACTTAAAGTGACACTGGTCAGATTTGCAAAAAATGGCCTGGTCCTTAAGGTGAAGTAGGGCCGAGTCCTTAAGAGGTTAAGAAACATTTTGGGGTGTATATATAGTGTATTAAATAATGTTTATTATTTTATTTTTAGGGGGTTAAAAAAACAGCAACTTTTATGTAATTTTATGATTTTTTTTTTTTTACGGCATCCACTGTGCGGTAAAAATAACATGATTTTGTATAGGTACATACAATGATGATAATGCCACATTTATATATTTTTCCTTTCCTGCTGCAGCCTGTCAGCTGTGCAACTGATCTCTCATTCTCCTCCAGACTGACAGGGAAGAGGGCAGCTTTAGCTGCATATATCTCTGGTTTGGTACAAGCTAGAGATATGGGCTTTGTATTGTTTAAAGCTGGCATTTCCAATGCCAGAATGACAGCAATATCTTCAGTACATGGGAAGATATCACTGTTAGAAATCGGGATGCAGTGAATGCAGCTGAAATTGAAAGTAAAAGCAGTTTTACCTGCAATTATTCTCGACTCGATTCCTCTATTTCTTGGACTTATGCTGTCATTTTGATCTTGTATGAACACCTGGAATGCCAGCTTTCAATCAAGACTAGTTTCAGGCTTCTAGCTGCTACTATTGAGGCGATATCAGCAGCTAAAGCAGCCCCCCCTTCCACTTCTGCCCGAGCTCAGCTCTGGCAGAAACAGTTAAGTGGTTAAAGGGAAGGTTTTCCCACAAATACAATAAAAAGAATGGCATATCACCGGGAGACGCCATCACTTCCTGATCAGTGTGAGTTTGTCTACTCCACAATCAACATGATTGATGTAAAAAATTAAAACCAGACATCATATTGTACATGAAAATCTCTAACAAAGTTACAACCAGCCCTGTACCTGACATGGAACCAGAGATCTCCCCATTCATCGCTCTAATTGTTCTGCTACATTTATTTCAAGCTGGCAGCACAGGGAATGTGACCTTTCACTAGAGATTTTTCTCCCTATATCTGTCACAACTTCTAACAGAAGATATGTATGGCGTGTCCACCTCAGTGAGATGGACAAACAAATAAGAAATAAAAACAAACTGCAGGTGTCGCTATACAGATACATTTCACTGAATAACTCAGTGGCTATACAAAATTTTTAAATACATACAATTACAAAAGTATTCAGCTCAAGGTGCTGGGTTGAAAAATTTAGAATGTTTTTCATGGGACAACCCCTTTAAAATGAAGGAGCTATGGTAACACAGAATTGTTACAGCACATAACACGTGATGTCATAGTGACAACTGAACACAGGAGCTGTACACATCTGGTTTATGAAAATCTATATCTACAGGAATAATAGGGCATAAAAAGTTTTCTGTGTGTGCAGTATAGGGGCGATTTATTACTTTTGACAGTTCTCCTTTAAGCCAGAGGCTATACAAGATCCATGATCACCGATGAGCAGCTGATTTATCAAACTTATTCTTTTTCAGGATGTAAACTTTTCAAACCTCTGGTAGAATAAAAGAAAACACGTCTGCTTCCTTTTCCATGATTCTTTGATCAATGTTCTTGAATAATAGCGCTAAACAATGAATAAATTTCCCCGTATGAGTCATTTACTCCACTAAGCAGCTGCCTATTCATTAGGCAAATGTTGTTAATTTGAAATCATACAGTCAAATGAACACCTGCACTAGGCAAAATAACAAGGTATGGATGTTCTCCAGCAGAGAAATATACTATTCACAGGTTTACGTTGTATTCAGACAGACACAGATAAAATATCAAGTCCTTCCGTGTCCATTTCAGCATATTTTTTAAAGGCTTATTTGTCCTACTGGGCTCAGAAGCTCAAGCTGTGACAGCAACAATTATGATACCTAATGACAACTTCAGGAATTGTAGATTTGCACTCTATTATTCATAGACAATTGCTGGCTACATATTTCTTTCCTTGCCATTTCAAGAAACAAAATCTAATAATTGAATTCATTTATTTAATTTACATGAAACTGTTAGCTTCCACCCTTATGTATAATATGTATTCCAATAATAGTAACACCATGGTAACAACAATATGGAATATGCTTGAAAAAAGATTAGGGGAGGTCTAATTATAATATACACATATATAAATGGACAATATAGATATATTTTTAATGAACTAGACCTGCAACCATATCAAGAGGACATCCTCTACGTCTGGAGGAAAGAAGGTTTCATCATCACATATATGTAGATTCTTTACTGTAAGAGCAGTGAGACTATGGAACTCTTTGCCACAAGATATTGTGATAGTTGACTCACTGAACAAGTTCAAGGGGGCCCTGCATGCCTTTTTTTAAAGTAGAAAAGTTATTAGTACTAGATTTCTGGAGGTAGGGAATTCATCCAGGAATCTATTCTGATTGCTAGGTAGGAAAATGTCTTCTACTATAGGGTAATTGGTGACCACTTCATAGGGATTTTTGCCTTTCACTGGATCCAAATAGCAGGATTATAGTTTGGACCTGTGTCTTTTTCCAACCTCATTAACTACGTAACGTAAATGTACTGTATGTATCTATGACAGAGAAATGTTACTCTCTATTCTCAGCAGTAGCTATTAAAAAAAGAGTAAAGAGAACTAAGAAGTATTGTCTGCTGGCACGGCTATTTGATTTATTTATTCTTATTGCCCTAAAGCTGTTTACTCATTTTGCGCTAAAAAATAATTTTTTTAATCTCTCTTTATTAAAAATATGACATCCTTTTTTTCTGTACAGAGCTGATATGCTCTAGTGGCACCCTTTGGATTTTCTGTCTTTTCCTTCAGACCAGGAGCAGACGGACTCCTTATCTCTGCTCTCTGACATTATAAACACTCATTATAACTCAATCCTTATCTTACTGATAAAAATGTGGCTTAAATAAGTGTGTATGAACTCTCAGTAGGTGTATTACATGAGCACTAGTGATGGATGAACATCTGCCGGGACGGTTCGCGAACGCGATCGCGCAAACACGATCAAATGTTCGCAAACCGCAAGTTCGCGGTGGGTCTCATTCATTTTAATGGCAGGCGAACCTGAAAAACCTTTAGCTCATATTTGCAGGCAAGAAATAATTACTAGAAGTGCACAAATAGTCCCACAACATGGACAGTGACATACCAGATGTATTATTCGAATTTGCGATCGGCATAAAAGAAAATTTCAATGCGAAATATCGGCAATATAACTTTCGCGTACTCGCATGCGCAAATGCACTATACAGTACCCAAATGCACTATAAAGAAAGTATATTGGTATATAACACCCCGCTTCAATCAGTTTTTTTTTTTGGGGGGGACTGGTATATCACACCAGTAGAAATTATTTGTTCCAATAACGCTTGTCCCTCTATATACCTGCAGTATCGCAGCAGAACTGTACACAACTGCCGCACAATACAAATGCACTATAATATACTTTCTAACATAGAAAGTACATTATAACATTGTACAAGGAAGGCAATCCATTAGAATATACATGAAGATAAAACTTTACCTTTAATAATTTTACTATAAGGGTCCATTCACACGTCCGTAAGTGTTTTGCGGATCCGCAAAACACGGACACCGGCAATGTACATTCCGCAATTTATGGACCGCACATCACGGGCACTATAATAGAAAATGCCTAATCTTGTCTGCAATTGCGGACAAGAATAGGACATGTTCTATTTTTTGCGGAAACGGAAGCACAGATGCGGAAATGCGGATCCGCAAATGTGGATTTGGATCCGCAAATGCGGATGCGGACAGCACATTCCAGGCCCCATTGAAAATGAATGGGGAACAGATGCGTACTAGGGATGAGCAAACCCGAACTGTATAGTTCGGGTTCGTACCGATTTTGGGGTGTCCGTGACACGGACCCGAACCCGAACATTTTCGTAAAAGTCCGGGTTCGGTGTTCGGCGCTTTCTTGGCGCTTTTGAAAGGCTGCAAAGCAGCCAATCAACAAGCGTCATACTACTTGGCCCAAGAGGCCATCACAGCCATGCCTACTATTGGCATGGCTGTGATTGGCCAGTGCACCATGTGACCCAGCCTCTATTTAAGCTGGAGTCACGTAGCGCCGCACGTCACTCTGCTATGATCAGTATAGGGAGAGGTTGCAGCCGCGACGTTAGGGCGAGATTAGGCAGATTAACTCCTCCAAAAGACTTCATTCTGTGATCGATCTGCAGCTGTGGATCATTGAAGTGCTATTATTGACTTGCTCACTTTTTGAGGCTGCCCAGAGCGTTTTTAGATCACTTTTTTTCTGGGGTGATCGGCGGCCATTTTGTGACTTGTGGTGCGCCAGCACGAGCTATCACCAAGTGTATTTAACCATCGATAGTGTGGTTATTTTGTGCTATATCCTACATCAGCTGCAGGCTGAGCCTGTGTCACCGAAGTGCATTTAACCATCAACAGTCTGGTTATTTTTTTGGCCATATACTACATCAGCTGCAGGCTGAGCCTGTGTCACCCAAGTGCATTTAACCATCAACAGTCTGATTATTTTTTTGGCCATATACTACATCAGCTGCAGGCTGAGCCTGTGTCACCCAAGTGTATTTAACCATCGATAGTGTGGTTATTTTGTGCTATATCCTACATCAGCTGCAGGCTGAGCCTGTGTCACCCAAGTGCATTTAACCATCAACAGTCTGATTATTTTTTGGCCATATACTACATCTGGTGCAGGCTGAGCCTGTGTCACCCAAGTGCATTTAACCATCAACAGTCTGATTATTTTTTGGCCATATACTACATCTGGTAAAGGCTGAGCCTGTGTCACCCAAGTGCATTTAACCATCAACAGTGTGGTTATTTTTTGGCCATATATTACATCAGGGGCAAGTTGAGCCTGTCACCCAGCGCCTAGAAAATAGACCTGACATTTCTATTCAACCAAATCTGTACTGTTTTAGCTGGTCAAGTTATTTGTATTGACCGTAAAAGCACACTTTTTTTTCTGGGTTGAAAAAGCATTCCCAAATTTGCCATTCTCAAAATAACTAGTTTCTGGTATTTGAGGCCTACTTGAAATCTATCCAAAAAGAAAATCTTACATTGAAGGTATTGATAGTGTCATTCAGAAAAACCTAAGACACACGCTAGCGTGCTGATAGAAGTGTGATTCTGTGATTAAACCTATACCTGTCACACAGCGCAAAAAAAAACAGGTCTCACATCTCTATTCAACCAAATCTGCACTGTTGTAGCTGGTCAAGTTATTTGTAGTGACCGTAAAAGCAGACTTTTTGTTCTGGGTTGAAAAAGCATTCCCAAATTTGCCATTCTCAAAATAACTAGTTTCTGCTATTTGAGGCCTACTTGAACTCTATCCCAAAAAGAAAAATCTTACATTGAAGGTATGATAGTGTCATTCAGAAAACCTAAGACACACGCTAGCGTGCTGATAGAAGTGTGATTCTGTGATTAAACCTATACCTGTCACACAGCGCAAAAAAAAAACAGGTCTCACATCTCTATTCAACCAAATCTGCACTGTTGTAGCTGGTCAAGTATTTGTAGTGACCGTAAAAGCACATTTTTTGTTCTGGGTTGAAAAAGCATTCCCAAATTTGCCATTCTCAAAATTGTGGTGAACGGGAACAATGAGGAAAACATCTAATAAGGACGCGGACGTGGACATGGTCGTGGTGGTGTTAGTGGGACCCTCTGGTGCTGGGAGAGGACGTGGCCGTTCTGCCACAGCCACACGTCCTAGTGAACCAACTACCTCAGCTCCAGTAGCCAGCAGAATTTACAGCGATATTTGGTGGGGCCCAATGCGTTCTAAGGATGGTAAGGCCTGAGCAGGTACAGGCATTAGTCAATTGGGTGGCCGACAGTGGATCCAGCACGTTCACATTATCTCCCACCAGTCTTCTGCAGAAAGCGCACAGATGGCGCATGAAAACCAAGCCCATCGGTCTGTCACATCACCCCCCATGCATATCAGGGAAACTGTCTGAGCCTCAAGTTATGCAGCAGTCTCTTATGCTGTTTGAAGACTCTGCTGCCAGGGTTTCCCAAGGGCATCCACCTAGCCCTTCCCCAGGGGTGAAAGAGATAGAATGCACTAACGCACAACCACTTATTTTTCCTGATGATGAGGGACATGGGAATACCACCTCAGCACGTCTCTGATGATGACGAAACACAGGTGCCAACTGCTGCGTCTTTCTGCAGTGTGCAGACTGAACAGGAGGTCAGGGATCAAGACTGGGTGGAAGACGATGCAGGGGACGATGAGGTCCTAGACCCCACATGGAATGAAGGTCGTGCCACTGACTTTCACAGTTCGGAGGAAGAGGCAGTGGTGAGACCGAGCCAACAGCGTAGCAAAGAGGGAGCAGTGGGCAAAATCAGAACACCCGCCGCCAAGAGACTCCGCCTGCTACTGACCGCCGCCATCTGGGACCGAGCACCCCAAAGGCAGCTTCAAGGAGTTCCCTGGCATGGCACTTCTTCAAACAATGTGCTGACGACAAGACCCGAGTGGTTTGCACGCTGTGCCATCAGAGCCTGAAGTGAGGCATTAACGTTCTGAACCTTAGCACAACCTGCATGACCAGGCACCTGCATGCAAAGCATGAACTGCAGTGGAGTAAACACCTTAAAAACAAAGAAGTCACTCAGGCTCCCCCTGCTACCTCTTCTGCTGCTGCCGCCTCGGCCTCTTCTGCTGCTGCCGCCGCCTCGGCCTCTTTCCTCCGCCTCTGGAGGAACGTTGGCACCTGCCGCCCAGCAAACATGGGATGTACCACCAACACCACCACCTGCGTCACCAAGCATCTCAACCATGTCACACGGCAGCGTTCAGCTCTCCATCTCACAAACATTTGAGAGAAAGCGTAAATTCCCACCTAGCCACCCTCGATCCCTGGCCCTGAATGCCAGCATTTCTAAACTACTGGCCTATGAAATGCTGTCATTTAGGCTGGTGGACACACACAGCTTCAAACAGCTCATGTCACTTGCTGTCCCACAGTATGTTGTTCCCAGCCACCACTACTTCTCCAAGAGAGCCGTGCCTTCCCTGCACAAACAAGTGTCCGATAAAATCAAGTGTGCACTGTGCAACGCCATCTGTGGCAAGGTCCACCTAACCACAGATACGTGGACCAGTAAGCACGGCCAGGGACGCTATATCTCCCTAACTGCACACTAGGTAAATGTAGTGGCGGCTGGGCCCCAGGCGGAGAGCTGTTTGGCGCACGTCCTTCCGCCGCCAAAGATCGCAGGGCAACATTCCTTGCCTCCTGTCTCCTCCTCCTCCTACTCAGCTTCCTCCTCCTCTTCTTCCACCTGCTCATCCAGTCAGCCACACACCTTCACCACCAACTTCAGCACAGCACGGGGTAAACGTCAGCAGGCCATTCTGAAACTCATATGTTTGGGGGACAGGCCCCACACCGCACAGGAGTTGTGGCGGGGTATAGAACAACAGACCGACGAGTGGTTGCTGCCGGTGAGCCTCAAGCCCGGCCTGGTGGTGTGCGATAATGGGCGAAATCTCGTTGCAGCTCTGGGACTAGCCGGTTTGACGCACATCCTTGCCTGGCGCATGTGCTGAATTTGGTGGTGCAGAAGTTCATTCGCAACTACCCGACATGTCAGAGCTGCTGCATAAAGTGCGGGCCGTCTGTTCGCGCTTCCGGCGTTCACACCCTGCCGCTGCTCGCCTGTCTGCGCTACAGCGTAACTTCGGCCTTCCCGCTCACCGCCTCATATGCGACGTGCCCACCAGGTGGAACTCCACCTTGCATATGCTGGACAGACTGTGCGAGCAGCAGCAGGCCATAGTGGAGTTTCAGCTGCAGCACGCACGGGTCAGTCGCACTGTGGATCAGACCCCTCTTCCCCACCAATGACTGGGCCTCCATGCGAGACTGTGTGCCCTGTTGCGCTGTTTCGAGTACTCCACCAACATGGCAGTGGCGATGACGCCGTTATCAGCGTTACAATACCACTTCTATGTCTCCTTGAGAAAACCACTTAGGGCGATGATGGAAGAGGAGGTGGCCCAGGAGGAAGAGGAGGAAGAGGGGTCATTTTTAGCACTTTCAGGCCAGTCTCTTCGAAGTGACTCAGAGGGAGGTTTTTTGCAACACCAGAGGCCAGGTACAAATGTGGCCAGACAGGCCCACTACTGGAGGACGAGGAGGACGAGGATGAGGTGGAGGAGGATGAGGATGAAGCATGTTCACGGGGTGGCACCCAAAGCAGCTCGGGCCCATCACTGGTGCGTGGCTGGGGGGAAACACAGGACGATGACGATACGCCTCCCACAGAGGACAGCTTGTCCTTACCTCTGGGCAGCCTGGCACACATGAGCGACTACATTCTGCAGTGCCTGCGCAACGACAGCAGAGTTGCCCACATTTTAACGTGTGCGACTACTGGGTTGCCACCCTGCTGGATCCCCGGTACAAAGACAATGTGCCCACCTTACTTCCTACACTGGAGCGTGATAGGAAGATGCGCGAGTACAAGCGCACGTTGGTAGACGCGCTACTGAGAGCATTCCCAAATGTCACAGGGGAACCAGTGGAAGCCCAAGGCGAAGGCAGAGGAGGAGCAAGAGGTCGCCAACGCAGCTGTGTCACGGCCAGCTCCTCTGAGGGCAGAGTTAGCATGGCAGAGATGTGGAAAAGTTTTGTCACCACGCCACAGCTAACTGCACCACCACCTGATACGGAACGTGTTAGCAGGAGGCAACATTTCACTAACATGGTGGAACAGTACCTGTGCACACCCCTCCACGTACTGACTGATGGTTCGGCCCATTCAACTTCTGGGTCTCCAAATTGTCCACGTGGCCAGAGCTAGCCTTTTATGCCTTGGAGGTGCTGGCCTGCCCGGCGGCCAGCGTTTTGTCTGAACGTGTATTCAGCACGGCAGGGGGCGTCATTACAGACAAACGCAGCCGCCTGTCTACAGCCAATGTGGACAAGCTGACGTTCATAAAAATGAACCAGGCATGGATCCCACAGGACCTGTCCATCCCTTGTGCAGATTAGATAATAACTCCCTCCCCTTAACAATATATTATTCTTCTCCAGGGCACTTCCTCATTCAATACTATTTTTAATTTCATTTTACCATTATATTGCGGGGCAACCCAAAGTGAATGAACCTCTCCTCTGTCTGGGTGCCGGGGCCTAAATGTGTGACAGTGGCCTGTTCCAGTGGTGGGTGACGTGAAGCCTGATTCTCTGCTATGACATGAAGACTTATTCTGTGCTGACATGAAGCCAGATTCTCTGTTAAGCGACCTCTCTCCTCTGCCTGGGTGCCTGGGCCTAAATATGTGACAGTGGCCTGTTCCAGTGGTGGGTGACATGAAGCCTGATTCTCTGCTATGACATGAATACAGATTCTGCGCTGACATAAGGCCAGATTCTCTGTTACGGGACCTCTCTCCTCTGCCTGGGTGCCTGGGCCTAAATGTGTGACAGTGGCCTGTTCCAGTGGTGGGGTGACATGAAGCCTGATTCTCTGCTATGACATGAATACAGATTCTGCGCTGACATAAGGCCAGATTCTCTGTTACGGGACCCCTCTCCTCTGCCTGGGTGCCTGGGCCTAAATGTTTGACAGTGGCCTGTTCCAGTGGTGGGTGACGTGAAGCCTGATTCTCTGCTATGACATGAAGACAGATTCTGCGCTGACATAAGGCCAGATTCTCTGTTACGGGACCTCTCTCCTCTGCCTGGGTGCCTGGGCCTAAATGTGTGACAGTGGCCTGTTCCAGTGGTGGGTGACGTGAAGCCTGATTCTCTGCTATGACATGAAGACAGATTCTGCGCTGACATAAGGCCAGATTCTCTGTTACGGGACCTCTCTCCTCTGCCTGGGTGCCTGGGCCTAAATGTGTGACAGTGGCCTGTTCCAGTGGTGGGTGACATGAAGCCTGATTCTCTGCTATGACATGAATACAGATTCTGCGCTGACATAAGGCCAGATTCTCTGTTACGGGACCTCTCTCCTCTGCCTGGGTGCCTGGGCCTAAATGTTTGACAGTGGCCTGTTCCAGTGGTGGGTGACGTGAAGCCTGATTCTCTGCTATGACATGAAGACAGATTCTGCGCTGATATAAGGCCAGATTCTCTGTTACGGGACCTCTCTCCTCTGCCTGGGTGCCTGGGCCTAAATGTGTGACAGTGTCCGGTTCCAGTGGTGGGTGACGTGAAGCCTGATTCTCTGCTATGACATGAAGACAGAATCTGCGCTGACATAAGGCCAGATTCTCTGTTACGGGACCGCTCTCCTCTGTCTGGGTGCCGGGGGCCTAAATGTGTGACAGTGGCCTGTTCCAGTGGTGGGTGACGTGAAGCCTGATTCTCTGCTATGACATGAATACAGATTCTGCGCTGACATAAGGCCAGATTCTCTGTTACGGGACCTCTCTCCTCTGCCTGGGTGCCTGGGCCTAAATGTGTGACAGTGGCCTGTTCCAGTGGTGGGTGACGTGAAGCCTGATTCTCTGCTATGACATGAAGACAGATTCTGCGCTGACATAAGGCCAGATTCTCTGTTACGGGACCGCTCTCCTCTGTCTGGGTGCCGGGGCCTAAATGTGTGACAGTGGCCTGTTCCAGTGGTGGGTGACGTGAAGCCTGATTCTCTGCTATGACATGAAGACAGATTCTGCGCTGACATAAGGCCAGATTCTCTGTTACGGGACCTCTCTCCTCTGCCTGGGTGCCTGGGCCTAAATGTGTGACAGTGGCCTGTTCCAGTGGTGGGTGACGTGAAGCCTGATTCTCTGCTATGACATGAAGACAGATTCTGCGCTGACATAAGGCCAGATTCTCTGTTACGGGACCGCTCTCCTCTGTCTGGGTGCCGGGGCCTAAATGTGTGACAGTGGCCTGTTCCAGTGGTGGGTGACGTGAAGCCTGATTCTCTGCTATGACATGAAGACAGATTCTGTGCTGACATAAGGCCAGATTCTCTGTTACGGGACCTCTCTCCTCTGTCTGGGTGCCGGGGCCTAAATGTGTGACAGTGGCCTGTTCAGTGGTGGGTGACGTGAAGCCTGATTCTCTGCTATGACATGAAGACTGATTCTGCGCTGACACGAAGCCAGATTCTCTGCTATGGCATGAAAAGACTGATTCTCTGCTGACATGAAGCCAGATTCTTTGCTATGGCATGAAGAGACTGATTCTCTGCTGACGTGAAGCCAGATTCTCTGCTATGGGACCTCTGTCCAATTGATATTGGTTCATTTTTATTTTTTAAATTTTTATTTTAATTCATTTCCCTATCCACATTTGTTTGCAGGGATTTACCTACATGTTGCTGCCTTTTGCAGCCCTCTAGCTCTTTCCTGGGCTGTTTTACAGCCTTTTTAGTGCCGAAAAGTTCGGGTCCCCATTGACTTCAATGGGGTTCGGGACGAAGTTCGGATCGGGTTCGGATCCCGAACCCGAACATTTCCGGGAAGTTCGGGCCGAACTTCTCGAACCCGAACATCCAGGTGTTCGCTCAACTCTAATGCGGACCCATTTTGCGGACGTGTGAATGGAAAAGATATCCTTCAAATGAAAATATATTAAATTATTAAAGTTAAGCAAAAAGCATAGATGTGGTAGGCAATAACAAGTGCTCGGCGGCACTAAATCAGGTGCTCGGCGGCACCAAATCAGAAACCATATGTCCTACCACAATCCGGGGGGTTCCAGTGCACATCCATGAATCCCGGAGGGAAAGCAAAAACATCCATCCCTGGGCTAGATGATGATGTGGTATTGGAGGACAGGGTGGGCAAAGAACTGTCCCTGATATTGCCCTACAGGGGGGTGCTATTCTGGCCCTGATAGCCTAACACAGACCACCCGCCCTGATAAGAGTGACCCCGTCCGGAACCTTACCCTATATAAAAATGGCCCTAGTACGCCCCTAGCCCCTAGGACCCTGACTTCCAGGTGATCACTATATAGATCTATGTGTTTTTGACTCATTATAAAAGTATATTATAAGTATATCGCACCCCTCTGTGTATCACACCTATCGAAAGCACACCTATACTAGTGCTTAAAATTACTTGTGGCCCTATTAGCTAGCGTTTGGTGTCCCTAACAGCCTGTCCCTGCTCCACACAGCAACCTGTCCCTACACTGGCAAAACACTGAATGTAAAATGGCGGCCAGATCAGGTTTATTTATAAGGTAGGGGGTATGTCCATGTGCTGAAATGTCTCAATTGGCTGTCCTGTACCACCTGATGGATGTGTCATGGGTCAAAGTTCTTCACAATGTAAAAGAATATGGCGGGGCACCAATTTCTCCATATGTTCGCATGTTCAGCGAATCGCAAACACGCAAAGTTCGCCGCGAAACAACCGCGGGCGAACCGCAAGGCCATCTCTTATGAGCACAAAGGGAAAGCACCAGTCACACAGCTAGAAAAACAGTTAACCCTTTGTGACAGAATGGCTTAATATTTTTAATTAAGGCCAATTGAAAAAATTATTTTTATCCAAAGTGAGTAACATGCAATCATTAAAAAAAATTGCCTCCGAAGGTGAAAATAACCTTTAATTTCTTTATTCTATTGCGCCCTATGTAAACACTACAGGAACAAATGCCTACTCTTCAAACATAGGTTTATTCTAGAAATGTCCAGTATAAAATTCTCTAGGGTCGAGTATTGTCCGTGTTTCATCACCGGCTATATTTTTTATGAGTTTATGATTAAATAACAAAGTCTCTGGTTCATTCATCACCCTACACAGAATTTATATACTGTTCTTCATATCTTTTTAGTACTGATGTAAACAGAAAGTGAATATATAATAAAACACGACAAGCGTCCTAACAAAGAATAATCACCTTCTAGGACATAAGAGATGCAGAACACAAAGTCTTCCTTGGCGATGCTTTATGCTTTCATTTCTTCAGACTTATGGAGATTATGCTGTATGTTTATGTGGTATACTTTTTCCTGTGCTAGATAACATCATTTCGTATTGCATTCTTATAGAGATTCATCTCTGCACAGGGGCTCATTAACTGAGGAGCAATCTATGAAAAATATTGCAGAGTGTGAAATCTACCGTAAAATAAAAGTCTGCCGCTAATATAAAGTAACAGCGATCACTATTGGAGAACAATAACAGTTTGCATTGTTATTTAAAGCAATCACTTCCTCTAGCTATATAGTTTATCAGTATTTGAAGTTACAGGCTGCCAATGAGAACTTTTAAGCCTGGGTTCCCATGAAATCACTTTGTCATGTCCCCCAGAAATTCAGCTTTGCCACAGGGACAGTGCACCTCTATTAAATATGAGGGAATCGATTTTGAACTAATTAAATTTGTCACAAATTTAAAACTAAAAATCTTCTTAAAAAAAAATCCAAAGTTTTGCCAATTTGCTTCTGATGAATCGGGCAAAACAGCATCCGCCATTTCTTTCTTTTTTTTTTTGAATTTAGTACACTAGCAAGAGAAACAGAGTAGGGAGGATCACATGACCATGGGCAGGGCTCTAGCTGGTGTGCTTGACCACAATGCTTTGCAGGCAGCCTTACAGTCGACCAGGAGGCAGGCTACTGGCTGGTCTATCAGGCTCTGTGCTACCTGCGAAGCACGGACTCAGCCACTGATGTTAGAGGATGTGTCTGCCATGCCTGACACAGGCCAAACATCTTAGCATCTTGTAGGAATAGTGTAGTGATTGTAAAGAAGACATATTTAGTTAGGTAGATTGAATTACTAGGTAGGAAGTCAAGTTTTATTAGTAGGGAGAGCCTAGGGACAGTAAGTATACTGTGTGGCTTACTGTGAGGGCAGCTGCTGGAACTGTTCATAACTTCATGTCTTGCACTGAATGCACAAAGATAATTTAAAAAGACAGTATTAATTTTTTTTTGCAAGAGCCAGCTTCTTTTTTTTCCAAAAAATCCATTGCAGAGCTTCTACTATGTTTTATAAGCATATTCCCAACACTACTAACAGTATATAATTCACTGTACTGTGCAGTTGCACCTTTTTCTTTCTAAAAACCTGCTGCAATTCTTTTACTGTTAACAAGTGTGCAAATATCTCATTTTAGTACATCAGTACAAGTGTTCATAGCAGGGGATGGTTAATTGGGTCTTTTTTGATCGTTCATAAGTGCGTAGTTAGTGCACTAATGGCAGTTTATAGCATGTTCTCATCCATTGTTGCAATTGTTGCAACTGTTGTAATTTTCGTACCATTTATAAGTGCACACTTTAGTGCATAAATACCAGTTTCTAGTGTGCTTGTTGCAAGAGATATTTAATTGGGCCTGTATTTCTTACCCTAAAAATGTAATTTTTCTATAGTTCATAAGTGTTCAAATAAGCATATTTTAGTGCATCAATAAATACTATGGTGGTGTGTTGTTTAAACAGCAGCATACATCTGCCCCCAACAGGCGACAAAATCTGACAGCGCAGTGTATTTTCGAATAGGCTGTTTGTTAGCTCCATCAACCATTTACCCATAGCTATATATGTTAATATCACTCTGACATTATTTACTATTGCTGTCTTTGCAAGGGCGAGGGGAAAGAGAATATTATATAAAAAATATGTAAATAAAAAAGAGAGAGACTAGAGAAAAAAAAAAAAAAAAAGAGTTCTAGGAAACTTCAGAGTGTCATACACCAAGTTTCAGGACAATTGTAGCCCTTTTCATTCTGGTAGAATTGATCCAGACCCGAACTGAAGTTTTTGACCAATTCGTTAGAATCGGAACCGAAATGAATTTCAAGAAATTCATTCATTTCTAGTCTCCATCTATTTGGTGAGTACAATAAAGGAATTCAAGAGGGGCCTGGATGTATTTCTGGAGCGTAATAATATTACAGGCTATAGCTACTAGAGAGGGGTCGGTTGATCCAGGGAGTTATTCTGATTGCCTGATTGGAGTCGGGAAGGAATTCTTTATTCCTCCTAATGTGCGGAAAATTGGCTTCTACCTCACAGGTATTTTTTTTGCCTTCCTCTGGATCAACTTGCTGGATGACAGGCCGAACTGGATGGACAAATGTCTTTTTTTCGGCAAAATGTACTATGTTATTTCAATATTCACATCTTAACAAGTTATAGTCTATATACCCCTTTCACATGGAAAAATATTTAGCATCAAAGGTATACATTGGGGTGATTTCTGGACTTATCCCTCTGACTTACACCATTCTATAGCTATTCAGTGGCACACATTACACTCAGGCTTCCATGTAAAAGAAATGTTTATGTAATATGTTTTTGCAGGTTTCCTCTGTATGGAATAGTCCTTCAGACTGTAGTATTCCATACAATTGAAAAATAGGTGTACCAGCCTATATCAGCCGATGGATGGCAAAAGAACACTCATTTGACCTCCATGGATTTCTGCCAACCGCATTCAGATGTATGGGCCTGATGCAGAGATTTTCAGCAAAATACATTACCCTATAGATGATAAAATGAGTCTTTTTGAAACCAGTCATATACGTATTACTTTAATATTATGTTTCTTTCTGAGCTGATTATCAGTTTTCTCATATGGAACTGTGTATCCACTGCAACCCCCTAGACAGCAGTACAGCTATTTGAACAATTACAAGCAATCAACCATTTCTGCTACACAGAGCATACTGAAGGTAGATTTATACTATGCTTTTAGACATAAAAACAAGGTATACTTAAAAAGAAAGACTACCACACAGGAAAATGAAGAAAAGCAAATGAGCTCTTAACAAGCTCTACTCTAATGCCATCAGATGTGGCTATTAGAGGCAGATGTGGCATCTGGTGGCATTAGAGGCAGAGCTTGTTAAGTGCTCATTTGCATTTCTTCCCTCCCAGAATTCCAGAGGAGCATGTATGGCCTATAAGTCTCCTCACACTGATTAAGGTCCTCTCTCCCTAAGAGAGTTAGTTCCCCCCTTGCTCGGACACAGGCCTCCTACCCAGTTAAGCCAGAGTACTCTCTGCTTCACCCCGAACTCTCTGCTCACCCCGAACTCTCTGCTCACCCCGAACTCTCTGCCTGCAGATGAGGCGCTGCTTATTTAATATCCAAGTCATGTCTCAAGGCTTTTTTTTAAGAGCTGAACATTGACTTATAGGATAGCTGCCTTACATCTGGTGGCATTAGAGGCAGAGCTTGTTAAGAGCTCATTTGCATTTCTTCCCTCCCATTGGTTTAGGACATACATTAGCTGAAAACTAGTTTTATATGGTACTAAGAGCATGAAGACTAAGCATACTACACATCTAAAGTTATTGATACAGTATATCAGGAATGATTCTCTGGTGCAACTACTTTAGTGTTTTATGTGATGAATATACAGGAACCATTAGTTCTTATTAGCGTGCTCTACAATACATATAACACTTGATTTTAAGCCAAAGCAAATGTGATGTGAACACAAAGAAATTAACACATTGGGCCGCATCAGAATAGATTACATTTACAATTTAAATCTTTGGAAATGCTCTCCATGCATATCAGTATCAAATCTGACAGTGGAAAATAATTTAAAGAGGGAAATTAGAAAGGGAGAATAAACTATACCTGCAGTAATGCTTTTTATAGGTGCCCAGATTTTCCTGATGTGTATGTAAAATTTATAATATATGGGTATGGGTTTTCTGGAGGGGCATATGGTCGTTTTCCTGTGTGGTAGTCTTTCTTTTTAATGTATACCTTATTTTATTTCTAAAACCATAGTGTAAATCTACCTTCAGTATGCTCTGTGTAGCAGAAATGGTTGATTGCTTGTAAGTTTTCAAATAGCTGTACTGCTGTCTAGGGGGTTGCAGTGGATACACAGTTCCATATGGGGAAAACTGATAATCAGCTCAGAAAGAAACATAATATTAAAGTAATACGTATAGACTGGTTTCAAAAATACTAATTTTATCATCTATAGGGTAATGTATTTTGCTGAAATCTCTGCATCAGGCCCATACATCTGAATGCGGTTGTAGAAATCCATGCAGACAACATGAATGCTATGAGGCCTCAGGGTAAGAGGGGCCCAGTATTGCACTATTTCTTCTGTTTGTGACACAAGTCCACCACATTTTCTGGCAGTCATCCTAGAGATGAGCGAATCGATAGTTACGAAGTGGAATTCGATCCGAATTTCAGGAAAAATTTGATTCGCTTTGAATTTCTTCACGCCTCGTGGTAACGAATCACATTTTTTCCTAAAATGGCTACTGCACGTGTTAGGACATGGAGCAAAGAACTCTGGGAACGAGGGATCACCCACAATGCCATGCATGCAGCTGATCAGCAGCAAGCCCCTGTGAGGTCACAGCCCTATAAATACCCTCAGCCATTTTGGATTCTGTCATTTTCCAGTGTGCTTAGTGCAGGTAGAGATGTCAGCAGGCACTACGGACAGTGCTAGGAATTACTTAATTTTGCTGAGGAAACGATTTACAAGTTCAGGGAAAGATTAGTCAAGGTGTAGGGAAAGGATAGGGAGGCATTATCTACGCTATAAAAGGAGAACAGGGTGCAATAGGAGCGTTTCTATTACACTTGCTGACTTATTGAAGATCCAAATTGCTGTTTAGGTTGTTTGCACTATATGATACATCACTAATTCCAGCAAACCTTGCTTGTGATAGGGGTGCAAGTTCTGTGATACAGCCATTTACAGGGTGTATAATAGGAAACCTACATATGTCCTAATTAGCCATTCTTCGGTGAATTGTGATTGTCATATTTCTTATTTTGGGGTGTTGCGGTGAATTGGGAACGGGCAGTGGCCAAATGTTTCTGTCACAGACAGAAGAAGAAGGGGGGGGGGTGGCAGCAGGAGTTGCATCGAGAGGCCCGAGCTCCCGGTGTCATCTAGCGGTCATGTCTTGACCAGCAACCCAGCGGTTCTTAATGGTTGACTCGGTCTTCGAGTTTGTTGCAAGTGAGATCAGACACCACAGCCAAGAGTCGGTGGGTTCCTCTGACACGACGCTTAGTTGGCATGGCCCGGGAGCAGGTCCTGTGTTCCCACCTGTCCTGAACCTACCTCTGTCATTTTCAGTTCACTCAGCGCGAAAGTATTATATGTCGTAGGCTCAGCTCCACTTTTTCATCTAAGGACAAGCTATAGAGGACAGCTCAGCAGCTTCTGACCGCCAAGATCTGAGGAGACATCCGCCGCTTCCTCCAGTAGGTGGGCAAATGTTATGAGGAAAGTCACGTGGGAGCTGGTGTTGCAAGTGGTCAGGCTCCTGGCCCTGAGACCATTGAGTGGGACTCAGTGATGTGCAGACAGTAGCGGATGATGATATTGACGTAGCAGATCACACTTGGGAGCCGGGTGTAGAAGGGGCTTAATAATCAGGAGAAGCGGGGTGGCAGCTTGCGCGTGAGGCATGGCGGAGCCAGCAGGGTGGCAGCAGTAGGAGTCTGAAGCCAAACGTGCCCGGGGTAGACCACCCGCTTCGCAGGAGCCTACCTGCCCAGAAAGTAGCGGTGCAGGGTTCATGGAGGTAGTGGTAGGCAGGGTAGTCAGCACAGAGTGTGAGTGGAAAATGCCATACTCGGCGGTGTGGCAATTCTTTGTTTGGCCGCCGGAGGAGGTGAACATGGCCATTTGCCGGATTTGGGGATAGAAGATGAAGCGTGGCCAGGGTGCCAATGTTGGCACCACGGCCCTGAGTAAACACATGCAGCGTTACTATAAGTGGCCTGGGAGAATCGTGGCTCTGATGTGGTGGTCCAGCTGCTGTAGCAACAGCTGCATCACCTAGTGGCACGCACCCCAATTTTATGCAGTCAAAGCTCCACCACCTCAGCCGAATGGAGCTGTGTTTCCTCCGACCATCTGCTGGTCCAAAAGCTCCTGCACCTCATCCTACTACTCCTTGTCAGTCATTTCCGTCTGCAATCCATCACCGAAGCGATTGCCAAGGGACAACAGTATGCATGCACTCATCCAACGGCGCAGAAGCTGAACGTGCTCCTGGCCAAGTTGGCTGGTGCTGCAGTCCCTCCCTTTCCAAGTAGTGGACTCTGCACCTTTCAGAAAACTGATGGCTTGTGCCAAGCCAAGGTGGAGAGTCCAAAGCCGTAATTTCTTTGCCAAAAAGGCAGTACCAGCCCTGCACACATATGTAGAACAGAAGGTGGGCCAGTTCTTGAGCCTGTCGGTGTCTGCCAAAGTGCACGGCAGCACTACTACTGTCAAGGACATTATATGTCCTTTACCGCCCACTGGGTAAATGTTGTTCCTGCCCAGCCACACAAGCAACTTAGCCAGGTGATACCGCTTCTGCCTCCACTTTCTCACGCCGTTGGTCCTGCGACAATGTCCGCCTCTGCCTCCTCATCCTCCACTGTGTCCTCAGTCTCCAATGCAGAGACAATTCACAGTGCCCCACCAGCATGCCACATGCGCACGGCACAGCGGTGTCAAGCTGTTCTGCACCTTATTTGCCTGGGCGAACAGAGTCGCACAGGGGAGGAACTGCTCAGTGTCCTTCATCAAGAAATCAAATCCTGCCTTTCTCCTCGAGAACTCAAAATCACAACCATGGTGACCGACAACGGGAAGGAGTCAACGCTGCGTCAAGGAGGGCTGAGCCATGCACCCTGCATGGCGCACGTGTTCACTCTGGTTGTAAAGTGGTTCCTGAAGTCTTCTGCTCATCTGCAAGACATCCTGAAAATGGCCAGGAAACTTTGCATGCACTTTTAGCCACTTGTACACCGCAAGCACACCCTCCTTGAGCTGCAGCGGCAGAACAGCATCCCCCAACATAGACTGATATGCGACGTTTCCACCCGTTGGAATTCCACCTCCATATGTTGGACTGACTATACGAACAGAGAAAGGCCATAAACAATTTCTGGATGATACGGGCTGACAGAGGTACTCCCCTGTGAACCTCGATGTTAGCCATTGCAGCTCATATGTGACACCTGCAGTTTGCTCGGGGCCTTTGAGAAGGCACTTTATTTGTCAGTCGCCAGGACTACGGGAATGAACAACGTCATTCCACTGATTCATGTCCTGGAACAGATGCTGCTAAATCTGGATGACAGCGGACAGGAGATGTGGTGACTACATCTCACGGCCACATGAGCCCTGTGGGGACTGAACTAGAGGAGGGGGGGGAGGACATTGGAGCACAAGCAATGCGTAGTAAAATGGGTGGTTTTTCTACACAGGTGACAGGAGAGGAGGAGCAGCCAGAGGAGCTAAAGGGCAATGAGTAAGACAAGGCAGATGACCCAGACACACCGTGGCAGTATGCAGTGGAGATGGAGGCAGGGAGTCCCTCCAAGTCACTTGCGCAAATGGCCCTATGCATGCCACTTGCTTGCGTAGTGTGACAGCCAAATTGTCACCATTCGGCAGAGGGATGACTACTTTCTCTCCACCATGTTAGACCCTCTCTACCGGTCCAAAATGGGAGCCTTTTTCACACCTGCTGATAGGGAGGACAAACTGAACTACTATCAAGACATCCTATGTAGTCATTCAGTTCTGACCGGCGGGGTCCTCTGCGCTCATGTTCCACTGCCATGGCTGCTGGAATGGGGGGGGGGGGGGTCAGGAGCCACATTAAGTCTAGATTTGCTGATAAGCAGTTTTTCTTCACCAGCCTACTGAAGAACTACTCACCAGCAGCAGCAGCTAGACATAGAGCAGAACAGCACAGGTTGTGGCATACCTGGAGTGCACCCTGCAACCCCACATCGAAATCCCTAGACTACTGGGCAGCCAAACTCGATTTGTGGCCGCTATCTGGCCAAATTTGCCCTGGACAAGCTTTCCTGCCCGGCCAGCTGTGTGGCATCAGAGCGGGTGTTAGTGCAGCGGGGGCCATAGTTACCTAAGGAAAACTCGTCTGCCCACCCAAAATGTAAGAGAAACTGGCCTTTTGTGGAAAATGAATCAGGTGTGGATCAGCCAGGATTTCAAACACGAATGCCTGATGCATCAGACTAGATCATCCATGATGCCACACCAAACACTTCGACAAAAGTGACCTGTTTCTTCTGGCTACCTGCTTCAGCTACTTTTCTGATGCTGTCACCCGCTGATGCCACACCTGCTTCTAGGTGCTCCTAAGGTCAGCCACAATCTTCTAGCTGGTACTGGTATTTCTCCCCACCTACCCACTCTGTCTTGGACCACTCTGTGGTCTCATCATGGTGCTGCCACCTCACCTCTCTGTGGTCTCCTCATGCTGCTGCCACTTCACTACTCTGTGGTCTCCTCATGCTGCTGCCACAATTCCCACTATGTCACTGGTCAATCTGTGGCCTCCTCATGCTGCTGCCACTTCACCACTCTGTGGTCTCCTCATGCTGCTGCCACATCGCCACTCTTTGGTCTCCTCATGCTGCTGCCACCTCGCCACTCTGTGGTCTCCTCATGCTGATGCCACCTCAACACTATGTCTCTGAGCCACTCTGTGGTCTCCTCTTACTGCTGCCACTTCACTCTCTGTGGTCTCCTCATGCTGCTGCCACATCACCACTCTGTGGTCTCTCATGCTGCTGCCACATCACCAGTATGTCAATGGGCCACTCTGTGGTCTCCGCATGCTGGTGCCAACCTCACCACTATGTCATTTGGCCACTCTGTGGACTTCTCATGCTGTTCCCACCCTCTGCCTTTTGGGGTGGTTGGCGTCATTATTTATTTGACTCTTCTTCTGATCTGTCAGAAGGAAGGAAAAATGAGGTGCACAATGGATCCTGTCTATGTAGCATCGTAAGGCCTGTACGGTCCATCAGAATTGGCTTATAATTTGATAGCCAAAAGCAGGAGTGGGTACAAAACACAGAAGACATGAAAATATTTTATTCACGGTGTCATCTCTATTTTGGATCCACTTCTGTTTTTTTTGCTTTAGTAATACTGATGGATTGCTGACCAAATGCTGAAGGCGGATAACGGTAACAGTAACCGTTTTTTGGGGGGGGGTTATTGTTCTGACGCATCAGATAATGGGCAAACTTACTGCTGACACCCTCTCCACTCTGTCGGGGGGGCTCTACTTTTATAAGCGTTTAATAGAACAGGTTCTGTAGACATCTATGTGGAATCAGCGGACGATGGTGTAAAAGGAGTGCGCTCTTTTACGCTACAGTAGGATATTGGGCCTCTGCAAGGAGTGCTCTTCTTCTTGACGCTAATATCGACCTGTAAGGCTGAGTTCACACTTGAGTTTTTTGGTCAGTTTTGGCACCGTAACTGCCGAAATAAGTGAAGAGCGATGCCTGTCACGTGCATGTTATACTGACTCACAGTATTGTTTCACTACGATAGCAGACTCCCTATGTGTGTTACTGCAAGGTACAGTGTTCTAAAGTATACAGGCTCTCTGCAGCCAGGAAATAGCTGTTTTTTAACGTGATTCGCCACAAATAAATTCGTATCGAATCAAATCTTTTTGGAAAATTTGGCAAACCGACCGAATCGAATTTTGGAGAAATTTGCTCATCTCTAGTCGCCACTAGGGGAGCTTCAAGCAAAGAGATGTTTCCAGCTTCCATTGCATTTAATGATAGATTAAATTCCTAGTTTTTAATACAATGTGAATGGAAGAAGAGGATTTAGAGCTTTATAGGGGTGATTTATCAATGTATTTATGCCAGTTTACTGGTGAAATATGTTGTCTATAAACTCTCCTTGTTTGCCAAATCTTAAACAAAGATTGAATAAAAACATTTAAAAATGCAAGCCTTCGGTTCAAAGATGTAAGCTAAAAGGAGATAAGGATAACGACATTGAGGCTGCCATAAGAATACATAGAAAACTGGCTTTCTGTCCACACATAAGATGCTTTCTTATTTGGAAAGTCAGGGTGTTGATCACATGACACAGCAGAGGATCAGAAGGGGGGGGATAAGTCACAAATATAGTTAGTGATAAGAAAATTACCTTAACTCAGGCCCGCATGCGGAAGCCAGAGCAAAGGTTTGCGGCCCCCATCCTCCTAGACAGAAACTCAGCTGATTGTGCGATCAGCTGTGTTTCTGCCCGCAGCGCCGCACGATGAAGCATTACAGCTCATGCTGGAGCAATGTATCAGCGCTTCTGCCTTCTTCTCAGATAGGTAAGTGCTATGTAGGGTGGACTCATCTTGGGGGCAGAGGAGTGCAGAGCTGCAGGGTCAGGAGACCCTGATTCATCGCTGCCTTGTTCAAAGCTCCCACAGCAGGCTGGTTTCCCCTGTAACTGGGGATCCTTTGGATGCCAGTTACAGTGGAAATAGTGCAAAAAAAGTCTGTGTCCCCAAAGGTCTTTCAGTGACCTCTTGAGGACAAGTATGTGGAAATAATATATTAAAAAAATAAGTTAAAAAATTAATAAAAAATAATAATCGAAAACAAAAAGAATATAATAAAACACCAATAAAGGAAAAAAAAATGATAGTAAAATAGAAAATTTTAAAATAATAAAATAAATACAAGTAAAAGAAAAAAAAAGAAAGGAAAATTGCAAAATAAAAGAGTGTTCACTGTTCCCTAACAGTATTTTTATGATTCTTTGGGGGGACATTATGTGTTAAAAATATATTTTAAAAAATAATAGAAAATTAAAAAATAACAATAATAATAAATTACAAATAAAAGAAAAAAATAAATAAAAAGTGCAAAATAGTAGAGTGTTTATTGTCCCCAAACAGTCTTTTTTGACCTCTTGGGGGACATATTATGTGGCAAAAATATATTTAAATAATAAGTAATAAACCAATTATAAAAAATAATACAATAAAATATTAATAAAATACAAATAAAAGTAAAAAAGAAAAAGTGAAAAATTAACAAAAAGTGTCAGTGTCCCCCAAAGGTCTTTTTATGACCTCTTGGGGGATATTATTTATAGCAAAAATATATTAAAAAATAAGTAAAAAAATTATAAAAATAATAATAATATAAAACAAAAAGAATATAATAAAACACAAATAAAGGAAAAAAATGATAGTAAAAATAGAAAATTATAAAAATAATAAAAAAATACAAGTAAAAGAAAAAAAAATAAAAGGAAAAATTGCAAAATAAAAGTGTGTTCACTGTTCCCTAACAGTATTTTTTGATTCCTTGGAGGGATATTATGTGGTAAAAATATATTTAAAAAAAATAATAGAAAAAATAATAATAATAATAAATTACAAATAAAAAAATTAAAAAAAAATAAAAAGGCAAAATAGAGTGTTTATTGTCCCCCAATAGTAATTTTTTTTACCTTTTGGGGGACATATTATGTGGCGAAAATATATTTAAATAATAAGTAATAAACCAGATATATAAAAAATAATTCAATAAAATATTAATAAAATACAAAGAAAAGTAAAAAAGAAAAAGTGCAAAATTAACAAAAAGTGTCAGTGTCCCCCAAAGGTCTTTTTATGACCTCTTGGGGGATATTATTTACCCACACCAACCAAAGTCGTCGCCATTATTGCCCTATTCACGTGAAAGTATACGTATTATATAACAAAACGACCGACATAAAATAGGGAACAAATTATAATAATTTATTTTTATGGCAGTTTACATATTTAAAGATTAAGGAGCTATTGTTTGAAAAAAAATATTAATTTTAAAAAATGTTTTGTACAGTTTCCCCCAAATAAAACAAAAATAAATAAATTACAAGCCCTATGTGTCAAGTGAAAAATTGTTGCAAAAACCACAACGTGCGCTAAATCACTTAAAAAGTATGTTCAGACATGGTTATTAAAGTGTTAACCAATAAGCGCTTTCCCCACTGGTAAGGGAAAATGCTTACTGGTTATTACATGGCTCCTGTAACTGGGGGGCAGGAGGAGGTAATAACCGGGGAGTGCCATCCTCTGCAGTGAAGGAAAGCGCTGATTTATGAATAGGAGGCAGAAAGGAAATGTCGCCACTTTTCCTGTAAAAATTACTTTTAACAACTTCCTGCAACATGACCCCTGAAACAGAAGATTCATACTTATCTGCTTCATGCCGCCCTGGCCCCCATCTTCTGGTTCCTGCGCTGTTTACACCTGTCAGTACATTGCCATGGTCACATACACAGCTCCAGTCAATGACTGGCTTCAGCAGTGACACGCTCCTTGTGGCCACATCACAGCTGAAGCCAGTCATTGGCTGGAGAGGTTCATGTGACCATAGCCATGCACTGCCAAGTAAATACAGTGTGGGGAGCAGGTAAGTATAAGGCCCCTTGCAGACGAGCTTGTCCGGATAAGGTCCGGATGCGTTGCGGGAAAATGCACAATTTTTCCGCGAGAGTGCAAAACATTGTAATGTTTTTAATTTTTTTTTAACCCCTACAACGCTAATTTACTTAGCATTCTGTATTCAGAATGCTATTATTTTCCCTTATAACCATGTTATAAGGGAAAATAATACAATCTACACAACACCGATCCCAAACCCGAACTTCTGTGATGAAGTTCGGGTTTGCGTACCAAACATGCCGATTACAATGTTTTGCACTCGCGCGGAAAAATCGCGCATTTTCTTGCAACGCATCCGGACCTTATCCGGACACGCTCGTCTGCAAGGGGCTTAACTCTTCGATTTCAGAGGCCACGCTGCAAGAACTTGTTATAAATTTATTTTTACTGGAAAATCTCTTTAAGCCCCTATTACACTGCAAGATATCCAGGTCACTTACTGGTAACAAGTGTTCATAAGAGCACTTATTCATGATAACTTCCGGTATAATCGTGGCGCACATCTCTCTCTGTAATCAGGGATGTGCTACCGATAATCAATATAACTAAATGAGGTAGGAATGACTATCATAGCGATCATTCCTCCCCAGTCACTTTACATTGGCCTGTGTAATAGGTTGATGCAAATGATCGCCAATCAACATTTTTTTTTTATTGCGGGCCCTTGAAATAGAGCGATGTGACAATGCGGCCTCAGATTAAAAAAGGTTGTGCACCCCCTGCCTTAACTACAGTTTACAAGTCTACTTTGGCTAAGACAGCGACGGATGGTGGTGTGATCTGACACTGATGTACCTTGACCTTGGAGTTCACCTCTAATCTCTTTGCAAGTTGTTCTGGGCTCTTTGGTTACCATTCATATTATCCGTCTCAATTTGCCATCAGTTTTCCTCTTGTGGTCATCTCCAGGGAGGTGGCTACAGTCAAGTAGTCCTTAAACTTCTGAATATGTGCAACGTAGTAACAGGAACATCAAGCTGTTTGGAGATGGTCGTATAGCCTTTACCCTAACAGGTTTGTCTATAATTTTCTTTCCAATCTCCTGAGACAAGTATCTTCTTAGCTTTCTTTGGTCCATGTTCAGTGTGGTACCCACCATGATATCAAACTGCACAGTGACTACTTTTTACACTTTAAAAAGGCAGACTGACTGATTCCAAGTTTGAAGACACCAGTGATTCTAATTACAGGACACACAAATTATTTCCAATCTTTTCTAGAGGTACCATCATTTTTGTCCATGCTAGTTTCATAAGTTTTATAAATTATTCTGTTGAACCATAATCAAAAGCACTGATTTTCATTACCTGATTTTCAGTAATTTTTTAAAATTATTATTACTTTTGTTAGTTTTAAGGTATTTCAGTGACCATTGTGGGTTTTGTCTTTCTTTAACGGAAGGGTACCGACAATTTGTCCATGTGTGTATGGAGGCATTCCCCCATAGAAACATTGCTTCTACATGCAAATATCTCCAAACATGCAAAGGAGCCATATGGTATTTGTGCAATGCCATACAGGTTCAGTGCACTAAGCTCTGGCATGTAATGAGCTGCTACACTCTATACTGGAATGCAAAATCCACGCTTCCTCACCTATTAAACTCCCCTTTTCTGCAGAGACTAAGGACAAGGACCATGTATCAATGCTTTTACTTACTTACACATTCTAGGTTAAATATGTGAATCATAAGCCCCAATGTATAATGAGCCTTTGTAGATGTATTGCACAGCTGTTAATGCACTGACCCATATTTGTTGCAAACATGCAATTATGTGACATATTTTGATACAAAAATCTAATCATAATGTGCATACAAATATGGCTACCAGCAAATGTTGCTTTATCAAACTGTATATTAACAGCTGTTGATATCGGGATGATTAACGGTACATAATGTGTACTCTAAGCAAGGCTTACAGATGATATAAATTATATACATGTCCATGCAAACAACTCTAATTCTGTGTATTTATGACAGTAATAAAGCAGTAATATTCATAGAGTATATGAATTCTTTTAGACACGCTATGAAAGCATAAAGTCACAGAAGCGCTATTGTTTTTGGCGTCCTTTAAACAACCTAAAAATCTTCATCAAAATGCAATAATTGTAGTTTTGGGTGGAGTTTCCTGCTAAAATCACACTTGGCGCATTACAACACCAAAAAAACATGGCAACAAAACTGCTTTGTGTAAAGGACTTTGATTTTCTTACAAAAAATCTTACAAAAAATGGTGGAAAAACAAGCACAGTGAATAAGACTCCAAAACCTGAACTAGATGCTGTGTTTAAATTTAGCCATAGTGTGGTTTCACACTGCTTTTTGTAACATTTTGTTGCAGTTTTTGATACAGTTTTGTAATCCAAAGCTGGAAGTTTGTTGCAAGGAAATGATGACTCTAAAGGAAGGACTCATGCCATGCCTTCCTGCTGGATCCACTTTCTGGCTTGGCTGAAAAGACTGCTGCAAAAACCCCACTGTGTGTGCTGTCCGCATCCGCATTGTCCATGGACAAGGATAGCACTGTTCTATTAGGGGGCCGGCCGTTCTGTTCCACAAATTGTGAAATGCACACAGCCGGTATCCGTGTTTTGCGGATCCGCAATTTACGGACCACAAAACAGCCAACGGTTGTGTGCTTAAGCCCTTAGACTAGATTCATATGCTGCACACCAGCTCCCCAAGGGTTCCACTGAAGATGAAATGCACTGATGTCCACCAAATACACTTACCATTGTCAGGCACCATGTATATGTTTTATTTGGTGTGTAGGACCCATACTAGTTCTTCCTGACAACATTGCACCTTAAAGTCATCTGAATATTGACTGATTCAAACATTCAGGTTCAAAGGGGTTGCCCCATGAAAAATCTTTTACATTTTGTAAACTATCACCTGGATCTGATACTGTTGCAATTGGATTTAATAAAAAATGTAGCCACTGAGTTATTCAATAAAATGTATCTGTATGATGCCACCTGTTCTTTCCATAATTTCTCTGTCCACCTCACTGAGGTGGTCACCCGTCCTCAGTTCTATCCTTCAACTGCCACCAGCAATATCTTGTTACACGCTGTGACAGTTACAGGATACAGCAGAAAAGACACCCCCCTGAGCTGTCAGAGAGGGCATGCTCCCTGAGCTGTCAGAGAGGACATGCCCCCTGAGCTGTCAGAGAGGGCATGCTCCCTGAGCTGTGACAGGGAAAGAGTTGCAGCAGAAAGGAACACTCAAAAAATGGGCAAAAAAGTCTGACACCAGCCTGAGGTGCTGTACTGTCTCCCTGACTCTCCACAATCGATGAATTTGTATTGCTAGCTTCTGTCATTTATTCACTCCAGAGCTTGGCAGAAGAAAACAGAAAAACATGGCTAATGGTCCCGAAACTGAAAGATGTATATTTCAGAAAGTTAGTGCATTGTAAAGGGGTTTCATGTCAGCATGTTCCTGTAACTGACAGGATTATGGAGCAGCTAGGGTTCTTCAGAATGTTTATCACGTTCCTTGCCACTATACCAGACTACTATGTATGTGTTGTGCTATAGTTATCATTATATGAGTAGACTGTCTTCTGCAGTCCTTGGTCTGATTTACATGAGATGTTTTGTCTACAATAAATTAGCACTGGAAGCTTGACCTGTTTTACAAAGCCTACAAGAAATGACAGCAAAGCCGCATATGTCAAGCTTCATCTCCTCTACTCTAGCACATATAGATTTCTACTGACATAGTGCTGAGGTGTAAAACGCGTGGTAATGCTTGAAAGAAGCATGATGAAAGCTCACAAGATAAAGCAGATGCAGTAGAACAACTCATAAAACAGCAATGTATGGCATATACAAGTGTGAAGTGAGATTGCCTATCAACAAGCATGTAGGGTTCTCTCTAAGGCTCTGATCACACCACATCTCTACAATTTTAAGAAAATGTATACAGACATAAACTAGGGAAGGCTATGCCAAAAGGCATCACAGTATACATCTACATACTGACATACCGTAGTCGGCAGATGTGGTGTGAACAGAACCTAAGATGTAGCTCCTGTTTGGAGTTCTGCAGTCTAAAAGGAAGGTCTAGGATTAGAAAATAGTTTTTTTCCCCCAGAAACTGGGGATTAAAGCTCAGCCTTATTCACTTTCAAAAACTGAGCTGCGATACCAAGCAAAGCTCGCAGACAGATGCGGTGCCATAAATGGAAAATGTAGATTTATTTTTTAAAATCCTGGAACAAAATATTGCATCACATGAAACCCCCTAATATAATATCAGTAACAGAACCACTCAAGGAGTGGTCTGGATACTTAAAGGAAAATAAATTCCCTAGATTGGCTGTGGGGCCATGGAAGGATTATTGATTCCCATTTAACCCTTAAGGACAGGGCCAATTTTAGTTTTTGTATTTTTTTTCTCCCCACATTCCAAGAGCCAGAACTTAAATTTTCTGTTCACATAAGGGCTTATTTTTTGCAGGACAATTTCTATACTTAGGTAAAGGTACCATTTAATTTACCATTAGTGTTGATCGAGCACCAAACTGCTCGGGTGTTCGGGTGCTCAAGTAGAACACTTTGGGATGCTCGGGTGCTCTACAGAGCACCTGAGCACAATGGAAGTCAATGGGAGAACCAGAGCATTAAACCAGGCACCCCTTGCTCTGAAGAGGGGAGGGTGTCTGGTTCATAGGAAAAGGTCAGAAATGTATGGAAACACCATTGAAATGGTTTGGGAACAGCATGTGGAGGGTGTCTGGATGCATCTTGGACTTGAGGGCCCCGCTGGGAACGATGTTGTCCAAATAGTACGCCACTTTTACAGACTGACAACAATACGCACCAAACCGAAGATAAAATCGATTTTAGAGGAAATTTTTTTAGAAAACATTCTTTCCTGTATATTTACTTGTATATAAAGTGCAAGTGCTGCCAAAAATTACAAGGAAGAGGCACTCCGATACAACCTGTATATCACATAAAGGAGGGCCTCATTCACATTGTGGTACAATTGTTCAGGTAGTGGGACTTCTACACTCATAAAGCCTATGCACTAAGTGAAAGGGCTGCCAAAAATTACAAGGAACCGGCACTCCAATACACCCTTTATTACACATAAAAGCGGGCATCATATACACCCTTGAAAAATTATGATTGATGGCCTGCTGGTGACCCACTAAAACATTAGGGGCCAGGGCCTGATGCTGATCTGACTATCTAAAAAATTAGGGGTGAGTGTCTGCTGCTGAGCTGACCATCTAAAAAATTAGGGGTGAGGGTCTGCTGCTGAGCTGACCATCTAAAAAATTAGGGGTGAGGGTTTGCTGCTGATTTGACCTTCTAAAACATTAGAGGTTAGGGTCTGCTGCTGAGCTGACCTTCAAAAACATTTGGGGCGAGGGCCTGCTGCTGATCTGATCATCTAAAACATTATGGGCGAGGGCCTGCTGGTGACCCTCTAAAACATTAGGGGTGAGGGTCTGCTGCTGAGCTGACCCTCTAAAACATTAGGAGCAAGGTCCTGCTGCTGAGCTGAGCCTCTAAAACATTAGGAGCGAGGGCAGCCTAATAAGCATGTTGATATGATGGAGGAGGATGAGGAGGACGAGAAAAGGAAGATTGAACCATATACCCTTTTTGTGGAAGGGGTGCATGGAAATACAGTGTATTCAATACACCATAAAAGCCACATTTAAAGTGCCTTTATGTTCAGCCGCTTTCCACTGGTTGAGTAGAGAAGTCAATGTTGTTAATTTTGATAAGAGTCAACCTGTCAGTATTTTCAGTTGACAGGCGGATACGCTTACCTGTTATAATGCCACCAGCAGCACTAAATACCCGCTCTGACAAAACGCTGGCAGCAGGGTAGGCCAGCACCTCCAAGGCGTAGAGCGCCAGTTCGTGCCACGTGTCCAGCTTGGACACCCAATAGTTGTAAGGCACAGAGGGATCACTGAGGACGCTGACACGGTCTGCTAAGTACTCCTTAACCATCTTCCAAAACTTTTCCCTCCTTGTGACAATAGGCCGCGCATCAGGGTGAGAGTGTTGGCGGGGTGTCATGAAACGGTCCCAGGCCTTGGAGAGTGTTGCCCTGCCTCTGTTGGAACTGCTGTGTGCTCCCTTCTTCTCCCCTCCTCGGTTGCCCAAGGAACTACGTACTCTGCGGCCAGCGTTGTCAGCTGGAAATTTTTGGAGCAATTTTTCCACAAGGACCTTCTAGTGTTGCACCATTTTGCCAGTACTCTCCACCACAGGAATGAGAGACGAGAAGTTCTCTTTGTAGCGGGGGTCGAGAAGGGTGAACAACCAGTAATCGGTTTTGGTCAAAATGCGTATAATGCGAGGGTCACAGGAAAGGCAGCATGACATAAAGTGGGCCATGTGTGCCACAGTCCCAACAGACAAGACTTTGCTGTCCTCGTCAGGAGCATGACTCTCAATCTCCTCTTCCTCCTCTTTGGCCCATCCACACTGAACAGATGGAATAAACCTGGTATGGGTACTACCCTCTGTAGAGGAGGCAACCGTCTCCAGCTCGTCCTCCTCCTCATCATCATCCAATTCGCGCTGAGAAGACGAACTGAGGGTGGTCTGGCTATCACCCTGTGTACTGGCATCGCCGCTCACCATCTGTGTTGATTCCTTAAAGTTGCGTAAAACCTCACAGAGGTCAGACATCCATGCCCACTCGTCGCTTGTGAAAAGCAGAAGCTCACTGGAAAGGCGACGACCATGTTGCAGCTGGTATTCCACTACTGCCCTCTGCTGCTCACAAAGCCTGGCCAACATGTGGAATGTGGAGTTCCAGGGCGTGGTCACGTCGCACAACAGTCCATGAGCTGGCAATTGCAAGCGCTGCTGCAGCGTTGCCAGACCGGCGGCAGCTGTAGATGACTTTCGGAAATGGGCACACACACGACGCACCTTCACCAGTAGCTCAGGCAAATTGGTGTAGGTTTTGAGAAACCGCTGAACCACTAAGTTGAACACGTGGGCTAGGCATCGTATGTGTGTGAGCTTGCAAGTTACGGCCATTATCAGACACAACCATGCCTGGTTGTAGGTTGAGTGGCGAGAGCTACAGCTCAGGCTGGTCCCTTATACCCTGCCACAGCTCTGCGGCGGTGTGCTGTTTGTCACCTAAGCAAATTAGTTTTAGCTGGCCCGTTGCCGCTTCCCCACTGCAGTGCTACACTGCTTCCAGCTACTGACTGATGGCTGACTGGTGCTGCAAGATGATAATTCAGAGGATGAAGTGGAGGAGGAGGTAGAGGAGGAGGAGGAGAAGGGGGGTTGCAGCCACTAATGTAGGTGGTGGTGGAAATCCTGATGTAAGTAGGGCCCACAATCCTTGGCATCAGTAGCACCTGTGCCATCCAAGAGTATGACACACTCCTGGCGTCCACAACGTTCACCCAGTGGGCCATCAGGGAAATGTAGCGTCCCTTGCCAAAAGCACTTGTCCATGTGTCAGTTGTTAGGTGGACCTTCCCAATAACTGTGTTGGTCAGGGCACGGGTGATGTTACGGGACACATGCTGGTGTAAGGCGTTAGGTGGACCTTCCCAATAACTGTGTTGGTCAGGGCACGGGTGATGTTACGGGACACATGCTGGTGTAAGGCCGGGAGGGCACACTGGCAAAAAATAGTGGCGGCTGGGGACTGAGTAACCAGGGACTGCCGCCGCCATCAGGCTGCGGGAAGCCTCAGTGTCCACAAGCCTAAACTGCAAATTTTCCAGGGCCAGCAATTTGGAAAGGTGCGCATGTAGTGCTATGGCCTGTGGGTGGGTGGCTGGGTATTTGCGCTTTCATTCAAAGGCCTGGGGTATGGACATCTGTACCTTGCCCTGGGACACAGAAGTGGATGTGCTAGCTGATGGTGCTTGTGAAGGTCCAGGTGCAGGGCGGGAGGCATCCGGGCCTGCGTCTTGGATAGGGGATTGACCAGCATGTAACACAGGGGAAGAGGAGGCAGTGGTGTGACCCGCAAACACTGATTGTGGACCCAGGTGTTCGGCCCACCTATTCGGGTGCTTTGATGCCATGTGGCGGATCATGCTGGTGGTGGTGAGGTTGATTGTGTTCACGACCCTGCTCATTTCGGTACGGCACAGGTTGCAAATGACAATTCTTTTATCGTCTGCACTTTCCTAAAAAAATTGTCAGACTGCAAAATACCTACCCCTTGGTAAGGGAGATTTCTGCAAGGAGGTGCTCTGGGGAACAGTTGCAGGCCTGTTTGGCCCACCTTCTCCCTTTTGACACCCCACTGCCTCTTCCAGCCTGTTGCGGTACTGTGGATCCCTCCCCCTCTGTACTGCTGTCCTCACTCGGCTTGCCACCTTCCCAGGTTGGGTCAGTGATTTAATCGTCCACCACCTCCTCTTCCACTTCCTCACTCTGGTCATCCTCCTGACTTGTTGACCTAACAAGAACCTCACTTATTGACAACTGTCATTATAAACCTCTTTAGACACTAATTGCGGTTGACTTATTGGCAACGATGTCTCATCATCATCATCATCCACCTAATGAAACACTAATTGCTGTTCCCCACCGTCATATTTTTCTGACTCTATTATTAGGGGTACAGAAAGGGCAATCTGTCACAAAGACCGTGATCGCCAAACAGTGTGTTGTCTTACTGGCGCTAAAGTTCGACACATGGCGGATTGGGTTGACAGATTACTGGGAGGGGCTGGGGAAGACCCAGCGGTCATGGTCCATATCGGAACCAATGACAAAGTTAGAGGAAGGTGGAGAGTCCTTAAAAATGATTTTAGGGATTTAGGTCAAAAGCTTAGGGCAAGGACCTCAAAGGTAGTGTTTTCCGAAATACTGCTTGTACCACGAGCCACACAAGAAAGGCAGATTAGGGAGGTTAACAAGTGGCTCAAGAACTGGTGTAGGAATGAGGGGGTTTGGGTTCCGGTCGATCTGGGCCGACCTCTCTGTCAGCTACAGGCTCTATCGTAAGGATGGACTGCACCTCAATGGGGAAGGGGCAGCTGTGTTGGGGGGAAAGATGGCTAGAAGGTTGGAGGAGTGTTTAAACTAGGGACTGGGGGGGAGGGTAATTACATTATAGGATGGGAAGATAGTGCAGATAGAGATCGGGGGCAAGGTAGTGGGAATGGGGGGGGAATGGGGGAGGAATGGAAGGAGGGATTAGAACAGTTCAGAATAAAAGGTGTAGGGTAAAAAATATACATAAACCTCTTAATTGTATGTATACTAATGCCAGAAGCCTGACTAATAAAACTGGTGAACTGGAATTAGTGATGTGTGAGGAGGACTATGACATAGTGGGAATAACTGAGACATGGCTGGATAATAACTATGACTGGGCAGTTAATGTACAAGGTTACAGTCTGTTTAGAAAAGATCGTCAAAACCGGAGAGGGGGAGGGGGTCTGCCTTTATGTAAAGTCCTGTCTAAATCCCACAGTCCGAGAAGATATATGTGAGGGACATGAACATGTGGAGTCACTGTGGGTAGAAATACATGGAGGCAAAAATAATAATAAATTACTAATAGTAGTTTATTATAAACGACCTAATATACCAGAGTCCACAAAATATCTACTACTAAATGAGATAGATGAGGTGGCAAATCATAATGAGGTGATTATTATGGGGGACTTCAACTACCCAGTTATAGACTGGGAAACTGAAAGCTGTATATCTCATAAAGGAAACAGGTTCTTGGCAATAACCAAAGACAATTACCTTTCCCAACTGGTTCAGGACCCGACTAGAGGGACGGCCATACTGGACTTAGTACTAACCAATAGACCTGACAGAACAACAGATATGCAGGTTGGGGGACACCTGGGAAATAGTGACCATAAAGTAATAACCTTCCAATTCTCCTTCGGAAAAAAAAAATCTTTGTGGGATGAAATTGAAAGAAATAAAATAAAATTCCGCCAAGCTTTTTGTGGTTTTGATATAATGGCATATACTGTGAGCTAAAAATGACATGATGTCCTTTTTCTGCAGGTCAGTGCGGTTATATTTCCAGAGCTGTGTGAGGGCTTATTTTTTGTGGGCCCAACTGTAGTTTGTATTGGTACCATGTTAGTGTACTGTGTTCACTGAGCAGGAAAAATATTTTAATATTTTGATAGTTCAGACATGGCAACGTCTATGCTTATTTTTCATTGTTTATTTTTATATGTAAACTTGGGAAAGGTGGGTGATGTGAATTTTTTATATTTTTGTGGGGTATTTTGCACAGTATTTTTTAATCCCCTTCCCCTTAGGGACCTGAACTTATGATCTTCTGGTCCCTTATCCCATAGACTGCAATAGAATACTCTCAGGCATGGCTTTTCAGGCAGTTAGCCATGAAAGACCTGAAGGAACCTTCATGGCAGCTGATCGGAGCCCCGCAATTTCACCATAGGGGCTCCAATTGGAAGGCAGATGGATCTCCCTCCCTCTGTCTAATCCCACAGGGGTTCAATGACTGGGACTGGCGTTATCACTGATCCCAGTCACTGTTGGTGGGTATCTGCTGTATTATTCAGCTGGCATCGGCCATGTATGGAGCGAGCTCAGCATGTGAGCTCACTCCCTACATTTCTTTAATGCTAATCACATACCTGTATGTGATTATGGGTTAAGGAGTTAAAGGGAGTCTTCCATAAGAATTTTGGTTATTCAACCACTGGCTTGCTGATGTGATCCTTGGAAATACCTTTCAACTTTCAATTTACTGAGAAGAAGAAAAAGAAGTTATAAAACCACCATGTAGCCATCTGAGCGGTAATGTGTGGATTATAATTACTTGAGAATCTTGAAAAATTCTAGAATATGGTGTGACTCTAAAAACTGGTGAATCAGTTCCATCATCCCTAATTATGGTATAGGAACGGCTGGACTAGGGCTACAAGTTTAAGGGGAAGCCCTTGTGACTGGGTTTGGAGGGGGTGAGCAGTTAGAAATGGAAGGGAAGGGTAATGTTTAGCATGGGGGGGCAGAGAAAAGGTGGGGAAAAAAGGGGAACAAGCAGGCTGGTGGCTATTTTGATTAGCTGCTGCATTGTAGTGATCCCTTGCCCACCCACCCTCTCTTTGTTGTTTGTATGGGGTAGACTGATTGGTGTTGGTTGGCTGTGCAACCTGGACTTAGTCGTAGTGGCCATGGCGCTGGGGGGGTCGTTGCAGTTGGTGGTAATTGTGGCTCTGGTGTTGTGGGGATGGAGCTAAAAAGACTCTGAACTCCCCAGGTTCAGGAACAGATGTGTAAACTGGTGAAGATCTGCCCAGGTGCTTGGGGCTACGGCCTATAGTTTGATAGTTCTACCTGCCGTTCTTCGGCTATAGGTAATTTTACGTCAGGGTTGGGAAGACCTCCATCAGTTTTTTGGGACTCCAAGGACACGACCCTTGTCTTAATTGTTTTCAAGGAATGTTGTTTAACTGATGTGGATTTTGGGTGGGGCCTCAATGTTATTTATATAATTCATATTATTTATTTTTGGTTGATAAGTGGCTGCTGTGACCATTTAAATCCACTTGCAGTTGTGTCATTATTGGGTCTTGGGATGGGAGTTATTTAGGGAAGGGGCTAGAATAGGTGATGGGGGAACAAGTCAACAATACCCTATAGTCGTGGCTTTAATGAAGATATTGAAGAAGCAGGATACTTTTTGCTCTCCAATTATTGTTTTGCTAAAATTTTAAAAAATTACTTACATCCAATTAAGATCCATTTTGTTCCAATTTTTTGTCAAAAATATGCACATGACAAAATACACTTGACAAGTCAGTAAACAAGATGCAGTTTATTAGGGACACAGGCAGCAGTGATAACAGGAGATGCACTTTTGACTAAATTTAGTAAGTGTGACAGTTTTTAGAAGCAAATGTACAATTATCCAGTATTATCCCTGTGCTGTGTTAGTCACTTGTAAAATTAGTAATCTCCAGCATTACAACGTGCCTAAATGAGCACAGTAATTTGGCACTATGGCAACCATGCTCCTAAATTTTTCTTGCCATCACAACTGAGCTGTGCACAAAGTTTAAAGGGAGATGAATTATTAGTTTCCATTTTGCTTTCAGATACAAGGCCCGGCAGTGAATAAATACATTACGCTTTAAAATAAACAATCTCATAAATATTGATTAGCAATCACAATTATTTGCAGGAGCGATTTCTAGGGCTGAGCCATATAAACATCATTTACGTGTAAAAACAACCAATGAATTAGAGGGCACTTATACACCACATAAAAGCGTGGGGTGTTTGTAGATAGCAATAATTAAAGACCAAATGAAACGCGTCTGGTTAGTAGTTAAATAATAAATACACAACATACAGAAAATGCAAGATATAAACGTGTACAGTACATTGGGAACATATACTGGTTATGGCTACAATTAGTGATGAGCGAATCTTCGTGGACTTCAATCCGAATTTCAGGATAAATTAAAATTGCAGCAAATCAATAAAAACTGAAATAGTGTAAAAAATAAAATAAAATTAATCCTGATCCATTTACTCGCAACGAGACGGCCGCTGCCATCTTGCTTGAAGATCCTGGCCGAAATTCCGTGATTGGTGACGTGGGACATCATTATCCAGCTGGCATGATGATGTCATCTTGGGCCGCGCAAGATTTTGCAGCAGACTTTGAAGCAAGATGTTAGCGGCCATCCCGTCACGCGCAAATAGATCAGGTATCATTATTTTTTCTTGTATTTTACACACTGTTATTAATATTAGATGCGTCAATCCGGTATGAACGCGACATCTGAGGGGTACAATGACTGTGAGCGGCACAATTGTGCCGCTCACTGTCATCGCACCAACTTCTTAAAAAGAAATGCGCTTCGTGACGAAGTAATTCATCATAATGTGGATTTATATTTTAATTTGGCGAAGCAGCCGAGTCGAATTTATGAATACTTTGCTCATCATTAGCTACAATGTATTTACATGTTATTTTTCCTGTACTGTAGGCAATAGTTATCTTAATGAAATTGCACTGGATGCTTGCTGGGTGTCTAGGGATGCTGAACAAGCTCTGGCCGGCTGCAGAAGATTGATTGGGGGAGGATAAAAATAAAATACTAATTGAAAAAATGATCCCAGTATCCTGCTGTACTGTATACAACTTTATACTAAAATATATTTATATCGAATGGAACACAAAAGGGGAATTTACCAACTGATTTGCAACAGTCACTTTTGCACTCCTGTCACTGTTGCACTTTTGCAACAGTCACCTTGTCACTAACAATGGCACATGTTATATTTGCTCTAAAATGTATGACTTTTTAAACCACTCACAAAAAGAGTGCATGGGGTTAAGAGGCAGCATGGTCAGCATCTTTCCAACAGATCTAATATTACATAAGATAAAAGGGGATACAAATTATAGTGCAAGCTTTCACTTTCTGTCTTTAGGACGGTCCAGGCCAAGATGCACCAAAAGTGCTCCATTCTACTCCATTCTACTCCAATGCACTTCATTTTAAAACACCAGCCTTAAAAGAGTTGTCTGAGTTATATAAAAAAAGAAAAACTTGGACCACCCCTGTAAATGGCCTAAAATAGCAAATGAATGAATTCTGATCCATTTTCTCCCCTGTTTTTTTGAGCACTCAGTTCCAGCACTCACCACTCATTCTGCGCACACAGGTCACCACTGCAGCCAATCACTGGCTCAGCAAAGACATCTTGTGTACTGTTAAGGCCAGTGATTGGCTGCAGCAGCGACTTGTGTGCATGGAACATCACCACTGCAGCCAAGAAGATGATGTCAGGAACTTTACTATGTGAAAAAGGCTCCTGGCTGCCGTAGCAACCGAGTGGCTTTTGTGAGCTTGTAAAATGACAGCTCAGATGCTGTAGTCACAAATGACTATGGTATTTGAGGGGTTGAATATCCATGATCAGAATTGTCTCAGAACACAGATGGCACCTGCCAGCTATGGTGCCCACTTAGCTCCTAAGCAGGCACCATCTTTCCCCAATGTTTAATTCAAATTCAACCTACAGTACAGACCAAAAGTTTGGACACACCTTCTCATTCAAAGAGTTTTCTTTATTTTCATGACTATGAAGGCATCAAAACTATGAATTAACACATGTGGAATTATATACATAACAAACAAGTGTGAAACAACTGAAAATATGTCATATTCTAGGTTCTTCAAAGTAGCCACCTTTTGCTTTGATTACTGCTTTGCACACTCTTGGCATTCTCTTGATGAGCTTCAAGAGGTAGTCATCTGAAATGGTCTTCCAACAGTCTTGAAGGAGTTCCCAGAGATGCTTAGCACTTGTTGGCCCTTTTGCCTTCACTCTGCAGTCCAGCTCACCCCAAACCATCTCGATTGGGTTCAGGTCCGGAGACTGTGGAGGCCAGGTCATCTGGCGCAGCACCCCATCATTCTCCTTCATGGTCAAATAGCCCTTACTTTCAAAGTTTTCCCAATTTTTCGGCTGACTGACTGACCTTCATTTCTTAAAGTAATGATGGCCACTCGTTTTTCTTTACTTAGCTTCTTGCCATAATACAAATTCTAAGTCTATTCAGTAGGACTATCAGCTGTGTATCCACCTGACTTCTCCTCAACGCAACAGATGGTCCCAACCCCATTTATAAGGCAAGAAATCCCACTTATTAAACCTGACAGGGCACACCTGTGAAGTGAAAACCATTTCAGGGGACTACCTCTTGAAGCTCATCAAGAGAATGCCAAGAGTGTGCAAAGCAGTAATCAAAGAAAAAGGTGGCTACTTTGAAGAACCTAGAATATGACATATTTTCAGTTGTTTCACACTTGTTTGTTATGTATATAATTCCACATGTGTTAATTCATAGTTTTGATGCCTTCAGTGTGAATCTACAATTTTCATAGTCATGAAAATAAAGAAAACTCTTTGAATGAGAAGGTGTGTCTAAACTTTTGGTCTGTACTGTATGTACTAAAGCATATTCTCTTTACAGGTATTGATAATCTATCGTGAGGTCCATTGTGAGGTCCACTACTGCACAATATAACACGGCAGTTTGAAATAATATAATGTGTCTCATGCTCCCTCTGTAGATGGATGGACTACTGTGCTGCATATACAGTATTAATTGGCCCTCTCACATACACCCAAAGCATCAATGTGCTTGCCTACTGAGAGTTGTAGCCCAATGATACTGGATGATCTCTGAGTGGGTGATGGTATCCTCAAGTCTGGGCATGCTTGGGGGCACAGTCCTCAGAAGACGCTTAAATCATGATCATGGAGCTGACCCGGCCTGTGGCAATCTCCCGAAGCGGGGCCTTTGAATTGTAATGTGTCTTTCCGACCCTTCAAGCGAGTGGTGACATCATCCATCACTCAATCAGCCTCACTTCCAAAGCTTGCCAGATGCCGGGGAAGCTCCATAATCACCATCTAAGTGTCTTCTGAAGACAGTGCTCCCTAGCTTGCCCAGCCTTCAGCATATAATCACCCATGCAGAGACCATCCAGCATCGCCACTCTCTATGGTAGGACTTTTAGCCAGGTAGGCAGGTGTTTTAATGCAAGCTTCAGTTCAGATTTATGTAAGCGGGGCATAAACATAGCTATACACATAGCTAACTGCGGACTATAAGACACAAGCACTTTTTAGCAATTTCTTTTCTTGCTAAAAAGCGTGTCTTATAGTCTGGATAATTTGTTTTGTGTGATATATTCTGAGAGCCGTGTGAGATTTGATGTTATGTGAGACAAGCTAAGTTTTTATTAGTACCACATATACAGTATGACTTTCTGATTACTTTTTATTTCATTTTATTTTTTGGAGGTGAAGTAACCAAAAAAACTGAAATTCTGGAATTAAAAAAAATATTTTTATGACATTTATCACGTCTAATACATAATACATTTTATAAGATTTATAATACAGGTCTTTACCGATGCAGAGATACCAATTATGTGTTTTTTTTTTATTTAACTTTTTACATAAAAAATCTGACTGGCATCCAATTAGGCACTACCTTTGAAAACATCTAATGGTTCATTAGGCACCCCACAGTCATAACAGCCCATCATCACCCTGAAATCTAGTTGTGGGGGTGCTGTTGGATGTGCCTCCTTAAATCCTTCTGTTGCCATTGACCGTGGTCTCTAAGGGATTAAACTGACATAACGATAAAAGGAGACATTCACTTCAAAGAAAGGTTACTGCATTTAGTTACTACGTTATTTGCTGCAAATTAAAAGTAGTATTCCATATTTGTTCCACTTTATTTTTCTAGAGTAAATTATGATAAAATTAAAACAGTCATTTCTGACCATATGGTTTTTTAATATGAGTCACATCTGCCATTTAACTTCATCTAATTGATAAAATGATATTGAACTTAATAAATGTAATGCATAAATTACATAAATGCTGAAAAAATTACCAAATATCAGGGCATTCACTGTGTAAGAAATGTTGTATAAGGCATATTGGAGATTTATTAAAACTAGTACAAAGAGAAAGGGCAGCAGTTGACCATGGCATGGCCATTAAAGGGGTTTCCTGAGGTTCTGACATTAATGACCTATCCTCAGGATAGATCAGGTGATTAATATCAGACCGGCTTCAGTCAGACACCCGGAAACTCTGTTGATCAGCTGTTTGAGGAAGCCATGGTGCACTGGTGAGTGCTGCAGCCTCCTCACAGTCTACAAAGCACAGCACTGTCCATTGGATAGCAGATGTGCTTGGTATTGCAGCTCAGCCCCATTCACTTGATGAATGTATCGTCACTAGTCTAAGAATAGGCTGCAGTACTCCCCAGAACACCAAGGCATCTTTAAAGAGATATCCTGGAGATAGGCCATCCATATCAGAATCTTTGAAAAACCCTTTAATAGCAGTTACTGGTTTCATCTTCTAAAATACCTCTGAAAATGAGAACTGGAGTATTTAGGTTGGTTCATTGCTAATATTTTGATACATTTACATATGTTACATTTTTTCCATAGACATATGTAAGTAGTAAATAAATAAATAATAAGCATCTTTTAACCCCTTCAGGACCCTGCTATTTTTCACCTTAAGGGCTCACGCACACGACCGTTGTTGTTTTTCACTGAAAATTTCCAAAACCCAATTTTTAAGGACCAGTTCAGCTCTGAAGTCACTTTGGGGGCTTATGTAATAGAAACCACCCAAAAATATGCCCATTTTAGAAACTACACCCCTCAAGGTATTCAAAACTGATTTTGAAAACTTTGCTAACCCTTTAGGTGTTCCACAAGAATTAAAGCAGAGTGTAGATGAAATTTCATAATTTCCCTTTTTTTGCAGATTTTCCATTTTAATCCTTTTTTTCCCGCTAACAAAGCAAGGGTTAACAGCCAAACAAAACTCAATATGTATTACCCTGATTCAGTAGTTTACAGAAACACCCCGTTTGTGATCGTAAACTGCTGTACGGGCACGCGGCAGGGCGCAGAAGGAAAGGAGTGCCATATGGTTTTTGGGGGCAGATTTCACTGGGATAATTTTAAGTTGCCATGTCACATTAGAAGACCTTCTGATACACCCTAGAGTAGAAACTCCAAAAAAGTAACCCCATTTTGGAAACTACACTCCTTAAGGTATTCAAAACGGATTTTACAAACTTTATTAACCCTTTAGGTGTTCCACAAGAATTAAAGCAAAATGTAGATGAAATTTCAGAATTTCACTTTTTTGGCAGATTTTCCATTTTAATCCATTTTTGTTACACTAACAAAGCAAGACTTAACAGCCAAACAAAACTTAATACCTATTACCCTAATTCTGTTGTTTACAGAAACACCCTATTTGTGATCATAAACTGTTATACGGGAAAAGTTGGCAATTTTGTTGGTACTATTTTAGGGTACAAATGATTTTTGGTTGCTCTATATTACACTTTTTGTGAAGTAAGGTAACAAAAAATAGCTGTTTTGGCACCGTTTTTATTTTTTGTTTTTTACAATGTTCATCTGACAGGTTAGATCATGTGCTATTTTTATAGAGCAGGTTGTTACCGACGTGACAATACCAAAAATCATTTTTTGTGTCTCCATATTCTAAAAGCCATAGTTTATTTTTATTTTTTGGGTGACTGTCTCATGTAGGGTCTCATTTTTTTGGTATGAGATGACGGTTTGATTGGTACTTGGTTTTAGGGTGCATATGACTTTTTGATCGCTTGGTATTACATTTTTTGTGATGTAAGGTATCAAAAAAATGGCTTTATTGACACAGGTTTTATTTTTACCTGAGAGTTTAGGTCATGTGATATTTAGTTTTAGGGTCACCATATTCTGAGAGCCATAGTTTTTTAAATCTTTTGGGGCGATTGTCTTAGATAGGGTCTTAATTTTTGCGGGATAAGATGATGGTTTGATTGGTACTATTTTGGGGGGCACAGCCCTGTTTTATCGCCTAGTGTTGCTCTTTTTGTGATGACAAAAAAAATTATTGTTTTAGCGCAGTATTATTATTTTTTTTTATGGTGCTCAGGTGAGGGGGTGGGTCATATGATATTTTTATAGAACCTGTGGTTATGGATGCGGCAATACCCAATATGTCTTTTTTTTTTTTTTACAATTGTATGTGTTTTATTTTGGGAAATTAATTTTTTTTTTACTTGAAACTTTATTTCTTTTTATCATGAAAAACACTTTTTATTACTTTTTTTTACTCTTTATTTTTGTCCCACTATGGAACTTCAACTTCTGGGGTCTGATCTCCTCTGCAATGTATTACAATACATCCTGTATTGTAATGCATTGGCTGTCAGCTTGTTTTCTGACAGCCTGCCTGTGAGACACAGCCTAAGGGCTGGATCTCACAGGCTTCTGTAGAAGGCAAGCCCCGATGGCTATGGAAGGCTTCGGGCTGCCTTCTCTGCCATCGGGTTCACGCCACTGCAGTGCGCCTGTACCCTCTGCATGCCGTGGTCAGCTTTGACCGTGGCATACAAGGGGTTAATCAGCCGGCATCAGTGTTTTTATCGATGCCGGCATGTACAGCAGGGGCACCGCTGTCAGTGACTGCCGGGTCCGTGCCGCTGAGCGGGTGGGTGCAGCTCCTACACCCGCCCAATCAGCCCGCCGTACATGTTCGGCGCTGGTCCTTTAGTGATGTTCACCAGCGCCGTACATATATGGCGGGGGTCTTTAAGGGGTAATGTCGCTTGTCTTTTACTGCTTGATTCTGCCCTAGTTATGTTCTTCTGGATGAAGAATAAGTTACAGTACATGTCAGCGGTCACTGACTAGTGCCTCCCTTGAAGAAGGGGCTAGGGCAGCAACATTATAATGACTGGTACTGGATGGGCAATATCTCACTGTGGGGCACATCAGCTGGCACATTATGGGGCATCTATGACTAGAACTATATCAACACATTTTTGACTAGCATTGAAAGATCCTCTTTTTGGGTACTGGCTGACGCTGTGGGAACACTGTGGCTGGCCCTATATGACGGTGTTATGACTGTATACCACCATTTATGAGGACTTTGTGATTTGCACTGCGGGGAACTTATTTGGGTTCATCCTGTAACGCTGTATATTTTCTGCAGTGGAATTGAGGGTGTAAAAATCTACAACACCTACCGTAGAAGTAAAGTTGATAAGATTTTACAGATCTTATCAAAATACTGTAGAAAAAATCTGCAGCAAAAGTTTACTTTAAATGGGTTGGCCACTTTTTGGCTACTTGTGCCCAATGTGTATGTAAGAAGACTATACGACACTTACTAATACAACCTTTGTTAATCAAATATAGAAAATGGCACAGAATATCAACAAAGGCCATTGGGGTCATTTATCAAACTGGTGTAAAGTAGAACTAGCTTGCTTGCTCAAAACAACCAAACAGATTCCTCCTTTCATTTTTCAAAAGAGCTGTCAAAAATGAAATGTGGAATCTGATTGGTTGCTATCTGCAACTAAGCCAGTTCTACTTTACTTGACCCCATATATTGGTAAGTGCTATATAGTCATCTTACAAACACATTGGTCAACAGTAACCAGTAAATGGCCAACCCCTTTAAGGGTCCATTCACACGTCCGTAGTGTATTGCGGATTCGCAATACACCCGGCCGGTACCCCCATAGAACTGCCTATTCTTGTCCGCAACTGCATTTATGAGTAACCAATAAAAGAATCAATGGAAAAATGGGCGAGCACTCATACACTTGGCAACCAAATTGGTGTATTTCCCCTGGGAACGTAATGTATTCATAAAATGTCCACAGGAATCCTGATAATGTTGGAATAAAAAGTCTCTTATGGTATTTCCTTAATAAGTCTCTTATTCCTTAATAAGGAAATACCATAAGAGACTTTTTATTCCAACATTATCAGGATTCCTGTGGACATTTTATGAATACATTACGTTCCCAGGGGAAATACACCTACAATATTTAAAGTGACACTCATTTTCCCAATCTGAGATAGATTCACAGAGGAATTACCTCCCCCTTCACAATAACAGCATATATAAGACCTGGACAATACTTGAAGTTTTTGGTGTGTGATTTATATCAGTGAATTTATCGACTATAGACTAGTATCGGATATTTTATTATCATATATTTTAGCATTCAATACAATATCGACTATACTATTAGATCTACTATAGTTTATGTGATTGTAGTTTTTGTATGTCATTGCTATAATACACAGTTTTTATTATTTTTATTACTTGAATTTTATGGGGATTTAACAATAAATATTTTCTGCATATGTCAATTTGGTTGCCAAGTGTATGAGTGCTCGCCCATTTTTCCATTGTTACATTTACATTTTAACAGAGGGTGGGGTGATTCCCTCTATATGAGCTTGCAGCACCACCCTGTAACTACTAAGGAGTGAGCCACTACAACCCACTACTATTTTCAATAAAAGAATCACTTAGCAATTTATTGGAGTGCCGGTTTTTCTCTTCACAAGAATAGAACGTTCTTTTTTTTTTCAGGAGCCATGGACCGGAAGATCGGGGGCGCGCTCCGGAAATGCGGATGCGGACAGCACACTGTGTGCTGTCCGCATCCATTCCTGCCCCATAGAGAATGAATGGGTCCGCACTCGTTCCGCAATTTGCGAAAAACGGATGCGGACACATCCACGGACGTGTGAATGGACCCTAAATCTGCAGGATGTCAATTGACATGCTGCATATTTCCCTTGCGGATTTTACTCTTTGCAATGTGCCGGGTGAAATCAACTGCAAATCCATGACAAATCTGCATGTAATTCTTGCTGGATTTGTCAAAAGTTTCTCCACTGCAATTCACCTTCCTGTGAGAATGTACCCGAATACTATTTTATTCAACTAGAGATTGACGAGAAGCTCTCTCTTCTTCAAAATGAGGTCATATAGCATGCAGACTGTCTGTAAATCCTCTTGGTGACTAGGATTCTTATGGTTCACAGGAGGGATACATTATCCCATACATAAACAGTATTTATAATAGGAATAATAATAATATAAATCATGATAAACAAGAAACAATTTAGCGCCATGTGTGTTAATTATCCAAATCTATTGACTTACAGAGACTGGATCACATCTTTAAATAGGACACATCTGACAACTTACTTCCAAATGTCCCCCTAATCTTCACTACTGCAGTTTGTTGCGTAGTGACACATTTTCCACACACGTCTTCTGAGATTATCTTCACACTAGTCGCATCATTTGATTCTCTGCTCTTGCTATGCTTTTAATAAGATTATCAATGGCTATCAGAGTTTGCAATTTAAAATGTACTGAAATGATCTTCACCATTTAACTGTGGTTTTACCTCCTAATTGTGACTGGATAAACAAGGAATTCAGACTATAGTATTAACTCTTAAGAGGACTATGCAATTTTCCATTTCTGTGTTTTAGTTTTTTACTCCCTGTCTTCCCAGAGCCATAACTTTTTTATTTTTCCGTTCACACAGCAGTATGACACCATTTGATATTGAATATTATGTAGTGGGAGCTGGAAAAAAATTCCAAATTCCCAAAAATTCTACCACAATTTTTTTTTTTTTTACGGCGTTTCCTATGCAGTAAAATTGACCTGTTACCTTCATTCTCCAGGTCAGTTCATTACCTAAGGGCTCCTGCACACGACCATTGTTGGCCGGTGCCTGTATTGTGGCCCGCAAACAGCAGGTCTGCAATATACTGGCTGTTTGTGCACCGCATCAGGAATGCAGACCATTAACTTGAATGGGTCCGCAATCTGGCAGGTGCAGTGTGGAACGGAGGAACAGAGCCCCATGAAAGCACTACAGAGTGCTTTGGTGGGTTTTCTGTCCGTGGCTCTGCACTTGTTCTATCGGTTCATGGACCCATTCAAGTTGAATGGGTTTGCATCTGTCTGCCAGCCACATGGATGGTGTCCGTGCATTGAGGACTGCAATTTGCAGTCCCCAATGCACGGAACGGGCGGCACACGTTCGTGTGTATGAGCTCTAAGTTGGTTGGACTGCTAATTTGATCACTGAGCAGTAAAACTTTGGAGGGGGGATTTATCACAACTGGAGTAAAGGAAAACTTTAAAGGAAGCACCTTTCATTTTCAGAGCTTCAATGTCTTTATTGTGACTACAGTCATGATAAAAACTAAGTACACCCTCTTTGAATTCTATGGTTTTACATATCAGGACATCTGGTTCATAGAAGGTCTGAAAATTAGGCCAAAACAAATTACATCAGGTCAATATTGGACTGCTTTTTGGCCTAGTTTTTGTTAAATAAATAATGACGCGTGTATTTTGTCATGTGTTGTTCATCTGAGGTCGTATTTACCCAATTTTAAGAACTTCTAAATGCCAGATGTATTTTTATCATTATGTCCGGATCTATAAAACCATAGAATTCAAAGAGGGAGTGATCTACTTTTATCATAACTGTATATAGCTTCTGGACAGTGCTGATTTTACAGGCTCCAATCATATGGAGAAACCTTATGGGTGGAAATTCAAAGGTATATAAAAACTGAAAAAATAATACTTGGTGTAATCTATAGACCCCCTAACATCACAGAGGAGATAGAAGCTCAACAATATAATTATATTCCCCCTAAACTATAATAACACAGAGGATAAATGGGAGAGCTTTAAAGGGCTTCTGTCACCCCCCATTGTGCAATTTTCATTAGCCGACATTAGCTATTTGCTAATGTCAGCTGAGTGCAATCATACATGTCCTACCTTTGTCTGTGGCTTAGTTCTTGTAAAAATCATACTTTTATCATATCAAATTTCTTCACTACCAGCAAGTTGGGCGTGTACTTGCTGGTAGCCGCCGCATCTGACGCTTCTAGACACGCCCCATCTCCTCTTGATAGACAGGGCCAGCGAGCGCTTTCCTCCTCCCGCTGGCCCCGTCTGCTGCTGAATTCCCGCTCCTGTGCTGTAACGTTCCTCGATCGGCGAAGGCGTACTGAGTGAAGGACGCGCGCTTGCCAGCTCCTTCCTTAGCGCGCCTGCGCCGATTACGTCACACTACACCCGGAAGAGAAGACTGATGATTATCGCTGATGCTGGAAATGAATGAATGAATCAATGAAGCTGAAAATCTGTCTCTGCTCCTGTGTACAGATTTTATCAGTGAGTCCCCTTTACACGGGACGTCACAGCAGCAGATTGTTGGGAAGGAAGCCTGCTCAGTGAAGGAGACTGATGCTATTACATACAGAGATCTCCTCCAAAGTATGGGGAGGAACTACAGCTAATGCTTTTGCTCGGCCCCATACTGACTAGTTGATTGCCGGCATCAGATGCTGTTTACACAGCATGATCTGCTGGCGGCAAACAATAATTTGTGACTGCATAAATGATCACTAGCGTTTCGATCATTCATCGGGTAATTAGCGGCACATTTACACCACCAGATAATTGCTAATGAGTGTTCCCATGAACGCTTGCTAACGATTATCTGCCACATTCTCGGCCCATGTAAAGGGCCCTTAAAGGGAACCTGTCACCAGTTTTATGGTGTCCTAACTAAGGGCAACATAAATAAGTGACTGATTCTCTTAGCAGAATGCTGGGTCACTTTCTTTAATTGACCCAGTCAATCTGCCAACATCTTGTATTGAAAAGCTCCAGCTGATAATGAGGAGTCATGAATATTCATGAGCTCCTGACTCTCCCCGCCCACCTGCTGCTGAATGACAGTTTGTTTCCATATGAACCAGCAGCAGGTGGGCAGGGGAGTGGCTATAGCTCTGAATTAAATATACGCTGGACTCAATGACATCACGCCGGACTCGAATCAGCTCATTAGCATGCGGCATGCGGCATCTTTGTGTGTATATTATGAGATAACCATCTGTCACACCAGTAAGTGAATACATCTAAGGTACTTTTTAGTAGTTAATGATTGTATATAATTAGTTAGATTATAATCAAATATCCACATGACAGGTTCCCTTTAAGTAAACAAATCAAGAGACAGAGACTTCATCAAATCTGCTTGTGCTATTGATTTAAGATGTTTATAATAGGAGATACACTTTAGGGCACTTACAGTATAATGACAGCCATATTGATTGCCACCCAAGTTTCCCAGAAATGGACATGAGCACCTTAACAGAAGAGGGCAACTTAGAGGGGTTATCCGGACTAAAAAAATGCCCCCCATATGGCCAGGCCTCCCACATTGAATCTACTTACCTGGCTCCCCACGATGCTCCTGGTCCCCGCACCGCCGCTGCTGCTTCTCCCTGCAAGCGGATTAAAACATCTGGTGTTGGGGGGAGCAGCCAATGGCAGGCAGGGATGGGGACGAGCTTCCCTAGCGTCACCCGTGATGCTAGGGTGGCTCATTCCCGTCGCCGCCTGCCATTGGCTGTCCCCCCCCCCCCCAACACCGGATGAGAAGCAGCGGCGAGGTAACCTGGGGTGGGGAGCCAGGTAAGTAGATTCAGTTTGAGGGGCCTGGGCATATGGGGGCATCTTTAAGGGGGTTCCCCGGGAATTAAGAAAATGAAAATACTTTAATGTTACTTTATTATAAATATATTCCCAAATATCTTTCATCAGTTATAATGGCTTATTTTGTTTAAGGAGCAATAATTAGGAGAAATAAAATGGCTGCTGGAATGGCGGAATGGCAAAAAAATCCAGAAAAGTATTGTGAGGAGCTTTTAGAAGATGTCCCAAGTGTTAGATTCAAGTTAAAGGGGTTCTCCAGGAATTAAGAAAATGAAAATACTTAAATATTACCTTTATGATAAATATATCCCCAAATACTTTTCATTAGTTATAAAGGCTCCTTTTGTCTAGGGAGCAATCATTAAGAGAAATAAAATGGCCGCCGTCCTATTAGTACACACAAAACCTGTCCTAATCACACAGCAGGACAAGTTACTTCACAGCACTGAGATAAAGAACTGCTTCATCCTCCTCTCTACTCTGCCTGTCAGGGATTATGATCCTGAATACAGGTGAATCTCTGTGGGAATGGAGATGATGAAGAATACATAAGAGGAGGGTGGGGATGTGGCTAATGAGCCGCAGCACTTGTATGCAGTCTCCATTACCACAGCCCCACATTACGACAGTCTATCCTGTCCACCCTCTCTGTACTTCATGTCTCCTCATGAACTCCATTCCTACTAAGATTCGGCTAAAGATCTTATCAACTGTAGTCAGGATCATAATCCCTGACAAGCAGAGGAGAGAGGAGGATGAGGCGGCTCTTTAGCTCAGTGCTCTGAAGTAACTTGTCCTCCTGTGTGATTAGGACAGGTTTTCTAAAACGAATAGGACTAATAAGGACGGCAGCCATTTTATTTCTCTTAATGATTGCTCCCCAGACAAAATGAGCCATTATAACTAATTAAAGGTATTTGGGAATATATTTATAATAAAGTAATATTTCAGTATTTTCATTTTCTTAATTCCCAGAGAACCCCTTTAAGGACTTATATTTAAAGCACTATTCTATAAAATTATGTGATGAAAGTGCAAAATTCATCTGTGATATACAGTAGCTAGATGTATCTTTGTTATGCAGCTACCCAAAATTACATAAAAGTGCAGCAAAATCCACATGCTTTTTTGATATAATCATGTTGCATATTATTGTTTAACTGAAGCAATACACTGCCCATAGCAATGCCATCTGCATTATGAGTTCTGACAGCACAGAATCAGAAACACGTTCAAAAATAAGATTTAATAAATAGGAAGGACTACAAGATAGATAGATAGATAGATAGATAGATAGATATTCAGAAAGATATTCATAAACTGCATACTGCTGTTCACACATGCAAATCTTTGTTCTTCCATCAGAGCATTTTGCTAGCATTTTGTTGCAAAGAATATTACTGAGATACATAGATAATGACACTTTGCCCGGTGGGTGAAACTTGAACATTAAACTAAATGAGTACATGGGAAAGACTTAAAACTGCCTCTGGCTTACAACCAACATTCTTGAACCAGAGCAGAAGTAATGAAGAATACGAAAATAACAAAAAAGAAATAGTTTTTTTTCCCCCAGAATGTTTTTCAGTGTTAGCATTTATATTACAGAACTAATTATTTATTTCACCGTCAAGATTTGTGTTATTATTTCCCATTTTCAAGAAAACATTTAAATATTGCTTGGGGTCTGATTATCTTAGATATGCTCAAATGCATCATTACCAAAGTGACTTAGATGCCAATTACAAAATTGAAATATCAAGGTTTACTGGGTGTCCTGGCCCCCCAGTTTTGTCAGAGTTTAATCAGGCTGAAGTCCTCATTCATTAGATGTGTTTTAGCATTGGAATAGTCGGAGAGGCAGAGATTTTTCATCTACATATTATGTATAATTTACATATGAATTGATTAGGAGTTTAGGACAAAGCTAATAGAGAACACAGAGAACAAATGTGGCAATGTATTCACAGTAAAACTAAGGGCTGTTACTATTGATACTGTATGAACATCACTTTGTCGTTAGTTAAGTTTTGTTTAAATGACAAATGAAATACAAAATGTTCCCACATATTCATTAGTGATGAGCAAAGTTTTAAAAAAAATCATTCGCTGCTTAGAACTCCGATAAGAAATTTGATTCAAAGTAGTTTGTAACGAACTGCATTCCATTGTATGGAGTGGCACAATGACAGGGAACGGCTATCGCACCACCCCTCCATCATTTAACCCCTCAGATGCCGTGTTACATGTTAGTGGCATCTGAGAGTCACATTCAGCCTATCAGGGGATTAATTAGTGGTTAAAACCAAAAATACATACTGACCTCCTCCATTTGATCGCGGAGAGGCCGTAGCAACCATCTTGATTGAAGAAAATGCCAAATCACTGATGGCGTCACCAAGCCCGCCCAGCGTGATGATGTGGTACAACAACGCTCGTGAGCATTGGCCTGTTTTTCTCAATAGGGATGGCAGCGACGGCCTCTCCACAATATAATGGATGATGTGAGTATGTTTTTTTTTACCGCCATTTGAAGAAAAATTTATTCGTTGCCACGAAGTGCCAAAAAACTTGGATTCATGGCAAATCAAATTTTTCCTGAAATTCGTATCAAATTCCACTTCGTTAACTTCTATTTGTTCAAAACTAATGCTCATACATAGACCATCACTTAACATCTTGACTTTTGCCTTCAGCAATATACTCCAGGTATATTCTTATTGCTCTCTCCTGAACGTTCAGTGACGTCACTGTTGCATGTAATGGATGCTGTTAGAGGCCAAAAGGCTTTCCTTCATCAGGCATTTACGGACAGTTGACAACCCTGCCTCCCAATGTCTTAATTATTTTTTGAATTATCAATAAGTTCCTTTCCTGTACATTTTAAGGATAGGTGTAGCAATGAAAAAAAAAAACTTGGCTCCTCTCTAGTTTCAGTTTTTTAGTTATTATTTCTTTCCTTTTTTCCCCACATGCCAAGAGCTACAGCTTCCTAAGTTTTCTATTTACAGAGGATTGTTTTCTACCGACAAGTTGTATTTTTAATAACACTACTTAAAGGGGTTGTCCAGGTACAAAGCTGAACCCTGACATACCCCCTTCTTCCCCCACTCAGCCCCTCTGACTTGGTGGAAGCCTCTGCCTAGCAGTGTGCCACTGTAAACTAAAAAGCCCTTGCCCTGCGCTGTATAGAATGCTCCGATGCTCATGTCAGAGGGGCCGAATGGGGGAAGAAGGGGTTATGTCGGGTTCAGCTCTGAACCCAGACAACTTCTTTAAAGGGGTTGTGCCACTAACTGAATGTATCCTGACCAACAGACATCGCTGTTTTATCACTTTCCCTAAATACCACCATTTATCAAAACTGCCTTATTGTAAATTGATTGGCCTACCATTGCGGCCTGTGGCACATCAGTTTTGATGTCAGTTGCTGTTGGTTACGTCCTGTAGTGGAGCCTTGTAATACAGGACGCACATGCTCACAGAGCTTTATTTCCTTCCCTTCGATAACCACTCCTCTATGTGCAGTGTCAGTTACAGTGTCAGCTACGGATGGATGGATGGATAGAGAGGGAGGCAGATAGATAATAGACAGACAGATAGATAAAATTTATGATGAATTTTGCTCTAACAAATGATGGACTTTAGCACGAGTTGTCTCTGTTATTATTCCAGTTACAGAGACCATTTTGAATATGTGGAGGCAGAAAATGAACTGGTTTGTGTCAAATGTCCTGCTGATGTAAGGACTAGTGAGGAGGGAAGAGGGCATCGCATGCTACATCCGATTAACAATGGGCTCAGTACAAAGCTGAATTTTCAGCTTTAGGTTTTTGAAGCAGATCTGCACCAAAAACGTGTGGAAAATGCACAAAAAACACATGGACTTACTGTACATGGAGCTGTTTTTTTCTGCTTTCCGTTCATTTCAGCGAGAGATTCAGCACCGATTCTGCATTTTCGAAGAAGATTATGAGGCAGAAACGCTCCAAAATCAGCACCAAAAAACTGTGTGTGAACTAGCCCTAGAGTGAAAAGTAGTTTATGGCACAACTCCTTTAATGCTTTATATAGTGTATTGACAAACTAAAAAATGTGTTAGGTGGAATGAGAAAAAAAATTCAATTCTACCATTGATTTTTTTTACGGCACAGACTGTTTACCATGGGGGTTATATAATATAACATTTCAGACACAGCTTTATCACTTTTTCAAATGATAAATGGGAAAGGGTTTGTTTTCTTGATTTTTTTCTCCCTTAAAATAACTTTAGTAACAAAGTTATAAAAAACTGTAAAAACTTATTTTTTGTCTCTATAGAGGAACTTTCCCCCCCCTTCTAATTATCATTGTTAATGCTTTAGCCAATAATTTCTTTAGCTTAAGTATATTAGACACTAGAGAATTCAATTTCACTATATATTAATCTCACCCAGAAATCTCTTATTTACCCATTATTTTCATTCTTTATACACCTTCTAAAAGGTCTGATCAAAGCAAAGATTTGATAGCAAACATATTCACAGTTCATTACTGAGAAACGAGTGCCATGCAGAGTGAATAACTGAGATAAACACATTTCCCTTGTGATTCATGGTTTGAAGTTCTAATTTCATCAAAGTGCTGGTGCTCCAAATGTTTAAGGGACCACAGACAACACCTGTTTGATATTGCTGAAATCACAAAAAGACACTTATTTATGCCCATCTGCTATTTTATGAAATAAAAAAAAGGAAATTCCCTTTTAAACATTATTCACTTTTAGGCCTGTATGACTTAAAGAGGACCTTTCATGGGTCCAGACTTTAAGAACTAAGTATAAGGGTATGTAGGGCATACAGCGGGGATCTAATTGCGCTTACAATTTTTTCTGTGCGCCGCTCCGTTCGCCCACTGGGGCCCCATTAAATTATCCCGCCCTGTATGCTAATTTTCACATCGGAACAGGGAGGAGGAGACTGATCTGTTTCTTAATGGGCGTCTCCTTCTCCATGGCTGTAGCACGGTTCAATCGCTGTGGAGAGCGTCAAAGCCAGGGAGAAGGTAAGATTTTTTTTCTCCCTGGCTGTGACACTCTTCGCTGAGATTGAACAGCTCACAGCCAGGGAGAAGGAGACACCCATAGAGAAACAGGGCAGTCTCCTCCTCCCTGTACTGATGCGAAAATTAGCATACAGGGCGGGAGAATTTAACTGGGGCCACAGCGGGCGAACAGAGTGGCGCCCAACAAAATTCTATTAGATCCCAGCTGTATGCCCTACATACCCTGATACTTAGTTTATAAAGCCTGGACCTATGAAAAGTCCTCTTTAAGCACCAAATATTTATGTACAATTTCTACTTAAATTTATCGTCCCAAATACATTTTAAAGTGGTTTTCTGATATTTTGACATTGATGATATATCCTCAGGATAAGTCATCAATATCTGATTGGTGGTTGTCTGACTCCTGGCACCCCCCACTGATCAGCTGTTTGAAGAGGCGGTGGTGCTCTGGTGAGCGCTGCACCCTCTTTCTTAGGCCTGTGGCATCACGTTCATCCCTCACTTGGCTTAGACACAGTTCATTTCCATTCAAGTGAATGGGGCTGAGCTACAATACCAAACACAACACAATGGATGGCGCTGTGCTTAGAAGCTCAAAGAAGCAGGGTGGCCACCTCAAATAGCCGATTGATGGGGTATCAGGAGTCGTACCCCCACCGATCTCTAGTGGATGAACAATTCCAAGGATAGGTATATTTATTTTTTTATTTATTTTTTTAAGTTTCCATGTACTCCTGTTGCAGTTAAATGCTTCTTATGGCAGCCTCTGGTGTTCTTTTGATTGCTTTTCAGAATGTTCACTTAAAGGGGTTATCCCATTATTAATCTAAAAAATGAAAATCAATCATCACATAGAACATGACAATCTCTTTCTAACAAAGCTAGAACCAGCCCTATACCTCACATGGGTCCAGAGATCTCCTCATCCAGTGCTCTGCTAGAATTATAGCAAGGAATCAGCTCAGGGGAGTGTCTTTTCTGCTGCAGCTCAGGGGGCGTGTCTTTTCTGCTGCAGCTCAGGGGAGTGTCTTTTCTGCTGCAGCTCAGGGGGAGTGTCTTTTCTGCTGCAGCTCAGGGGGAGTGTCTTTTCTGCTGCAGCTCAGGGGGAGTGTCTTTTCTGCTGCAGCTCAGGGGGAGTGTCTTTTCTGCTGCAGCTCAGGGGGAGTGTCTTTTCTGCTGCAGCTCAGGGGGAGTGTCTTTTCTGCTGCAGCTCAGGGGGAGTGTCTTTTCTGCTGCAGCTCAGGGGAGTGTATTTTCTGCTGCAGCTCAGGGGGGGTGTCTTTTCTGCTGCAGCTCAGGGGGGGTGTCTTTTCTGCTGCAGCTCAGGGGGGTGTCTTTTCTGCTGCAGCTCAGGGGAGTGTCTTTTCTGCTGCAGCTCAGGGGGGGTGTCTTTTCTGCTGCAGCTCAGGGGGGGTGTCTTTTCTGCTGCAGCTCAGGGGAGTGTCTTTTCTGCTGCAGCTCAGGGGGGGTGTCTTTTCTGCTGCAGCTCAGGGGGGCTGTCTTTTCTGCTGCAGCTCAGGGGGGTGTCTTTTCTGCTGCAGCTGGGGGGGGGTGTCTTTTCTGCTGCAGCTCAGGGGGGGGTCTTTTCTGCTGCAGCTCAGGGGGGGTGTCTTTTCTGCTGCAGCACAGGGGGGTTGTCTTTTCTGCTGCAGCTCGGGGGGTGTCTTTTCTGCTGCAGGTCAGGGGGTGTCTTTTCTGCTGCAGCTCGGGGGGTGTCTTTTCTGCTGCAGCTCAGGGGGGTGTCTTTTCTGCTGCAGCTCAGGGGGGGTGTGTTTTTTCTGCTGCAGCTCAGGGGGTGTATCAATTCTGCTGGAGCTCTCTCCCTATATTAGCTCAGGAGGCAATTGAAGGATGCAACTGAGCATGTGCGGCCTTCTCAGTGAGCCGGACAAAGAAATAAGGAAAAGAACAAACAGCAGGTGGCGCTATACAGATACATTTCAGTGAATAACTCACTGGCTATTCTACATTTTTAATTACATGCCATTACAAAAGTATTAAGATCCAGGTTTGAAAACTGAATATTTTTCATGGGACAGCCTCTTTAATGTGTCTAGTGCTGGTGGTCACACATGCTCAGTAGGTCATTCAGACCACATGGATGATCTTGTATACAGGCAGTGGAGTGAATCATGTTATTGTTCAGGCCAGTCAAAAAGAATTTTGAACTAGAAGTGTCTTCTTCTGACCCAACTGAAAACATTAGGTGAGTGTTCTGAGAGGGAATGATAAGAACACTGGGGGACAGTGCCACTTTAATCATGGGGCAAATGGTGCAACTGCAGCAGGCCCACCTATGTCACATCACATGACCTGCTAATTCATTTTGATGCCGGTCCAGTGCTGGAAGTTAATTTACAGCCTGTCCAATCAGTATCCAATTTTGATTTCTATCTAGCAGGAGGGAATATGTCATCCACCAGTAGCTGCCTGATTCATTCTCTTCAGTTTGCACGGAAGAAGTCATTAATAAGTGTATCTCACCTGCAGGAGACCTTTCTCATCCCTTCATTCTGTGCTGAAGAAGCTTCCAAATCCCACCATAAGTCCCAATACAGTATGCTTCCATCACACTCTGGCACAGGCCTGACACAGAAGCATTAAGGGGGAATTGTAAGATTTTATGGATTGTAAGCTCTTGCGCGCAGGGTCCTCTGCCCCTCTGTACCACTTTGTTAATAGTTTCTTGTTTATTGTATTTTTATATTTGTGTAACCTGGCTGGATGTACAGCGCCATGGAATTAATGGCGCTTTAAAATAAATAATAATAATTTATTTTGCGGTGGTTTTGGTGTCAGTTTTAAGTCTATCTTTGCTTTTTGAGGTTGAGCAAAATTTATGAAATGGCGCACAGTAATCCTATACTTGGCGCAAGTGCAATGTTTTGTACCCCTATGTCTGTAAAAGTACACCAGAGGGTTGCCTGACGTGGATATGTCGCAAAAAATGCACAAATGTCACCTTGCTGGCCTAGCAGACTTGATAAATGTCCCCCCAAAGTGTGTCATTAATGACCATTATTTATCTTTAAAGTGAAAGCAGTGCCTGGAGTAAGAAAGTAGGGTCCAAGGAGTGAATGCTGTCAGTCTGTTAACCCTTTACTAGTGGTGCCTTTAAAGTTAGTATCAACAGAGTATTGGTGGGCCACTGGGTTAATTTGGGCATTGCTGTCAGGGCCTCTGAGTGAAATTAACCCTATGTTGGCTGAGACTTTTAGGGTACATTTACATCGGATGTTTTTGACCACATTGAAATCATGAGCTGCACCTGTGCAAGCTGACGTGGTCAATATCCCGGCAAAATAATGCTAGCAGCTTTGACCACACGATCAAAAAAATCCAATAAATGTACCCTCATACCTGCTGATATAAACGGACGGGACCACTCATTTAGTTTTGCACTGGTTCCACCAATGTGTTAAAACTGCACTGCCGGGGGGTTCCATGGCAAGAAGCTAAGAGTAAGGGCTCGTTCACACGACCGTTGGTGTCCCGTTCCCGTATTGCGGACCGAATTTGCGGATCCGCAATACACAGGCACCGTTCCGTTGTCATTCCGCATCACGGATGCAGACCCATTCATTTCAATGGGTCCGCAAATCCGGAGATGCGGAACAGTGCGAAACACTACGGAAGCACTACGGAGTGCTTTCTGGGGTTCCGTTCCGTGCCTCTGCACTGCAAAAAGATAGAGCATGCTCTATCTTTTTGCGAAACGGAGGGAATGGGCCTGCGATCCCCATGCGCCTGCCCCACGGAAGGTGGCTGTGCATTGCGGTCCACAGCACGGGCTTCACACAGTCGTGTGAACGAGCCCTAATATTGAGAAAAGGAAGCACTATAAAAGTGTGCACAATTATACAATGATCCAGCTGGTCAGTGTATTGGGAAAGTCAGTGGGTTTTCCGTGATTACAATATAGATGGCTTCTTCATCGTCTACATTACTACGTACACCTGCACGCTATATATTTAGTAGCAGCTGTTCAGGATATTGCAGCTTTTACTCATTCAAGTGCAAGCAAGGTAAGGGTAGGCTCACATCTCTGTTTAACTGATTCTGCAGGCTGTTCCGGCAGAGAAAGGCCTGACAATGTTCACCGGATCCGGCCTAGCCAGATACTGCCGTTCACTGTCAGACCGCATTGACTATAATGTGACACAATGGGGATCTGGCCGCTTTACAGCATGAGTGCAGGTTTTCGGCCAGACAAAAAACATTATAATCAATGGGGTCGATTGGTGAATGGCAGTATCCAGCTAGGCCATATCCGTGAACTTTGGCACGCAGTTCTCCTGCCAGATCAATTAAATGGAATTGTGACCGTACCCTACACAATGAAGACGCTCACCAAAACATCGCGACCCCTTCAAACGGCTCGTCAGCGAGAGTGCCTACTTTTGGGCCCTCACAATCAGATATTGATGACCAGTGCTAAGGATAGGCCATCAAAATTGTAATCCTGAAAAAACCCTTTAAAGTAGCTGCTAATCTCACAAATTTTCCACTTCTTCAGGGTGCCATATGAGACAACTTAGGGCCCTTGCAGACGAGCATTGGTCACGTGCAAGTCCGCAGCTCCCGGCCTGAACTCCCAGCGCTGCTGGGGGTCGCATAGCATTATATTGATTTATGATGCTAGGTAACCCTTACAGTTCTGGAATGTATTGTATAGAACTGACAGCATTATGCCAGTGTTATCCAATACATTCCAGAATTGTAAGGCCCCTTTCACACGGACGAGTTTTCCTCGCGGGTGCAATGCGTGAGTTGAACGCATTGCACCCGCACTGAATCCGGACCCATTCATTTCTATGGGGCTATGCACATGAGCGGTGATTTTCACGCATCACTTGTGCGTTGCGTGAAAATCGCAGCAAGCTCTATTTTGTGGGTTTTCACGCAACGCAGGCCCCATAGAAGTGAATGGGGCTGCGTGAAAATCGCAAGCATCCGCAAGCAAGTGCAGATGCGGTGCGATTTTCACGCACAGTTGCTAGGAGACGATCGGGATGGGGACCCGATCATTATTATTTTCCCTTATAACATGGTTATAAGGGAAAATAATAGCATTCTAAAAAATAATAATTTAATTTACCTTAATCTACTTGTTCGCACAGCCGCCATCTCTTCTGTCTTGTTCTGTATGGAATAGGACCTTTAATGACATCACTACGTTTATCACATGGTCCGTCACATGATCCATCACCATGGTAAAAAAAGATCATGTGATGGACCATGTGATTAGCGTAGTGATGTCATCAAAGGTCCTATTCCTCACACAAGACAGAAGAGATGCCGGCTGCGCGAACAAGTGGATTAAGGTGAGTTAAATTATTATTATTTTTTTTTTAACCCCTCCAGCCCTATTGTACTATGCATTCTGTATTCAGAATGCTATTATTTTCCCTTATAACCATGTTATAAGGGAAAATAATACAATCTTCACAACCTTGAACCCAAACCTGAACTTCTGTGGTTCTGAAGTTCGGGTCTGGGTACTCATTCAGTTTTTTATCACGCACGGCAAAACGCATTGCACCCGCGCGATAAAAACGGAACAACAGAACGCAATCGCAGTCAAAACTGAATACAATTGCGTACCTACTCGCGCGGGTTTGCCGCAACGCATCCAGACCTTATCCGGACACGCTCGTGTGAAAGGGGCCTAAGGGTTACATAGCATCATAAATCAATATAATGCTATATGACCCCGTCAGTGCTGGGAATTTAGGCCGGGAGCTGCGTGAGTAACGCTTGTTTCCAAGGACCCTTAGACTGCGTTCACACGGGCGAGATTTCCGCGCGGGTGCAATGCGGTAGGTGAACGCATTGCACCCGCACTGAATCCGGACCCATTCATTTCAATGGGGCTGTTCAGATGAGCGATGATTTTCACGCATCACTTGTGCGTTGCGTGAAAATCGCAGCATGCTCTATATTCTGCGTTTTTCACGCAACGCAGGCCCCATAGAAGTGAATGGGGTTGCGTGAAAATCGCAAGCATCCGCAAGAAAGTGCGGATGCGGTGCGATTTTCACGCATGGTTGCTAGGTGACAGTCTATTCACTGTATTATTTTCCGTTATAACATGGTTATAAGGGAAAATAATAGCATTCTGAATACAGAATGCTTAGTAAAATAGCGCTGGAGGGGTTAAAAAAATAAACAAATTAACTCACCTTCTCCTCTTGTTCGCGAAGTTCCCGGTATGATGAGTTGTGGGCTAAAGGACCTTGGGTGACGTCAGATCACATGCTCCAATCACATGGTCCATCACCACAGTGATGTACCATGTGATTGGAGCATGTGATCTAACTAGAGATGAGCGAACTTCTGTTTTAAGTTCGGTGTCTAAAGTTCGGCTTCCGGTTAGCGGAGGATCCCGATATGGATTCCGAATTCCGTTGTGGTCCGTGGTAGCGGAATCAATAATGGCCATTATTGATTCCGCTACCACGGACCACAACGGAATTCGGAATCCATATCGGGATCCTCCGCTAACCGGAAGCCGAACTTTAGACGCCGAACTTAAAACAGAAGTTCGCTCATCTCTAGATCTGACGTCACCAAAGGTCCTTTAGCCCACAACTCATCATACTGGGAACTTCGCGAACAAGAGGAGAAGGTGAGTTAATTTGTTTATTTTTTTTAACCCCTCCAGCGCTATTTTACTAAGCATTCTGTATTCAGAATGCTATTATTTTCCCTTATAACCATGTTATAAGGGAAAATAATACAATCTACACTACAACTAACCCAAACCTGAACTTCTGTGAAGAAGTTCGGGTCTGGGTACCACAGTCGGTTTTTTATCACGCGCGTGCAGAACACATTTCACCCGCGCGATAAAAACTGAACATCGGAACGCAATCGCAGTCAAAACTGACTGCAATTGCATTCCTACTCGCGCGGGTTTGCCGCAACACACCGGGACGCATCCGGAACTAATCCGGACACGCTCGTGTGAACCCAGCCTAAGGCCTCTTTCACACGAGTGTTATGTATTAGGTCGGATGCGTTCAGTGTGCGTTCAGTGAAACTCGCACCATTTTGCAAGCAAGTTCAGTCAGTTTTGTCTGCAATTCCGTTCAGTTGTTCAGTTTTTTCAGCGCGAGTGCAATGCGTTTTGATGCGTTTTTCACGCGCGTGATAAAAAACTGTATGTTTACAATCAACATCTTCTAGCAACCATCAGTGAACAATGCATTGCATCTAAACTTTCTTTTGGATGCAATGCATTTTTTACTGAAGCCCCATTCACTTCTATGGGGCCAGGGCTGCGTAAAAAACGCAGAATATAGAACATGCTGCGTTTTTCACACAATGCAGAACTGATGAGTGAAAAATAGCCTAGTCAGTCACCTGATCACCTGATAAGTTCAAGACTTCAGGCAGTCAATGCAAGGAAAGGGTTTTCAACCAAGTATTAGAAATTAACATTTTATTTACAATTATTTAATTTGTCCGATTACTTTTGAGCCCCTGAAATGAAGGGATTGAGTTTAAAAAATGCTTTAGTTCCTCACATTTTTATGCAATAATTGTGTTCAACCCACTGAATTAAAGCTGAAAGTCTGAATTTCAACTGCATCTGAATTATTTTGTTCAAAATCCATTGTGGTAATGTACAGAACAAAAATTAGAAAAATGTTGGCTCTGTCCAAATATATATGGACCTAACTGTATGTCTTTTTTCAGCCTTACAAACTATGTTACTATGTATTGTACAGTGCACTACATTGTTGAATCTTCAAAAGGCTATAGTCATTTAAAAATTATCACAAACTTGAGTTAAATGGTGTTTATGGCTTTCGCTACGTAAACGAAATGTATTTTAAATTAAATGTGTTGTGAAAAGCGTAAGTTACTTGAAACATTGGGGTAATTTACTATAGCTTTTTGCCAGAACTGAGATCAGGTGACAATCGCAAAAAAAATGGATTCAACTTGCGTGCAAAACCATCAGGTTTTTCCAGATCCTGAAACCATCTGTATTGCTAGTGTAAAATAAGCCTAAGGCCTCATTCACACGGGCGAGTATTCCACGCGGATGCGATGCGTGAGTTGAACGCATTGCACCCGCACTGAATACCGACCCATTCATTTCTATGGGGCTGTGCACACGAGCGGTGATTTTCACGCATCACTTGTGCGTTGCGCGAAAATCGCAGCATGCTCCTCTTTGTGTGTTTTTCACGTAACGCAGGCCATCGCAAGCATCCGTAAGCAAGTGCGGATGCGGTGCGATTTTCACGCACGGTTGCTAGGAGACGATCAGGATGGAGACCCGATCATTATTATTTTCCCTTATAACATGGTTATAAGGGAAAATAATAGCATTCTGAATACAGAATGCATAGTAAAATAGCGCTGGAGGGGTTAAAAAAATAATAATAATAATTTAACTCACCTTAGTCCACTTGATCGCGATGCCCGCAACTCCTTCTGAACAGGACCTGTGGTGAGCATTCATTACAGGTCAAGGACCTGTGGTGACGTCACTCCGGTCATCACATGATCCATTACATGATCTTTTACCATGGTGATGGATCATGTGATGACCGGAGTGACGTCACCACAGGTCCTTGACCTGTAATGAATACTCACCACAGGTCTTGTTCAGTAAAGGAGACAGAAGGAGATGCCGGGCATCGCGAATCGCGATCAAATGGACTAAGGTGAGTTAAATTATTATTATAATTTTTTTAACCCCTCCAGCGCTATTTTACTATGCATTCTGTATTCAGAATGCTATTATTTTCCCTTATAACCATGTTATAAGGGGAAATAATACAATCTACAGAACCCCTAACCCAAGCCCGAACTTCTGTGAAGAAGTTCGGCTTTGGGTACCAAACATGCGCAATATTTCTCACGCGAGTGCAAAATGCATTACAATGTTTTGCACTCGTACGGAAAAATCGCGGGTGTTCCCGTAACGCACCCGCACATTTTTCCGCAACGCCCGTGTGAAAGAGGCTTAGGCCTTGTTCACATTTCCATATCCTTTTGGAGTCTGTGAAAAAATCAGTCCGTGTTTCATCCATCCATGAAAATGTCCATAAAGCATCCGTGTTTGGCTCATGTGTCTGTTTTTTGCCATAGCTGAAAATGAAGTTGAAAAGCATTTCCTATCAGCAGTCAGTGTCATCCGTGTTGTGTCTGTGATTTTCATCGACATGTAGAGTTCATTGGTCGTATTTGGTCTGTATCATGGACCAAAGAAGTGCATGTCCCTGTGATGTTTTCACTGAAACACGGTGGGCCAGATTTATCATTAGCTCAGGTCAGAATAATGGAGTGAAAAAGTCCCAAAAAAGTCCCAAACGCTAAAACTGCGCACAAATTTGCGACTTTTTTCTGCTCTGCACTATGCTCGCCAGTTTTCTGAAAGTGGGCGTGTTTTCTTATGTAAATTAATCTCTAGACAGATTTACTATTGGGACTATTTAAAAAAGTTGCAAAAAAGTCGCAAAAAAGTCCCAATTTCACTCCAGTGAGGACCATGCTTATCTTATGAGACTTTTTAATAGAACATGCGACTTTTTCATAAAAACGTGCGACTTTTTCGTAGTGATGTGCGACTTTTGTAAAGCTGCTTACTGACGGATAAACTGCTACCGTCAAACCACATTTATTACAGTCTTAAAGGGCCGATCATAAATCTGACTTGGCTAAAACTGACTTTAGCCCTATGTTAAAGTGGAGTGAGCTGTCAGAGTAATGATAAATCTGGCCCGGTAAGTACAAAAATACGGATGTGTGAAAAAACATATTAAAATTAATGGGTAAGTATTCTGTCCACAGAAAATGCGAACAGCACATGTCAGGGAAAAATGGAAGTGTGAACGTGGCCTTAAAATGCAGAGATGAAAAAACAATCAAAAATAAAGTATCCTAATTGTTTTCTCAAAGTGAAGGTCAATCTCAAGGTGTTACAATGACTTTAGATCTCAAACCACCCTCTGTCTTGTTTTCCCTGCAGGATCATATAATGAAATCATTAGCATTTGCTGTTTGCTGCATGTTATCTATTTTTCTTCCAGGTACTACCTTTTTTGTGTAGTCATACATGGCAGACATTTCTTAAGGATCAGTGATTAGCTGACTGGGCCCTTTCTAGAATTTCCATTATGTTGAGCTGGAATCAGGATGTAGTGGGGACCAGAGCACTGTTGGAACAACAGCAGCTGGGATTGGGGGAATTGGGTGAGTAACAATTATTTTTTTTAAATTCTGATCCTTTTAATTTATCTCTTCAAAAAACACCAAATACATTCACAGGATCAGCGATAACTGTTTCACTGCTTGGTGTCCCTGGTGCCGCTGTTCTAATGATGGCGAAGGTCTCAGCTAGAGATGAGCGAATCAAAGTTGACGAAGTGGAGTTCGATCAGAATTTCAGGAAAAATTTGATTCACACCGAATCCGAATTTCCTCAAGCTTTGTGGTAACGAATCTGCTGCAAGTGTTAGGACATGGAGCAAAAGAACTCTGGGAACGAGGGATCACCCACAATGCCATGCATGCAGCCAGCCCTGTGATGTCACAGCCCTATAAATTCAGCCATTTTCCAGTGTACTTAGTGCAGGGAGAGACGTTAGAAGGCACTAGGGACAATGCTAGGAAACACTTGAAAACTTTCATTTTGCTGAATAGAAGTTCAGGAAAAGATCATTAGAAGTATAGGGAAAGGATAAGGAGGAATTATTTCACAATATTGAAGCAGAACAGGGTCCAATAGGGGAGTGTACAGAATGGGTAATAGGAACAACCCTTTTACACGTTACTGCATTGACTGGCGATCCAAATTGCCATTATACTGCTGCTTTCAGGTTTGCAACAGATGATACCGCTGTAATTCCAGCAAACCTTTCTTGTTATTGGGGTGCAAGTGCTGTGTGATACAGCCATTAACAGGGTGTATTACTAGGAAATATTTGTACGTCTTATTAGCCCTTGTGCGATGCAGTTATATGTTCTAAAGCCTTTTTTGGCTTGTATAAGTAGAAAAAAATAAGGACTTATTTGCCATTCTGCAGTGCAGTCATATGTTCTAAAGCCTTTTTTGGCGTGTATAAGTGGAAAAAAAATAAGGACTTTTTTGTAGTTCAGAGGTGCAGTTATATGTTCTAAAGCCTTTTTTAGGGTGTATTAATGGGAAAAAGGGGGCTTATTAGCCGTTTGTGGCAAAAATAACCTCACCACTGGGTTTTGGAGGGGCCTGTTTGCCTCAGGATTATGGCCCATATGCTAACTTTGAAGGAGAAGGTAGACCGGCCTCACAGACTAAATCTGTGGAACTGTTTTGGGCAGGAAAGCCATTCTTGCGGTCGGCCAAATGTGACTTCCATGGAATTCGGGAAGCCCTGCTCGGATCTGGGTGATTTTTGGATATGTTGTTCACCCAGATCAGAGCTATCCATGGATGTATAAATTATGGGGATATGTGGGGTTTTGAGGTGTTTTCTGTGTTTTGGGGAAAAATGTGTGTTTTCTGCCTGTGAGTGATTAAGTTAGCCCATTATGTTTGGTAATTGTATCACAGGCAGAGCCTTTTGTGTTTTGGTAATTGTATTTTGTTGATTGCGTCAAAGATGATGCCTATTCTGTTATTGAGTGCGTCACAGGCAATGCCATTGTGTTTGTTAATTGCGTCACAGACTTGCCATCGTGTTTGTTGAATGTATAGTTTTTGTAATTAAACTGTAAGGATTGGCTGCTATGTTATGTCCTCAGTTCGCAACCAGGTCCACGGGGGTGGTACCCTTGTTGAAAAATGTGTACATAAGTCAATGCTTGTGTGTTCAATAGAGAGACCTGCTTTACCCCTTCATGAAGTTTCGACTCATGTTTGGGGGATGGGATAACTACCCTCTTGGGGATTGCTATATCACAATACTCCCCTGAGTATAAGCTCTTGTAAGAGCTTGTTCATGGTTCCTGCTCTCTGGATTTAGGAGAGGTTCACCCACTGGATGCTGAAGCCTGGTCTTGGGTCCAGCGTGGGTGGAGGACGGTGAGACCCCAACCAACCTGCGGCGGTTTGTGGGGTCTGTGGTGGTTATGGTGTCAAGTTGAGTGCTTGGAGCCCTCGGGAAGCACTAGGAACATCCATCAACGGAGATACCCAGTCGGGGTGCCAGGATATCCGTTACACCGTTGTGAGGTGAAGTGAGAAAATTGCAACCTTTTCTGGGGTGTATTAGTGGAAAAAAAAGATTATTTGCTGTTCAGCGGTGCAGTTATATGTTCGAAAGCCTTTTTTGTGGCGTATTACTGCAAAAAAAAGTGCTTATTAGCCATTGTATGGTGAAGTGAGAAAATGACAGCCTTTTTTGGAGCGCATTAGTGGAAAACAAAAAATATTATTTGCTGTTCAGCAGTGCAGTTATATGTTCTAAAGCCTTTTTTGGGGTGTATTGGTGGAAAAAAATGGGGCATATTAGCCGTTGTATGGTAAAGTGAGAAAATTACAGCCTTTTTTGGGGTGTATTAATTTCCTTTTTATTTATTTATTTGATCTAACAGTATGTCAGACAGAGAAGTGCCAGGCCCTGCACAGGGGAGTGGCAGAGCCCTAAATGTTTCTGGCGCAGGCACAGGTCGAAGCAGAGTAAGGAGGCATGGCAGCAGGAGTCACAGCGAGAGGCCTGAGCTCCCGGTATCATCTAGCGGTCGTGTCTTGACCAGAAACCCAGCGGTTCTTGAATGGTTGACTCGGTCATCCACTTCATCCCAAGTGACATCAGACACCCCCAGCCAAGAATCGGTGGGTTCGTCAGACACAACCCTTAGTTGGCATGGCCCGGGAGCAGGCCCTGTGCCCTCACCTGTCCTCAACCTGCCTATGTCCTTTTCTGTTCCCTCAGCCAGAGAAGTATTATATACTGTGGGCTCAGCTCACTATACAGCGAGGACGAGCTACTAGAGGACAGTCCGCAGCTACTGCCCAGCCAAGATCTGGAGGAGACATCCGCCGCTTCCTCCGGTAGGTGGGCAAGTAGTGATGAGGAGAGTGGCGTGGGAGCTAGTGTTGCGAGTGGTCAGGCTCCTGGCTCAGAGACCGTTGAGGAGGACATCAGTGACGTGCAGACAGTACTCAGTGATAATAATGTAGCTGATCGTAATTGGGAGCCAGGTGACAAAGGGGCTTCATAATCATTGAGAGAAGAGGGTGGCAGCTTGCGCGTGAGGCAGCGGTGGAGCTAGCAAGTCGGTAGCGTGGCCGGGAGTCAGCAGGGTGGCAGCAGTGGGAGGTATGGAGCCAAACATGCCCGGGTAGACCACCCGCTTTGCAGGAGCCTACCTGCCCGGAAAGTAGTGGTGCAGGGGTTCATGGAGGCACCGGCGAAAGCAGTCAGTCAGTGAGGAATGTTAGGCGTAAAATCACCTACTCGGCGGTGTGTCAGTTTTTTGTTAAGCCGCTGGAGGAGGTGAACATGGCTATTTGCCGAATCTGTGGGCAGAAGGTGAAGCGTGGCCAGGGTGCCAATGTTGGCACCATGGCCCTGTGTCAACATATGCAGTGTCACCATAAAGTTGCCTGGGAGAACTGTGACTCCAATGTGGTGGTCCAGTCTGCCACAGCAACCTCTGCATCACCCAGTGGCACACACCCGATTTCAGGCAGTCAAGGCTCCACCACCTCAGCCAAAGGGAGATGTCTGTCTTTCCCATCATTTACCGATCCTGATGCTCCTGCTCTTCGCCCCCCTACTCCTCATCAGTCATTCTGTCAGCAATCGATCCCCAAAGCAATTGACAAGAGACAACAGTATGCGTGCACTCATCCAACGGCACAGAAGCCGAACGTGCTCCTGGCCAAGTTGCTGGTGCTGCAGTCCCTCCCTTTCCAAGTGGTGGATTTTGCACCTTTCAGAGAACTGATGGCTTGTGCCAAGCCGAGGTGGAGAGTCCCAAGCCGTCATTTCTTTGCCAAAAAGGCAGTACCAGCCCTGCACACATATGTAGACCAGAAGGTGGGTAAGTCCTTGAGCCTTTCGGTGTCTGCCAAAGTGCACGGCAGCGCCGACGCGTGGAGCTGTAACTACGGTCAAGGACAACATATGTCCTTTACGGCCCACTGGGTAAATGTGGTTCCTGCCCAGCCAAACCAGCAACTTGGCCAGGTGACGCCACTTCCGCCTTCACATTCTCACGCCATTGGTCCTGCAACAATGTCTGCCTCTGGCTTCTCATCCTCAACCATGTACTCAGCCTAGTACCGTGCACTCAGGTAGGAGCAGTACCAGCTTAATCAGCAGCAGCTTGAGTCTAGAGTCGATGATAAGCAGCTTTCTTAACCAGCCTAGTGAATAAACTACTCACCAGCAGCAGCAGCTAGACCTGGATCAGAACCTCAACCAGCAGGTGGTGGCATACTTTGACAGCACCCTGCCATCCCACATTGAAGATCCACTGGACTACTGGGCAGCCAAACTGGATTTGTGGCCGCAACTAGCAGAGTTTGCCCTGGAAAAGCCCAGCCAGTAGTTTGGCTTCAGAGCGGGTGTTTAGTGTGGTGGGGGCCATAGTTAACCCAAGGAGAACTCGCCTGTCCACCCAAAATGTGGAGAGACTGACCTTTGTCAAGATGAATCAGGCATGGATCAGCCAGGATTTTCACCCACCAATGCCTGATGCATCAGATTAGATCATCCATGCTGTCTCACACAAACCTTGACAAGAGACCAGTTTCTTCTGGCTACCTGCCTCAGCTACTATTTTGATGCTGTCACCCGCCTGATGCCACACATCTGATACCAAGTGCTCCTTCTTACACCCACCATCGTCAGCGGGTACTGTTATTGCCACCCACCTCCCCACTCTGTCACCGGGTCACTCTGTGGTCTCCTGATGCTGTTGCCACCTCACCACTCAGATCTCCTCATGTTGCTGTTGCTACCTCCACACTATGTCATTGTGCCACTCTGTGGCCCCCTCATGCTGCTGCTAACACAACACTTTGTCACTGGGCCACTCTGTGTCTTCCTTATGCTGCTGCCACCTCAACACTATGTAAATGGGCCACTCTGTGATCTCCTCATGCTGCTGCTGCTGCCACCTCCCCACTATGTCACTGGGCCACTCTGTGGTCTCCTCATGCTGCTGCTACCTCAACACTATGTCATTGGGCCACTCTGTGGACTTCTCAAGCTGTTCTCCCACCCTCCCCACTCCATGACTAGGCCACTATTTTGCCTTTTTTGCCTGATTGACATCATAATTTATTTGAACCTTCTTCTGATATGTCAGAAGGAAGGAAAAATTATATGCACAACGGATCCTGTCTGTGTAGCAGCTGTAAGGCCTATATGGTCTCATTAGAATTGGCTTATGATTTGGTAACCAAAAGCAGGAGTGGGTACAAAACACAGAAGACATGCGCATATTCCATTCACGTGTCATCTCTGTTTTGAATCCACTCCGGTTTTATTTTGGCTTTAATAATACTGATGGATTACTGACCAAATGCTGACCGAGTGAAGGCGGATTCTCAACAGACAGGATCCGTTTTTTGGGGGGTTATTGCTCTGATGGATCAGAGGAAGGGCAAAATAATCGGAGACATCAACACAAACTTACTGCTGACACCCTCTCCAATCTGTCAGGGGTACTCTACTTGTATAAGCGTTTCATAGAACAGATTCTGTAGACATCTATGTGGAATCAGCTGACTACGGTGTAAAAGGAGTACGCTTTTTCACGCTACAGTAGGATCTTGGGCCTCTGCACGGTCCTTTATACCTGGAGCTAACATTGACCTGTAAGGCTGAGTTGACACTTGAGTTGAGTTATTTGGTCAGTTTTGGCCCCATAACTGGCCAAATATGTGAAGTGTGCAGTGATTCTAAGAGCGACGCCTGTCATGTGTTTCATACTGACTCAAAGTATTGTTTCACTACCACAGCAGGCTCCCTAAGCATGTTACTGCAAGGCACAGTGTTCTACACCACTATACAGGCTCTCTGCAGCCGGGAAATAGCCATTTTTTAATGCGATTCACTGGAAAAAATTCTGATCGAATCAAATCTTTTCAGAAAATTCAGCGATCCTGCCGAATCGAATTTTGAGAAATTCGCTCATCTCTAGTCCCAGTAATCAAACATCACCCATATTTGCTGGGGATCTTGATCACTGTATGATAAATATTCATCTTATCCTACCTATTAGGTTAAGATATCAGTAGTTTCCTGACACAATCCCAATGCACAAGATTACATGCTTGAGAAGACTAGTACTACCAATAGTCAATTAATATGGCATTTGTTTTAGTGAATAGCTTGACACTGAATTACGGGAATAAAGTGCTGACAACCAAAGTCTTTGCCGTGCATTATCTACATGACTGTCAAAATGCTTTTCTTTTCTAACAAATAATCAAGTTGGCTAATTAAAGTTTTGCAGCCATTAAATCCAAATTATTGATTGGGTGAAGACATAGAATCTTGATTATTATCCTACAAGTAGAGGGAAAATGCTCCAAAGGTCACAACGTTCAATTCTAGCGGTGACATATAATCATTAGAAAAAGACCATCTGAGAGGTGACTTTTATTGGACAAGTTGAGAGATTTTAATTGTCTATTTTAATAACACCAGCTTTAGTACAATTGATTACAAGATGGCTCATCTAATGCTCCTCAAAACCCATGATTGTCAATTCAAAACTGCTCATTGAAAATACATACAGAGTAAACTGATTAATTATTCACTATTATCCACACAATTATGGAAAACTAATAGCAAATATGTAAAAGCCCCAATAACATAAAGATTAGAGATGAGCAAATTTCTTGAATTTCATTTTGGGTCTGATTTGCAGAATAAAAAAAAAAAATCAGTTCAGGTCTGAATTGATTTTACACGAATCACAGAGAGAATTAGGCTGGGTTCACACTTGAGCGTTTTACAGCGCGTTCAAACGCGCTGTAAAACGCTCAACACATGAAAACCAATGCTTCCCTATGGCCCTGGTTCTCACTTGAGCGTTTTACAGCGCGTTTGAACGCGCTGAAAAACGCCCTACGCTCAAACAAGTTCTTGAGCTTCTTTGGGGCGTTTTGACGCGCGTTTGTGGCCATAGGACACTGCAGTCAATCACACAAATGCGCGTCAAACGCGCGTTTACTATTGCAAAAAACGTGCATAAAAACGCGCGTCAAAAACGCGCGTTAAACGCGCATATAAAATGCGCTCAAGTGTGAACCCAGCCTTAAAGAGAGACCAAATTAGTCCATCTTCCAAAAGGAAAAAAAACTATATGTCTCCAAATAATGGTGTTCTAGAAAAGAGTGAAGTAAAAAAAAGGGGGTCAGTCAGCACATCCCATAGCACCGCATTATTGCAAATGCTATACCAGCAGGTTAGAGATATTTGGCAAATCATTTTGTACAAAATTATCTGAGCCCGTCTGCCGAACGTCAAGGCAATCTCTAGTTAGACGGGTTCCTAACACTATATACCTGTTATGTGCCATGGCGGCTAACATACAATTCAGAAGGTGTAGGTTCCACTCACATGCTGGGCTCACCTGAATTTCTGTCATTTTCGGTGCCAAAATGGCCTCCATTGAATCCAGGGAAGACATGAACCAGCATGCACGCTGGGCCCACTCCACACCACCCCCGGCGCCACATGGTCACCAAGGACTGCAATGAGAGTCCACACACTATCTCTCTCCTGGTGCCATATGGTTTCAGTGAGTGAGGGGGAGTGGGCCAAGCTATATACTAACACTAATTAAAATCAACCTGTGAGACAAACGAGCTGGTCAGGAGTGCATGACTGGAGAGGCGGCCACGCCTCCAGCAAACTGTGAAGTAAAAAAAAGGGGGTCAGTCAGCACATCCCATAGCACCGCATTATTGCAAATGCTATACCAGCAGGTTAGAGATATTTGGCAAATCATTTTGTACAAAATTATCTGAGCCCGTCTGCCGAACGTCAAGGCAATCTCTAGTTAGACGGGTTCCTAACACTATATACCTGTTATGTGCCATGGCGGCTAACATACAATTCAGAAGGTGTAGGTTCCACTCACATGCTGGGCTCACCTGAATTTCTGTCATTTTCGCTGCCAAAATGGCCTCCATTGAATCCAGGGAAGACATGAACCAGCATGGATTCAATGGAGGCCATTTTGGCAGCGAAAATGACAGAAATTCAGGTGAGCCCAGCATGTGAGTGGAACCTACACCTTCTGAATTGTATGTTAGCCGCCATGGCACATAACAGGTATATAGTGTTAGGAACCCGTCTTAGAGATTGCCTTGACGTTCGGCAGACGGGCTCAGATAATTTTGTACAAAATGATTTGCCAAATATCTCTAACCTGCTGGTATAGCATTTGCAATAATGCGGTGCTATGGGATGTGCTGACTGACCCCCTTTTTTTTACTTCACAGTTTGCTGGAGGCGTGGCCGCCTCTCCAGTCGTGCACTCCTGACCAGCTCGTTTGTCTCACAGGTTGATTTTAATTAGTGTTAGTATATAGCTTGGCCCACTCCCCCACTCACTGAAACCATATGGCACCAGGAGAGAGATAGTGTGTGGACTCTCATTGCAGTCCTTGGTGACCATGTGGCGCCGGGGGTGGTGTGGAGTGGGCCCAGCGTGCATGCTGGTTCATGTCTTCCCTGGATTCAATGGAGGCCATTTTGGCACCGAAAATGACAGAAATTCAGGTGAGCCCAGCATGTGAGTGGAACCTATACCTTCTGAATTGTACATAACAGGTATATAGTGTTAGGAACCCGTCTAACTAGAGATTGCCTTGACGTTCGGCAGACGGGCTCAGATAATTTTGTACAAAATGATTTGCCAAATATCTCTAACCTGCTGGTATAGCATTTGCAATAATGCGGTGCTATGGGATGTGCTGACTGACCCCCTTTTTTTTAGTTCTAGAAAAGAGACAAAGTAACCAGTCTTCGTTCCAAAAGGAAAAGAAAACAGATTGTCTCATACCAGCAAACAGCTCCTTCTGGGTGACAAGTTGGGGTATTATTTCTCCTAGTATGCGTGAGGAGTATTGTAGGCCAGGCAATGGTCCTCAGGGTTTCTGGGAGAAATATATGTAAATTAGCATATATCTGCTGGCATTAGATAGATTTAGCTTTCTTTTCTTTTTGAAAGGAAAGCTTATTTGCATTTCTTTGGGTTCCTGTGAAAGATATTCAAATTAGCTTTCCTTCCAAAAAGAAAAGAAAGCTAAGCCTCTCTGATGCTAGAAGATATAAGATGTGCTAATTTGCATCTATTTTTACCAGAAAACCAGAAAAGTGTTGCCTGGCCTACTATATGCCTCATGCATACTAGGTGCTCTTCATAAGGAGAAATAGTACCTCTGGACCCCAACCTAGGCTGCTAAGCTAATTCTATCTGCTCAGCTCTGATAAAGGGCAATCACCCAGAAAGTACAGTTTTCTTGGCCTTTCAGAAGGAAGACTTTCCCTCTTTTTGGAAGGAGGACTGACAGACATGTCTCTTTTCCAGAGGAGCATTACATGATGCTCTCATCTGATTCACCCAAAATGAATCTCAGGACCATTTCTGAATCAATTGACTCATCTCTAATAAAAATTATATATATTAACGTTTGTACACATTAATTAATCTTTAAAAACAGAAGTATATATTATATTTCAATATTTCAATGACAAGTTACCACAGAAACCTTGCAAAACTTACTATTTCAGCCCTGAATAGATGTATGCTGAGTTCCGGGTGCTGGAGCTACTTTAGAACAGTACAGGGTGTCAGATGTCAGGTGTCTGACCATCAGATAGTGATGGCATATTCTGAGGACAGGTCGCCATTTGTGAAGGGTTGAACAACTCCTTTAAGTAGAATAACTGTAGGAATATCATACTGTAGGTAACAAATATTACCAAGCCAGTAAGCCAATCAGGAATGAGTTTCACTGATGCCATTGCCACAGCTTGATAAAGGCATAAGTAGATCTTGGCTGTACACAAGAATAATAAATTGACAGCTATTAGGGCTATTTATCTGCCCATACTACACACTGTAACTGATCCAGGCCCACAATAATTCAGCTATATGCTTGCGGCAGAATAAGTTGACACTAGGGCCATAGCTATAGGGGAAGCGGCCCAAACTCAGAAGGGGGCCACTCAGTAGAAGGACGAAAAGATTTTATTGTCAGGGCCCCCTCAACAGTATTATAAAATGACATTCATTATATACAGTGTTCAAAAATATGCTAGTTATTTCTAGTTTTGCCACTGGTGGGCACCTAAACTTGGACACTTCTTTGCATCTTATGGGTATATTTTTATTTTTGATATTGGATACCATGATTTATTTAGGATGCATTGTTAAATTTTATATATTTTTTTGGATGTGTGACTTTTTGTGTTGTCCTTCGTTCCTAAATTGTGACTTTCGTTAGCTATATGGGCTACCAGTCTGGCACTCCTGAATTATTGGTTGTGTGCACATTCCTTTGTTTGTATCATTGACATTTATTACTAAGGTGCTTTAGCAAGTATCCCTTTTTATATTCATGGCCTTAAATTGCCTTTATTGTACGATATATTGTCAGTAGCGATGATGCTTTTTGCTTGATTCTACTTTATTAGCTTTGCTCTCTAGAAAATTTTTTTTCACTTAAGAACCTATTTAATATATAACAGTCACTAAAGCTACCCATAACACTTACTAATAGGAACTACTAGCTCTTGATGGAAGGTGTTTTAGGCTAAGCATAAGGATTTTTACTACATGACAGTACAGTACGGATGGAGTAGAGTTAACACTCCTGTTTTCTGAGATTTCTGAGTTGTGTTATCTAATCTAAGCAAACACCTTCAATTGCTTTTCAATGGCTTTTGTCTCAAGATAATGCGATGAGTTAAGAAATTTGAGTTAAGAGATGGAGTGCTAACCCTGCTCCATCTGTACATGGTGACTTGGGGGTGAGGGGCTTGTTTAGCTTTCTGTAATAGGGCATTTTGACCACCTATGGCAGTGACTCTCCTATCAAACCTAAAGATCTTAAAGATGTAAAGATCTTAACCAAGCTTATCTCCAGCTCAACACACCAATGGTGGAAGGCTACTGGGTACACTTTGCACTTAGCATTTCTATTTAGTGTGATCAGAGGATTAATTCTCCCTTTGATAATACTCATTGGGAAAGATTGCTATTTCTTTGTACTGACAAAAAGGTATGAAAGGATCTGCACATAACTGTAAGGGTGCATTCACACGTCCGTGTGTGTTTTGCGGATCCACATATCCGCAAAACACGGACATCGGCGATGTGCGTTACGCATTTTGCGGTCCGCACATCGCCGGCACTTAATAGAAAATGCCTTTTCTTGTCCGCAATTGCGGACAAGAATAGGACATGTTCTATATTTTTTCAGGATCGGAATTGCGGACCCGGAAGTGCGGATCCGCAATTCCGGATCCGGGCAGCACATCGTGCTGCCCCATAGAAATGAATTGGTCCGCAATTCCGTTCCGCAAAATGCGGAACGAAATTGCGGACGTGTGAATGGACCCTAAATCCAACTATAAGAATGTATCCTTACTGACCCAGTACTTACTATAAGCGAATTACATTATATTTTTCTATGAAATATTGACTCCGCTGATCTCTGCAATAAATACAAAGACAATGGTTGGCAAACATACAAATGTGCCAAGCAAAGTGGAATAACATTAAGCTTTCACAAATGGATAGAAAAATATAAATGCAATCTAAATCCAGTCTATGTAACTGTTTGGGGCTTTTATGTGCTCGCCTTTGCTTTTATCTGTTTCTAAATCATTGAAACCAAAATGATTGTAGATGAATAGCAAAATGCCCTTGTTATGTCAGATTTTATTATTTCAAGCAATTTGTCCTGCTACAACCTAACCTAGTCTAATGAAACCCATGTCACAGTCAATCAAACAGACATATAAAGAGGAACTTTGTATAAACTGCGTTACTTTGTGTGTAAGTTTAACAGCAAGGGCTGCTTAATGTAGTGTTATAAGGTGTTGTGGCTATCTAGAATATAAGACGATGTAGAGTTATTCAACAGCAGCAGTGTTGGTAACAGTTCAGATGACCCAGAAAATACTATATACACTGAACAAAAATATAAACGCAACACTTTCGGTTTTGCTCCTATTTTGCATGAGCTGAACTCAAAGATCTGAAACATTTTCTACATACACAAAAGACCCATTACTCTCAAATATTGTTCACAAATCTGTCTAAATCTGTGTTAGTGAGCACTTCTCCTTTGCCGAGATAATCCATCCCACCTCATAGGTGTGGCATATCAAGGTGCACTGGTGATTAGACAGCATGAATATTGCACAGGTGTGCCTTAGACTTGATATACCACACCTGTGAGGTAGGATGGATTATCTCAGCAAAGGAGAAGTGCTCACTAACACAGATTTAGACAGATTTGTGAACAATATTTGCGAGTAATGGGTCTTTTGTGTATGTAGAAAATGTTTCAGATCTTTGAGTTCAGCTCATGCAAAATGGGAGCAAAACCGAAAGTGTTGCGTTTATATTTTTGTTCAGTGTAGAAGCAGATATCACACAACAGGAATTGATCCTGCATAGTCACTCTGGTTTTTCTAGCATTTCCAAATATTAATCTTCCAGGTTTCCCCTCACTTATTCACTTGAATGGATAATGAGGTGCAGTGCCCCGGAATGGCCGCTACTGTCACGAGGGTGTCAAGAGCCACGCCTGACTCCGTTATACCCAGGGTCAGGAATCCGCAGCGGGTGGCTGCGCGCTCTATGTCTAAAGATCGCGCTGTTTCTTAATGGTAGCTTTCTGTGTTTGCCTTGCAATCCTTTTTGTCTCACTCAGGGATCCGTAGCTTCTTCTCCTCAGCTGTTTCTTGTCCGTCACTCCCAACCTCCTTATATTCTCCCTCCCACTTCTCTGGTTGCCAGATATAGAGCTTCCTGCCTGGACTTCTATACTGACCCACTGGAGCTGTGTAGCTGTGATTCCTGGTTGTCGTTCAAGAGCGTTACCCTCCGGATCCCTGTTGGGCTTTTGTTGTCCGCTGTTGTCGCCCACCTGGGTCTATATGTTTTGTCTGTATTGTCTGTCCTCTCCTTGGTGTTTTCCTTTAGTGTTAGTGGTGAGGACTAGTGTCCCCACCGCCCTATTCACTACTTAGGGCTCATCTTAGGGAAAGCCAGGGTTTAGGCACGTGATCGGCATACGGGTGAGAAACCCGTCTAGGGACATCAGGGCAGTCAGGTGGCAGCCTCAAGGTGAGTTAGGGGTCACCACCTTTCCCTCTCCCTTGGACAGGGCCTTCCCTTTTCCCTCCCTTTGCGTCAAGTATGTGATCAGCACGCCGGTCGTGATAGCTACATAGTGTATAGAGCTGTCTGCCTCCAGCTTCATAAACAGCACAGCCACTGGAGCTGCAGCAGCCGAAACAACTGATTGGTGGGGGTGCCAGGAGTCGGACCTATCCTGCAGAACCATCATCAATATCTATAGCCCCGAGAATCCCTTTAATAAAACACTATACATTTACCGTAAATATTTTTACACTTTCATTTTATAACTGAACATAGAAGTAAACTTAAGAAATCATGAAAAAAATGCCTAGCAAGCACAATTTTGAGATAGGAAGTCAGAATTATGACATTTATAACTTTATATCAGAATTATGACTATAAGAATTTTGACTAAAAAAGTGAATGTATCACCTATGTTTATTTTTACTAATTAAAACCAGATACAGATAAGAAACTGTTGATTGTGTTGGACTTCTATGGAATAGCTTTCTGGGAATGTTGTATGATGTGCAGGAGTGAGAGGAGGTTAGCTATACAACTTACATTTTGTCAGTGGGGGATCCTGTCTTACAGTATGTATCTTCAGTTATGTAACAGATGTATAATACTGCCAGGGATTATAATAAAGTGACTGTAGAAAAGTGACCTCTACAATACAACCTATAAAAATGGTTAACAGAAATTTCAACAATATGTCATTTCCTGGCTATATATTTTCATTAATTATCTAAAAAATTTAACTTTTTATCTCATATTTCTGACTGACTTAACTGAGTTGTACAAGGGCTCTTATATAACATAGAGAGCTGAAGGTCCATGTGAAAGAATGGGCCCCTTGCTGCTCCATAACTAATTAGTGAAGCGTTAAAAGCTCAACACAAAGTTATTTTCTCTTGGCCACCACCTTTTACAGTCTCTTGTGCAGTGCAGAACAGGAACACTTTTCTCACATGAGAGCCAGACTTCTGCTCTAACAGTCTGGAACAGCAGAAGTGCCAATCTAGGACGTTTAACCTGTTATACACAGTGGCCAATAGGGACTGCAGGATCTAAGCAATTTAGAGGGAGGGAACTCCCTCTGTCAGGCATTATGATCCCTACAAATAAGTTTGCAGGGTGCCAATGTCTTAGCATGGCAGCAGGGGAGCCTAATGAAGGCACCAGGCCTGCCTGCAGTGTATGCCTATCAAGCTGTAGAGGTTTTTTTTAAGTACATAAACATAAAACACATCAACCACAATTTACCTACACTAGCATAAAGTATAACGTATCACGAAAAACAATCAGATCAATTGGACAAGTAATATTGTTCCAAAGTTATTACTACATGGAGTCAAATAATTTAGATTAGAAAATTGGGGCTGTGTCCTAATGGCTCAAAGTAGGTTATGTCCAACATTTACTTTATGGTCATTTAAGGGTAAGCAGGGCATTATGAGCTATGTATTAAAAAATAGCTCTGATGACTATGAAGATATATTATGGGGAAACTAATCAGCACAGAATACTTTCCATACCTGTTTCTGTACCTTGAACCATAGTGGTTGTGGAAAATTATTTATTTCCACACAAATACGACCCTTAAAACTATAATGTTTAATATAACTTTTTAAAACCTAATGCGCAAACTATAATTGGATTAGGATACCAATCTAAGAGATTCCTCACTTAAATAACATAGATATCACAGAATATATATGTTGAGGAGTGGGTGGGGGTCTCAAGGGGAGGGGGATAAAGTTACCCTAGTTGTCACCCTGTAACTACCCCTCAGCCCAGAGAAGAATACTGATGGTGGAGACTCTCTGTCCTCGTTCCTCAGCTGTTATTCCCTAAATAACCCTAAAGGTGTTCAGGGGGAATAACCCCCCCTCCCCGGAGACCCCAGTTGTGGACTAGCACCTGTAACAGCGGCTGCAGTGCGTTGCTGTTCCCCTGCTTACCGCCGTGATCCCGGGTGCCATGTTCAGCGGTGAGCTGCTGCCAATGTTTCTTTTCAGCCCTGGCCACAGCATGCTTGCTGCTTGTTTCCCACAGCATTTCCTTAAGGGCCGGCGCTCGTCACTTCCTGTGTTTTATGGGTTGGATCATGTGACTTCGTCAACTAATCCTAGCCATCCTGCACATATATAAGTGGCTCAGCCCCCTTCCCAGATGCCTCAGTGTCTAGGTCCTTGTGTCCTGCTTAGGGTCCTGATATCTGCTTGTGTTCCTGACTCGTACTTGCATTCCTGGACTGTGTTACCTGTTTGATCCCTGCCTGCTTGCCTTGACTCTCCTGTTGCCAAACTGGATTGCCTGACCTGTGCCTCCTGCCCAGACCTATTGCCTGTCTGACTTCACCTCTGCTTCATCCTTGAGTCCTGGCACTGTTGCTCCTGGTTACGACTCAGTCTGCTGACAATGCCTGTACCTCTGTTACCTTTCTCAGGTACCTCCTGGTCCACTTGGACCAGCTGCCTTGTGTGCCTATCCCCCTCAAGAGTTAGCGACCTGGTGTTTCCCTCGGGAAAACCTATCCCCACCATCAGGGGTACTGTGAAGATCGAGGGGTTCACTTAGACAACACTCTTAGAGGAGGTAGGACACGTGGCACAGTGGGTTAATATCCGCTGGTTCGTGACAGCACCCTCCTTGGTTACCCTACATTTCAGTCATTCCTAGCTTTTCAAAAAAAGTTGTTCCCAATTAAATTAATTACTGCTTTTGGTGTTTTACTGCCCCTTTTAAACCTGAAAACTTCAGGCCAGCAGGTTATTTGATATTAAAATTGAGCTTGTGATAGGGATGAGCGAACCCAAACTGCAAAGTTCAGATTCGTACCGAACTTTGCAAGTTCGGGTACCCAGACCCAAGCCCGGACTTTTTCACTGAATTCTGGGTTCAGTGTTTGGGTCATATTATTATTTTTCTTTATAACTAGTGAAGAGCGGCAGGGGCAATATTTGAATTTGCGATATTTCATGAATATTTGGACTAATATTTGTAATAAATTTGAGAATTCGCTATTATTTTCTTGATTGCGAAAATCGGCAATGTAATGTCACTGTTGCTACATTTTTCAAGCTGCTAGAAGTTTCCTAAGACTGGAGAAAATGGTTGGCACGGCAGAACATTACAATAGCTTTACATGCAGATAGAGTTCTCCAATATATTCGTGATTGCGCAAATCGGCAATTGATGCGCATATTTTTGTGCAATACATGCAACTTCACATTTTATCAGGTCTGACTACATATTACTGATTGATGTACTAAGTATTGTTGTGAACTTGTGACATCACAGCACTATGTCTGTAGCATGTATGTATGGACAGCAGAACCTATCACACTACCTAACACAGCTACACTATATCACGATCTAACCTACACTATCTCCCACTAAATATCTGTATTATATATATATAAGCTAACTAACTAACTAACTAACTAACTAACTATCTAATGTAATGACACAGCAAAGCACAGAGCACAGCAATGTCACTGCTGTCTCTCTTAGAACTCTATAAAACTACAGAAAATGGCAGCTGGGGAGGTTCTTATATAGTAAGGGGTAGGCAACTTTCCTATTGGTTGCTAGGGATGTTGCTTAGCTCAGACAAAGACATTTCAGCCTTCTCATTGGCCCAGAAGCAAGAAGGGAGGTTACAGATGAAAAAAAAAAATCTAGAATATTCGTGAATACGAATATATAGCACTATATTAAAAATCTTTGCGAAATCTCGAAGTGGCGATATTCGCGATTAAAATTTGCGATACAAATATTTGCACTCAACACTAGTTATACTGTAGCATGTTATAGCGGAAAATAATAGCATTCTTAAGACAGAATGCAAAAGAGTATGGTGGGGTAAAAAAAAAAAAATGAAAACCTGTCCACTTGATCGCACTGCCGCAGTGTCTTCCATCTTCTTTCAGCAGGACCGTGGTGATGTCATTGCAGGTACTTTGGCAGGTCCTGCTGAAGTTAGGCTGAACCTGGCGAACCCAAACTTCCACTGGTTCGCTCATCCCTACTTGTGACCCATGTGGGAACTTGCTAGATAAGGGTGCATTCACACGACTGCATTTTCGGTCCATATGCGATCTGCATTTTTTTGCAGATCGCATATGGACCCATTCATTTCTATGGCCTCTGTGAGAACTAGCCGCAAATTATAGAACTTGTCCTCCGATTCTTGTCCATATTGTGGACATAAGTAGGGATTTTTTTCAATGGAGCCTGCAAAAAGTGAGGAATGCACGGGAATCGGCAATTTGAGGACTGCAATATGGATACCGTTCTGTAAATACCCCCTAAAAAGTATCCTCAGAAAGCAAAGCAAAAGAAAGACTGCAGAAAATGTTCCAACTTAAAGCTTTAATTTGAGAATAAATTGGATGACAGCTGAGTGCACTAAAGTCTTATGTAAGATGTTTACACAAAAAAAGGCCATCGAATCAAGGAATTTACAATTTTATGACATCTTCAAAAATGTAGTTCATAACATAGCAGCTCTTTGCTTCTTCCTAATTGGTATTGGTTGTAAACTTCTACAATGCATCTGATGCAAATTAACAAACCTAAACATTTAGGATTTCTGGGCCAGCATAAAAAGCTATTGAACATTGCAAGGAATTTGCAACATTTTGGGCTAATTTACGCAAACATTTGTGTGTTTTGCCAAATTTCCTCCACTCTTGCCAGTTTTGAAACGTGGGCATGGTTAGCTATGTTAATGAGGTCTAGGCCAGATTTAGAAAATTTAAGTCATACAGATGAAATGTCATACAGATGTCCCAGTTTCTCTCAGTAGAGGGGGCAGGGGTATAGCTAAAAGGTCATTAGCCCTGGTGCAAGAGTTCTGTGCCTTATGGCCAGGGGCAGGTAAGCACATAGCCTTTGTGCTGCCTGTGGCAAAAATTGAACTAGCAAAGCCCCCATGCCAATTTCTTGACCTAACCCCTTCCCTGCAGCCAGAGGTGTAATTTGACCATCAAGCACTTCTATAATACTGGTGTCTTTTTATGAAGCACAAAGGTCTTTGACTTCCCCCTCGGGCTCATGGGCCCGGTAGTGATTGCTACCTCTGTACTTCCTATAGATAAACCACTGGGGTAACCTGTGTTTAAAAGGGTTTTATGAGATTTTAATACTGATGACCTATCCTCTGGATAGGTATCGGTATCTGATTAGTGGGGGTTCGACACCCATGACCCTTGCCAATCAGCTGTTGATATTGCAGTTCAGACCCATTCACTTGAAAGATGAACATAACGTCACATGGCCTAGGGAAAGAGGGAAAGATGTAAGAAGGCTGCGGCACTCACAGGAGTGCCAGTGCCTTCTCAAAATTATGATCGGTGGGGGTCCTAGGTGTTAGACCCCCACCGATCATCAGTAGTGATGGACGAACATCGGCCGGGACATTTCGCAAACGCGCGTTCACAATCAAATGTTTGCGAACCGCGCGTTCACGGCAGGCCCCATTCACTTTAATGGCAGGCAAACCTGAAAAACCTTCAGGTCATAGTTGCATCTACCAAATACTTACTAGAAGTGCACAAATAGTCCCACAACATGAACAGTGACATACCAGAGGGGGATCAATGGCAAAAATTCCCACAAAAAATATGTATATTAATCAGGGGCCATTTTTATGCGTCTTAAAGGGAAACTCTCAAAAATGTGCCCTGCTGGATCCTAGAAAAATTTTATTTTAGGCCACGGGATAACAGGCCCCAAAAATTAGGCATTCACCTGGCAGAATAGAACAAATGATTATGTTGCTGGAGGTACATTAGGCGGTCACTGGATAACAATTTTACTGTAGGCCAGTACAGGCCGCAAAAATTTGGAATTCACCTGACAGAAAAGAACAAGTGATTATGTGGCTGGAGGTAAATTAGGCAGTCACTGAATAAAATTTTTATTGTAGGCCAGTGGAGTACAGGCCCCAAAAATTAGGCATTCACCTGACAGAAAAGAACAAGTGATTATGTGGCTGGAGGTATATTACACAGTCACTGGATAACTATTTTACTGTAGACCAGTACAATCCCCAAAAATTAGGCATTCACCTGACAGAAAATAACAAGTGATTATATGGCTGGAGGTAAATTAGGCGGTTACTGGATAACAATTTTACTGTAGGCCACTGGAGTAGAGGCCCCAAAAATGAGGCATTCACCTGAAAGAAAAGGCCTTTTATGCCACTGTATATACATAAGACAAGGACCATTCTTTGTTCTGGGTGGTGGCGGATATGTGTGGAAATTCAATTATATGTGGTCTTCACAGGTGTTGAATTCCTCCGAGATCCATGCCTCATTCATTTTTAGAATTTTGAGATAATCCACACTGTCGTGAGCTAGGCGGTTGCGCTTATCGGTCACGATCCCCCCTGCTGCGCTGAACGTCCTTTCGGACAGGACATTTGATGAGGAGCAAGCCAAGAGTTCCATGCCAAATTATGCCAGCTCTGGCCACAGGTCAACCCTGCACACCCGGTAGTTCAGGGGTTCCTCACTTCTCAGAGCGCCCACATCGGCCTTTAACCCGATGTAGTCGGACACCTGTTGTTCTAGGCTTTCCCTGAGGATGGATCTGGAGGGCGGCTGTCGATGGGTTGGCTGCAAGAATGATGATCTCATATCCTAAGTGACCAACATATCTTCAAACCACCCTCTTCTTGCGGGCACGGTAGGATATGTACCAGCACCTGTTTCGCTGTGGGTGGAAATTCCTCTGCCATCGCCCGCAACAGCAGAATGCAGCATCTATCGCAGCAAGGCGTGGAAATGCTGCATTCTGACAGCCCTCTGTGATGCTGGTAACATGTCCACCATTTTGTGTTTGTACCGGGGGTCTAAGTACGTTGCCACCCAGTACGGGTCCTTGCCCTTTATACGGGGTCCCTCTTCAAACACTGGAGCATGAAGGCCCCCATTTGCACTAAATTGGAAGCGGTGGAGCGCCCTGGCTCCTGCTCATCACCCAGGAGAATGTTGTCCTTCGTCTCCTCCCCCCAGCCACGGACAAAACCAGGGATCCCCGAAAAGTTTAAAGTCCCCCTCAAAGCCTGCTCTTCTTGCTCCCCCTCCTCCCCCCAGCCACCATCCTCCTCCGACTCCCCTCAGACTCCTGCTGACTTGTCTCAGATGGAGTAGCCTCCCCTGGGAATTCATGCAGCATTGCGACTTCCTCATCTTCCAGCTCCTGCTCCTCGACGGCTTGATCAATGACACGGCGCAATGCACGCTCCAGAAAGAAGGTGTAAGGTACGATGTCACTGATGGTGCCCTGGCTGCGACTGACCAGTTTGGTGATCTCATCAAATGGCCGCAGAAGTCTGCATGTGTTGCACATGGCACAGTGAAAAGAAACCAAGCTCCCCAGAACCTGTCCTGCTGCAGAGCTCGTACAGGTAGTCGTTAACGGCATGTTGCTGCTGAAGAAGCCTATCAAGCATATACAAGGTGGAGTTCCAGCTTGTCGGGCTGTCACAAATCAGACGTCTAACGGGCAGGTGGTGTCGCCGCTGAACGTCAGCAAGGCGAGCCATGGCTGTGTAAGATCTACTAAAATAGCCAGAGATTTTCCTGGCCTGCCGCAAGACGTCCTGACCCCAGGGTATTGGGCAACTAATCGCTGCACGACTAAGTTCAGGACGTGTGCCATGCACGGCACGTGTGTCATTTTGCTCTGTTTCAGGGCCCTCAGCAGATTGGCACCGTTGTCGCACACCACTTTACCAACTGTGAAATTGAGCGGGTTTAGCCACTGATCGGCCTGTGACCGCAGAGCTGAAAGCAGTGCAGGACCAGTATGGCTCTTGGCTTCTAAGCACAACAGCCGCAGAACAGCATGGCAAAGTCTCACCTGGGGCGTCGAATAGGTTCTAGGGAGTTTGGCGGGTGCAGCGGAAGAGGCGGTAGCAGTGGAAAAGGAGTCAGAGGCAGGCCTGCATGCAATCCGTGGCGGTAACACCAAATCCACACGCAGGGCTGGCCTTTGGGGTGTGCGAGCTGTGCGGACGCACAAGGCGCCATGGCAACAGGGGCGCCCGGCGGCCAAAACAGCTCGCAGTCGGTCTCTACAGGCTACAGCAGCAGGCCGGCCCAACCCGAGCCGAGATTGTGTGAGCGGCAGGGGCGTGGCGTGGGGGGGGGGGCATTGCCCGAGCGCAAAATTGCAGGGGGCGCCCGGCAGCAAACACTTCAATGAAGGTCATGGGAGCCTATGGCTCCCATCCCCTCCGTTCTTCCTCATAGGCTTCAGGCTAGTGGCCAGAAGCCTATGAGGCAGTAGAGCGAGCGTAGTGTCTAGAATGTATTTGATCCTGGGAGGTATGATGTCAGGGAAGAGGCGGAGTCTCGTCATCCAGGGGGCAGGGCCTAAAGATGTGTGGGGAAATTCTACAGAGCAGGAGCAGAGTCTGCAGGTAAGTATGTGGAGGAGAATAGTGACTGTTATTTTTACTTGGGTGCTTTTTGCAGGGGCTGAAGGGAGAAGGAATCATCTTTGTACTAGAGATTGTATGTTAGAGGGGTCTGAAGAGAGGGTAGTGGGGGTGATATTATTTACATGGGAATGTATGCTGGAGAGGCTGAAGGCAGGGGGGTGATATTATTTTACATGGGACTGTATTCTGGAGGGGCTAAGGCAGGGAAGTGATGTGTCTTACATGGGACTGTATGCTGGAGGGGCTGGAGGCAGGGGGGTTGTATCTTACATGGGACTGTATGCTGGAGGAGCTGAAGGCAGGGGGAGTGATGTTTTTTACAGTAGACTGTATGCTGGAGGGGCTGAAGACAGGGGGAGTGATGTATTTTACATAGGATTGTATGCTGGAGGGGCTGAAGGCAGGACGAGTGATGCATTTTACATGGGACTGTGCAAGAAGGGCTGAAGGCAGGGGTGTGATGTATCTTACATGGGACTGTATGCTGGAGGGGCTGAAGGCAGATGGCAAAGAGAGGGAGTTTGATATTATTTACATAGGACTGTATGTTGGAGGGGCTGAAGGCGGGGAGTGATGTATTTTACATGAGACTGTATGTTGGAGGGGCTGAAGGCGGGGAGTGATGTATTTTACATTTGGTGGAAGCAGGTATATCAATCCCCTTAATCAGTGTTTTGTGGATACAGGTATATCACAGGCCTCAATCAATATTTGGTGGAAGCAGGTATATCAATCCCCTTAATCAGTATTTTGTGGAAGCAGGTGTATCGCAGGCCTCAATCAATATTTGGTGGAAGCAGGTATATCAATCCCCTTAATCAGTATTTTCTGGAAACAGGTGTATCGCAGGCCTCAATCAGTATTTGGTGGAAGCAGGTATATCAAACCCCTTACTCAGTATTTGGTGGAAGCAGGTATATAGCAGGCCTCAATCAATATTTGGTGGAAGCAGGTATATCAAACCCTCTAATCAGTATTTGGTGGAAGCAGGTATCTCGCAGGCCTTAATCAATATTTGGTGGAAGCAGGTATATAAATCCCCTTAATCAGTATTTTGTGGAAGTAGGTGTATTGCATGCGTCAATCAATATGTCACGATACTAGTGGAATACTGCTGGAATCCAATGCCAGGGACAAGGCCTGAACACAGGAAGCACCGGAGTCTAGAACAGGAGGTAGCAGGATAGAAGGATAAAACAGAGCCAGGCAGGCAGAGGCATTACCAGTAGCAACAATGCAGGATTGAAGATGAAGCACAGCCGAGTTCAGGCGAGCAATGAGTTAGGGCAGGCGACACAGGAACGTAGTCAGGCAATCCGGGTCGGCAACAGGAGGTAGCAGAGTAAACCGCAAGGAGGAGGAACAAACCGGAGAGCAAGTTCCAAGCGAGAGGACTGCACAAGCAGGAGCTCAAACACAATACTCAAGCAATTAGTAACAGGCTTGAGAGGTTTAAATGTGAAATAGCAGACACACAATCCACCATCTTAACTGAGGGAAAACTTGAGTGCAAGACAATCTGAACTAAACAGACATAGTAGGATGGTTTCTGACACAATATTTGGTGGAAGCAGGTATATCAAACCCATTAGTCAGTATTTTGTGAAAGCAGGTATCTCGCAGGCCTCAAGCAATATTTGGTGGAAGCAGGTATATAGAACCCCTTAATCAGTATTTGGTGGAAGCAGGTAAATCAAACCCCTTAATCAGTATTTGGTGTAAGCAGGTAAATCAAACCCCTTAATCAGTATTTGGTGGAAGCAGGTATATCAAACCCCTTAATCAGTATTTGGTGGAAGCAGGTATATCGCAGGCATCAATCAATATTTGGTGGAAGCAGGTATATCAATCCCCTTAATCAGTATGTTGTGGAAGCAGGTGTATCGCAGGCCTTAATCAATATTAGATGGAAGCAGGTATATCAAACTCCTTAATCATTATTTGGTGAAAGCAGGTATATCAAACCCCTTAATCAATATTTGGAGAAAACAGGTATATTAAACCCCTTAATCAGTATTTGGTGGAAGCTGGTATAACAAACCCCTTACTCGGTATTTTGTGGAAGCAGGTATATCGCAGGACTCAATCAGTACTTGGTGGAAGCAGGTATATCAAACGCCTTAATCAGTATGTTGTAGAAGCAGGTGTATCGAAGGCCTCAATCAATATTTGGTGGAAGCAGCTATATCAATCCCCTTAATCAGTATTTTGTGGAAGCAGGTATATCACACCCCTTAATTTTATTTTTTGCCACAACAGTTATATCACACCACCCTGTTTATTTCGGGCAAAAGGTTATACAGGTATATCTCAGCCGTCAATCAGTATTTTGTGGAAGCAGGTATATCCCACCCCTCAATCAGTTTTTTTGGGGGCAACAGGTATGTCACACCCATTGCAAATTGTTGTTTCAATAGCGCTTGACCCTCTATATAGTTGCGGTATCGCAGCAGAACCGCACACAACTGCTGCACAATACAAATGCACCATAATATACTTTCTATATTAGAAAGTATATTATAAGTACAGTCCTGATCAAAAGTTTAAGACCACTTGAAAAATGGCAAAAAATCATATTTTACATTGTTGGATCTTAACAAGGTTCCAAGTAGAGCTTCAACATGCAACAAGAAGAAATGAGAGTGAGACAAAACATTTTTTGAGCATTCAATTTAATGAAAACAACGAATAAACTGAAACAGGCTGTTTTTCAGATGATCAAAATTTTAGGACCACATGCCTTTAAAAGGCCAAATCTGTGCAAAGATGTGGATTCATTGTCATTTTCTGTCAGGTAGTCACACGTTGTGATGGCAAAGGCAAAAAAACTCTCCCTTTTTGAACGTGGTCGGGTTGTTGAACTGCATAAGCAGGGTCTCTCACAGTGCGCCATCGCTGCTGAGGTGGGACGCAGTAAGACAGTCATTTGGAATTTCTTAAATGATCCTGAGGGTTATGGAACAAAAAAGTCAAGTGGAAGACCCCAAAAAATTTCACCAGCACTGAGCCGGAGGATCCAATTGGCTGTCCGTCAAGACACTGGACGATCCTCGACCCAAATTAAGGCCCTTACTGGTGCTGACTGCAGCCCCATAACCATAAGACGGCATCTGAGACTGAAGGGCTTCAAAAACAAAAAACGTCTTCAAAGACCTCGTCTCCTTGAACAACACAGAACTGCTCATTTGGACTTTGCAAGAGAGCACCAAACATGGGACATTCAAAGGTGGAAAAAAGTTTTATTCTCTGATGAGAAAAAATTTACCCTTGATGGTCCTGATGGTTTCCAACGTTACTGGCATGACAAGCAGATCCCACCTGAGATGTTTTCTACGCGCCACAGTGGAGGGGGCGCCATAATGGTCTGGGGTGCTTTTTCCATCAGTGGAACAATGGAGCTTCAGGAAGTGCAGGGGCGTCAAACGGACGCTGGCTATGTCCAGATGTTGCAGAGAGCATTCCTCATGACTGAGGGCCCTCGTCTGTGTGGTAACGACTGGGTTTTTCAACAGGACAACGCTACAGTACACAATGCCCGCAGGACAAGGGACTTCTTCCAGGAGATTAACATCACTCTTTTGGCCCATCCTGCGTGTTCCCCTGATCTAAATCCAATTGAGAACCTTTGGGGATGGATGGCAAGGGAAGTTTACAAAAATGGACAACAGTTCCAGACAGTAGATGGCCTTCGTGCGGCCGTCTTCACTACTTGGAGAAATGTTCCCACTCACCTCATGGAAACGCTTGCATCAAGCATGCCAAAACGAATTTTTTAAGTGATCAACAATAACGGCGGAGCTACTCATTACTGAGTTCATGTTTGGAAGTTGGATTTCTGTTTTGGGGGGGTTTAGTTTTTTTTTGGAGGTGTGGTCCTAAACTTTTGATCAGCTGAAAAACAGCCTGTTTCAGTTTATTCGTTGTTTTTATTAAATTGAATGCTCAAATTTTTTTGGTTTAACTCCCATTTCTTCTTGTTGCATGTTGAAGCTCTACTTGGAACCTTGTTAAGATCCAGCCATGCTAAATATGATTTTTTGGCATTTTTCAAGTGGTCTTAAACTTTTGATCAGGACTGTATATCACAGTATCACACCCCTCAGTATATCACACCTATGGATAGCACACCCTATACCAGTCCTTAAAAGGACTTTTGTGGCCCTATTAGCTAGCGTTTGGTGTCCCTAACAGCCTGTCCCTGCTCCACAAAGCAACCTCTCCCTACACTGGCAAAACACAGAATGTAAAATGCCTGCCAGATCGGGTTCTGTTATAGGGTGGGGGGGTGTCCATGTGCTGAAACTTCTGAATTGGCTGTCCTGTCCCACCTGATGTGTGTTTTATGGGTCAAAGTTCGGTGCAATGCAAAAGAATATGGTGCAGGCACATCGCCATATGTTCGCATGTTCGGCAAATCGCGACCGCGCAAAGTTCGCAGCGAAACGACCGCCGGGCGAACCGCAAGGCTATCTCTAATCATCAGTATTAAAACCTCAAACACCCCTTTAAAGATGTTCCAAGCTTATAAAACAGTGCTTGACGTTTGATAATTAGGCAAATAACAGCAATGCAAACTAAAGCAAAACTGACTTAAAAAATTGCCCTCATGGTAAATTTCCCTCTAAATCCCTTGAAATCTAGACATACCATTATTGAGGACTGAAATGTAGTCTTAGACCCTAAAATAAATATTTTGTGGTATATTGAAAGCTACGGCTACTTGACTGTATATACCAGTTTGGCACATTTGTCAATAGTCTTGATCGAAGCGGAATTAGGTCCGAAGTTTAGGAAAACTTTGATTCGCAATGAATCCGAATTTCCTCACACTTTGTGGAAACAAATTAGTTTTTCTTAAAATGGCAGCTGCACGTGCTACAAAGTGAAAGTAAGAAGCCTGTGATTGCGAGATCATCCATAATGCTGTGCATCCAGGCAATCTGCAGACAGCCATTCGCAGTGATGTCACAGCCCTATAAAACCCTCTTCTCAGTCTCCGCCATTGTCCTGTGAGCCGAGCTTAGAGAGAGACGTGGAAACTGCTCAATCACTAGGGACAGTGTTGCTGAAAATTATTAATAGCAGAATATTGAGAGTGCAGGGAGAGTTATTCTGCATCAGTTATATTTATTCCTACATCTGCCATAAACTAATGTATGTAATTCAAAGCACAAAAGTCCAAAGCTGCGCTCACCTGATATCACTTATAGTGGAAGCACGGACTGCGCTGTGAACCAAGCGCAATGTAGGAAACTTGAAAATGAAGAAAAGGTCCAGCTTCCCAAAAAAATGATGTTCTGTATTCCAATAAAACATGAACATTAAAAATCCAACATAGGTCTACACGTTTCAGATCCTCTAATACTGATCCTTACTCACTAAGTTTGTTACTGACTGGCTAGGATTTTAAATAGCTGAAATACTGCGGATCACAGAAGACTGAGATCAGCAGGAAAATACACAAACCACGCCTCCTACTTCAGTGCCAATCACAGATAAAAAGTTGGACGCACTGAAAATGCATTATAAATCTAAAATGTTCAATAAACAAAAATATATATAGAAAGGAATCAGTAGTGCAGGATTAAATCGTGTTTGCGATTCAATCCTGTTGGAACACAGGAACCCATGCAAAAAATCCAGTAGGATTCCCTGTTCAAAAGTTAGTGGGAGGATTAACCCTCTCCAGAGCTTGAACCTGGAGTCCTGCGGTTTTACCCTGATGTGAAACCGCAAAATGAATACTGACCGCTGAAACATTCCTTGCTTTTGTGTGTGGGATATCTGAAAGGTGTCTGCATATTCTCACTTTTAACCCCTTAGGGACGCATGACGTACCGGTATGGCATGTTTCCTGAGTCCTTAAGGACCCATGACGTACCGGTACGTCATGAGTTTAAATCGAGATTGCGGAGCTGAGGGGGTTAATTGGAACAGGATGCCCGCTGAAATCATTCAGCGGGCATCCTGTCAAAACGTCAGGGGGGGTTCATATGACCCCCCCCCGTATATCGGCGATCGCAGCAGACCGCAGGTCAATTCAGACCTGCGGTTTGCTGCGCTTTCTGCCGATTCTGATCGCGGGGATCAAACTTTAAAATGCCCCAAATTATATTTTTTTCACCCCCCCCCTGCACCCCTGAATGATTTTATGGCGGCGGGTGGTGCAGGGGGGGTGTTGCAGGCGGTACGGGAGGCGGGCGGTGGGGCAGGCGGCATCGCTATCCCCCGCCTGCCTCCTCTTGAATATTCATTGGCGTCCAGTGGTACACCAGAGTGTCAGCACATTGCTGACACTCTGGTATAAACGGCTGACATCTGTGCTGTGATGTCATCCGTTTAACCCTTTCCATACCGCGGTCCGTATGGACCGCTGTATGGAAAAGGTTAACAGTAAGAGGGGGCTCCCTCCCTCTTCCATCGGGGGGCTGCTGTGCCTTTGCAGCCCCCAGACAGGATGGGGTGACAGAGGGAGGGAGCCCCCCTCCTTACCCTTTCCCGTCTGCTCAGTTGTGGCCACAACTGAGCAGACGGGGAAGGTTCCCATGGCAACAGGACGCCTTCTCAGGCATCCTGCTGTCCATGGTGCTGAACAGATCTGTGCTAAAGGCATAGATCTGTTCAGACAAAGTGTAAGTAAAATACAGTACAATACACTATATACTGTACTGTACTGTATTATACAGACATCATACCCACTGGATCTTCAAGAACCAAGTGGGTCTGGGTCAAAAAAAAATAAAAAAAAAGTGAAAAAAGTTAAGATAAAAAAAAAACACATTTATCACTGAATAAAAAATAAAATTAAAAATACACTACATATATTAGGTATCGCCGCGTCCATAACGACCTGATCTATAAAACGGTCATGTTACTTTCCCCGCACGGTGAACGCCATAAAAATAAAAAAATGAAAACTATGAGGAAATTGAAATTTTGCCAACCTTACTTCCCAAAAAAGGTAATAAAAGTGATAAAAAAAGTCGCATGTACGCCAAAATAGTACCAATCAAACCATCTTCTCATCCCGCAAAAATCATACCCTACCCAAGATAATCGCCCAAAAACTGAAAAAACTATGGCTCTCAGACTATGGAGACACTAAAACATGATTTTTTTTTGTTTCAAAAATGAAATCATTGTGTAAAACTTACATAAATAAAAAAATTGTATACATATTAGGTATCTCCGCATCCGTATCGACCGGCTCTATAAAAATATCACATGACCTAACCCCTCAGGTGAACACCGTAAAAAAATAAAAACGGTGTAAAAAAAGCTTTTTTGTCATCTTACATCTTACGTATCCCACAAAAAATGAGACCCTACCTAAGATAATCGCCCAAAAACTGAAAAAACTATGGCTCTCAGACTATGGAGACACTAAAACATGATTTTTTTTGTTTCAAAAATGAAATCATTGTGTAAAACTTACATAAATAAAAAAATTGTATACATATTAGGTATCGCCGCGTCCGTGACAACCTGCTCTATAAAAATACCACATGATCTAACCTGTCAGATGAATGTTGTAAATAACAAAAAAACGGTGCCAAAAAAGCTATTTCTTGTTACCTTGCCTCACAAAAAGTGTAATATAGAGCAACCAAAAATCATATGTACCCTAAACTAGTACCAACAAAACTTCCACCCTATCCCGTAGTTTCTAAAATGGGGTCACTTTTTTGGAGTTTCTACTCTAGGGGTGCATCAGGGGGGCTTCAAATGGGACACAGTCTAGCAAAATCTGCCTTCCAAAAACCGTATGACATTCCTTTCCTTCTGCGCCCTGCCGTGTGCCCTTACAGTAGTTTACGACCACATATGGGTTGTTTCTGTAAACTAAACTACAGAATCAGGGCCATAAATAATGAGTTTTGTTTGGCTGTTAACCCTTGCTTTGTAACTGGAAAAAAAATATTAAAATGGAAAATCTGCCAAAAAAGTGAAATTTTGAAATTGTATCTCTATTTTCCATTAAATCTTGTGCAACACCTAAAGGGTTAACAAAGTTTGTAAAATCAGTTTTGAATACCTTGAGGGGTTTAGTTTCTTAGATGGGGTCACTTTTATGGAGTTTCTACTCTAGGGGTGCATCAGGGGGGCTTCAAATGGGACATGGTGTCAAAAAAACAGTCCAGCAAAATCTGCCTTCCAAAAACCATACAACGCACCTTTCCCTTTTTTATGCCCTACTGTGTGCCCGTACAGTAGTTTACTGCCACATATGGGGTGTTTCTGCAAACTACAGAATCGGGGCAATAAATATAGCATTTTGTTTGGCTGTTAACCCTTGCTTTGTTACTGGAAAAAATGGATTAAAATGGAAAATTTGCCAAAAAATTGAAATTCTCAAATTTCATCTCCATTTGCCAATAACTCTTGTGCAACACCTAAAGGGTTAACAAAGTTTGTAAAATCAGTTTTGAATACCTTGAGGGGTGTAGTTTCTAGAATGGGGTCATTTTTGGGTGGTTTCTATTATGTAAGCCTCACAAAGTGACTTCAGACCTGAACTGGTCCCTAAAAAGTGGGTTTTTGAAAATTTATGAAAAATTTCAAGATTTTCTTCTAAACTTCTAAGCCTTGTAACATCCCCCAAAAATAAAATATCATTCCCAAATTGATCCAAACATGAAGTAGACATATGGGGAATGTAAAGTAATAACTATTTTTGGAGGTATTACTATGTATTATAAAAGTAAAGAAATTGAAACTTGGAAATTTGCAATTTTTTTTTTCCAAATTTGTGGTAAATTTGGTATTTTTTTATAAATAAAAATGAATTTTTTTGACTTCATTTTACCAGTGTCATGAAGTATAATATGTGACGAAAAAACAGTCTCAGAATTGCCTGGATAAGTCAAAGCGTTTTAAAGTTATCAGCACTTAAAGTGACACTGGTCAGATTTGCAAAAAATGGCCAAGTCCTTAAGGTGAAATAGGGCTGAGTCCTTAAGGGGTTAAGCTATTGGTAGTACAGCCGACATATTGGAGGCTGCATATTTTACAAGTAATGCAATACACCACATGGCTAGTATTGCAATTGACTTATTTTTTAAGATCGAAAGTGTTATGTGTAGCCGTAGAATATATCGAAGAGCCCATTTGTATAAAATTGCAACATGTGCAGATACGGTGACCGCATTTAAATGTTTCCTTATGTCTCAACCAAGTAAACTTGTTATTAGTATTTTTGTCGCTGTCAGAAGGTGAGAGCATCCCTCAGTGACCAGAGCTGCAGCTAAGTGAAGCTGATTGTGTCTAGAGGATCCTGTCTAGAGGAACGAGGATTGATTCCAGAAACGCTGATCAGAGTTGAGGAGCAAAGCTACGTACACTGCGGTACCGCATGCTTGTTGAAGAGGCATTTGTTCTGTTCAGAGTCACCAGCAGATGCAGAGTAGACCCGGGTCGATAAGATTGTGCACGTACCCCATTACAGTGTTGGCGCCTTGAGACTGAGACCGGGCCTGTAGCTACTTAATTATGGTCTCTGTTTTTGTCAGGCCACAAGTGTTACTACTGTTCATTGCAAGGACTCCATAACTTAAAGTGACATTTCACATTGGAGAGCCCATAAAATTCCCACAAACTCAAGTCAGGCTGGCGTTTTGCTCAAAAAGAATACTCAGGCATGTGCTACAGGACCAGTTATGGGAGGGGAATACTCTAGAGCTTTCTAAGATTGTAAGCTGTTGTGCTGCATTGCAGGCTAGCCCGTACCACACACCCATACAGTGGTTCTTGTTTTTTTAGGGTAATAACAGGTAAGGTGTGGCAGTTTAGTTGTGCCCGCCAGTAGGTAAATTACTGCACTTTCATCCTGCATCCATCAAAGGGCGCTGTACTGTGCAGCACAAGGGTCTCAGCCTTCAGGCTGGGTGCATGTAAATTTATTGTATGTTCCCAGCATTTGTGGTTGTGTTTATTGCCACATTTAAGTAAAATTCTGTTTTGGCAAAAGCTGGTGTTGGGATTGCTTTCCTCGTTCGTGAGCATACCCCGGTACACGGGTTACACCAGTCATGAAAACAGAGGTCATCTTTCCCTATACTACTGTGAAGGAAAAGAGTTTGGATGGAGTGACAGTCCAGCATGCGCGATGCAGCTCCTTTCAAAGACTATGGGACAGACAAAGATAGCTGAGTGCACCCGGGGTTCAGACACTTCCTGTAAATAGGGGGTAAATTTTGATTTTGGAAACAGCAATTTAAACGACATCTATGAAGTGAGTGAGCCATCGAAATCAAAATTTTCTTTACTAGATGACCCATCTTTTGTGATAAGAGCTGCATTATTTCTGTATACAATGCAAAGTGCTGTATTTGGCAGTTGTTAAATATAATAAAATCTGTGATTTATCCTCTCCCTATATAAATTATGGGGAATATCCCTTTATATACCATTGAGCAATATTTTCAAACCATTGGCAAATACCAATATTCTTGGGTATGAATGCAAATAGTGGCTAGAAACATTCATAAAAGAGAAACCTTGTTATACACAGGACAGCTGGATGTATGAAACGTGCTCTGACTTCCTAGAAATCTGAAGTTGGCAGAATAACTAACAGAAGGAGCCATTAGTCAGAAGCATGGATTCAAAAACCTACAGTAGGTTGTCAATCATTGGCATCTCATGCATCTCTACAGGAAATAAAACTGCAGGAAGAAAAATATGTTCACACAGTTTTTATAGGAAAAGAAAACCCATAAAAATCACCCCTTGTATAGGATTTACTGTGAGGGGTTCCTATGGCGTTTTTTTTAGTGTGCAAAAAACAACATTGTAGTATTGTGCTTGAAGGGGGCCTTAAAGGGGTTTTCCAGGCTCCTGATATTAATGACATTCCCAGGATAGGTCATCAATATCCAACCAGTGGGTGCCCGACACCCAGCACCTCCGCTGATTAGCTGTTTCCTGCAGCCTCCATAAGTAAATGGCTGAGCTTCAGTAACACGATACGACCGCCAGTGATGGCCAGTTCGCAGTGTTCGCCAGCGAACACATGCGGGCTGCCATCTTGACTCACAAGTCCGGCGATGCACAGGTAAGCCCTTACCTGTGCCTGTGCCGGTCTGAAATGAAATGCGGTCACCGGGAGCAGGCAGTTCCGAGAACGGCCGCCGGGGACCATCATCAGGCTGTTCTCGGACCTGCCTGCTCCCAGTGACCGCATTTGTTTCAAACCGGTTCCCGGCTTACCTGTGCATCGCCGGACTTGTGAGTCAAGATGGCAGCCCGCATGTGTTCGCTGGTGAACACTGCGAACTGGCCATCACTGACGACCACTACACCTTAAACAGAGCTCTGCGTCCTGTTCCATTCAAGAGCAAGTTGCCATAGAGGATCAGAGGTGCTGGGGGTTGGGCCCCCACTGATCGGATACTGATGACCTATCCTGAGGATAGATCATCCGTATCAGGAGTCTGGAGTATGTTCACATGGGGTCTTTTGCTGTGTAACTTTGATATGGACACCCATGCTGAAGTTTTGCCGGTAGCCGTGTAGTTTCTGCCTCCCATTCATTTCAATGGGAGACAGTGTTGAGAATCGCAAAGCGGTGGTTTAAACCCACGGCCACACCTTGAAGGGAACATGTCTATTTTTGGGAGGCTATGGCTTTAAGCGACCACCCCATGATCCTCAGCTGTTCCTCCCAATGAAATGAATGGGCTGCCGGTGGGATTTTGCTGAAATATTGGTGCTGGTCTAGATCTCTATCAAGCTTTTTGCAGCTGTTTGTCCCTGCTAATTTTATTGCATTCATAATAATGCACAAAGTCATGTCGTTAGAGATGAAAAAGAACAGCAATTCAAACGCTACATATGATTTCTATTTCCATAGTCAAATCATATAGGCACATTGTGTTCTGCGTGTGCCACTGCCAGATTAATGCTGCCTAGCTGATTGCCCGGTCCGGTAAATAGTAGCCTTTTAAAATGCAAAGTAAACTTTCTGCTGCCATTGTCTGTGAACCCAGCAGGTGAAAATGTATATGGCCAAATATAGCTGCTTTACAAAATTGAGGGAAGGTGAGTAGGTGGAAGCACTGCGAGAAGAAAAGAATCATTTTAAAGCTAATAATTCCGGCTTATTTAAATATATTGTGTGCCGTAATGTTTTTTTAGAAATTCGTTTTATGCAGTAAAACATTTTGGCCTAAACTATTAAAGACCCGCTGTTAGCAGGAATATATGATCATTGTGTGCGAGAGGAGCATTTATGTCATCTTTCGTGAAGACTTTGTTTATTAAATTCCTGGCAAAACTTAATGTATATTTATAAAATGATTTCTGAATACCTTCCAATTACACAAAAATGACCCAGATTCTTCTGCTTTACAATTCCATCAGTTCTTCGGCAGCTTTCCTAATAATTATATACATTGCGGGAGAGGAAGCAGTGACTGAATGTAAAATTACACACCACTGGGCTACATCAAATATTGCCTTGTGTTAGATCATTAAAATTAATCAATATTATCAATCTGCTTAAAACATGTAGCTTAAATATATTAAGTAGAGGAGAACATGCACAGTCTTACGGTTTTACTCACAAAAAATATCTAAAAAGATAACACCACAAAAATAATTTTAGCATCGTTAGTCTTAAAGTGGCACTCTACTTTCAAAAAAACAATTGATATGTCATAGCGACATGTCCAAGATTTTGATTGGTGGGTCTGAGCGCTGAGACCCCTCCGATCTCCAGAATAGCATGTTGCCTCTTCTCACTGCAGTAGACAGGCTCAATAGAAAGTCTATGGGGGTCATTTATCAAAGACAAGCGTTTTACCTTGGTCTTTGATATCCTCTGCACTGCTGAAGAATGCACTTAATTTATGACGAGGTGCAGGCCTTGTCATAAGTTAAAGCCCCCCAGTGTGAAAGTAGGCATAAAAACACAGGGGTCATTTATTATACTGAAATGTTCAGTATAATATTCAGACACAGGTGGTGGCGCAATAGTTAGTTGCCGTTATCTCCAACTTTTCCCCGCTCACGCCAGGTCTAAAATTGTGGGCGGGGATGGGCCAGCAGGCCCGTCTCATTCATCATTTTCTACGCCTGTTTTAGGTGTAAATATAAGACAGCTAGGAAGATGGCTTACATTTAGAAGCAGCCGAAGGTATGGAGAGGCCGGCACCTTTTCATAAGTTCGGCAGATCCTCCGCCAGCTATGGCGCTTAATAAACGCCGGTCAAAAAAACAAGGCCCAAAATTGTTGTAGGGAGTCTTGATAAATGACCCCCTATGAGTACATCTCAATTTCGAGAGAGAGGAGGAACAGGGCTTTGTGTGAATGTTTCTTCTTGTTCTAGCATTCAGAACACCGCCCCAACCAAAACCTTTGCTACAGTAGATTGCAATGACATATCAAAAGGGTTTTCAAAGTTCAGGTACATTCTAAAGATTAGAAACAGTGGGGGAGATTTACTAAGTTCGATATGGCGGATCTCTGGCTTAATTTGTGGCAGAAAAGCTGGTGTACATGCCTTGCACACACATTAATTAGACATTTTAGACGTTTTTGCTACTACTGGTTTAAAAAAAAAAGGGGTTGTGTGGCTTGCAATGTGCCAATATGTGACCAAATTGAAAATTTTTTTTGGCACAGAGCAAACCAATCAAACGTGTCTAAAGATGCAAAAAATGTATTATACATAGTAAGCCACTGTGATAAATCTGACATATCTTTTAGACTGTCTGGTTTAAGTTTACTCTATCTAAATATTAGATACTATAGTTAAATCTGAACCACTATACCCATTTAAATGATTGGGGTATAGGAAGTGTAAAGAGTTAGAAGGGGTCATGATGCCCGTATAAATTTTAGTGATCATAAAAATCATAATGATTTCCCAGCAACAGAAGGGGTAGGGATTTTTTCAGGGAACCATTTTGCACTGAATAAAATGACCAGTAAAAAAAGAATCAGTGCAGAGGAATCCATATCCTTTAATTATGTAAAGAACAACCTGACTACTGTACAAATATAAAGCCCTGATAAAACACAAAATTAAATTAGAAAATTGCCAGTAAATGTTATTATTATATAAAAATAGAAAGATACACTTACCTTTTTTTTTTTGTCAGATTTCCATAGTTAATGTACAGATGTGAAGTGAAATGCGTTGGGATCAATGATGTTACACTGTACTGTAAAAATACATAAAAAACATTAATATTAATGTATTCATAACATCAAAAGAACCTCCTCTGAGGCTCAACCCCACTAATACATGTTTGTTCTAAATGTGGCCACACAAATGCTTCACTCTTCACATGAGCACAGAATATTGGCTCTTTCATGTCACATAGTACATTACATTATTGTCTATTCTTATAGCAATAGAAATGTTTGGTATCAAGCTCATTTCCGTTTGCAGGACCTTCTGTGTGCTGTTGTTCCGGATCTCTTCCATTTTCTGTTGACAGAGGATTCGTGTTGGGGAGGGGGTTAGTTAAGCGAAGGGCTTAGCACTCCTTTCCCCCTATCGTAGGCAGATAAATCTTCAGCCACTTGCCATAGGGGACGTTCATATCACTAATTTTACTGTAGAATTTTTGCACAGGCAGCCGCCCTAAAATTCCACTGAAAAACCCACCAGCGGACACGTCCTTTCTGCCTCCCATTCATTTCAATGGGAGGCGGCACTGAGGATCTCCGAGTGGCAGCTTAAAGATGTGGTCTCGTCTGTAAGCCACTGCTCTGCAATCCTCAGCGCTGCCTCACATTGAGATGTATGGGAGGCAAAAAGGATGCGGCCGCTGGTGGTTTTTCAGGGAAATTTTGGTGCTGCTGTCTCGCAAGGTTTTTGGCGGAATTCTAGCATCTGTCTATCCATGACAAAATTCTGCGGACAACAACTCTCCTTATGGCGTATTGACATTAAATTATTAAATTTTTTTGATGCAATTTTTTTAATCACAGTTACAGCACAATATTTTTGGAAAAACCCATGCAGTTTTGATGCATATGTGAAAATTGCATCATAACAACGCAAAAATAACAATGACAAAACAAATGATTGCAATATCACATTATTTATTGAAGAATTGCTGTTTTCTTTTTCAGATCAATGTCAATATGACTTATTAAATATCCAATACTTTTCCTTTCTTAAAGGTTTTCAGGGAGTTTCCTATGGCCTGTCCTCCTGAATGTGACTAAGGCCTCATGCACACGGCCGTTGTTTGGGTCCGCATCCGAGCCGCCGTCTTGCTGTCCGCATCCGTTGCTCTGTTCCGTGGCCCCGCTAAAAAAATATAACATGTCCTATTCTTGTCCGCACTTTGCGGACAAGAATAGGTATTTATATTGAAGGCTGTCTGTGCCGTTCCGCAAATTGCGGAACGCGCACGGACGCCATCCGTGTTTTGCGGATACACGATTTGCGGACCGCAAAACACACCACGGTTGTGTGCATGAGGCCTAAGCTGCAGTACCAGTCAGAGTCACAATGTATGAATGGCACTGTGATACTGTATATACTGTACAAGAAAGGGGACCAGGTTTTGGCTGGAGTGCTGCAGCCCCTCATTTTGTTGATGGGCATTGGTCCCAGGAGTTGGACCCTCACTGGTCAAATATTGATGGCCTATCCTAAACTCCTGGAAAACTCCTTTTTATTATAAATAATGAAAGTCACATTGCAACTAGAGATGAGCAAATCAATCTCTATGAATCGCCTTGTTTCATCAAGTGTAGTTCAAAGCTGAGGGCACTTCCCCTGCAGTGTGGTTGACAGGGCTGTTCATGCGCCACTACCTGGAAGTGTAGAGGTGCATGCACAGTTGCTGCTCCAGTAGTGGAAACAGAGACTTAGTGCTTGCACCGCTACTCGGAGCAGTGGCACAGGCGTGAGACTGTCAGAGCCAAACAAGATGGCTGACCCTGTCAATCAAGTGGCAGGGGGAGGCAAATTGATTAGGCCTCCTCAACATGAGGTATCCATTTATCAGTTCGCAAATCACAGATTTGCAAAACATGGATGTGGTATGTGTCCATCCCGCACTTTAACGTGGGCCCCATTGTAGAAATTCCTATTCTTGTTTAAAATCGGACAAAAATAGGACATGTTCTAGAACTTGCGGCATAGCCACATGGACGTGGACAGCACATGGATGACATTCATGTACTGTCTTAATTTTTTTGAGGTGCTATAGAAATGAATGAGTCCACATTTGATCTGCAAAAAATGCAGATCGGATACGGACCAAAAATACTGTCGCGTACATGAAGCCTTAGGATTCATTTAGAGCCTTAGGTACAGTTTATATGGATTTATGGATTTTAGGTGTCATTGTCATGGATTTAATGTGGATTTTAAGTATGGATTCTACACTAAAAATATACTATGTGTTATAGTAAAATAATAACCCATCTACACATCGCAGATAAACTCTTGGGGAATTCAGGGCACTCTCTGGATTTTTAAATGCTAGAGATTCACAGAAAAATCTGTGTCTGAAAATCTTTGCTACCTCTGGACTGTATTGTGCTGCTTCGCTCTAATCAGGTAGAATATGAGCTTACATTTTCTTTTTTCACACATTGCTTTAATATTTAAATCTAGCTTATACCATCTGTTGCCAAATGCACACAGTTGAAAAATATCAGCCTGGAAACTACACTGCATAATTTTGTAGTTAAAAAAAAAAACTGAATCTATAAAAATAGTTATGAAAGTATTGCTTTCATTGCCATACATAAATACCTTCACAGAACAGAGATCGCCTACTCATACCTAAAGATACTTCTCAGATTGAAGCACATGAAAGGGTTTTAAATCTTTTTCAAAAGAATCAGCATGGCTTAAAAAAATAACAATTTGTTATACTCACCTCACCAATCCCCCGTAGCTCCCATTCCAATGCTTCTCGAGTTTCCCACCAGTCTCTATTTCCTTATTCACACAGAAATGTGACTCTTCAGCCAATCACTGACTGAAGCAGGTCACTGCTGTGGTCAGTGATTGACGGAGCTGTCACTTTTCTTGGGCCAAGAGGGATCAGGAGACTGATGAGGGACCTGGAAAGCATCGCACCAGGAGCAGTGGAGGATCTGTGATTATTTTTGAAAGTCTTTCTGACCCTTTAAAAAAAATATATTAGACAGACAAGCCCTTTAAGGTATTTTTTAATCGAAGTCCCTGAGTATTAAGGGGGTCATTTATTAAGACTGGAGTTTTAGATGCCGGTCTTAATAAGCCCTATAGCTGGCAGTGGATCTACCGAAGCAAAGTGGACGGCCTCTACATAGTGTAACTTCGGCATAACCACCGCCGCTTCTAAATATAAGACAGCTTCCTTGCTGTCTTACATTTAGACCGTTTTCTACACCTAAACTAGGTGTAGAAAATGGTGAATGAGACAGGCCTGCCCGTCCCCTTCCCCATCCATGCCATGCCCACTTCTTCATACCTAGCGTGATCGGGGAAAAGGAGCAGATTGCGGACATTTTGTCACGGATGAGGTATAGGAGGAAACACCAAACTGACAACCAGGAGGGAAAGGGAAGGCCACTAGGCCTCAACGCTAGGGACAGGAAAAGGTCACCTCCTAGTAGCCCTACTCCTGGCCCTGACTCCTAACCATATGTGCACCCCTTGAAGGTAGAAATGCCCAAACCCTGGAACCTGGGACCCTGGAGACCCCTAAGAATATTGTCAGGGCTGAGGCAACCCTTTCCTTCCCCAATAAAGAAACAGGCATCTCCCTAAAGCCTAGTAACAACAAGCAAGGAAGGGAAAACAAAACACAAACAAACTCGACACTTAACTTCTCTAGTGATGGACGAGCAGGAACACCAGAGATGACCTCACACCAGCTCAGCCAAACCCAAATGAAGCTATCTACTGCACAGTCAGAAGGGTGGGGCAACACTAAATAGGGTAGAATAATGAGTACTAAGCTACACCTGAAACAGGGGATGAGGTCACAAAAAACACTGAATAAAGAGTAATCAAAGAGTCTGTTAGATTCCTCCAAGCTCCTCCAGTCTCCTTGATCTCATGACATCTGTCACAGAAGGGACAGTGACAGTACTCCCCCTTCTACCAGTGACCTCCGGGCACCCAGAACCGACCTTATCAGGATGAGCACTGTGAAAGGCCTTCACAAGACGATTAGCATTAACATCGGCCTCTGGAACCCACATCCTCTCCTCTGGTCCGTACTCTTTCCAGCGGATGAGATACTGGAGAAATCTACGGAGAACTCGGGAGTCCACAATCCTGTTGATCTGAAATTCTAAATTACCGTCCACCGTGACAGGAGCGGGAGGCAAGGGAGGATGGCTCAACATACGTTATGAATTTTCAAAGCCAGAGGAAGTTCAAGACGGAAGGCTACAGGGTTAACAATGGCAATGATCTTATATGGACCAATAAATCTTGGGCCCAACTTTCAAGAAGGTACCTTAAGCTTAATGTTTCTTGTGGACAGCCACACAGAATCACCCACTCTCAGGTCCGGACCATTCATACGTCTGTCAGCCACACGCTTATACTCGTTGCCCATATTTTTCAGGTTATTTTGAATTTTCCTCCAAATAGAAGACAAAGAAGATGAAAATCTTTCCTCCTCAGAAATACTGGAAGTTTGGGAACCAGAACATGTACCAAACTGCGGATGGAACCCATATGCCCTAAAAAACGGCAACTTATCAGTGGACTCCTGTCTACGTTTATTAATGGTGAACTCATCTAACGACAAGAATGAAGACCACTCCTCCTGGTTCTCCGAAACAAAGCATCTCAAGTAAGTCTCCAGATTCTGATTAGTGCGCTTAGTCTGTCTGTTCGACTGAGGATGAAAAGCAGAAGAAAAGGACAATTGTACCCCCAGTTGAGTACAGAACGCCTTCCAGAATCTGGACACAAACTGAGGCCCATGATCAGACACCACATCAGAGGGAATGCCATGTAGTTTCACAATAGCAGATAATGCTCTAAAATGCGCCATTTTAGTAAAACGATCAACTACCACCAGAATCATGTTTTTTCCCGCAGAATTTGGTAAATCCGTGATAAAATTCATGGACAAATGAGTCCAAGGTCTGGACGGGATGGGTAACGGAAGAAGCACGAGCACAAATACATCAGGCTGACACATAGTCCTTAACATACTTACGCAGCCCCGGCCACCAAAATCTACGAGAAATGAGATTGACAGTGGATCTGCTCCCAGGGTGTCCAGCAAGCAGTGTACAGTGATGTCCCTCGAACATCTTGTGACGTAATTCGGAGGAAACAAACAATTTCCCCGGAGGACAAGGGTCCGGTGCATCCTCCTGGGCCTCTAACGCCTTTGCCTCAAGATCAGGATTCAGGGCGGAAATGACTACCCCTTCAGACAAAATAGGACTATGATCTTTAGAATCACCTCCCCAGGAAAGCTGCGTGACAAAGCATCCGCCTTGACGTTCTTAACCACAGGGCGGTAAGTGACAATGAAGTTAAATCTGGTGAAAAACAATGACCATCTGGCCTGCCTTGGGTCCATTCGTTTAGCCGACTACAGGTAAGCCAGATTCTTATGATCAGTAATCACCGTAATAGGATAAATTGCTCCTTCTAACCAATGACGCCATTCCTCAAAAGCCAACTTAATGGCCAGCAATTCTCTATTACCCACATAATAATTTCTTTCTGCAGTCGAGTTTTTAAAAAAAAAAAAAACACATGGGCGCCATTTACTAGGTGAAGGACCCTGTGACAAAACTGCTCCCACCCCTACCTTGGACACATCAACCTCAACAATGAATGGCTGTGACATGTCCGGTTGCACCAGAATAGGGGTTGAAGCAAAACATTCCTTCACTGCAGAAAAGGCTTGTAATGCCGCATCAGACCAAATGGCGACATCAGCACCTTTCCTAGTCATGTCTGTTAAAGCTTTAACCACAGTCAAATAGTTCAAAATTAATTTACGGTAGTAGTTAGTGAACCTCAAAAACCACATAAGCGCTTTCAGATTTTCGGGTTGATCCCAGTCTAACACGGCACAGACTTTCTCGGGATCCAGACGAAAACCTGAGGATGAAAGCAGGTAACCCAGGAATTGCACTTCCTGAACTGCAAATACACACTTTTCCATCTTAGCATACAACTTATTCTCCCTTAGGATCTGTAACACCTGTCTCATATGATCCTGATGAGTCTCCATGTCTGGAGAATAAAATTTGTATGTCATCCAGATATACAACAACAAACCTCCCCACCAGATGATGAAAGATGTCATTGACAAAGTGTTGAAAAACTTCTGGAGTATTGGTTAACCCAAAGGGCATGACCACCTTCTCAAAATGACCCTTAAGGGTATTAAAAGCCATCTTCCATTCGTCCCCCTCCTTGACACTTACCAAATTTTATGCCCCCCTCAGATCCAATTGAGAGAACACCTTGGCACCAACAATCTGATTAAACAAATCTGCAATTAAAGGAAGGGGGTAAGGATCACGGACGGTAATACGGTTGAGCTCATGGAAGTCCAGACATGGCCTAAGAGTACCATCCTTTTTTTTTACAAAGAAAAACCCAGCAGCCACTGAGAATTTGGATAGTCTGATATGTCCCTTCGCCAAACTCTCAGTGATATACTCTCGCATGGCCTTTCTTTCGGGTTCCGAAAGATTATACAACCGAGATTTGGGCAGTTTAGCTCTGGGAATAAGATTGAGGGGACAATTCTCGATTGGAGTGAATTTTGCATAGACAACTGTCTTAATACATCATTCTCTGGGGTTACCACTAAAACTGTACCCGCGTTTATTTCTGAATTTTCCCGACGCGGAGGTAACTCCTGGTTACCACTCTCATAAAATACATCAGAAAATTCGGAAATAAACGCAGGTACAGTTTTAGTGGTAACCACGGAGAACGATGTATTAAGACAGTTGTCTATGCAAAATTCACTCCAATCGAGAATCTGTCTCGCTTGCCAGTTGATGGTCGGGTTATGTTTGCTTAACCATGGTAAGCCCAAAACCAACGTAGCAGGCAGACCCTCCAGCACAAAACATGAAATGGTTTCCTGATGAAAATCACCCACTCTTAAATGGATGTCATTCACCACCTGCGACAAGCATTTTTGGGTAAAAAGTGCTGAATCAATTGCAAAGACAGAAATACTTTTCTCTAATGCACTAGTAGTCAACCCATGAATACGAACACACTGTCCATCAATCAGGTTAACCCCTGCCCCACTGTCGATAAATACTTTAATTTCCATAGTTTTGGACTCTAGCACCACCTCGGCAGACAGGAGAAATCGGGTACTACCAGTAAATAACAAAAGTACGTTTTCTTGCTCCTCACCCACACAACAAATAGTAATTTGGGGATTAAGCATTTTTGGGTTTGTTTACACCTTGACGCTGAATGTACGGACAAATATTCACGAAATGTCCCTTTTTTCCACAACAGACTCCCTTCATATGACCAGACCTCTTACCAGCAGTCCCAGGAGTAGCTCCCCCCAACTGCATAGGCTCATCACAAGGCGTAACCACAGGTATCTCTTTCCCATAAGTGTCAAAGGAAGACGCCACCTTATTTGACAGTACATCCTGAGGGTGAGGACCCTTAGATCTCCCCCTCAGGCATCTATCCAGACGTACAACAAGGGACATAGCTGCTTCCAATGACTCAGGTTTTTTATTAAAAAGGCCAATGCATCCTGCAGCCTCTCAGATAGACCCTGACAGAACTGGCTACGGAGAGCAGGATCATTCCACTTCGTATCCATAGCCCATCTCCTGAATTTAGAGCAATAGATTTCCGCCGTAAACCATGTAACCTGGTCTCAGCCTGAGAGATCCGATCTAGGTCATCATAAATAACCCAAGGCTCTAAAAAATTCATCTACCGACTGGAGGGACGGTGATCCGGTCGGCAGAGAAAAAGCTAAAGACTGTGCATCATCTTTAAGCAAAGAAATGATCATACTCACACATTGACATTTATACCCAGAAGAGTATGGACGCAGCTTAAAGTACAACTCACACGATTCCCTGAACCGAATGAAACTGTTACTACCCCCAGAAAATCGGTTCGGGAGAGGCACCTTAGGTTCAGGGCAGGCCTGGTACCCACCAGCAGAACCAGCCACCTGTGGTTTCTGAATCCGTAAGACTGTCGCACGGGGGTCTACTACCTCTAATGACAGTCCCTGCAGCTGCGCGAATAGTGCAGACATAGCTGCACTGACCTGAACGAAATGGCGTTTTTTTAGGTGGTTGATAATTTTACGGATGAGGTATAGGAGGAAACACCAAACTGACAACCAGGAGGGAAAGGGAAAGCCACTAGGCCTCAACGCTAGGGACAGGAAAAGGTCACCTCCTAGTAGCCCTACTCCTGGCCCTGACCCTAACCATATGGGCACCCCTTGAAGGTAAAAATGCCCATACCCTGGAACCTGGAGACCCTAGAGAGCCCTGAGAATATTGTGAGGGCTGAGGCAACCCGTTCCTTCCCCAATGAAGGAACAGACGTCTCCCTGAGGCCTAGTAACAACAAACAAGGAAGGGAAAACAAAACACAAACAAACACTTAACTTCTGTAGTGATGGATGAGCAGGAACACCAGAGACAACCTCACACCAGCTCAACCAAATGAAGCTATCTATCGCACAGTCAGAAGGGTGGGGCAACACTAAATGGGGTAGAGTAATGATTACTAAGCTACACCTGAAACAGGGGATGAGGTCACAAACAAACACTGAATCAAAGAGGCTGTTAGATTCCTCCACGCTCCACCAGTCTCCTTGATCTCCTGACATCTGCGCCAGAAACACACCTAATATAGGCGTATTTCTGGTTAGTAAATCACCCTGGGACCATAGGAACACACATAGGCTGGTGCTTTTTCCTATAATGTGCAAGCAGGGCCACCAATGCTGGATTGCAGGGTGGTTGTAACCATGGAAATTAGAAGTGTATAATGTGACGGAAAAATGGATTAAGCCAGCAAAGGAGACAATACGGACAACAACAACTGATCACATGCTTCATATGATAATCTTACATGTATCTTTGACACATAAGTTCCTTTTCACAGAATTTTCCGTGAAATGGTCACTAAGTTTTCACACAACTTTGCATAAATCAATAGTCCCGGCAAATATAAGAAACTTTGCAGTATTTCTTATCAGAGAAAATGCCTTTTTCTTCCCTCTGAATTCCACAATCAGTCCTTCTATAAAGGCCAAGACAGACTGTCAGCTCACTGAAGAAATAAATTGCAGCTGCCCATAAGTATAAGTAGAGGGGAAGGGGAGGAGGAATTAGCTGTAATGAGAGCTACGCACACACAGATGCTTCAGCAGATACTGTAAAAGTGAGCATTATAGCTCACACCAAGTGCTTGACTCACATCAATACTGCTCAGTACATCTATATAATGCTCTACATGGTATTTCTGAGTCATTATGGAATAGTTAAGGAGGGGAATCTCCTGTCTCTATCGGTATTTCAAGGGCAGACATCATAGCTGCATCAGATGGCTGCATAACTAGACAGACCTTCCAATCATGACTGTAACTGCTGACATTGGTTGTAGTCCAGCTATCCTATAGACTGATAGAACTAATAAGAATTATGATGCAAATGATCTTAAATGCTATTGACTATTTCATAAATAACTGAACCATGACAGACAGTTTAAGTTTACATGAGACATGGTTAGAATACAGCTAGATGTTAAGCTATGACTTCAGCTGCTTCACAATGCTTTCAGCATGTAACCGCAGACTATGGTGAAAGATACTAGGTGCATCATTATTTGTTTCTGCAGCCCAAAATAAAGTTATGGCACCACATAAATGATCAGACATGTACTATAACGTCTTAAGTGCCCAATCGTCAAATACAGGTTTGCCACACAGAGGGCTGAATAATCAATTTTAGTCTCTAGGGACGTCTGTATAAATGGATATCAGATGCTCTTCACTTTAAGATTTTCCCCAGTGGCTTTAAATTGCTGTTTGTGGTCTATTATTATTATATTATTTTCACACAGTCACCTTCTAAGTGCTCTTAGAGGTTTTTGATGGCAATATTCTCATTGATATATATTCTGTCTATCAAAGTATCTGACATCTGGTGTGGTATATATAAATCATGTCTACAATATATTATTAAAGACAAACAACTCAACAAGATCTCGTTGGCAGGAGCTGGAGAGGATAGGAGTGGTGGTGGTGGCAACAAGGGTGCTTGTAGTCTTCACGGTGACGGTGGCTAATCTCTCTCCTTCTGGTGGTCCCTGGGCCACGCATGCAGTGTTCGGAGGACACACCCTGGACTTTTGGGGGCTCCTGTCTGGTTGTGGCTGGGTCCCCTTGATGTTAAGGCAGACAGAGGGGCCAGCAGATAATTAGTGGAGTCAAAGACAAAGCTGTTTAGTTATAATAAAATAAATTCTCTCTTTACTGAGTTAATGATGGAGGTTGTAGCACATTCATGAGCAGTAAGCGTGAGGGATTTAACACAACAGTATTCTCACAAAGGTTGCATATAGAAGGTGGCAATGATGGAAGTAGTCTCTCTCTAAATCCTCTTTGCAATGTTCCCAAAGTACAGGTGTGCAATTTCACTGTATATTTTATGCAAACCCCAGCCTAGGTGTAGTACTTAGATCCAGATGGCCAGTCCGTTTTAAAAATAGTAGTGGGTGGTGGAAGCAATTAAACCTTTCCAGATGCAGTAAAGTGTTTTGCCATAAATGTGTGTTTACTTTACTGTCTCGGTCCAAGCACGGCCTTTAAATACTGTAGTTCCCTCAATCACCTGAATATATTCAGTACTTCCATCTCTATCAGAGTGGCCCTTAGAAAGGTTGCATTCTGGCAGTCTTCCACTCTCAGGAATGGTGTTTTCCTGTATGAGGCATCCCTTTGGGGCCTAGTTCACCAAAGTAGGTCTTGTCTCTAGGTCTGCTCAGCAGCAACTACTAACCAAGAGGTGGGGACAGCTCTTCTCCCAGCAAACAAACTAAGACTGCCAGTATTAACTATCTTCTTTTTATATATATATGTTTTTGGAATTCACAGTGCACCAATATAATCTCAGTAAGCATTTTAAAGTGGAGATCTTTAGTATTAACCCTTTAACAGTAAATCACAATATTAACCCTATAGCAGTGATTCACTGAGCAGAGGCGTATCTAGTGAAAATGGCGCCTATGGCAAGCACTGAAACTGCGCCCCAGTCAAAATATTTTAAACCCATCTTTCAGATAACCTTAACAAAAAAAAAAACAGCTGACAAATCTTCAAGTCAAACTCTTTAATCTTCCAATTAAAGTTTTTGTTGCCTAAAATTAATGTTTGTAAGGTAGAAAAACAGAATAGTGTAATGATTCTGTTAAAAAACGAGTAAATACTTATTAAATTCCTTCATCTATATCACCTCCGGCGTTCTAGTTTCTGTTCTCTCATTCACTTCCTGGCTTGCGGCGCTCGTTCATGTAAGAACTACATTTCCCAGTATGCATTGCAGCACGCATAGTAATTCACATCTCCTTGATGTCTCTAACACGTAGAGAGCGTCCTGCCACACAGATGTAGTTCCCAGGAGGGGGTAGGAACAGTGTACACACTGATTCGAAAGCGCCACTGCCCATTGAAATCAATGGGCAGCGCCGCCGAACCGCCAGCAGTGCACCGCTGCAAGCTGCATTTTGCGGGCGGTTTTAACCCTTTTTGGGCAGCTAGTGGAAGCTCAAAGTCCTGCGAGCCGCATATTTGAGGCGCCCTGCTAGCGGCTGAATAGCGCCGCAAAAACTACAGTAAAGCGCCGCTCAAATAGCGACGCTTTACCGCCAATAGCGCAACGCCCCAGTGTGACAATAGCCTAAGCCTGGCATCATGACAGTCTCAAACAGAAGCAAGCAGCCCATCCAATATAGTGCTTGCACAATATGGATTAAATTAATTATAATTATGCATAGCCGTAGATATAAATAAAGTGATTTGTGCAACAGCAGGTACAACTTGCACAAATCACTTTATTTAGGATATCTATGCATAATTCTAATTTATTTATTCCATATATTTAGCAGCACTATATTAGGTATTTAGCAAGGTTACATTTATTAGGTTGCCTGCAGTGCTTGGCAGATTGCAGAATGTCAGTACATCATTATACAGTGTGATCATGATGTGTGTGTGTACCGTAGCAGACTAGCAGTGCTGCCTGGCTGGGGGTCCAATCGTCCAACTTCTCACAGTTCTTCTCCTCACTTCACCTCAGTGCAGTCAGTCACGGTGACTGAGTCACCTCACGAGTGACACGCTTGGATAAATGAAGCTACGATACGCAGAGGAGGGTAGGCGGAGCTTGAGGCGGAGCTGGAGGCGGAGCCTCTGCAAGTTAGCAGATACACGGACGGACTGGGCGATCCCATTCATAGGAAATCATGGGGGCGCCTGTCTTTCTCCTACATGCCAGCCCTCAGTCCAGACTGTCCAGCCAAGGTAAAAGTACTTTCCAAGTTAATTTGCGTGCCGCCGCCAGCGCTGGGGCTAAAGGAGGTGGCTGCAGAATGGGTGGGAATTTTTTTTTCATGATATTTTTTTTTTTGTCGCCCCCCCCGCTTGGCGCCTATGGCACTAGCCATGGCTGCCATAGCTTGGATACGCCACTGTCACTGAGTCATTCTAAAATTGGTCAAATAAAATATCTGTTTAAACCCCTTAGTGAGTGCTAGTACACCATTTTATGGTGGTCACTAAGGGGTCTTAAGCCTTTTTACGGAAGCTTAGTCTAAGGATTGCATGGGTCTCCCATGCAGCAGAGAGCAAAAGCTCAGCTCTAACATGACAGCCAGACTCCTTCTCTAATCGCCTGGATTGGCAGAAGCATTTTCAGAGGGAGAGAGTTTCTTAAGTCAGGTATCAACCATGCCACGAAGGAGATTTGTGGAGTGCCGATGTCTTCACACAACAGCCAGGGACCAATAAAGGCTCCCAAGTCTGATCTCAGTGTAAGCTTATCAGATAGAGTGTATATTAGTATCCTATATACAGTATAATACACTATACTACATAAGCGTAGAAGTCCCCTTGAGGGACTAATAAATACTAATAAATAAATAAAAATAGGAATTAAATAAAGTTTTAATAACACAAATCTCCAAGTTAAAAAAGTACACCTTTTTCTGTTGAAAAAATATTAATCCCCTCCACATATTTGGTATTGCAGCATGCATAATGACCTGTACTATACACTTATCATGTAATTTATCCCACATGGTGAACGGCATATAAATAAAATGACAGAATTGCTGTTTTTTGCATATTTACAAATTAAATAAGCTTTATGTACTCCAAAATAGTAAAAATAAAAACTGCAAATTGACCTGCAAAAATCAAGTCCTCACACAGCTCCATAGAAAGAAAAATTAAAAAATGTCTTTTTAAAAGGGGTTTTATTGCGCAAAAGTAGTAAAACTTAAAATAAAAAACTATATGTATTTGGCATCACTGTAATCATGCCCACCCAGAAAATAAAGTTAGTGTGTTATTTATGCAGCAAAGTGAATGTCGCAAAATTTACAATGTAAGGCTACATGCACACGACCGTATGTGTTTTGCGGTCTGCAAATTGCAGATCTGCCAATCCATATGCCATCCGTTTTTTTTTGGCGGATCCATTGTAACAATGCCTAAAACGGACAAGAATAGGACATGTTCTATTTTTTTTGCAGGGCAACGGAACAGACATATGGATGCAGATCACTTTTTGCGGACCCATTAAAATGAATGGGTACACACCCTATCCGCAAAAAAAACGGAACGGACATGGAAACAAACAACGTTCATGTGCATGTAGCCTAAACATTCAATGGTGGTATTGCTATGTTTTCCTCATTCACCAGAAAGAGTTAATAAAAGTTAAAGGGGTTGTCCCAAGAAAAATATTCTAGTTTTCAAGGTGGCAGCTGGGTCTGAATACTTTGTAATTGCATATAATTAAAAAATTTGTATGGCCACTGAGTTATTCAATAAAATGTATCTGTATAGCGCCACCTGCTGTTTTCTTTTTCTTATTCCTCTGTTCAACTCACAGAGATGGCCGCACATCCTCAGTTTAATCCTTCAACTGCCTCTTGAGCTGTGATAGGGAGAAAGCTGCAGCAGAAAGGACACATCCCCTTGAGCTACCAGCTTAATATAAATCTACAAAAGCAGAAAAAAAACCTGACGAAGGCACGCTGAAACGTGCATTGGGGTAACGCCATCCTTGCTGGGTGACACACGGCACTTGTTCTGGTAGGTTCTCTCTTATAGTCCTTATATGCTGTTAGGGTGTATGGGCAGAAGTGGGTGATTATTTCTGGATCCTGTTTCTGGACCAGCAGTTATTATTCTGTTCACCTGCGGCTCCCCATACATACATTGTGGTATTACATATGACCTACCTTTGTGATATGTATTATTCATTACTTATTTATACATCAACTCATTTATTACTTATTTATATATTAATTCATGACAACATTGCTTATAGCCTGTGTCCCTTCAGGATGGTGTTTTTCTCTGCCCACTTGACTTTTAATGATTATGTCCTTGATATATATCATGTTTTGTAACTAATAAAGTATTTATGATATTTGACAATAGTACGTAGTCAGCTTTGTTTCTTCTATAGGTTTTGATATAAATCTAGCAGAGCAATTGAAGCAATGAATGGGGAGATCTCTGGATCCATGTGAGGTGCAGGACTGGTTCTAGCTTTGCTGGAAAGGAGTTGCCATGTTCTACCCCATTAATTGTAGAGTTATGTGTATCCCATAATGGTGTATCACTAAAGCAAGGACCTAAAACGTAACTTATTTATAATCACAATAAAATAAAATTACAACTTGGATAAAGCATCCTAATTGGTGCGTAGAAAGCTATCAACGGTAAACAAAGGGTGGTAAAAGACTGAGAAACTGGGATACAGGGAATAACTATCCCTAAACTTTCCCTCCACAGCTGCTCAGCCCAGAGCTACACCTTAATGGTAGGCGTACTCTGCCCGCGTACCTAGGACTGAACTGTCCTTGAAAAGACCCTATTACAAGATGTATCCCAATTTCACAGGTTCCAACGCGTTTCCCCCTCTTAATGCAACAGAGGGTTCATCAGTGGACAATACCTAAATGGGTCAATACAGAAAAAGTGTGCGGCCTCTTAATGGACTAACAGCGCATTGATATAGGGGCAAAAATGGAACCAGTGGTACACACATGTACTCCTAAGATACAGAGTTTATGGCAAAACATTCACATGCAATCTCCTGATTTGCTGGCTAGCTGATCACTCAAGCCATCAATGAGAGAACCGCAACATCACGTTCATGTTGATATTAGCCTACAGTACACGTCCCAGGAAAACAACACCAAAATATATTACAGATTTAAAATTAATTGATATCAGAGGTGGTCAAAATGAAGAGCCACCATAGCAATAAAAACTATTAACGCTTCTCGCGTAGATACATGGATTCCTATACTATTGGAGTTGAGGTTACTTATATATAAGGGACAAGGAAAACTGGGTTAAATGAAGCATGAGAATGTCAACCTCTCATAAAGTCCTCCGGGTGACTGGGACCGAAGCCTATAGATCCACTCTGTTTCTTTCTGAAGGATCCTTCGGTCCCAGTCTGCATGTCACCCCTTCTAGGAGAGGGTCTCACCAATTCCAGTGCCGAAAATGATACGGCCTTGGGATCGCCATTATGGTGTTCCCAAACATGGTCGGCCACCGGAGTATTGTTTTTTTTAATGTCATTAACATGTTCCAGAATCCTACGTCGGAACACTCTGACTGTTCTCCCGACGTAGTCAAGGGGGCAGGAACACTGACACAAATAAACCACTCCTTTACTCCGACAATTAATAAAGTCTCTTATCACATAATGGTGCCATTAAAAACTACAAATTGTCCCCCAAAAATAAGGATAGCTTGACAGAAAAATTATAAAGTTATGGCTCTTTGAATGCGACAATAAAAAAATGAAAAACACTGGTCACTTGGGCATAAAACAGGGTGGTCACTAAGGGGTTACATTATTGGTTATCTCTGCTCAGTCTGTGAGAACATAGATTATTTAGTAGTTTTCTGGAACTAAGTGTTAGGCTCGTTTTGTAGGTTTTTGTCCAGTTTACAGACGACCGCCACTTTGACAGAACTGTATTTTGTACGGTAATTTGCTTCAGTATTTGTAAGCCAAAACCAGGAGTGGATCCAAGACGTGGAAGAGGTGCAATTCTTTCCATGATACGTCTTCTTTGTGTTGGTCCCATGCCTGATTTTGACTAATACTAATTGTCGTGTAAATGTAGTTTATGGCTGTATTCATAACTTGTGCTTTTTTTGCAGTTTAGTGGTGATTTTCCCTCTTTTGTTCTTCAATTATTGATGCTTTTTAAAAAAAAATATATAATACAATATTTAATTGTAATATTAACAAAAATGCATAAAAATTCCTACAAAATGTGCAAGTTATATAATAAGCTGTAATATCTATGGAATTCTTTTGGGACATAATGTTCTACTGGATTTTATATTATTGTGGAGGTATTCTTACATAAACACATTGCTTCTAAGGGCAATACAGTGCAATATAGTCGTACCATAGGAGTTGCGTATGGGAATACTTGTCAAGGTGTCTGGGAATGAGATGTCTGACAATTATTTAATATTGAGATGTGTGTGAAGTCAAAAGTGCAAATAAAAAGTCACAGATGGAAAAAAAACATTTATATATTGTGCTTTTTTTCTGATTATTAGAAGGTTTATCAGTAACTTTGGTTCCTTCTACACAAAGACTATACAGTATAGAGTCTATCTAACATGCAGACCTTTTCACTGCACATAAATTATTTAGCCCTCCTTTCCTCCCTTTAAGTGAAATTATACATCGCTCAGACACATTAGGAAACACCAGTGACAAACGTGACAGCTGATTCCAGTAAATATGATATGGATATGGAGAGATTACTAAGAACACTGTCTACATACCCTGAATTATCATACGCCTAGTAATAGCATTTCTTACAGTATTTTTTAAGTAAAGTTTCACGTGGAAGGGAAATGTGAATCTATCCATCCATGAGAAAACAACAACATCCAGTCACGGTTGAAGTTTCCAACAGAAATCACAATTATTATGTCATTAAAGCTAATATATTGGCCCACATTTACTATATGAGGGTGCAATTCGGAGTGGATTGCAACAAAGTGTGGCACAATTTGGCACATCTAGAATTATGCCTCATGCACACAAATGCATGTATTTTGCAGTCTGCAAACCACGGATCCGGAAAAATACAGATACGCTCCTGTGCATGCCGCAGCTTCTTTGTGGAAATGCCTATTCTTGTCTGCAAAACAGACAAGAATAGGACATCTTCTATAATTTGCGGAGCGACCGCGCGGATGTGGACAGCACAAGGATGACATCTGTGTGCTGTCTGCATATTTTGCGGCCCCATAAAAATGAATGGGCCTGCGTGAGACCCGCAAAAAATGCGGATTGGAAGCAGTCTGAAAATATCATTGTGCGCATGAGGCGTTAGAGAAATGATCTGCCCTTAGCTCGACAAGGGCTTAATGGAAAACATATGGAACTAGGTAGGAAAGGGGCACAGCATAATATAGAACATTTTTCATCAACATTGCTCCATCATTCTAACATAATATTCTCTCAAACTAAGCCAACCAATGGTTGGCAATGTATAAAAATACACAAAAGTGTCTATCTATGCACCAAATGTATTATTCAGCCTGAGCCCCTGGTGCAGGTCTAGACAGGTGGTCTAAGCTTACGTCATCGTTAGCATTAATGAATGTTCTCCAATATCTGAAAATACAGGGGGAAATTTATCAAAACCGGTGTAAAGGAAAAATGACTTAGTTGTTCATAGAAAGGAGCCCTGAAATATGAAAAGCGGAATCTGAATGCTCGTTATGGGCAACTAAACCAGTTTTCCTTCACTCCAGGTTGATAAATCTCCCCATAATTTCCAGCAGTTTGATGTTAGATTATGTCAATTTAGCCATTATAAAACACATAGAATACAAACATGGAAAAGCCATCAGTAAATAGCAACATCTTCGTTTGTGGTAAAAACACATCATTATTTGGCAAAAGGACAATATTTATATATGCTGTACAGTTCTCTAATCTGCCGCTACCTATAAGAATACTCCAGGCAAAACTGGCAGATTGTGTTATGCCTAGGGAAGGGTTTGCAGGACCACGGATGAATGTTCTTTGAATACCTGTGTGTTGCACAGCTCTCTTTAAGTTCTTTTTAGTCAAAAACTTTTATATAGTGACATTTATTAATATGTATAAAAAATTGATGAGCAGCACACGAATCCAAAAACGGTGCAATCCTTTGGAGCAGACCAAGGACCTGATCCTGTTAGATATATGTAAAAAAGGCCAAGGCAGCACTCAAATATCAGTGAAAAAAGGGTATTTTAATCATCCATGTGAAGACAGCAATGTTTCAGCTCACTCAATGGAGCCTTTGTCAAGCCACATTTATTAATAGATTTTATGCTTCACTCTTTATAGGTGGAAGCAATTAGTAGCAAAACAAATGTAAGCCCCAGTCTTTGACAAAAGTTGGAAGATTGGAGAAATTCTGTAAAAAAATAAAAATACAAAATCTACTGAATCTATTATCTATCTATCTATCTATCTATCTATCTATCTAGAATAAATATGGAGGGTGCTCACCAGGATACATTTAAAAGCTGGCATTTCTCAGATCTGGAATACAGGAAATACAATGTAGCTACCAGAGGATGAAAGAAACAAATGATATATTTTTGTAATATTCAACAAAAGCACAATAAGGGCTTTTGTGTCTACAAAGTGCTGTAAAGCTTTAAGAAGTTCATCATGTATAATTTGAATCTCACACAAATGAAGACACTACCTTTTCAGTATATATAGCCATATATACAGTACAGACCAAAAGTTTGGACATGCCTTCTCATTCAAAGAGTTTTCTTTATTTTCATGACTATGAAAATTGTAGATTCACACTGAAGGCATCAAAACTATGAATTAACACATGTGGAATTATATACATAACAAACAAGTGTGAAACAACTGAAAATATGTAATATTCTAGGTTCTTCAAAGTAGCCACCTTTTGCTTTAATTACTGCTTTGCACACTCTTGGCATTCTCTTGATGAGCTTCAAGAGGTAGTCCCCTGAAATGGTTTTCACTTCACAGGTGTGCCCTATCAGGTTTAATAAGTGAGATTTCTTGCCTTATAAATGGGGTTGGGACCATCAGTTGTGTTGAGGAGAAGTCAGGTGGATACACTGCTGATAGTCCTACTGAATAGACTGTTAGAATTTGTATTATGGCAAGAAAAAAGCAGCTAAGTAACGAAAAACGAGTGGCCATCATTACTTTAAGAAATGAAGGTCAGCCAAAAAATTGGCAAAACTTTGAAAGTAAGGGCTATTTGACCATGAAGAAGAGTGATGGGGTGCTGCGCCAGATGACCTGGCCGCCACAGTCATCGGACCTGAACCCAATCGAGATGGTTTGGGGTGAGCTGGACCGCAGAGTGAAGGCAAAAGGGCCAACAAGTGCTAAGCATCTCTGGGAACTCCTTCAACACTGTTGGAAGACCATTTCAGGGGACTACCTCTTGAAGCTCATCAAGAGAATACCAAGAGTGTGCAAAGCAGTAATCAAAGCAAAAGGTGGCTACTTTGAAGAACCTAGAATATGAAATATTTTCAGTTGTTTCACACTTGTTTGTTATGTATATAATTCCACATGTGTTAATTCATAGTTTTGATGCCTTCATAGTCATGAAAATAAAGAAAACTCTTTGAATGAGAAGGTGTGTCCAAACTTTTGGTCTGTACTGTATGTGCAGTTACTTTTGAAAGTCAAGAAAGAAATACTAGAGGTGCTCAAAATGCGACCTACAAAATGTATTTGTCCTAGGGGGGTCGGTCTGCTGAGGTGAATGAATCGCTCTTCAGACCTTCTTCTAACAACATACTGTTGGATCCTACTCCTTAATGTGGATGAAAGGTATCTTGAGCCCTGGGCTACACATAAATTGCATGTTCCCTTCTCAGTATGAAAATCTCTCCATGCATGGTCACTAGATCCACTTTACTGGGACACTCCTAAATGACTGGGAAGAACTACTTAAATGTAAAAGTCACACAACATTACATAGAGATAAAAAGCCTCAACCCAAAACGCAGCAGGAAACCTATGTATTTTCGAATGGTTTTAAAGTGATCTTTATGCCCTGAAGTAGTCATGGTTTTGATCTTAATCTATCTGTGGCTTAAGTTGAAACTAGCGTTGAACAGAACTGAAATTTCGCCTTGTCAGCAAATGTCCTACTGTTGTTCCATATAAGTCAAAGAAAGGTAAAAAATGGAGACTGGGTGACGAGGTAAGTTTTTAAAGTTTTGCTTATGTCTACTATTCACTCATGTAGTCAAAGTTTTCTCTACTATACACTGACTTAAAGGAAATATTCTATTTATTTAGTATCTTATACTAGTAGGAAATTAGACCAAAAATGTGCGTGAATAATCTTTATTATGCACATAAAGATAGTGACCCAACATGATGCATCTCACTGGGAAAGGGCATGGCTTAAGAGACAACCACGTGCATCAAAAGTACACAAAATTCTGCACAAAGTAAGCCAGAATAATGGGGGAGATTTATAAAAAGTTGTGTAAAGGAAAACTGGCTTAGCTGCCCATATGAATCAATCAGATTCCACCTTTTATTTCTCAGAGCTCTGTTAAATGAAAAATGGAATCTGATTGGTTGCTACGGGCAACTAAGCCAGTTTTTATATCTATCTATCTATCTATCTATCTATCTATCTATCTATCTGTCTATCTATTATCTCTATCTTGCAATCATACAGGTTATCAAAAAGTGCAAAGTCTTAAGAAGGTACATTGAATGGCCTGACTTAGTGTTATTATATTTATTTTACTTACATAGTGCTAACATACTCTACAGCGCCTCATCATATTTAACATTTAAAGGGGTTTTTCAGTTTTTATTTTTTCATTTGTTTTTATGATAGAAAATCATATAGTTTTCTAATATGCATGTATATAAAATTATGCATACACACTCTTCTTATATCAGGCAGTTGAGCTCTTTATGCACAGTAGCAGTGTTACATGACCTATTTGTACTGGGTCAGCAAACAGGACACATCCATGTCATAACTAAACAGGACTAGTCGTGGAATAATGACTTGTATCATGCATATTACAATAACTAAATCACTGTGTATATGGGCTGACCATCTTTAGGTAAATTGTAAAATGGCTGCTTGTCTCTAAGTGACGTTGTCATGGTGTTAATAAAGTTAAGTGTAAAAAGACAAAATTGCACACATAGAGGAGACACAAGGAGCCAGCTGGACAGAGAGAAAGAAGAAGGGATTCACTTTTACAGTGCTGAAAGGAAAGTATAGTGTTCACTGGCTCCAATACACACAGGGAGAGAGGAGCGATGCCCGTGCCTGCTCAGGACAGCAGGACAGCGCCAGGCACAGACCGCCGGAGTGACACGTAGTGTATATGTTCTACTCCTCAATACACTACTATTCCCCTGTAAAATAGCTGGGCAGTTAACTGAATGCAAGATATCACAAGACATCTCTGAGGGTTACATGACTGACGCCATGTTTAGTCCTGTTCAATTTTCCTATGGATTAATAGTGCCAACATATTCTGCAGTGCTTTACAGACAGCATCATGAATTATTGTCCCCAGCGGGGCTCACAATCTAAATTCCCTATCAGTGTGCCTTTGGAGTACGTGAGGAAACAGGAGTACCCGGAGGAAACCTACACAAACACAGGGAGAACATGCAACCTCCATGCAGATGATGCTCTTGGTTGGCTTCAAAGCAAGGACCCTGCACCAGTGCTAACCACTGAGCTACTGTGCTGCCCAGTATTTGCACTGTATTCATCAATGTGGCACATGCATAACACACACTGCCTTGAAAAATAATATTCCCCAATGATATATTAGTAATTACATCCCAATGTATTTGCACATCATTAATACCTACACAAAACCCCAAACAAGAGGTATTTTGATCATCAGCTAATTACACATGCCAATAGTGTACTGAGTAGAACCACATACCATAGCTTATTTTACTTCTCCTTTATAGATAAATAAGCATCCAAATCCAGTGGTTTATAGAACAGCTATGGACTAAAATCATAAAGTCATCTATTCCAACTGGCATACAGCTGTTTCAAGCTTGTTAGCCCTCAGCAGTGCAAGCTATAGCATCTTGACTGATAGTATGAGAGTAGAATCAGTAAGGTTACGGATAAGGGTGGTTTCACACTGGCGATAGGGATTCCGTTATGGCTTTCCGTTATAACATGGTTATAACGGAAAATAACGGAATCCATAAGATGGAAGGACGGATCCGTTCTTCTGCCCATAGACTTGTATTATGACGGAATGCAAAACGGAAGCCTTTAAAAGGCATCCCGTCCTAATAGAAGTTTATGGGAATCAGAACGGATCCGTCTGGCTCCCGTTATGCAAGACGGATCCGTTATGCTTTCCCATAGACTTCTATTAGGACGGAAAGCAAACGGAATGCCTTTTAAAGGCTTCCGTTTTGCATTCTGTCTGGGCATTCCGTTAACGGAATCCCTAACGCTAGTGTGAACCCACCCTTAGTCGGATGAAGTAAACCAAAAATCCCTCCATTGAAATACTGTTACGTGTGTGACCATCTACTTCTACAGATTGCTTGTTAGCGGATGGTACTGACAGACCTATTCTTTTTGCTTGTATGGCTTCACCATAGAGTATTAAAGACTGCAGTATACTTGCTGATATGAATGGCACTATACAGTAGTTCTAGGCTGTACAGATGTGTCCACCCTTACCTTAGCTCAAATTTGGTTAAGGACTCCAATTTCTCGTGAACAAAACTCAACACAATATTACAACATACTAGCAAAAACCTTGCAACAAAACCACAAGGTGTCCGCACCTGGTTGCATACAGGATAGACATCTCATGAGACAATACCGCAAAATCATGTTTTAAAAAAAAATCATCATCTCGAGCCATACATTTTGGAATATGTTGATTCAAGAGGAACCTTGAGGAAGGCCCATCTAAATATGCATCTACGCATACTATAAACCAGAGGTTTTGGAAGTAAATTCTGCATTGTCATGAAATAAATAACAGCATGCACCATGTCTTCTGACGATGCTGTACTTACCTTACAAGCATTGAACAGGAAACATCACATCGAAAGAAATAGTTCACCGATAGTTAGCCCTTGTACAGAAAGACTAGTGAATTTACTGCTCATATTTCAGAGCAGCTTGCAAATGAATTACTCAGCTCCAGCCAACTCCTTCGATTCTTTATCCTCGGGCTGTCACTGACAGTTTGGGTCCATTAATGTCATCATCTGCAGGAATGCATGTCCGCCAATGCCACCCACTAACAAGCAATCTGTAAAAATGGATGGCCACAACAGAAAATAATATTGTTTGCAGCTAAATGTTATAATTGCAAAATGCCACTCGATGTTTTCTTCGAAAGGTACAACATTTTGCCCTGACGTTGAATATAATGCTGCCCTTACTGTTTACTGCAGCACGTATAAGTAAAACCACACAAAGGCTTCACCTTCTAGAATGCTGGCTTATTATTAGAATACATTTTCTGGATAGGGAAAAGCACCAAGACTGGCGTATCTTCACGTCACTTTAAGAAAATCTTGAATTACCGTAGATCAGCGACAATAAAGATAAGCAGTTATATTCAACAAGACGGATTCGATTCCCCTCGCTTTTCTTCTGTATGTGCGGTACATTTTGTTCTCTATGATGCAACTACAGTATGATTTAATTCTGATACTAAACAGGAAACAGCAGGACACAGACCTTTAAACGAAGCCCTGTTAATTGCGCTATTTTGAAGCATCAATATGTAGTCATTATGTGCCATGTGGTTGCTGGTGTTTTGTATGCTTTTTCCCCGATCTGTCCTGATATGTGAATCATAAAAGAACTGCATCTTGCCTGTTACACGGAACAGAGAATGGATTTCCTAAAATAATGCTGAAGATCTACGTCACTGTTGCCAGTGGCATCCTCTGTTCATTGAATACCACAAAACTGTATGAGGCTGATAAAAGCTTCAGCAGTAAGACGGGGTTTAGCTGCATAGTCAGGAGGTTATCCACATTGATCAGTACAGCAAGGAGCATTTATTGTTCAGAAAGTCAAGACCATCCATCTTACTTCTTACATGGTTTCCTTATTTTCGTATTGACATCCAAGGGTGCATTCACACGCAAAACACGGATCCAACATGGTCCGTGTGCATCCCGCACTTTTTGGGAGCCCCATCGAAAAAATACCTATTCTTACCGCAGAAAGGACAAGAATAGGACATGTGCTATAATCCGTGGTAGGGCCACATGGATGCTGATAGTACACGAATGATATCTGGTATTTTTGCAGCCGCATAGAAATGTGAGGCCTGAGTGCAATTTGCAAAAAATACGGATCAGATGTGGGCCCAAAATGCGGTTATGTGAATGAACCCTAATACTGTATTTCATCCACACCAATCTAATGCAAATCAGTAATAATTGTATTAAATTAAACAATTAATATAATTCAAAATAAGCAAAATGTGATGGGGAAACTACTATGCAACAAGGGGCGACATATCACTAGGATCAATATATATCAATAAAGTGCAAATGCTAATACAGTACATAAATCATTAGACCATAGTGGAGAAAAAAGCAATAGTAAACTGGATCAATACAGAGTATGAACAGTACACAGTGTAACAGCGGCTGCTGTGCGCTGCTGTTCCCCTGCTTACCGCCGCGGTCCTGGGTGCCATGTTCAGCGGTGATCTGCTGCCAGGGTTTCCTTTCAGCTCTGGCCACAGCATGGTTGCTGCCTGTTTCATGCAGCATTTCCTTAAGGGCCGGCGCTTGTCACTTCCTGTGTTTTATGGGTTGGATCATGTGACCTTGCCAACCAATCCTAGCCCTCCTGCACATATATAAGTGGCTCAGCCCCCTTCCCAGATGCCTCAGTGTCAAGGTCCTTGTGTCCTGCTTGTGTTCCTGACTCGTACTTGTGTTCCTGGACTCTGCTACCTGTTTGATCCCTGCCTGCTTGCCTTGACTCTCCTGTTGCTGATCCGGATTGCCTGACCTGTACCTGTACCTGTGCCGCCTGCCCTGACCTATTGCCTGTCTGACTTCGCCTCTGCCTCATCCTTCGGTACTGCACTATTGCTCCTGGTAACGAATCAGCCTGCTGATGACGCCTGTACCTCTGGTACCTTTCTCACGTACCTCCTGGTCCGCCTGGACCAGCTGCCTCATGTGCCTATCTTCCTCAAGAGGTAGTGACCTGATGTTCCCCTCGGGAAAGTCTATTCCCACCATCAGGGGTACTGTGAAGATTGAGGGGTTCACTTAGACAATGCCCTTAGAGGAGATAGGACACGTGGCATAGTGGGTTCACACCCGCTGGTTCGTGACACACAGACCACCGCCCCAATGCGATTCACAATTTGTTTACACTATGGGGGACATTTATGATCTCCCTTGTGCCAGAAAAGTGCCTGTTTTTATGCCGCTTTTCCAAAAGGAGGCATAGCAAGGGTGGGGAAGGGGCATGGCAAACAGCAGAGACAAATTTACGACAGTTTTCTGGTGCAAATGTGAGCTGTTGTAGATTTCTGTTTAGGCGCACGGACTGTTGAAGGATGTGCCTAATATATGATGACACATTTGACTCACCATAAATTGGCCACTTACTGTGGCAGCATAGGGAATATCAAGACCAGAGCAGAAAGCACCAGTCTTGAGAAATCTCCCCTTATGTATTGATCCAGTTTACTATTGTTTTTTGCTCCACCATAGATTAACGATTTATTTACTGTGTTAGCATTTGCACTTTATTGTTCTATATTGATCCTAGTGATATGTCGGCCCTTGGTGCATAGTGGTTTCCCCCATCATATTTGGCACGTTTTTAATTGTAATAATTGTGTAATTTGATAAAGTTGTTACTGATTTGAATTAAATTGCCTTTGTTTGTAGGAGTTGTGTATTATTCAGTGGCACATGCATCTTTGATATATGCCCACTGTTCAGGTTAACTGAATTTCTTTGCTAGACTAACCTGAAATTATATTCATAACTATTACATACAGATGTAGCCGAGCTAAAATTGAATCTGATAACCCATGTCACAGTGTTATCTCGTGATAAAAGCCTCTGAAATCCATTAAAAAAGCAAATTAACATTTTCTTGCCATTGTTTACTTGCCTCGTTAACCATCCAGTTTAGCTCCGCTGCATCTGTATGTATAACATATATACATATGTACCTGTGGACTTATCATATTACATAGGAGTCTGCAAGAAATTTTCTCCAACCATCTCCCTATTTTTTCAACCATTTAGAACACTTAAAGGGAACCTGTCATCACCTTTATGCTGCCCATACTAACGGCAGAATAAAGTAGAGACAGGTGAGTTGATTTCAGCGATCTGTCATTTAAAAGTTAAAAGTAAGAGGTTGCCAAGAACCAACATCACAATCATTGCAGACTAGGCCTGGAAAAGAGTCCGGGCCACCTGAGAAGAGTCCTGGTTATTCATGAATTCCTGCTCTCCCGCCCACCTGCTGATGACTGACAGTCTTCTACCTAGTTTTCTACCTTTCTCTGTAGGAGAGAACTGCCAACCATCAGCAGATGGGTGAGAGAGCAGGAGATTATGGATAACCAGGACTCTTCTCAGGTAGATTTGACTCTTTTCAAGGCCTGTGATGCAATGATTATGATGCTGGTTCTCGGCAACCACTTACTTTTAGCTCATGAGTGAAACACCGATAAAATCAGCATTTCTGTTGATGACAGGTTCCCTTTAAGGGGATTTTTTAAGGATTCTCTCTTCACACCACTCTATAGCATAATACCCACGGAGCTAGCTCTACATACTGTATATACGTCATGAGCTACCCAGTCAACTGAATATTAAATATTACCTTTCCTGGATCAAGCAGTATCTCGCCTACACTAGGCAATGAGGGTGTCATGAACAGGTGGAAGCAGACCAAGAGAAGTCTTTAGCCAGAGTATAACTTCATCAGATAGTATCACACTTCAAATCACCTCTAAATATCTCACCATATTAACACCTATGCATTCACCACAATACAGTTCATATATCTTTAGATAACTTCTTACAACAGCATAGCCACTTTCCCATTAGACCAAGGATTCTCAATCTGTCTCCTCTAAGGTCTTGCCAGTCATAATATAGTGAGAACTAGGCTTTACCGCTGATAGTAGTCCATATAAAAGTTTTAAATGTATCTTAATATTTCCTATGGGACCCCATAGAACATTAAACCAAGCACAAAAGTACAGTGATCCCTCAAGATACAAAGGCCTCGGGATACGATATTTTCACCATACAATAGTCTTTTCTAGGCCATTTGAAACTAGACTAAATATTCAGTGTTTCAGACTCAGATCCAACCAATCAACATGGCCAGTTCACTTTGTTTTCCAGTATCTCCCTCTGTGGTACTAAATGTTCTGTACTGCCCCCTGCCTGTGCCAGGATGCCCTGCTCCTTTGGACACCAGTTAAGCTGCGACTCCATTTTATTTTTCTGGTACATGTATTTACTATGTAAAACCCTGAAAGAAGCTCCTGCCCTCACCATAGAAAGTCATTTACTGCTGCCAGCATCTATTACTGTATTTTACTTAAGGACTTGCTTTATCTGTCTTGGGTTATCTGCTTATTTTTCTTACTTTTTCTTATTCTGGGATGGCATTTTTGAGCTTTGGAACCACTGGAATTACTGGTTTTCCATAGATTTATGGACTCAAGTTACAGTGATTTCAACTTACAATGGTTGTCCCAAAACCAATTAATATTGTAACTTGAGGGAGCACTGTAATTATAGAAACAACTATGCATTATGACTTCTGTCAACCTGCCTCCACATCTGTGTCTCACCAATAACTCGGGGATGAGGTGCTAGAAAGATAGATATAGATGTCATCAATGCAAGGTAGTAGGGAGGAATCGAGCAACTATAGACCAGTGAGTCTGACATCAATAGTAGGCAAATTAATGGAAACCCTATTAAAGGATAGGATTGTGGAACATCTAAAATCCCATGGATTGCAAGATGAAAAACAACATGGGTTTACTTCAGGGAGATCATGTCAAACAAATCTTATAGATTTTTTTGACTGGGTGACTAAAATAATAGACGGTGGAGGTGCAGTAGACATCGCATATCTAGATTTTAGTAAGGCTTTTGACACTGTCCCACATAGAAGACTTATCAATAAACTGCAGTCATTGAGCATGGACTCCCATATTGTTGAGTGGATTAGGCAGTGGCTGAGTGACAGACAACGGAGGGTTGTAGTCAATGGAGAACATTCAAAACAAGGTCATGTTACCAGTGGGGTTCCACAGGGATCTGTACTGGGACCAATTTTGTTTAATATCTTCATAAGTGATATTGCAAAAGGCCTCGATGGTAAGGTTTGTCTTTTTGCTGATGACACAAAGATATGTAACAGGGTTGATGTTCCTGGAGGGAAACGCCAAATGGAAAAGGATTTAGGAAAACTAGAAGAATGGTCAGAACTCTGGCAACTGAAATTTAATGTGGATAAGTGCAAGATAATGCACCTGGGGCGTAAAAACCCAAGGGCAGAATATAGAATATTTGACACAGTCCTGACCTCAGTATCTGAGGAAAGGGATTTAGGAGTAATTATTTCAGAAGACTTAAAGGTGGGAAGACAATGTAATAGAGCAGCATGAAATGCCAGCAGAATGCTTGGATGTATAGGGAGAGGTATAAGCAGTAGAAAGAGTGAAGTGCTTATGTCGCTGTACAGAACACTGGTGAGACCTCACTTGGAGTATTGTGCGCAGTACTGGAGGCCATATCTCCAGAAGGATATAGATACTCTAGAGAGAGTTCAGAGAAGAGCTACTAAACTAGTACATGGATTGCAGGATAAAACTTACCAGGAAAGGTTAAAGGACCTTAATATGTATAGCTTGGAAGAAAGAAGAGACAGAGGGGATATGATAGAAACTTTTAAATACATAAAGGGAATCAACTCGGTAAAGGAGGAGAGCATATTTAAAAGAAGAAAAACTACCACAAGAGGACACAGTTTTAAATTAGAGGGGCAAAGGTTTAAAAGTAATATAAGGAAGTATTACTTTACTGAGAGAGTAGTGGATGCATGGAAATGGCCTCCCTGCAGAAGTGGTAGCTGCAAATACAGTGAAGGAGTTTAAGCATGCATGGGATAGGCATAAGGCCATCCTTCATATAAGATAGGGCCAGGGACTATTCATAGGATTCAGATATATTGGGCAGACTAGATGGGCCAAATGGTTCTTATCTGCCGACACATTCTATGTTTCTATGTTTCTATTACAGTACCACTGAACAGTATTTCATAAATGTGATAAAAAGTTCTAATAAATTGCAATTAAGTGATTATTTTACAGTCATTACTGTCCTTTAAGGTAATACTTAGCATAGTGTCCATACAGTAGTGCCACATACAAATGAGTATACTATGGCTACTGTAACAATGTCATTAGTTTTGTATGCAGTAATTTCTTACTATTATTAATTTATAATTAGCGATGCACGAATCTTAGATTCAGTTACAATTGGATAAAAACAGATTCAAAAGTGCTCAGACTGCCCTGAAAAGTTGTGTATGACACTCTAAGGTTTCATAGGACTTTTTAAGCTATTTAATGCCAATATAGCATTATATTTGGCTATCATAATCTCTTATATATATATATAAAAATTTGTTTCTGTCTGTCTGTCTAGACGTTCTTTATGCGCGACCAAACGACTGGACCGATCTTCACCAAATTTGGCACACAGGTACATCAGGTGTCCGGGAAGGTCTCAGCTCTCTAGGACATACCGTTCCTGAGATATTCCCCATATTCTGCCATAAACACAGTTTTACTGCAGGTTTCCATAACAACCCAACCATATTTCTTTACTGCCTAAAGGGGCGGTCACAGTGAAAGTCACAGTTAAAGGGGTGGTCACAGTGAAAGTCACAGTTAAAGGGGCGGTCACAGTGAAAGTAACAGTTAAAGGGGCGGTCACAGTGAAAGTCACAGTTAAAGGGGTGGTCACAGTAAAAAGCCACAGTTAAAGGGGCTGTCACAGTGAAAGTCACAGTTAAAGGGGTGGTCACAGTGAAAGTCACAGTTAAAGGGGCGGTTACAGTTAAAGGGGTGGTCACAGTGAAAGTCACAGTTAAAGTGGCGGTCACTGTTAAAGGGGCGGTCACTGTGAAAGTCACAGTTAAAGGGGCGGTCACTGTTAAAGGAGCGTTCACTGTGAAAGTAACAGTTAAAGGGGCGGTCACAGTGAAAGTCACAGTTAAAGGGGCGGTCACAGTGAAAGTCACAGTTAAAGGGGCGGACACTGTAGAGGTCACTGTTATGGGGAAACTGTTGATATCTTTTTACGACACACGAAAACATAAAATGAAATAGATGAAATATACCCGTGCAAAGCCGGGTCCTTCTGCTAGTATTTTATATATGGCTACGGGTAAACGCATGGCAGACAGTGGTAACAAGCAGCCTGTTTAAAAACACTCTGCACTGTCCCATTTTTATGCCTTTTAAAATAAAAAAAATGGTACAAAATTATCCCTTCTTGGGGAAAGAGGTCTGCCAGTGATTGTACAAACACGATTTTGAACAAGTAGTTAAAAATTATGCCTTTTTGGGGAGTATCAACAAGTTTGCTGTCATGTTAAATAAAATACTTATATTTTCTATCTTCACCGACTCCACCACTACAATCAAATGTGCCCAGTGAAAGTGAAGAAGCAATGGCTTTTGCTTTACAAAATCTGTGAAAAAAAATCATCAGTTTTTGGGAGAAGCAGCAGGAGCAGTACAGCATGGAACCTGATGGACAAGGCAGGAGATGTGTGGCTGCGAAGGAGTATTAGACATGGGAGCAGGGGCCACAGAAGATTCAGTGGCAGTAGTATAGTATGGGACAGGCAGATAGTGGCAGTAACAACAATGGGCTGGTGATAGCTAGCCCCCACTGTCAGCAATGGAAGAGCTCTTCATTGACATCAGCTGGAAGTTGTGAGATTCCTCACAAATGCCTGATTTATTTTTAAAAATGTTAAGTTTTTCACATTTGTGGTAGACAGCTTTGTCCGCTTCAGTGTGTTGACGCCATCTGCCGTGATGAATACCTTCCGACAGTACACTGGACGAAACAGTAAACTGATAGCAAACTGGGCCAGTTCCTGCCCCCGTGCTGACGCAGAAGTCAGGAGTCAGGGCCTAGGGTATGTGCCGGAGAAAGGACACAGACCAGGTAAAACTGAACCTAATGTACAGTACATCAGGTGAGAAAACTGTTCCATCATGTTCAGCAAACTGTGCTGGCTGCTGCTTTTGATACTTGATATAGCACTAGCACTGGAAGAGGTAGAACAGCTGTGACTCAGCCGGGGCGGAGAGAAGCGTCCTGGTCAGACACACGGGCAGCAGGCATCTGCTCAGTGAAAGCAGTCGCAAACTAGGTACAGAGTGTATCCTGGTAATACCACAATTTTGACTCTGTTTACGTTCTCTGTCGCATGAGAGTACAAGGCAGGCATTGCTTTTTTTCAGAAAAAATGGCAGCAAGGTATCCTCCATTGATCAGTTGCTGTTCCAATGTAACAGTGAGTGATGCAGAACAACATGTCAGGCATGCTAGTCTTTCATAAATTGAATTTCTGTAATAAAAGTTACAACACATAAAATAAATGCTCAATTGGACAAAGTCCATCACAATATATGGTAATTGTGACATGGAAAAAGTACTGTGCAAAAGTGTTAGGACAGTGTGGGAAAATGCTGCAAAGTAAGAATGGTGTTAAAAATAGTCAAATATATACGGCCAGTGTCCTTAAGATCTATAATCAGCGTAAAGAAAAACAAGGAGTCCTGTAAGTGATGATATGGCCCCACAGAGCCCTGATCTCAACATAATCTGTCTTGTATTACATGAAGGGACAGAAGGATTTGAGCAAGCCTACATTCACAGAAGATCTCATTAACTTTGCATTTTGTTAATTGACAAAAATAAAGTATTAATACTTCTATTTCTGAGAGCATACAGCATTTTTTGATACCGGCCCAAAATTTTTGCGACAGTTTTTCTGAAAAATGACGCAGCTGAATATAGTCCACAACAATATAGATGACTGTGACACCAGAAATATGTCAGGTCAGGTTTAGTATACTTAAAGGGGTTATCCTGCCATTTATATTGATGACCTATCGTCAGGATAGGTCATCAATCTCTGATCGGTGGGGGTCCATGTGAGCACCGCTTTCTGGTCTTAAAACTACGCATATTCTCCTGTGGAGGTGCGGTGTAGTGTAATAACATGAATGGAGTGGGTACTTATATTACACTGCACATCCAAGGCAAAGGAAGGAATAAGAAGGGAGGAACAGAAAATAGTGCACCTACTGCACTTTTCTTCCCTAACACTGTCCCTGTTTGACCCTAAACTAGTTGTATTGCGTGTCTGAAGATTTTTGTTGCCTGTCTCTCTTTAACAGACGTTCTGTAACATCAATGTGCAAGCTCAGAATACACATGACTTCCCTGGTTGGGATCATATATATCATATATACATGTCAATATCATCCCTCCTGATTGGCTAAGGCTTACTGTGGACCTCCTGCTGTGCCGTCTTCTGATGTGTATATAAAATAAAAATTTTCAAGTTAATACTATTTGTTCATGTTTAGCCTTGTGGACTATATAGTAAATTATTTATATATGGAGGGGGGGGGAGATCATGTGCACTTATATTAAAATACACTTTGGTGAATATACCTGCTATAATTAGAGCAATACATCTGGCGAGGAAAAAATGCACGCAATTCAAGTCAGGTCAGTAGTGTCATTCTCTAAAACAGTTGTTATATAACTCATTTATTAATGCTCCAAATACCCAGCAGCTCTCTCAGGACTAGCTGTAAAGTATCATTAGTGATAATTTAGATTTAGTAAGTTTCAATCTTGGTCTGCAAGTCCCTTTATAGTCTGTATAGCACCACCGTATCTGGGACAAATTCATTCTCTCTGCTATAGCCATGAACATTGAGTGATGAGAGGTAAGACATGTCAAGGTTCTTCAGCAGTTTGAACTGTGACATATTGATGCTATCGTTTTAGCAAACTTGTACATACAATTTGCATTGAGACCCATTTTTAGTGCAGTTTTGCATAGTCTTCACTCGGATCGTCTAGGGAAACTATACATTTGCATGGTGTGTAGAAAGACTTCTCAGTCATCTGCACTCTACATATAAAATTATCAGGTTTAGACAGCAAATCTGAGCAGTGCACTGCAATCAGGGCCGTCTTTAATATTGATTGGACCCTGGGCAAGAATTTTCTTGGGCCGCTTGGATCCCGCCTTCCCACACCCTAGCATGCAATCACGCCCTCCACTAAAACACACACGCAAAAAAGTAATCCACACACCTCGTAGAGTAGTAAATTTAATAATGATGAGTGGCCACTAGAGGTGTTCCTTGGCAGTAATGTAAATACTATGTTTACATTGAAAAGCTTGCAGAGACATGCTATAGACACCAGAACTACTACGTTTAGCTGTTGTGGTTCTGGTGACTATAGTGTCCCTTAATATAGAGGGGAAAAAAAAGAATCAGCACAAAAGTATCAAATAAAATGGCTGTGTCATTATTCTAAAAATTAAAACAGCACAACTTCTGACACAAATATATAGTATTTTGTAGATTACTTTTTTTCTTTTACAATGTGCAGATAGTACCGTACTACTAACCCCTACATACAGAGTAATACAGCGCCACATACCTCTTACATCCAGTGAAGTCTCTTTGATGTAGATGCTCTCTTTCCTCCTCTTCTCCCTTCAGACCAGACCAGCCATTTCTCGTCTCTTCAGTTTGACAAACAAAATCTTAGTTTACTACTTTTCCATCATCCTCCTATCTTCTGGACAAATCATCCTACCACCCCCAATACTGTGCCGCAATAATGTGCCAGTAACAAGAGCCCCCATAGATGCCCCCCAATAATGTGCCAGTAACAAGTGCCCCCATAGATGCCCCCAATCATGTGCCAGTAACAAATACCCCCAAAGATGCCCCCCAATCATGTGCCAGTAACAAGTGCCTCCATAGATGCCCCCCAATCATGTGCCAGTAACAAGTGCCCCCATAGATGCCCCCAATCATGTGCCAGTAACAAGTGACCCATAGATGCCCCCAATCATGTGCCAGTAACAAGTGCCCCATAGATGCCCCCAATCATGCGCCGGTAACAAGTGCCTCCAAAGATGCCCCCAATCATGTGCCAGTAATAAGTGCCCCATAGATGCCCCCAATCATGCGCCGGTAACAAGTGCCTCCAAAGATGCCCCCCAATTATGTGCCAGTAACAAGTGCCCCATAGATGCCCCCAATCATGCGCCAGTAACAAGTGCCTCCAAAGATGCCCCCAATTATGTGCCAGTAACAAGTGCCCCCATAGATGCCTCCCAATCATGTGCCAGTAGTAGTACCATATAAAAAAATTAAACACTTATACTTACCTCCATCAGGTTGGCAGCAATGTGATGCAGGCCTCTTCCAGCCTGTGTCCCGCGCTGCACGGCTCAGGCGGCGCGATGACGTCACCGTGCCACCTGCATCGGCATCTGATAGTGCCTACAGCCTATCAGAGGAACGGGAAGGGAGACGCCTCTCCCTCCCCTGCCCCGCCACAGCACTTCCATCTGTATCGCTGGCCTTAGCACGGCGATACAGATGACTATGGAGATGAGCACTTCCACAATGGAAGAGCTCATGTTCCTGTGCCCTGCGGCCCACGTCACCAGTGGCCAGCGGGGCTCAAGAGGCAGCTGCCTTGGGCCCTGCCAGGAGCAACTGGGCACAGGGCAGCTGCCCCTTTTGCCCGGCATTAAAGACGGCCCTGACTACAGTAAGACACTTAGACACTACATGGTGAACATATCTTGCCCTGCAACTATATCTGTACATGCCGTAAGCATCACTTCTTTACACGTCAGGGTACGGCCACACGGTCAGGTTTCCTGATGTAATTCTGGAAGCCAAGACCAGGAGTGGTATCTGTCCTAAATAATATCTCTCCTTTTATGATCCTCACCTGGAAACCTGACTGTGCCTTAAGAAAGCAGAAATAATGTATACAAATTTATATTCACACAATATTCACATGCAATACAATATATTCTATATTAACACCACTATGTGTAATAATAAATGATTCATTATGAAGCATAGAATAGCCATGAATATCCACATTGATTTGTATAATAGCCATAGAATGGTTGAGCTATCTGACCATCTCTGTTGAGCATACACCAGGTCAGGCCTGAGTACACAGTACCATTTATTTTTGATGTGACAATATACACTTATATGGGCAAATATTATGTGTAGAGCAACATATCAATTATCATGAAAACTTTTATGGTATGTCTTTGTCTTGTAATAATCTCAAGTCAAATGAAATTTACACCATCATGTTTGAAAAAAGTCCTGCATCATAGAAAAAAGACAAAATAAAAAAAATTAACTAGTTTGCCCTAAATTCAAACACACCTAAGTTATATCCCTAGGGGGCAACTCAAGCCATATTTCAAAATTTGTTTTAGCTTCAGTTAAAATCAGTAGGGAAGACTAAGGCTACTCTCACATCTGCGTTTTGCTGGATCCATCATTCTGTCATGCATCTGTTATGAACGGATCAAGTTGTGTTATCTCTAAAATAGCCAAGACGGATCAGTCTTGTAAGTCAATGGGGGATGGATCAGTTTTCTTTTCTGTCCGAGAAAACGGATCTGTCCCCATTGACTTACATTGTGAGTCATGACGGATCCGTCTTGCTCCGCATCCCAGGACGCACTCAGAAACACTGCTTTTGCGTGCATTATGGGAAAGCAATGAAATGGAACGGAAGGCATTCTGGTGCACTCCGTTCCTTTTAGTTCAGTTTTGTCATTGACAATGAATGGGGACAAAACGGAAGCGCCCCCCCCCCCCATCCTATGACGGTGAAAGTAGCCTAAATCATCCTAATATTTAGACAGTGTGAACTTACACTATACATTCTATAGATGCACCAGATTTATCATGGTAACTTAGGCTGAATGATACATTTTTTGGATTGGTTGGCTTACTTTTGGTGCATGTTGACACATTTTAAGCCAAGTCCATTTCCAGGCTAAGTTCACACTTAAGTTATTTGGTCTGGTATTTCGATTAGTTATTGCCAACCAAAACCAGATTCGGGTCAAAAACGGAATAGGTGGAAATCAAATCATTACACCTCTTCTCTGAGTAGGCTTCACTACTGGTTTTGGCTCCCATTAACTGATGGAAATAACTGACCAAATAACTGAAGTGTGAACTCCGCCTCAGCTATGCCCCTTATCAAGTAAAGCATAAAAGGTATCAAACACATAATAATAGTTTTACAAACCATTATGCCAGAATTCTGGTGCTTTTAGCTTAGTAAATTCCCCCCAATGTGTTGCCTCATGCCTAAGTGTTAAGAGCTCCTTCACACACAGTTTTGTTTTTTTACTTTTATTTGACATAAAAACAAAAAAAAACACCCGACTTGATTAACATTTATTGTAGCTTTAGGTATTTGTGAGGATTTTGTCCATATAGTGTATTTTATCACCTGGAATTTTTTTAAGGGCTCGTTTTTTGCGTTCTGTATACGGTCCGTATATGGAACTATTCATTCCTATGGGTCCGCAAAAAAACGGAATGTACTCCGTGAGCATTCCGCTTCCGTATGTCCGCAATTCCGTTGCGCTAGATTTTGAGTCTTGTCCTATACTTGTCCGCAAATCACGGTCCGTGGCTCCATTCAAGTCAATGGGTCCGCAAAAAAAACTGAAATGCATCCGTATGTCTTCCGTATCTGTTCTGTTTTTGCGGCACCATCTATTGAAAATTTTATGCCCAGCCCAATTTTTTCTATGTAATTACTGTATACTGTATATGCCATACGGAAAAACGGAACGGAAAAACGGACCAGAAACGGAAACACAACGGAAATAATAAAAAAAAACAACGGATCCATGAAAAACGGACCGCAAAACACTGAAAAAGCCATACGGTTGTGTTAAAGAGGCCTAATGCTGATTTTTGCACGCCTAGCATGTTATAAGGGAAAATAATACAATCTACACAACCTTGAGCCCAAACCTGAACTTCTGTGAAGAAGTTCGGGTCTGGGTACCACAGTCGGTTTTTTATCACGCGCGTGCAAAACACATTGCACTCGTGCGATAAAAACTGAACAACGGAATGCAATCGCAGTCAAAACTGACTGCAATTGGGTACTTACTCGTGTGCGTTTGCCGCAATGCACCGGGACGCATCCAGACCTTATCCAGACACGTTTGTGTGAAAGAGGCCTTACTCTCCTGTCTGCAGAAGTAATTACAATCATATATTCACATAAAATAACTGAAAAAGAGACCTCAGCAGCTTATGCAAAAAATGACCCTATGCTTGTCTGGCAATTTTGTCTATTAAACAGTTATCCCAAAAAAGGATACATGCAATAAAAATATGGTAAGATTTTTTTATGTACATTTTCCTCTCTGGTTGCGCCCCTGCTGTTTATCCTTCTGGTGAACCTTCTTTTGCTTTGAGAGGTGGACTAACATGCTCAGTGGTTTCCCTGATCCCTTCCCCTCCCTTCAGTGCTGGTACAGTAGCTTATAGTATAGCAGGTGAAGTGGTCCAGACACCTTTTATTCATTCATCCCTCCTAAATTCATAGAAATATATAAGAATGCTTGATGAGCTACTGTCCACTCACAGAAAGGCAAGCAAGTTCTCCTGATATGTGAGTTAAAAACTGTTTTAAATTTGTGAGATAATCCCTTTAAATGGTAAAGCAGTACTTGAACTCAGATTAATGTAACTACTAGTAGTGTTTGATTTTTACTTAGCTGCTCCATTCCCAGTTGAACTTTTATGCTTTTATGTTCAGAACATGGTATGTTCTTTATTGCTAAAACATTACGTGCTAAACTTATCTAAATTATATATATATATATATATATATATATATATCCCTCCCAAGAGTTTTAGTCTGATGATGGCTATAGGGAATTTCTGAACATAAAATCCAGTAAATGTATTTGTTTTTATGACAGCATAGGAAAATACCATGGATCTTGTTTAAATAGTATTTTATCCAAAAATTAAACCCAATTCTGTCGAGCTAATAGTGAATTAATCATAGAAGTTGAGAAATATAGAGAAAAAAAATATATAGAGGTTCCTCTAAGTACTACCTTCACTGATCGGGGGGGGGGGGGGGGTCTTGAGTTGTTCATTGTCTACCTGCATACCATTTATTTATTAGCCCTGGTGCAGGATATTGCAGCTCCATCCTGTTCACTGGAATGGGACATAGATGCAATACCCTGTACCCATGCTATTATGTAGATGGTGTGCAAGTAAACATGAGTGCCATGGTCCCCTCAAACAGCTGATTGATGGTGGTGCTGAGAGTTAGACCCTCATCTATCTGATATTGATCACCTATCCTGAGGATCATCAATATTCTGAGCCCGCGAAACTCCATTGTTTAACATTGGTGTGCTGGGAGGTCTCCCACCCCACTATCCCATGTAGGAGAAACTATGCCGGACATAAAACACAGCAGCTGACTTATCATGGCCTTTTAGAACACAGAGCCATGTCAAAGCCATATGCACGAGCCCTTGTGGTCCACAACTGCATTCATAGTTCTCCTAGAAGAATATAGGATTGTCCAGCACTCTTGTGCCATAAAAGCCTTTTATTTTCCGAGCGCTTATGTAAATGCCTCCACATACCCGACCCAGCTTATATGTTTGAAGCCCACATGACCCTTAGTCTTAGCATGATGGTTGTCATAGAAAACCATCAACAATTTCGTTGACAGAAATGCCCCTAAAAGATAAGCTATGCTTCTCAGGATCAGTGAGCATGAGGGTGCAGGTAACAATTCACAGATAAAAGTCCAAACTTAGCTTTATTTAGTCCAAAAATAATACTGACCACTAAGACAAAGCACATAGGCGCTGCAATTCTGGTATTCTGTTCAGGCAAAGGTAGAGAATATTGGAATATTGCCGGATACAGTATATACCAGACACTGGTGGCACCTCATGGATCCGATTGTCTATAATGGGGTCCATCAGCATTGGTACCAACAATTGGCTGAACAAAATACAGCTGCATGGTATTTCACCCCTGGCACCTCCTCCACATATGTGAACCTAGCCAAACTGTATCTGACACATCACGTTTCCTCACATAAATACAAATTTCTAGCAGTATGTTCCATGGGTCAGATTTCCCATACTACCTCCATGTGCTATTCCTGGCTCTGACATGGTCTGCACTAAAGGCAGGGTCTACATACCGTAGTCCACTAATGAGCCCTGCAGCTGAATGAGTACCTTTCACAAGACCTCTGGTGGAGGGAATGGAGACAGCATGTCCACTCCAACCTTCCCACCATTCAGTTAGACATCCAGGCCCAGAAAGAATTACTTAAAAACCCATCAAGATGGCTGAGGAAACCCAGCTTGCCTAGATTCCTTTATCCCACTCAGATTTGCTGCAGACATTTCTGCCACTGAAAACCAGTTCCATTCATCTGAATAGCACTGTTTTGGCACAGAAACATCCACAACAGAGATGCTAGGTGTGACTTCGACCTTAGCTTTTTAACACCAGAATATTTTACACTGCCTGTGGTATCTCAACAGTCTCTGAAAAAATCTGATATCTGGGAAGGTGAAAATAATTTCTGATCAGTAGTAAAAAGAACACTTTATTGTTGATTCTTGGATACTTGAGGCTCATTAAGCTCAGCATCCTACAGAATTATGAATGCAGCTCTGGGCTATAATACCTTCAGAGATGAGCGCATCTTTGAAAATTTGAAAGAGACAGACAGACATTTCCAGGCAACTGGAGTACTTTTGATTCAGGTTGAATTTATTGGACCCAAATCTAATTGGACAGCCCTATGGAATTTTGAGAATACCGCTAGTAACTGCCGACACCGATCTTAATAACCCCTATATGTGGCGGTGAATCCAGCAAAGTTATGAAGTAACTCAACAGGGAGCATGTCCCAACTCGACTTTTATGCCATTTATGTTAATATACATTACTTTTGAGTCAAACATAGACATATTTGCTAGATTTTGCAAGACCTGCAATATTGCAGTGACAAAATATTTCTACTGCTGAACACATTCTCATTTTCCACATATAACTATAAACTGCTATACATTTGTTGGCATTTAGTTCATGCAATCATCCACAACATTCAATACAGCATGATTAGGAAATGTTCTTCTCTAGGTCTCGTCTGGACTGCCATAGTTGTAAAATTATAGCTTCCATCATGTGTTTATAACTCACAAACTATCTATGGTATCATCCATCTGTAGTTACATAGATCTAACATACATCTGCTTGCAGTACAATCCAGATACGCCATAAATGAATCTCAATTGGGAGCGAATGTAAGATTTGCTTACCTTTCATAAGTAAATTCGCTCCAGGTGAGCTGCTACCTGATCTCCCATCTCACCTGGAGCTGCTCGGTATGGCCACGCCTGCCTTTCAAATGAAGTCAGCCTCAAAATAAACATCTTCATCAAATATATGTGAGAGTTAGGCTGGCAGATCATGTTCTACAGGAGCACGCATAAAAAAAAATTCCATAGCAACAAAGATGACAGCATGACAACCGCTGTTACTACTGCATGAGCACTAAAAAATATACCCTCAAAAATACTCCTACACAGGACTGCTAGGGAGGAGGATACAGAATGCATCATTTGTATTGCCACTAAATGAAAACTGAATTCCTAAATGCCAGGGAGGGATGTGAAGCATAGCTCAGATATGTGACTGACACCTCTCCAGATCTGCATTACTATGACTACCACCATCACAATGAACATGTAATATGTGCGCACACTGTGCAGGTACAGTATGAAGTTGGAATGTGCAGTGAAGCTCCAGTTCCCCTAGTGTTGTACTATGCTAGATATAAGATGTAGTCAGAAGTAAGGATGTTCAATAACTGTCAAAGCAGAAGCTGGTAATTAATATAGTGATGTTGGAGGATGCAACTTTTTATCCTCTTCTATGTTGGGTGATGTGTGCATTTTTTGTACATACGCACATATTTGTACATCAAATATCCCCACCTATCCCTTGGATGAACTTATGTCTCTTTTTAACCATATTAACTATATAACTATAAAGTAAATGACATTAATGCTTATGAAAATGTATAAAAATCGGGTTCTCAATCCCCTTTTTCTAAAATTTACATCCACACCAATCCCTTGGTTGAACTTGATGGACTTATGTCTTTTTTTAATGGAACTATAAAGTAAATGACATTAATGCTTATGAAAATGTATAAAAATCGGGTTCTCAATCCCCTTTTTCTAAAATTTACATCCACACCAATCCCTTGGTTGAACTTGATGGACTTATGTCTTTTTTTAATGGAACTATAAAGTAAATTAGATGAATGCTTATGTATTTGTGTAGAAATTTGGGCCTCACTCCCCTTTTTCTAAAATTTGCATCCCCACCTATCCCTTGGTTGCATTTGATGGACACCTGTTTTTTTTTCAACAATATTAACCATAAAAAGTCAAGGCATCACTGGTAAGCTGTGGTTGTATGTACCAAAAGTGGTCCAAGGAAAGAACAGTTTCATGACTGTGCAATGCCCAAGGCTCTTTGGTAAAAGGCTAGCCTGCCGAGTCCAATACCACAGACCTACTGTGGCACAAATCATTGAGAAAGTTAGCTCTGGTTATGATGGTTCACAGCTTGATGCATATAAGGCCATGTAGCCTCAGACCAGTCAGAACATTTGGTGGCAGGCAGGGGTCCATGGCCATCACCAAAGTGCCTACAATGGGTACGTTAGCAATAATACTGGATCATGGAGTAATGGTGAGCCCCATTTTCTTTTACTTCTTGGAGATTATTGAGATTTGGACAGTCTTCTGCAGGGAAACCTCTCCCTCCCCCCCTTGCTATAGAATTGTGGAAGGAATCTGTTAAATTTACTGTGAATTTCTATTGACAGAAATCCAAAATGGAATAAAATAAGATCTTTGCAAATAGTCTTAATTTAAAATACCCTACCGTTCATGCTTACAGCTCTTGCAAAACTATGTATCTCCATGGTGACAGACTATAAACAAGCCTTATGCAACTCTGACCTTCCCTTCTCTTGATCCACTGCCTTCAGTTTAGCAAAAAAAGGAGGCAGACGGAGGTGTAACACATGACTGCCGGATCAGGATCAGACTACACAAGTTCTGTTTGTAGTCTGAAAGCCCAGCACATTTTAAACCTGTGTACATGACACATTGTTTGAGTAGATGTTACCATATGTAAAGCTGGCCACATTGTAGCATCATTTAATATTTACTGCCATTTAAAAGTTCAAGATGAGAAGATCCACACAAAGTGTCCAAGTTATGGAAAAGGTGTAGCTTGCTGTGCTATGTTGATTATGTAGCTCCCATTCACTGCTATTGAAATTATGGAAACAGCAGAGCCAGCAGAACATGTTCTATTTTTTTCGGGAGCCGCGGATCGGAAGTTCAGGGCCGTGCTCCAGAAATGCAGATGCGGACAGCACACTGTGTGCTGTCCGCATCTCTTCCAGCCCCATAGAGAATGAATGGGTCCGGATTAGTTCCGCAACGTTGCCGAACGGATCTGGACCCATTCTACGGACGTGTGAATGGACCCTAACTGTGCTTCCCCTGGCCATGAAAGGCTGAGGTGGCACAAACTGTTTAATAATGCTTCCTACAAAAGTAAAGATTGCCATAATTGGTAGCAAACAGACTACATTACAACCATGCTTATGCAGCAGCAGGGTTGCCCACCATTTTTTCTGTACAACTTGGCAAAAAATAAAAAAATTACAGAAAGACATTTTGGGGACTAAAAAAAAAATCATCAAAAGACATATATGCTTATTGACAAACAAACTAACACACCCAGATAGAAATGTTGGATTGCTGCAAAACTCAGCACGCAGTTATGTTTCTTGCAGATATGTAAATGATTACAGGTATTGCCTGATTAGACGCTACTTCTTGCCACAAGACATACTTCTGCCATCTAGGCAGTTCTGTCCTAACTGTTAACAGGTATGGAGAGCAGTGGTTACATGAGGGCATTGTAAGGAGAAAGCGACTACCGTCACACACAAACAGGGATAGCGCAGCCCTAAAACTTCCCAGACCCACTATCCCTACGTACTTGCACGGTCACCCTAGGCAGTGACTCCACAACTGGACGTCAGTCCCTATGCTGAAATACGCGCATAGACAACACTCAAACAGAGAACAACAAACAGACAAACAGTCAATGAGTAGTTGTACGGAAAAGGGTAAAAAAAAACTGACAGATTAATAAGTACCAAAAATGCTAGAAGCAAATGAGACGACCAACATGCCAAAAAGTCAAGAACCAGAAGCCAAAGCATAATCACAAAACCAGTCCAGAAATTCACAAGCCAGAGGAGTCTTGAGAAATACCACAAGGGAACAACAGAGGGATCCAGAGCACGAGAAATTCACTGGCACCTGCAGATGCAGGCGCCGACCTTATATAGAGAGCTGGAAATGATCTCCAGCTGGCTTTTTTACACGACTGGCGGAGCTGTCAGCTGACGCTCTAAAGCCCAAAGCGCCCCTTCATTGGCCTGGGGCTCAGATCCCTGAGAGGGCCGCGCCACTATCTTGGTTCCCTTGGCAACCGGACGCTGATGCCGGATCAAGGCAGCGCTGGCTGGGGGAACCATGAAATCCAATTCCGGGGAGGGCCAGACCAGGAACTTGGTTCCCCTGGCAACTGAACATTGCTGCCGCTCAGAGGCAGCACTGGCCAGGGGAACCATGACAGGCACGCATACATGGCAAACAGGCTCTAGACAGCCCAGACAGACCACCAGTAGAGAGTATTGTATGATCTGCCGACAAGCATGAGCAGCTCCCAAAGTTTTGTTGTCCACCATGCAGAAACAGGTAGCACCTTCACTATACTTTCAACCATTTCCAGGTGCTTAGTAGAAGGAAATTAAGTGTCATGGCACCCATTACATGTCCTGCCATTGACAGCCAGCCACCATCACCTTTGTTTGCAGTGGTGTCATGACCAAGAAACCTGAACTACCATCGACTGAAACTGTATCATCATTAGCGATAAAACCAGGTTCTGTTTGGGATCCAATGACTGTTGAATTCGATCATGGAGGCCTCGTAATGAGTGATTAAATCCTGTTTTACTTTGGAGCAACACATTGCCCCAAATCCTGGTGTGATGACGTTCACCCTTAGTAGTGATAACAAGGACACTAACAGCTCAGTGATGTGTGCAGGACATTCTGCGGCCACTTATGTTGCCTATCATGGCAGGGCGAACACACAGCACACACAGCAAGGGTTTCCCAGAGATGTTTGTGCCAGATTCCAATGAATTGTTTTGTCAATGAGTGTATTTGTGCTTCTTTTGTAATCCTAGATAATCTTGTAAATGTAAATTTTAACCTGATTATAGCCATTATTTTATAATTTCTCTCATGGAAGAAAGCAAGCTGGTAAGATCATTTGAGACTTCAGATCTGTTAAGATCTGCAACTGACAAGACTGAGTTACTGGTCCTGTGCTCAGAGTCTAAGGTTGGCTTCACATGGGATTATCAAAGGTGCATTACAGCTCTCATATAAGGGCAGCAAATCCCAACCCAACCACGGCTCCAATGACCCAAACTGACGCTTTTAGCTTGGGTCATTATACCGACGATCCAGCCATATTTGAGCAAAAATTGCACCTGTATTTTGCTTATGTTAAACCTGTCTTAAGACCATTCCTGGATTGGTTTTACCCCCACTTTAGATATACCATGGATCCATATACATAGTAATGGAAGTTTAATCAAACAGAGGTGATCTGTAAAGAAAGATTCCAATGAGTCATTTTGAATTATATTCCACAAGTTGGGGAGCCAAGTAGCCATCTGTGTTGCAGCACCAAAGGATTTCAAAGGTGAGTACAACATTTTTATTTTATTTTAAACCATATTGACTTTATTTGAAAAAAAAAATTCTGGGGCTGGAAATCTCTTTTTTAAATCTCTTAAATAAATAATCATTGCAGGGTAAAACATCTTCAAATTAAACACTAAATAGAATGTAATAATGTGTTAAGTTATATCTTTATAGTCATGGACTATAGATTCCCGAAAGCTTTGTACTGTGTATATTATTATTATTATTATTATTATTAATTATTATTAAAGCGCCATTCATTCCATGGCGATGTACATATAAAAAGGGGTATACATACATAATACAAACAATTGTAATAAGCATGAACCAGACGAGTTACAAACTGGTACAGAAGGAGAGAGGATCCTGCCCGCGAGGGCTTACAATCTACAAGGTATATATATTGTGATAAGGTGAACAGAAAAGTGTATGGAAAAGTCCTGGAAGGGGCGTATATCCCACCCAGCTTCCTCAACTGGGTGAGGTAAATAAAATCCAGAAGGTTAAAATGGTCTCAGTAATGTGTAGATTGCTAAAACAGTTTTGTTAAGATTATGGGCTGGATTGTATTGGACTGGTAGAAGGTAGGCTTGGTAGAGGGACCTCCCCAGTCCACCCTATTCCAGGGCAGGTTTTCCCCTAGCCTGAGGGATCAGCTGGGATCATTAAGGGGAAATAAAGCACAGTCCAGGCTGTCAGTCTGGGGAGAGTAATGCCTGGAGAAAGTCTTGGAAACTGGCTGCCCTGCTGGCTAGCGAAGCCAAATTCTCTGTGTGACCTGTGTTCAATAGATGAGCTAGGATCTTCACTGTATTAGCCAGAGCCCAGACGGGCAGGTGTTTATTTTGGTTTGGTTTATGTTTTGTGGTGCTGGACCTTCACCTTTACCCAGTGAATTATAACTGGGGTTGCCTGTATTGCCGGAGTGTTATAAATAAAGCAACATTTAGACTTTAACCCTGTGGTCTGCAAGAGAATCTGTCATCGCTGCCCTGCCTGGGAGTGTAACCCCTTACAACATAGACTTCTGTATCAGAAGATAGGGAAATGTAATAAAGAAAAAACATACATACACGTGGGATGTATTATTGAACACCAGCAGACAACCTATTCTCTGTATTCTCCGTTCAAATATGGAAACAAGAGCATTGTGTATGCGAGGTAAAAGATCTAAGACTAAAGCATTCTATAGTTTAAAGGCTGAGGCCGGTGAGTGCACTCTAGATGTGAGAGTAGACATGCAGAGAATGGGTCGGTCGAGATTAACATCAAACCGTTAAAGTGTGAATATCATAGACACCATAAAAAAGATCTTTCATGAGTATAGGTTAGATAAGTGTATAAATGACACTTTCTGGTGTAAATCTCATATGCCATGGGAGACCTTGCCCCCTCACTTTAAGCCACACACACTTGAAAACTGGTGAGAAAGGCATTTAGATGAAAAATGCAGACATTTTTGTAATAAAGAAAATCCAACGTTTGAAACTCTGAAACTGGTGTTCAGGCTCATAGTGCAGTTTTGTTTGAGGTGGGTTTTTTGGTGTTTTTGAGTCCAGTGGTGTTTTTTTTCCCCAAAATCCAGCATGCTCTAAATTTGGGAAAGGAAGTGGTTACAAAAATTAAATTAAACCAGAGAATTGAGAGAACATTCTCAACTCATTGAACTACAATTTTTAACAATAACTGAAACATAAAGTTCCTGCATGACCTATGAGCTGTTCTTGGCGCATATTTTGCTCCTGTTGTGTTTTTTAACCTAAAGTAAACGTGCTTTTCAGTGGTTAAAAAAAAAAATAATAATCTTGTACGGAACATAGAGTTAGCTAGATAAATAACTACACAATACACACTGAAGAACCTGTTGAACATGTACTGTAGGGGGTACATGCCAAGTCTCTAATGGTTGCTCCTACTGTGTCCATGATGTGCTTTTATTATACTGTATAGGACTGCACAATTATAGCCTCGAAGATACTTCACTATATTTTATGGTGTAGAAGGTATTTGGCATAGAAACACTGGGGGAGATTTATCAAAATGGTGTAAAAAAGAACTTGCTTAGTTGCCCATAGCAACCAATAAAATTCCACTATTTATGTTTTACAACTTTTGGAAAATGAAGGGTGGAATCTGATTGATTGCTATGGGCAACTAAGCCAGTACTACTTTACACCATTTGGATAAATCTTCCTCATTGAGTCAGAGTGATCTACAACTAGCGAAATAACAATCTCCTCTGCTTCATAGAAGGGAGTCCAAGGCTGGTCCCCTCTATGATATCCAGATACTCTAAATGGAGCAATCCTTTTAAAGAAAGTGGTTCTAAAAATGAATGTACATTTGGGAGCCGTTCAAAAGAGCCTCATTTTACACATTCATTGTATGTTCAGAAGAAAGAGCAGGTGCATTTGCCTATTTGCATTCTGAGCAAGCAAGGTAATTCAACAACTATTCCGGTAAGCTAGCAAGATAATTATCGCTGTGTGAATACTTCAGATATGTGAACCATGATCTTCTCCAGATCACAGCTATTCCATACTGAGTTTATGATTTAAAAAATAATTCCAGCATTTACATAGAACTCCGGCGTTGCTCGTGACCTACATTCAGTACGATGGTTCCTGTCTCCAGCTGAATAGTTTTACAGTGTAAGTATCTTTGGAGAACACTTTACAAGCCGAGAGCAATATTGCGCAGAAGGCCTTTTAGATAATTTGTGAAATACCATTCCATGTAAGATCAATTAGATGTCAGGCAGTGTTGAAAAAAGTGGAACATATGACAAAGAGTACGATCTCAGAAGTACAGATCAGATGGAAAAGATCATGTACGATAGGTTCAGGAAAAAAAATAATTACACTTTAGGCTGACTTCAGGAGCTAGAAATCTGGCTTTTATTTGATTTGTTAATGTTACTATGTCTTTGTCAAAAGCTAACCACCACTGGAATTCAACACAACTCCCGCAGAAATTATACTCACTGCAGGCCTGGAAGCAAAAACTGGGTAGTCTTCACAGGTTAATTTCTTAGGCCTCATGCACACAAGCGTTGTTTGGGTTGCGGCCCGGATGCGGACCCATTCACTTCAAAGAGTACGCAAAAGATGCGGACAGCACTCCAAGTGTTGTCTGCATTTGTACCTCCATTCCGCGGCCCCGCAAAAATAAAATCATTGTATCACTAACAAGGATAGGACTGTTCTATTGAAGGCCAGACCTTCCATTCCGCAAACTGCAGAACACACACGGTTGGTAGCTATGTTTTGCGGATCTGTGATTTGCGGATTGCAAAACATGGTACGGCCGTGTGCATGAGACCTTATCCTGAGCAACAGAACAGTGGCTATGTATGAAGTCGTGCCTAACCGACAGACCCATAATACCAGTTCCAGTAAAGAACAAATGAGTTAGCACATTTTTTATTACCAGAGTAGAAAAAGCAAGCCGAGGATATCAGGGATGTAACAAAAGGGGATGTAGAGGTTGCACAGCATTAAATGCCCAATCATTTCTATTTGTGGCAAATGCAAATCACTCTGTGAAATGATTCTGAAATCACTGAAATTATACCAGATATACTACATAATCTATACATTTAGCTTTAAAGTAGAATATGTTGCCAGTAGAGATGAGCAAATCAATTCTAAACAAATCAAACTTGTCCCCAATCTTCCCAAAATTTGGGTTAATTCCAAATCCAAATTTTTGGAGATTTGTTTTGGGTAATTTTCTAAAAATGGCAGGAGCCATTTTTTTAAAATCAGAACGATGAAGAAGGAGGTTCACAGGACCCCAGGCAGTGTGTGTGCATACACTCCAGCAGGCATTTGTCGACAAAAAGCAAAAATTTCTTGCACCTTTTTTTTAAATATTAAATATCCTACAGGGTAGTCTGTTTTTAACCCCTTAAGGACCCTGCCATTTTTCACCTTCAGGACCAGGCCATTTTTTGAAAATCTGACGTGTCACTTTATGTGGTTATAACTTTAAAACGCTTTTACTTATCCAGGCCATTCTGAAATTGTTTTCTCGTCATGTATTGTACTTCATGATAGTGGTAAAATTGAGTAAAAAAAAATGTATTTTTATTTATTAAAAAATTTCAAATTTACCAAAAATTTGGAAAAATTAGCAAATTTCCAAATTTCAATTTCTCTACTTTTATAATAGATAGTAATACCTCCAAAAATAGTTATTACTTTACATTCCCTATATGTCTACTTCATGCTTGGATCATTTTGTGAATGCCATTTTATTTTTTGGGGACGTTAGAAGGTTTAGAAGCAAATCTTGAAACTTTTCTGAAAATTTCCAAAACCCACTTTTTCAGGACCAGTTCAGGCCTGAAGTCACTTTGTGAGGCTTACATAATATAAACCACCCAACAATGATCCAATTTTACAAACTACACCCCTCAGGGTATTCTACATTTATTTTACAAACTTTGTTAACCCTTTAGGTGTTCCACAAGAATTAATGGAAAATAGAGATAACATTTCAAAATTTTACTTTTTTGGCAGATTTTCCATTTGAATCCATTTTTTCCAGTTACAAAGCAAGGGTTAACAGCCAAACAAAACTCAATATTTATTGCCCTGATTCTGTAGTTTACAGAAACACCCCATATGTGGTCGTAAACTGCTGTACGGGCACGTGGCATTGCGCAGAAGAAAAGTAACGCCATACGGTTTTTGGAAGGCAGATTTTGCTGGACTGGTTTTTGGACACCATGTCCCATTTGAAGCCCCCCTGATGCACCCCTAGAGTTGAAACTTCAAAAAAATTACCCAATTTTAGAAACTACACCCCTCAAGGTATACAAAACTGATTTTACAAACTTTGTTAACCCTTTAGGTGTTCCACAAGAATTAATGGAAAATAGAAATGAAATTTCAGAATTTCACTTTTTGGCAGATTTTCCATTTGAATCAATTTTTTCCAGTTACAAAACAAGGGTTAACAGCCAAAAAAAACCTCAAAATTGTGAGGCAAGGTAACAAGAAATAGCTGTTTTGGCACCGTTTTTATTTTTTGTTATTTACAACATTCATCTGACAGGTTAGATCATGAGGTATTTATATAGAGCAGGTTGTTATGGATGCGACAATACCAAATATGCCAACTTTTTTTGGTTGTTTGTATCAGTTTTACATAACAAAGCATTTTTGAAAAAAATAGATTTTTTAGTGTCTCCACATTCTGAAAGCCGTAGTTTTATATATTTTTTGGGCGACTGTCTTTTGTAGGGGCTCATTTTTTTCGGGATGAGATGACGGTTTGATCGGTACTATTATAGGGTGCATATGACTTTTTGATCGCTTGCTATTACACTTTTTGTGATGTAAGGTGACAAAAAAATGGTTTATTTAGCACAGTCTTTTATTTTTTTTTACGGTGTTCATCTGAGGGGTTAAATAATGTGATATGTTTATAGAGCCGGTCGATACGATAATATGGCTACTTTTTTTTTTCCCCTATATTTTACAATTTTACTTTACTTTATTTGGGGAAAATGAAGTTTCTTTTTTTTTTTACTTGAAACTTTATTTTTTGGGGGGGAAACTTTATTTTTAAAACTTTTTTTTTTTCACTTTTTTTTTTTTGTCCCACTTTTGGGGTCTGATCCCCTTTACAATGCATTCCAATACAGAAGTATTGGAATGCATTGGCTGTATGTGTAATACAGTGTGTATTACTCATACAGCTTCCTGCCTGTCAGATCCAGGGGGCTGGATCTCACAGGCTCTCCACCGGAAGGCAGCCCCGATGCCTACGGAAGGCATCGCGCTGCCTTCCATGCCATCTGGTCCCAGCAGCAGCACGCGGACCGATGGCTGCTCCGATCCCCCCCCGACATTGCACGTGCCGCGGTCAGCGCTGACCGCGGCACATCAAGGGTTAATGCGCCGGCATCGGTGATTTCACTAATGCCGGCGCATGCAGCAGGGGTCCGGCTATCAGTCACTGCCGGGCCCCCGCCGCCCGATCACTATGGAGTACATCGGGTTAACAAGGCTGTTTGTTACCATGTTTAATGTATGTTTACCCATAGCCATATACAGAGGTAGCAGAATTAAAAGGAACTGCGATAACACATCACAGTATTATCTCATCACAAAGGCCAATGAAAACCACTGAAAAGGTCAATTAACCACTTAAGAATTTAGCCAGAGCACTCCTCAGACTTTGAGGAAAGGATTCACCAGTTCAGCCCTAGTAGAGCTCAGGCAGCAGAGTGAGGGGAAGGACTGCTTTAACTTGGGATGGGTAGCAGCTAAAGATATGCGCCTGGTATTTAGCTTTCACTTTCAGCTGCTTTCACTCCAAACCTAATTTTTAGGAGCTATATTTCCCGATGTAGTGGAGATAATGTTGTGGTTCTGGTCTTGTTCTAAAGTTTGACTGGCCGTGGGTGATATGCAATGTCATGTGTTCGTAATGTGCCAATGTGGGCCTGGCAGTGCTAGGGTAATGCCTTTGGTGGTACTTACAAGGTATGTTACACTAGGTGGGTAGAGATCCCTGGGTGTCCCAGCCCATGGATGTAGCTTTATGTTGATAAACATCGCAGGCAGCCTGTCACGGCATGTCTTCACTTTGAGAGAACCACACAGTATGTCTTGTGCTGGATGCAATGAACAGTGAGAAATGCACTATTGATATTGTACTGCACTATATACACTGCTCAAAAAAATAAAGGGAACACTTAAACAACACAATGTAACTCCAAGTCAATCACACTTCTGTGAAATCAAACTGTCCACTTAGGAAGCAACACTGAGTGACAATCAATTTCACATGCTGTTGTGCAAATGGGATAGACAACAGGTGGAAATTATAGGCAATTAGCAAGACACCCCCAATAAAGGAGTAGTTCTGCAGGTGGTGACCACAGACCACTTCTCAGTTCCTATGCTTCCTGGCTGATGTTTTGGTCACTTTTGAATGCTGGCGGTGCTTTCACTCTAGTGGTAGCATGAGACGGAGTCTACAACCCACACAAGTGGCTCAGGTAGTGCAGCTTATCCAGGATGGCACATCAATGCGAGCTGTGGCAAGAAGGTTTGCTGTGTCTGTCAGTGTAGTGTCCAGAGCATGGAGGCGCTACCAGGAGACAGGCCAGTACATAAGGAGACATGGAGGAGGCCGTAGGAGGGCAACAACCCAGCAGCAGGACCGCTACCTCCGCCTTTGTGCAAGGAGGAACAGGAGGAGCACTGCCAGAGCCCTGCAAAATGACCTCCAGCAGGCCACAAATGTGCATGTGTCTGCTCAAACGGTCAGAAACAGACTCCATGAGGGTGATATGAGGGCCCGACGTTCACAGGTGGGGATTGTGCTTACAGCCCAACACCGTGCAGGACGTTTGGCATTTGCCAGAGAACACCAAGATTGGCAAATTCGCCACTGGCGCCCTGTGCTCTTCACAGATGAAAGCAGGTTCACACTGAGCATATGTGACAGACGTGACAGAGTCTGGAGACGCCGTGGAGAACGTTCTGCTGCCTGCAACATCCTCCAGCATGACCGGTTTGGCATTGGGTCAGTAATGGTGCGGGGTGGCATTTCTTTGGAGGGCCGCACAGCCCTCCATGTGCTCGCCAGAGGTAGCCTGGCTGCCATTAGGTACCGAGATGAGATCCTCAGACCCCTTGTGAGACCATATGCTGGTGCGGTTGGCCCTGGGTTCCTCCTAATGCAAGACAATGCTAGACCTCATGTGGCTGGAGTGTGTCAGCAGTTCCTGCAAGACGAAGGCATTGATGCTATGGACTGGCCTGCCCGTTCCCCAGACCTGAATCCAATTGAGCACATCTGGGACATCATGTCTCGCTTTATCCACCAACGTCACGTTGCACCACAGACTGTCCAGGAGTTGGCAGATTTAGTCCAGGTCTGGGAGGAGATCCCTCAGGAGACCGTCCGCCACCTCATCAGGAGCATGCACAGGCATTGTAGGGAGGTCATACAGGCACGTGGAGGCCACACACACTACTGAGCCTCATTTTGACTTGTTTCAAGGACATTACATCAAAGTTGGATCAGCCTGTAGTGTGTTTTTCCACTTTAATTTTGAGTGTGACTCCAAATCCAGACCTCCATGGGTTGAAAAATTTGATTTCCATTTTTTTTTTTTTTTGTGATTTTGTTGTCAGCACATTCAACTATGTAAAGAACAAAGTATTTCAGAAGAATATTTAATTAATTCAGATCTAGGATGTGTTATTTTTGTGTTCCCTTTATTTTTTTGAGCAGTGTATATATATATATATATATATATATATATATATATTAGGAAGGTGCAAGGATCCGTCGTTGACGGAAGGTATGTGTCACCAAGGTTCCTGGCCTCAGTGGAGTAAGAGCCAGTTTTCAGGTGTCAGCAGCAGTTTCTGTTTGACACCTAGCTATTTAGAATAGCTGTATAGCTGATCCGGGACGGCTCTTACTGGGAGTAGTCAAAGTGCTGGGTGGGTGACTACTCCCCACGTTCCAGGCCAGGTCTTGGCAGGCTTATAAAAAACAGCCAGCACTGTCAGGTAGTGTGGATTACCTCCCTCTGACAGTGGAGCTCTGGAGATCTTTGTGCTGAGGTCTGAAGACCGTGTGTCAGGCGAGCAGGCCACCTTAAAGCCTGCAAGTGGACTTTCTGAGGATAAGCATTCAGCCGGGTGTGAACTGACACCCAGGATACCAGGTGAACTTTATTTTGTTTTTCTGTGTGTGAACAAGCACCAAGCCTGAAAAGGGACTGTTGTGTTATGTTATTAGTGTGAATAAACACTGAAGAGTGATTTACAACCTGGTCCTTTGCCTCTATACTGCATCCGCTAACCTGCCTACCAGAGCGAATCCCCACAATATATATTAAAGAATGCAGTATAGAGGCAACAACAAGTTCTTTGGATCAAACAGTTCAGTGTTTTATTCACACTTTAGGCAGTATAGAGGCAACAACAAGTTCTTTGGATCAAACAGTTCAGTGTTTTATTCACACTTTAGGCAAGTGACAAAACAGGCAGTCATATTCAAACAAAAAGTCACCTTGTGATATTGGGGGTAATTCACACCATGCGGCAATTCTGCCTCAAAGAGTCCTTGCTGATAGCAGTACCAACCTGTTTTCACGCCAAAAAGGTAGCAAGCTTTCATCCAGACACAAGGCTCCCAGATTCCAACACAGAGACATGGCTTTTGAACCCAGCAGCCAGGCAATGCCAAAACCCGGACCGGCATTTAAAATCCGTTCCAGTATTTGACCTCACCTTACTGTAAATCAGCCCAGCAGCACATGCTGGGAGTAAAATACCTGTTTTCCCAGACCAAACCTCTCACTGTATCACTATATATATATATATATATATATATATATATACACACATATATATAAGTGCATTTAAAAAACAGCAATAAAGTTATGCTGCCACCTGGTGACCTATTGTGTTGTATAATATGCTGTTAGCTGCACAAAGATTTTTTGGTGCATAGCAAATGTGGTACCAATATTCTAAAAAGGGCCAAAAATTGAGCCCGGAAACTATAGGTTGATAGGTATGATTAACCCCTTTTGTGGGAAAAATATTTAAAGGCTTTCTGAGAGAGATGCTATCATGGAGTATTAGCGATAATCTTCTAACAGTATCCACATGCATTTATGAGGGATCAGTCCTATCAAACAATCTGTTTTTATGAGGCGGCAAGTTCTAGACTGGATCAGGATAATTCTGTAGATGTTATGTATCTGGACTTTTCAAAGGCATTTGATACTGTACCAACAGCCCCACACTGAACCCTATAGGCTTCCATAAACTTAGAATGCTGGGACTAGATGGGAAGAATATTTGTAACTAGATGGGGCATGGAAAATATATGAAACTAGATGGAGACAATATGTGTAAGTAGATTAACGACTAGATCAGCAATAGTAAACAGAGTAGTTATTGATGGTACAGCCTCAGAACAGGTCACAGTCACAAGTGGAGTACCACAGGGGTCCGTTTTGGGCCAGCTTTTTTAAGAGATGCTACTGCTGGAGACAGATCCAGCCATTCTCTTAGTTTACTAGCAGTGGAGGTGTGAGATGCTAGTCATAGGGGTATACTACTTCAGGTCATACAGTCAGGTCTATAAATATTGGGACATCAACACAATTCTAACATTTTTGGCTCTATACACACAATGGATTTGAAATGAAACTAACAAGATGCTTTAACTGCAGACTGTCAGCTTTAACTTGAGGGTATTTACATCCAAATCAGGTGAACGGTGTAGGAATTACAACAGTTTTCATATGTGCCTCCCCCTTGTCAAGGGACCAAAAGTAATGGGACAATGGGCTTCTCTGCTGTTCCATGGCCAGGTGTGTGTTATTTCCTCATTATCCCAATTACAATGAGCAGATAAAAGGTCCAGAGTTCATTTCAAGTGTGCTATTTGCATTTGGAATCAGTTGCTGTCAACTCTCAGGATGAGATCCAAAGAGCTGTCACTATCAGTGAAGCAAGCCATCATTAGGCTGAAAAAACAAAACAAACCCATCAGAGAGATAGCAAAAACATTAGGCGTGGCCAAAACAACTGTTTGGAACATTCTTAAAAAGAAGGAATGCAGCTCCAAAAGACCCGGAAGACCACGGAAAACAACTGTGGTGGATGGCCCAAGAATTCTTTCCCTGGTGAAGAAGACACCCTTCACAACAGTTGGCCAGATCAAGAACACTCTCCAGGAGGTAGGTGTATGTGTGTCAAAGTCAACATTAAAGAGAAGACTTCACCACAGTGAATACAGAGGGTTCACTACAAGATGTAAACCACAGGAAGGCCAGATTAGAGTTTGCCAAACAACATCTAAAAAAGCCTTCACAGTTCTGGAACAACATCCTATGGACAGATCAGACCAAGATCAACTTGTACCAGAGTGATGGGAAGAGAAGAGTATGGAGAAGGAAAGGAACTGCTCATGATCCTAAGCATACCACCTCATCAGTGAAGCATTGTGGTGGTAGTGTCATGGCGTGGGCATGTATGGCTGCCAATGGAACTGGTTCTCTTGTATTTATTGATGATGTGACTGCTGACAAAATCAGCAAGATGAATTCTGAAGTGTTTCGGGCAATATTATCTGCTCATATTCAGCCAAATGCTTCAGAACTCATTGGACGGCACTTCACAGTGCAGATGGACAATGACCCAAAGCATAATTCAAGAGCAACTAAAGAGTTTTTTAAGGGAAAGAAGTGGAATGCTATGCAATGTCCAAGTCAATCACCTGACCTGAATCCGATTGAGCATGCATTTCACTTGCTGAAGACAAAACTGAAGGTAAAATGCCCCAAGAACAAGCAGGAACTGAAGACAGTTGCAGTAGAGGCCTGGCAGAGCATCACCAGGGATGAAACCCAGCGTCTGGTGATGTCTATGCGTTCCAGACTTCAGACTGTAATTGACTGCAAAGGATTTGCAACTAAGTATTCAAAAGTGAAAGTTTGATCTATGATTATTATTCGGTCCCATCTACTGAGCTATGATTTTAGTGGACATATGTCCCAATGGAGTTTTAAACCAGATGCATAGTGAGGGGGGAAGGAGCCGGGCCATGTGCACAGGAAACAGAGGCTGGGGAGGGGGGCGTACCGCTGGGCGGTTCATTTCCACTATGAAGCAGTGAGCTGTCCGCTCCCTGCTTCACAGTTGCGGTACTCTGCGGCACTCCCCTTCAGGCCACCCATCATGCTGCTGGCTTTGTGGGAAGAGTGCTGAAAGCTTGGGAACCAGTCTCCTGCACAGCAAACAGCGCGATATGTGTGTGTGATCGTGTCTGCTGCTGATGCTAGGAACGCTGGATGAGCGATAATCAGGAAACAGGTAGGTATTTGTGTGATTTTTTTCCCCATGGAGCTGGAGAGGGACTAGGGACCAGAGGGAGGACATAATTACAGCGAGGGACCACAAGGAGGACATACTGTGGGGGGGGGGCACAAAGGTGGGTATAACTACTGTGAAGGGGCCACAAGGTGGACATAACTACTGTGAATGGGCACAAAGGTGGGCATAACTACTGTGAAGGGGCCACAAAGGTGGGCATAACTACTGTTAAGTGGCACAAAGGTGGGTATAACTACTGTGAAGTGGCACAAAGGTGGGCATAACTACTGTGAAGGGGCCACATCCCCCAGAGGAAGGCATTCTAGCTGAAATGCGCGTCGGGGTACGTGGCTCTCCTGAGGTGGACACTACTTATTCATGGTATGAGGTCGTTTTTTACATAAGTGGCATATGTTATGTTTGGTACACTTGGCCATTCTCTATGTGTTATAGGAAGATCGATCTCTGTGATTTTTGTGTTCACTTACCGTGGACGCGTTTATTTAAGTTACCGATCTTTATACATATATATACCTCCATTTACGGCTCTATCTTTAGGGTATTGATAGTTGGTCTCTGCGCACGTATAGAGATATGTATTTGTATTTTCATATGATCTGGATATTTGAGATATGCACTTGCACTTTGATATGATCTAGATATCTGTGATATTTATGTGATGTATATTTTTACATATCAGCGCACTTGGTACACATTTTAGCCAATTGTGGTTGCCTTTTTGTCCTCTACCTATTGGTTTATTGTGTTATGTCCCCTCAGGTGTAGTCCACTTTTTTATCTGATGTATTACATCATACTTATATATTTTTTATGAGAATTATTGAATAAAGTATATTTATATTTTGCTACTAAACCCGTTTAGTCTGAGTTTATCTTTTGTTTGTGTATGTTGATGTACACTGAGTAGGTACGTTACTGTAGTGTACTCTTTTTCGCATAGGATCACTTATGTGAACACAAATCTATGCATATTTTGTGACCGATATTGTTTAATTACTGTGAAGGGGCACAAAGGTGGGCATAACTACTGTGAAGGGGCCACAAAGGTGGGCATAACTACTGTGAAGGGGCCACAAAGGTGGGCATAACTACTGTGAAGAGGCACAAAGGTGGGCATAACTACTATGAAGAGGCACAAAGGTGGGTATAACTACTGTGAGGTGGCACTAAAGTGGGCATAACTACTGTGAAGGGGCCACATGGTGGGCATAACTACTGTGAAGTGGAACAAAGGTGTGCATAACTACTGTAAAGGGGTTACAAGTAGGACATTACTGAGGGTGCACAATGGGGGAAAAACCACAGTGAGGGGCACAATGAGGGCATTTATGCTGTGAAGGAGGCACAATGTGGGCATTAGTACTGTGAGGGGGAACATTGTGGGCATTATCACTGTGAAGGAGGAATAATATGGGCATTAGTACTGTGTGGTAGCACTAAGGGGTAATGCCCTAGATTAACCTGTTATACAGGGTGGGCCATTTATATGGATACACCTTAATAAAATGGGAATGGTTGGTGATATTAACTTCCTGTTTGTGGCACATTAGTATATGTGAGGGGGAAACTTTTCAAGATGGGTGGTGACCATGGCGGCCATTTTGAAGTCGGCCATTTTGAATCCAACTTTTGTTTTTTCAATAGGAAGAGGGTCATGTGACACATCAAACTTATTGGGAATTTCACAAGAAAAACAATGGTGTGCTTGGTTTTAACGTAACTTTATTCTTTCATGAGTTATTTACAAGTTTCTGACCACTTATAAAATGTGTTCAATGTGCTGCCCATTGTGTTAGATTTTCAATGCAACCCTCTTCTCCCACTCTTCACAAACTGATAGCAACACCGCAGGAGAAATGCTAGCACAGGCTTCCAGTATCCGTAGTTTCAGGTGCTGCACATCTCGTATCTTCACAGCATAGACAATTGCCTTCAGATGACCCCAAAGATAAAAGTCTAAGGGTCTTAGGGTGTCAGGTCCAAGCATTCCTAGATGAACAGTTTCCTGGAAAGTGGATTGGTCGTCGTGGGCCAGTTGAATGGCCCCCAAGGTCTCCCGATCTGGGAGACCTTGGGGGCCATTCAACTGGCCCACGACGACCAATCCACTTTCCAGGAAACTGTTCATCTAGGAATGCTCGGACCTGACACCCATAATGTGGTAGTGCACCATCTTGCTGGAAAAACTCAGGGAACGTGCCAGTTTCAGTGCATAAAGAGGGAAACACATCATCATGTAGCAATTTCGCATATCCAGTGGCCTTGAGGTTTCCATTGATGAAGAATGGCCCCACTATCTTTGTACCCCATATACCACACCATACCATCAATTTTTTTGTTCCAACAGTCTTGGAGGGATCTATCCAATGTGGGTTAGTGTCAGACCAATAGCGGTGGTTTTGTTTGTTAACTTCACCATTCACATAAAAGTTTGCCTCATCACTGAACAAAATCTTCTGCATAAACTGAGGGTCCTGTTCCAATTTTTGTTTTGCCCATTCTGCAAATTCAGTGCGCCAATCTGGGTCATCCTCGTTGAGATGCTGCAGTAGCTGGAGTTTGTAAGGGTGCCATTTGTGAGCAGCTAATATCCGCCGAAGAGATGTTCGACTAATGCCACTCTCCAGTGACATGCGGTGAGTGCTACGCTGTGGGCTCTTTCTGAATGAAGATAGGACAGCCACTGATGTTTCTTCATTAGAGACAGATTTCATGCGTCCACATTTTGGCAAATCCAAAACTGAACCAGTTTCACGAAAATTAGCAAGCAGTTTGCTAACTGTAGCATGGGAGATGGGTGGTCTCGTAGGGTGTCTTGCATTGAAATCTGCTGCAATGACCCGGTTACTGCGTTCACCAGACATCAACACAATTTCTATCCGCTCCTCACGTGTTAACCTCGGCGACATGTCAATGGCTGCAAACAAAGAGAAACTTGTAAATAACTCAAGAAAGAATAAAGTTACGTTAAAACCAAGCACACCATTGTTTTTCGTGTGAAATTCCCAATAAGTTTGATGTCACATGACCCTCTTCCTATTAAAAAAACTAAAGTTGGATTCAAAATGGCCGACTTCAAAATGGTCGCCATGGTCACCACCCATCTTGAAAACCCCCTCACATATACTAATGTGCCACAAACAGGAAGTTAATATCACCAACCATTCCCATTTTATTAAGGTGTATCCATATAAATGGCCCACCCTGTACATTGGAATAGCTCGGTCTTACAGGCCAGCACATCGCCTCCTCCTAGATATTTAACATGGACATCCCTTCCTTATGTGATTATTCTTTTTTGCTTTATCACCACAAGGACCCTGTTCCGGATCCAGTGGACATCACGCCAATGCCAGTGAAACCCAGGATGCGGTAGGACCAGTTGGTTCTTTCATTTATTGCAAGGTGTATTGGTACTGCCGTGTACCCTATGATAGATTTTATTAGTTGGGACTGGGTGAGTATAATTATGCATTGGGCAGAGTTAGAGGAGTGGCTTAGTGTAAAAAAAAAAAATTGCGCCACTGAACTTTTCTCCCTTCTTGTTAATTTGAGTGGCAAGTTTGCAGGGGGGACACAATGCTAAATCCTTTCCCCCGGTGCAGGAAAACCTAGCTACCCCTCTGCATTATACAATGCCACACACATAGTACAGTGCACAATCTTCCATACAGCCTTCTGCACAGTGCAAGAAGAATATAATAGAAAATATGTAACACATATAGATTACAGAAGATGAGAATTCTATAGATACAATAATGAAGATTTTATGAGTGCAACACACAATAAAAAGAAGTTAAAGAGGACCTGTCACCAAAAAATGCAATCTGAAAGCACCATGTTATAGAGCACAAGATGCTAAGCAAATATATATATATATATATATATATATATATATATATATATATTATTTTTATTTTATTTTTGTGGGAAAAGATTCAATAAAGTCTGTAATTTATTAAATTTATATGTTTGCTTTTTTCACTTCCTGTGAACACCTATCGGTACAGGAGGGAGGTGTTATCAGTGATTGGTAGCATTGTGTATATGTGTGTTTGCAGAGATAGCGGTCAGTCACTGGTAACCCCTCCCTTTTGTACCGAAAGCTGTTCACAGGGCTGCAGATGTAAATGTAAAAATTACAAGTTTTACTGAACCTTTTCCCATAAAACTATATATCAGCTTCTCCTGCTCTATAACATGCTACTGTGGTATGCCAGACCTAACAGGGGAATTATAAGTGTGTGAGCATTAGGTGGGCCGAGGTAAATACAGTTCTGGTTACTCGCGGTTATGTCGTCTCTGGGCAGGCTTGCATAAGTGTAGAGTAGAACGGCACAAGGATTCTCTGGGGCACACTCTGGTGTAAGGGACACAGGCCAGATGGTGGTTCGAGGTGCCCTTGATGGTCTGTATTAATGTGCCTGTGGCAAGGTCCCTTGTAGTCGTGACGCCAGTACCTTTTGTATGGAGGTGCAACCATCTACTGTAGTGTTAATTGAGGGATTTGAGACTGAGACAAGAAGGATGAAATCCAGGGTGGAACTTTACTGAAGATAAATCCTGGTAACAGTACATCCAAAGTTATAACAGTCTCTTGGTACAGAGGTAACGCTGCTGCAGGTCCACTGCTGACAGGTGTAGTGTCTCTCTAGCTATTAAATGATATAAGTTTGTAGCCTTACTGGTAGAGGACTTCTAGGCTGGTCCTGGTGATCCCAGTGCAGGTTAGTGAAGTTGCCGGAGGCTGGTTTATCCTTCACTTTTGAATCCAAAGGTCCTAAGGCTCTTGTAGAGATGGCCGTAACCCTTTAGGGGTCTCTTTCTTTAGTATTTTCTAAGTTAATATACTGCTGAGTATGTGGCCCACTTCAGCTCTGGGCTGAAGACTGTCTGAGAGCTCAAGACTGCAGACTGGACTCAACTGGTCTCTACTAGAGACTGACACACCCAGGCTACACACTCTGCTAGACTCAACTGAACCTCACTGGCTAGGCCTGAGCTGGACTATATATATATATATATATATATATATATATAGGAGGTATTATCTCCCCCTAGTGGTAGGCTCTGTGTAATGCAATCTAAATACACCTGTAAGCAGAGATATTGCATAAAGATGCATTGCAGCACAAGACAGGCTATATAAGAAATGCAAAGCATAATACAACTTTGCAGTACCCACGAGGGTAGTGGGACACTGCACTACCTGCAGACTGCATTGCATTTTTTTGTGACAGGTCCTGTTTAAAAGACGAGAAAGACAATCCTTTATCACAGTGTCATATGCTGTGTGGGGAATAGTAACAATCACTTACGATAACAGCAGAAGGAGGAAATTCTCAAAATTCAAAGCTTTTTCAAGTTGTAGTATACAGTGAAGAGCAAGATAAATCAGCAATAACAATATAGAAAATGTTCACAGCTTTCAGAAAATTGGGAGGAAAGCCATTAAATTTACATCATCACTCACATTTCTTCATCTTTATATCACCATGAATGCAGGTTTTTATTTTACTGTGGAAAAAGTCGACAGAAGCGAGTTACCATGGAAACACTGAATTCCTATTTAAGCCTTGAATTATCAATGGGAAAAAAAATGGTCGCTTCCGGTAGAAAGCTTGAAGATTTTCCATATCAATAAGGAGATTTTGCTTGCTGGAAACAAATAAATAATATATTCTCTCTCATGCGGTATTAGAATAGTCATGTAATTGATCAAAGGGGAAGTAAAAGCCCTGTAAAAGCCCTGTTTGATAAAACATATCAAAGTATATGCATGACTAATATCATCTGAAATAACTGAAAGTGCTGAAGGAACTCAGGCTCAGATTGTAATGGTTTTGTCATTAGTCACCAATCAGACTGATAGGTCTATGTGGTAAAAAAAAAACTTATTGTTTGGATTGCTGGGTTCTCAAAAAAGGCAGGACCAGTGGTATGACAACTGCATTTCTGACTGACACATCATCTTTCAATCAGTACAGAAGGCTCTACGGGTTGCAAAATGTTTCCTTTGGATGGAATGCAATTTTAACATGTTCTAACAGAGCTTGAATGAGTCAGGATGGAGAAATAGCAATCCCTTAGTTAATGGATGAAAAACCAACCCTGGAGCCCCTTTATTGAATAAGGCCAGAGTTAGAGGAGCTTCTAGAATAGGGCCTAGATGCTGAAGCACCACACAAAGTGATCAATGAGATATATTGACAAGTAGAGGCGAGTACATTTCTGAAATTCATTCAAGTCCAATACTAAGGAATTGGTCAGCAGATTCAATTTTGGCCCCGAAAAATGGTGTATGATGTCTCCAAGGACTGTGCACAACCGCTTTCAAGCGAGAAAGGGAAGATGACCAATGATAAAAAAAAACTGTTTAGTAACACACTGTACTGTCAAATTATGTTTTTATATTACAACATTGTCCATAAAATTATCTGTTTTTGGTGGCAGATGCCTTCTTCTCTGTCTTCTGACTTTTAAAATAGTGGCCACCATTTTGAGAGATTTATTCAAACCGAATTGCAAAAATTCAGATCTAGCTGGAATCAGAATTTTTGGGGATTTTGAGACAAATTTGATTAATTCAGAATTGATTTGGTCATCCCTATTGACAAGCATTGTTTTCATGGGTATTTATCCCTTTTTTTTTATAGAGGACATGAGGGAAAAACCAACATTGACACTGCAATTTCCCAATAAAATAACAGCTGATCACATAGACTTCCAGCTGCCCAATATGGACTTCCACTATTGACTTTCAGTCCCAAAATAAGTAGGTTTGTGGTGGTCCTATAAATTGAAGATGTACCCAAATCAGACAGCTCTTTTTAGGGTAAGACTGTGTGCAACAGATTTGCTTGTACAACTTAACACCAAATCTGCTGATAAATCCACAAAATAATTATACACCAAACTGTGAGATTTTTGTGTGGATTTTTCTTTGTGGAGTCAAACAGTTCATCATATAAAATGGAAAAAAAAAGAGTTAGGGCCCATTCGCATGACAGTATATTTGTGTCGGCAATTTAGTGTTTTGCAATCTTGCAATTTTGCGGAATGGATGCAGATCTATTAATTACAATGGGGCAGCAAAAGATATGGACAGCACACCATGTGTTGTCCACATCCCTACTTCTGTTCCGTGGCCTCGCAAAAAAGATAGACCATGTCCTATTCTTCTCCACAATTGTGAAAAGTGGCTAGTATCCGTGTTTTGCTGATCCGCAATTTGCGGACCGCAAAAATGGATATGGTCGTTTGAATGAGTCCTAATACTGAGTGACCATACCAATTCCCTGCCACTCCAATGCCAATGCGTCCATGGTCCTCCACTTTTCTCTGCTCACCTGGTTCCCGTGATGATGGAGACCAGGGAAGTGGCAACACCGGAGAGGCAGGGGATTTGGTAAGTGCAAATAAGGGCTCATTCAGATATCTGTAATTTGGGTGCATTTCAGTAACCTTATTGCAGCAACAAAGACTGACAGCAGGACCAATATACAGCATCATAAGGATTTATGATGCTTTAAGTTCGGCTCTTTTACCCACGGTAAGGCAAGGATTTGTCGCTGTATTATGGACACTAACATATGCCCACAGACGATGAGGCATGTTTTATTTTATACAACTATAGACACCCTTGTGTTTTGATGTGTATCCAAGGGTAATCCACAGCAAAATCCACAACAGTAGTATTGCTTGTGGATTTTAACTTCCCAATTAAAGTTAATCTGCAACAAAGAATTATACAAAAAGTCCACAGTGGATCAGATTTATCAGAATTTCTGCATTCCTACTCAAATCTTCATGAAAAATCCACAACCTCTCTTTTCCCTGTGAATTTCCTTTTAGATTACATTGGTTATTTTTATATCTCTACTGCACTCATTTAAATGAATAAAAAAAAATGGAAAAATGTTATAGGTATCCCATATGCTAACTACCAATGCTTTTGACTGCAAAACCAACTATGATCAGGGGCTTGATAGGGTAAATGAGGAAATGTCATCGATTGGATATATTATGTCTTTGTTAATAATATTCACTTTTGTGTGTCTTGTAAATGCTATTTCGATAAATGGGGCCAGGCCTGCCTCTGTGAGTCAAAATGCATCGCATGTTAAGTTATATGCAGATGCAGATTCCAGTGTGGTCACTCTCCGCAGCCTGTGGATAAGATTTTTAAGAACTCATCCACTTTGTTGCTTATGTAAATACTCATTTTCCACACATAACTCATCTGCAGCATTTCTGCTACGGATGTAGCAGGGTTAACACACATGCTTTATCCAAATCCTTTAAATAAAAATTATGCCAAAGAGGGGTGCATGAAAGAGATCCCTTTATCCTCAACCATCTTCTAATAGTGGTTGAAGATCTAGAAACTAATTTTCCCGTCACTCTATAGTCTTGTTCAACATTAATTAATCGCCCAGATTCCAACAGAGTAAATATATTATCAAATGGGGATGGCTCCACCAAGATCTTACAGAGAGCGCTTTTCTCCCAACCACAATATAGCCATAACTGCCCAGCAATAAAATAGCCCTTTAAGTAGGGAAGATTAAACCCTCCCTGTTCCAATGGCTCATAACAATAATCCAGTTTTAGCCTCACTCACTTTCTTCCCCAGAGTAGATCATTAATCATCCTCTCAATGAGCTTGAAAAATCTATCCTCGATAGCGATGGACGAACATCGGCCAGGACGAATTGCGAACGCTAATGCGCTTTCGCGATCAAATATTTGCGAACCAAGCGTTCGCAGCGGACCCCATTGACTTTAATGGCAGGCGAACCTGAAAAACCTTCAGGTCATATTTGCAGCCACCAAATACTTACTGGAAGTGCACAAATAGTCCCACAACATGGACAGTGAATTTTGAGCCTAGAATTTTTTTATTTTAGGCAACGGGAGTACAGGCCCCAAAAATTAGGCTTTTACCTGACAGAAAAGAACAAGTGATTATGTGGCTGGAGGTATATTAGATGGTCACTGGATAACAATTTTACTGTAGGCCAGAACAGGTCCCAAAAATTTGGAATTCACCTGACAGAAAAGAACAAGTGATTATGTGGCTGGAGGTACATTAGGTGGTCACTGAATAACAATTTTACTGTAGGCCAGTGGAGTACAGGCCCCAAAAATTAGGCATTCAAATGACAGAAAAGGCCTTTTATGCCGCTGTATATACATAAGACAAGGACCATTCTGTGTTCTGGGTGGTGGCGGATATGTGTGGGCTGGCATGAGGAAATTCAATTACACGTGGCCGTCACAGGTGTTGAATTCCTCAGAGATCCATGCCTCATTCATTTTTAGAAATGTGAGGTAGTCCACACTGTCGTGAGCTAGGCGAGTGCACTTATCGGTCACAATCCCCCCTGCTGCGCTGAACGTCCTTTCGGACAGGACACTCTACGAGGGGCAAGCCAAAAGTTCCATAGAAATTGTGCCAGCTCTGGCCACAGGTCAAGCCTGCACACCCAGTAGTCCAGGGGTTCCTCGCTTTTTAGAGCATCTACATTGGCCATTAACACAATGTATTTGGACATCTGTCGGTCTAGGCGTTCCCTGAGGCTGGATTCGGAGGGCGGCTGTCGATGGGTTGCTTGCAAGAATGATCTCATATCTGAAGTGACCAACACATCTTCAAACTGTCCTCTTCTTGCAGGCGCGGTAGAATTGGTACCCGCACCTGTTTCTCTGTGGGTGGAAATTACTCTGCCAGCGCCCGCAACAGCAGAATGCAGCATCTCTCGCAGCAAGGCCTGGAAATGCTGCATTCTGACAGACCTTTGTGCTGCTGGTAACATGTCTGCCATTTTGTGTTTGTACCGGGGGTCTAAGTACGTTGCCACCCAGTACTGGTCCTTGCCCTTTATGCTTTTTATACGGGGGGTCCCTCTTCAAACACTGGAACATGAAGGCCCCCATTTGCACTAAATTGGAAGTGGTGGAAAGCCCTGGCTCCTGCTCATCGCCCAGGAGAATGTCGTCCTCAGTCTCCTCCCCCCAGCCACGGACAACACCAGGTATCCCCGAAAGGTTTAAAGTCCCACTCAAAGCCTGCTCTTCTTGCTCCTCCTCCTCCCCCCAGCCACTATCCTCCTCTGACTCCTGTTCTGACTCCTCCTGACTTGTCTCAGATGGAGTAGCCCCCCCCTGGGAATTCATACAGCATTGTGACTTCCTCATCTTCCAGCTCTTGCTCCTCGACGGCTTGATCAATGACACGACACAATGCACACTCCAGAATGAAGGTGTGAGGTACCATGTCACTGATGGTGCCCTGGCTGCGACTGAGCAGTTTGGTGATCTCAGCAAATGGCCGCAGAAGTCTGCTCATGCGTCGCACATGAGCAGCCACTGGCGCGGTGAAAAGAAACCAAGCTCCCAGAACCTGTCCTGCTGCAGAGTTCGTACAGGTAGTTGTTAACGGCACGTTGCTGCTGGAGCAGCCTATCAAGCATATACAAGGTGGATTTCAGGCGCTTCGGGCTGTCACAAATCAGACGTCTGACGGGCAGGTGGTGTTGCCGCTGAACATCAGCAAGGCAATCCATGGCCATGTAAGATCTTCTAAAATGGCCAGAGATTTTACTGGCCTGCCACAAGACGTCCTGGACCCCTGGGTATTTGGCAACAAATCGCTGCACGACTAAGTTTAGGACGTGCGCCATGCACAGCACGTGTGTCATTTTGCCTTGTTTCAGCGCGCTCAGCAGATTGGCACGGTTGTCGCACACCACTTTATGAACTGTCAAATTGAGCAGGGTTAGCCACTGATTGACCTGTGACCACAGAGCTGAAAGCAGTGCAGGACGGGTGTGGCTCTTGGCTTCCAGGAACAACAGTCGCAGCACAGCATGGCAACGTCTCACCTGGCACATCGAACAGGTTCTGGGGAGCTTGGAGGGGTGCAGCGAAAGAGGCGGTAGCAGTGGAAAAGGAGGAGTCAGCCGAGGAGGAGATGGAGGATGGAGTAGGAGGAGAAGAAGATAAGGCAGGCCTGCATGCAATCCCTGGCGGTAACACCAAATCCACACGGGAGCCACGGATTACATGCTTGATGGCCGTCAGAAAGTTCACCCAGTGGGCAGTAAAAGCTAAGTACCTTCCGTGCCCGTGTTTTCTAGACCACGTGTCTGTGGTCAGATGTATCTTGGCACCGACACTGTGTGCCAGAGATATATTCACTTGCCACTGAACGTGGCCATATAGCTCAAGGATGCCCTTCTGGGAGAAATATTTCCTTACCAGGACTTTCCATTGCAGTGTGCCAATGGCCACATATTTTCTAAAGGCCTCCGAGTCCACTAGTTTATATGGCAGTAGTTAGCGGGCTAGCAGTTCTGACAAGCCAGCGGTCAGCCTTTGGGCATAAGGGTTATCCGGCGTCATCAACTTTTTACGCTCGAACATTTGGGCCACATAAGCCTGCCTTCTGCCTGATGAACGCGACGACTGCATGGTGGAAGGTGGAGTGGAGGACAAATGGGAGGAGAGAGGAGAAGGAGAAGAGGCAGGATGTGGAGCGCTGGGAGTGTGGCTTTGTGAGTTCTGACGGCATTTCTTCCACTGGGCTCGTGATGGAGGGCCAAGTGCCTTCTTAAGGTGGTCGTCCCTAGGTGAGTTTTGGGCTTACCGCGACTTATGCGTTGACAGCAAAGGCTGCAGATGGCAACACTGTTTTCAGCAGCTAACACGTAAAAAAAAAGGCCACACTGCGGAGCCATGTGCCGGCATCCTGGGAGCGCAAGATGTGACCGTAAATGGTGGATGGCTCACTCCAGATACATTTGCAGTCTGTTTTTTGCCTCCTGTGCACTGCGAGTTCTGCCTGCCTCTCCTCCTTCTCCTCCCTATCTGCTGCTCCGTCTCTCCCTCTGAACTCCCCTCTTCTTCCTCTGTTGTGGGCACCCACGTGACGTCCATCGACACGTCATCATCGTCACCTTCACCACCACTGACATTAGAGATCTCAGAGTAGGCAGCAACAGCGGGGACCACCCTCCTTGGGCTGATCTGGGTACTGTCGTCAGACCGCTGGGTGGCAGCCGTTGCTACCTTCTCTTCCTCATCCGATTCTAAGAATGGCTGCTCATTGGTAAGGTCTGGGAATGGATGGGAAAATAATTGACCTTCCCTCACCTAATATGGAGCTCGTGGTGCGCGCGTCCTTCTGCGCAGCCGCGGGCGTGCTGACGCGGTCTTGGCTCTGACGTGGGACGCCCTGTGCTCTGTTGAGCGCGGCCGTCCTACGTCATCGCTGCGACCGCGTACGCGGGCACCGTTGGTGCGCGGCGGTTCGTGCGCCACAGTACACGATGCAAGTGATTTTCAACTATACAGGTGAGGAGTTCTGATATTTTGCCCCCTCGTCAAACGTGTCTTTAGTCCATTGGTTAGATGGAGATTGTTCCGCCCACTATAGGGATTATATATATCCGGCTATTAAGTGTTTATCATTACCCCTTGAAAAAGCTGACGGCGAAACGCGCGTCGGGGCACGGACTGCAGGTGCTGTGGTAGATACGTTGGTCAGTATGCTTTATTCTTTGTTTATTGCATTTAATTTGAATATAACATAGTGTGAGTTGATGTCCATGTAGTCTAGGGTCTATAATTTGACCTCTTGATAATATATTGTAGACTGGACAATACTCTCTGATAGGCACTGACTGTATCTTTTTGTTGCATATTTATGTAGGCACTTGCACTTTACTTATATGTACTGTAATTACCATACGTCTGCAGTCTGAGTGACATTTTAAGTGTTCTTAATGTCTGTGTGGCCAGGATTGGTTGCAACTCTATATGTACTAATAAACACCAGTGATTTTGTATAAAGTCATGTTGTTGGAGTTGTGATTTGTGATTTAATTAGATCCATATATCGTTTATTGGTTGCGCTATGAGTGATATTGGGTCACTTGTTTAATAAGTAGAAGGGAAACAAGTGTTGGTTTATTTATATCTCTCTTTCCTTTGTCCTTTTTCTTTTCTTTTCTTTTCCTTTTTTTTCCCTTTTTTGCTTTAAGAAATTTACTTTCCCTTCTCCCTCTTTTTCCTGTTCCTGCATCAATGTCCCATATCAATAAATAACAAAAAACCAGGAGCAGGGGAAAGGAATAAAAAAAAAAAAAAAGGACCCAGAGCGGATAGAAATCTTGAGAAGGACAGGGAGAGCTCAGGAGTTTCCAAAAACTTATTTTCCTAGACTGCAGGAACAGGGGTGGAGAGGACGCCAAAAAAAGCACACAAGCAGTCAGCAGCACCAAGTCAGAACCACAGCACTACCAGAGGCAGCAGGGCAGACACACCAGGAATTTCAGGGGGCCCCCAGGAACCCCGACAAGTCTTGACTCTGGCACACAGGGACGACCCAGGGGAGAGGGCAACAAGACAGCATCCAGTGTGAGCCACAAAACACTACGTGGGCCGGAGATGCAGGGGAGAGGGCAGCAAAACACCAGTGGTATGGAGAGGAGTAGAGGCAGAGGAGGCAAGCGGAGATAGATGGTAACAGGTCCCCCTCACATCGGTGGCCCGGAAACTAGAGTCATGGCGTCCAAGCGCATGGCGTTCCAACAGAGGAGCATTATCTGAGCAGCACCGCGATCATGATGGGCGGGTCGGGCAGAGGAGGAGGGCGCAACGTCACATCCTCAAGTCATCACGTCCCCCATCCTAATTGAAAATGTTGTCATTTTAACTTTAAACAAATTAAACCTTTCTCATGAGCACCTGAAAATTGATGTTATAAAGGTTCTGAAATACGTTTCAATTTTAACAAGTACATTGACAGCTCAAGCGTCCTGTCTACTATTGAACCAATAGAGGAAATCCCTAGAGTAATGCGAGTAGAATTATGAGTCACAGCAAGATTAACATTTTGGATAATTAGAAGAGAATTTTGTAAGATTTACTAATTTCTACTAGTTAAAATTTGCCTGAAATCTAGACATATAGGACACAATGAAACAAACTGTCAGCTCCAGGGAAACCTTACAGGGAAATTTCCTGGTGGGCCGATGCTCTGGGGGCGTCAGTAGCCTCCTCATGGCTGTTGGTCAGGTACATAATCTCATGCTCTCAACCTTATTTAATGCTGGGAGCATCAGGTACTTGGCCAGCAGCTGGAGACATGGTCATAGGGCAATATTTTATGCTGCACTGTGGTATTTGGTTTTGCTGGGGCTGTATTTTGTTCTGCACAACAGTATTGCTTGCCCCGTCTACTTCTGTCTTATGTTGGCTCTGTCTACTGTGTTTTCTCGCCTTCTGTCAATTTGGGCTCGCCTACCACATGGGACCACTTTTAGGTTTTCTCCACGGCCACTTTTAAGGGAATCTGTCACCTAGTTTGAGCATATTAAACTGTTAACATAGCAATGTTCAATAAAGTACCTTCATTCCAGCAAGGGTCTTCTTTCTTTTATTCAAGTTTTTATTTTGATCAAAGAGGGATTTTTCAAATATGCTAATTAAGCTTCAAGGTGCCCAGAGGGGAGTTATTCCTCTCCTCAAGTTCCCAGTAACGCCCCCTGCAGTGCCCAGCCAGCCTTTATTTCAAGCCCAGCACGCATCCTCATAAATTAATTTACTCCCACATCGGAGCCGAACGGCACCGCCCCTTCCGCTACGTCATGTAATTTATTCACCCCACGATCCTTGCATCCTCCTTTCTTTCCCCAGAGATCTCGCGCAGCCGTAGTATCGCCGACTACCTGCCCCTGTGCGATACTAAGACTCCTGAGGCAACATCGCTCTGATTACGTCACTGGGCTCAGCACATGCCCAGTGACACTATTGAGGCTGTTGTCCTCAGGAGCCGTAGTATAGAACAGGCACAGGCAGTCAGCGATACTGCGGCTGCACGAGATCTCTGGGGAAAAAAAGGAGGACGCAGTTTAATATGCTCAAACTAGGTGACAGATTCCCTTTAAGTTCCCAATCTGCCTCTGGTCAGCTTACGTTGCCGACAAGTATTTGTCCTGTGTGATGCCTAGGACAAAGCTTAATAACTCTACAGCAATGGTAATGAAAAATCTCTGGCATTCCAAATGTGAATAAATAGAAATTCAATGCTTTATTTTGGACTTACAACCTTCCTCGCACTTATGCGTTTTGATCTATGATTAAAGGGGTTTTGACGCATACTGTAAAGACCAGGAAGCGGTGTTCACATGGAGCACTGCCTCCTCTTCAAATAGCTGATCGGCAGGGCTTCTGGGTGTTGGACCCTCGCCGATCAGATATCAATTACCTATCCTGAGGATAGGTCATTAATATAAATCGCTGCACAACCTTTTTAAGATCTCATTAGATCAAAATGCGCAAGCTGTTTTTATGGGGGAAAATGTTGATGGTTGTATGTCCACAATAAAGCATTGAATCTTAACTTATTCACATTTGAAGGGCCCGAGATATTTTTCATTACTATATAGGGCACCATGAATAAAAACCAGGGCAGGAAAGAACTGGAGTTTTGCCTTTCAGAATTCAAATTAATCAATGATGAGATTGCTTACTTTGGTAAAATTCATTAGAAGAAAACATTAAACGTATGACCATGAAAAATTTAACTATTAAAGAATACGTTCAGTATGTTTTGCTAGTCCAGTCTATTTTACAGTTACATTTCTACAGGTTGGGGGATATTACTTCTTCTGTTTTGGCAGGGGAACATGACCATCCTTACATGAAGGTCTTAGGCTCAGTTTAATTGCTAACTAACCATGACCTGACATGTAATTTATTTCATGAAATGAAGAGATAACTCCTTTTCCTGTCAGAATTGGATTAATTATAACAAACACACATAATCCCTGGTTACTGCAAGTTGATTTTAAAGACAAGAAATATTAATTTACCTTTTAATGTGCCAACGTGAATTGTCCCTCAAGATCTAGATAGAACAAGTGCCATTTCTTGTGACAGATGGCACGGCTGCCACATAACTAACAATGCTGATTTCTACTGCGATGTGACTTTTGTCACCACACTTTAGTCATTACTTGATTACATGAATAAAATGGCACCAATTTCATACAAGGGTTTCTTCAAACAGAATCTAACAAAAATAAAAAGAAGCTCCACTGGACACTGTATGATGAGTTTTATGGAGCCATAATATGGCGTCCATGCAAGTGTGTGGGCCCCTAGTATTCCTTCTTCTGCCTCCAGTTGCATAAGAAAGCTTTTTTTTGTGCAAGTATCACAAAACAGACTGTCAAAGTATTCTCAACTAGAGACATTGCTTTAAGAAAAAAAGAATGGTATGACAGGACAATATCCTTAGATCCCATGTGTGCTTCCATGTACATGGGGCCCAATACAGGGGCCTAAAAAAAGCATTATATGATGGGACATGCAACGTACAACTTTGTGTGCCCGGCACATGTTCCATGCTCTTAGAGATTTTGCATACATGATTTTTCATGTTCATCTATTATGTGAAGAACACTCACATAGTAACACACATTACATTTTCATACATAGTATGTGATTGCCCCAATACATAGTCAGTTACAGGTTTTTATGTTTATCTCTCATTTTTGTCATCTATTTTCATACAAATGTAATACTAAAATGTCAAGGAAATGAATAGAGGAATGTTTTCATAATTATTTTGATGGATCAGAAAGAAATTGCAATATTGTCAGTTTGTCAAATTATAATCGAACAATCCCCATTTGCAAAAAATAGATTTAAAAAATACAAGTACATTTGGAGTATAGGTAAATGCGCACAACTTAACTAAATTCATATGGAATCTGACAGAGGCAACATTTGGCACATGTGGATTGCCTACAACTCTGTGGTATGAGCAACAAAGGTCTCTGTTTACCTCCGAAGATTAATATTACTATAAATACTAGAATTATTATTATTACTATTAGTGATGATTGAGCATGTTTGGCCGAACACCAGTTCGGCTCGAGCATCTCGATGCTCAGCACATGGCGGTACTAACACAGTTTTATTCTCCATCAGCCTATAGCGTCCCCTAACCATCCCCTCTTGCCTGAGAGTGACAGCCTGCAGTGCGGCCGCGATTCCACAAGTCTCGCGCATGCAGTGTAGGGAGTGTTATTGAAAGATTTTTAAGGACTATTGTGTGTGACAGCAGCAATATATATTTTTAGCGCATCCTGCGCTAAATAGCATCTAATAGGCCGCTGCAGACAGTTAAATAATTTGCGCTACATTTCCTGTGTAAAGTGTGCGCATCCTTAAAATATCAGTTACATCCAGTGTACTTTTTCTGTAGACGGTGTCCGCTGCGGACAGTTAAATTATCCGCGTCACATCTCCTGTGTAAAGTGTGCACATCCAAAAAATATCTATGACATCCAGTGCACTTTTTCCGTAGACTGTGTCCGCTGCGGACAGTGACATTAGCTGCGCCACATCTCCAGTGTAAAGTGTGCGCATCCAAAAAATATCTGTGACATACAGTGTACTTTTTCCATAGATGGTGTCCACTTCTGAGAGTGACCTTATCAGGGCCACATCTGCAGTGTAACGTGTGCGCTTCAAAAATTTATCTGTGACATGCAGTGTACTTTTTTGCATAGATGCTGCAGACAGTGATATTACCGATAGTACCTCTCCTGTATAACGTTTCCTGATCCAAAACACCTGTGACATTCCCTGTAATTTTTCATAAGCCGCTGGTGACAGCATTGACATTATTTGTGGGATATCTCCTGTGTGACGTTTCCACATCCAAAATACCTTTTTTAATTTGTTTGCGCATACACTTCTGTGTGACAGACTTACAATCATAGATAACATTTAATATGAAGAAGGCGAGCAGTAAGGGACGGTGAAACTGTGCCTGCTCCAAGAGCACAAGAGAAACAATCATCCACGATACCTAGCTTCATGTCCCAGTTTGCAGGGCGGCTCAGGACACCACTATTGAAGTCAGACCAGTACGACCAGGTGGTTGGATTGCAGCAGATAATGCTTCCAGTCGGTTAAGCACCACCCTGTCTTCCACTAAGTCCAGTCTCAGTAGCCACGAGTCTGCTCAACCCAATCCTCACCCTGATCCTCCTTCCTCCCACCATGGAGAGTCTGGGCAAACAAGTGATCCCACACTCGGATATTCCGAGGAGCTCTTTTCATCGCCATTCCTTGATTTGGCCCTCTCGCCAAGCATGGTTGAAGAGGGACAGATCTTGTGTCCTGATTCTCCAGCTCTTGAGCATCCACAATCACAAGAAGATGATAGTAGGGAACAGCAATTACTGTTTAATGGGATGGATGATGATGAGAAACAGTTGGCAATAACTCAACGGCAATTACTGTCTCAAGAGGTTGATGAAGAGGATGAGACACAGTTGTCAATCACTGAGGTAGTGGTTAGGTCAACAAGTCAAGAGGATGAGCAGAGTGAGGAAGTGGAAGAGGAGGTGGTGAACGATGAAGTCACTGACCCAACCTGGGAAGGTGGAAAGCCAAGCAAGGACAGCAGTACAGAGGGGGAGGGATCTGTAGCACCGCAACAGGCTGTAAGAGGCAGTGGGGTGGCAAAAGGGAGAAGGCGGGCCACACCAAACAGGCCTGCAACTGTTTCCCGGAGCAGCCCCTTGCGAAATCTCCCTTGCCAAGTGCAAGGTGTTCTGCGGTCTGGCGCTTTATTGAGGAAAGTGCGGACGACAAAAGAATTGGAATTTGCAACCTGTGCCATACAAAAATGAGCAGGGGTGTGAACACTAGCAATCTCACCACCACCAGCATGATCCGCCACATGCCATCAAAGCACCGTAATAGGTGGGCCGAACGCCTGGGTCCATAATTTGTGTCTGCGGGTCACACCACTGCCTCCTCTTCCCCGTGTTACGTGCTGGCCAATCCCTTGTCCAAAACGCAGGCCCGTATGCCTCCCGCCCTGCACCTGGTCCTAGCAAGCACCATCAGCTACCACATCCACTTACGTGTCCCAGCGCAGCATCCAAATGTCCTTACCCCAGGCATTTGAACGCAAGCGCAAATACCCAGCCACCCACCCACAGGCCATAGCACTAAATGCGCAGCTTTCTAAGTTACTGGCCCTGAAAATGTTGTCATTTAGGCTTGTGGACACTGAGGCCTTTTGCAGCCTGATGTCGGCGGCCGTCCCGTTTTATGCAGTCCCCAGCCGCCACTATTTTTCAAGGTGTGCCGTGCCCGCCTTACACCAACATGTGTCCCGTAACATCACACGTGCCCTGACCAAGGCAGTTACTGGGAAGGTCCACTTAACCACGGACACATAGACAAGTACATTTCCCTGACATCACACTGGGTGAATGTTGTGGAGACCCGGAGCGAGTCATACCCTGGGATGGCACAGGTGCTACCGATGCCAAGGATTGCTGGCCCTAATTCCATCAGGGTTTCCGCCACCACCTACGTTAGTGGCTCCAACCCCAACTTCTCCTCCTACACCTTCTCCTCCACTTCCACCTCAGAATTATCCTCTTGCAGCACCAGTCAGTCAGCCATCTGTCGGTAGCTGGAACCGGTGTAGCACTGCAGTGGGGAAGCGGCAACAGGCCAAGCTGAAGCTGATATGCTTAGGGGACAAACAGCACACCGCCGCAGAGCTGTGGCAGGGGATAAGAGAACAGACTGAGCTGTGGCTCTCGCCACTCAACCTAGAACCAGGTGGCGACGTAACTTGGTGGCGACTTTGGAGCTCTGCAAGCTTACACACATCCCATGCCTATCCCACGTCTTAAACTTAGTGGTTCAGTGGTTTCTCAAAACCTACCCCCAATTTGCCTGAGCTGCTGGTGAAGGTGCGGCGCGTTTGTGTACATTTCCGTAAGTCATCGACAGCTTCAGCCGGTCTGTCAACACTGCAGCAGCTCTTGAAATTGCCTGCTCACTGGCTGTTGTGCGATGTGAGCACGTGCTGGAACTCGACGTTCCACATTTTGGCCAGGCTTTGTGAGCAGAAAATAATACACTCTAGTAATAGATGCAAACATAACATATGGACTAAGCCCTCACTCTAATGATAAAATCTGAGACTCTTAGCCAATACATTTTGATCAAAATACATCTGTGTCCACCTATCCTGGGAGTAGCATTTATGTGCACTTTTTGACCCACCAATCTAATAGGTGACCTTGATCAAGGTGGTACATATAGGTGTGTGTGCTCCTTCTCTCATTGGCTGCTGATACACACAGAGGTAACTAGGAGCAACACACTATGTGCAGGGTCTGCGCTCCTAAACATAAATGCATAACGGCATAGGGAGGTTTAGTGTAGGACCTGCCTGAACTGAAACCATCTTGGCGCTGGGTAGGTGGGCACAGATGTATTTTAATCAAAATGTATTGGCTAAGAGTCTCAGATTTTATCATTAGAATGAGGGCTTAGTCCATATGTTATGTTTGCACCTATTTCTATAGTGCATTATTTTCAGTGACTTTATAAATGTAGCCATGTACATCCGCAACATTCATTATCATACTGTGCAGGATGTTTTATATCTTTTTTCAGTGATTTGTCAGGCTTTGTGAGCAGCAGAGGGCAGTAGTGGAATACCAGCTGCAACATGGGCGTCGCCTTTCCAGTCATCTTCCGCTATTAACAAGCGAAGAGTGGGCATCGATGTCTGACCTCTGTGAGGTTTTAAGAAACTTTGAGAAATCAACACAGATGGTGAGCGGCAATAACGCTATTATCAGCGTAACCATCCCACTTCTGTGTCTACTCAAACGAAGAGGTGGAAATGGGGGAAGACATTACACAGAGTGATAACCAGACCACCCTTAGTTCGTCTTCTCAGTGCGAACTGGGCGATGAAGAGAAGGAGGAGCAGGAGACGGTTGCCTTCGCTATAGAGTGTAGTACCCATGGAAGTTTAATTCCATCTGTTCATCGTTGGTGGGCAGAAAAGGAAGAAGAGGATGAGGAGATTGAGAGTGATCCTCCTAATGACGACAGCGAAGTCTTGCCTGTTGGTACTCTGGCACACATGGCTGACTTAATGTTAGGCTGCCTTTCCTGCGACACGGGCATTATACGCATTTTAGACAACGCGGATTACTGGTTGTTTACCCTTCTCGACCCCCGCTACAGAGGTTCTCATCTCTCATTCCTCTGGTGTAAAGGACGAGCAAAATGGTGCAATACCAGAAGATCCTTGTTGAAAAATTTCCATCTGACAACGCTGGCGGCAGAGTTAGTAGTTCCTTGGGCAACAGAGGAGGGGAGACAAGGGGAATACACAGCAGTTCCAACAGAGGCAGGGCAACACTCTCGAAAGCCTGGGACATTTTCATGACACCCCGCCAGCACCCTCACCCTGATGCGCGGCCTAGTGTCACAAGGAGGGAAAAAATTTGGAAGATGGTAAAGGGGTACATAGCAGACCGTGTCAGCATCCTCAATGATTCCTCAGTGCCTTACAACTACTGGGTGTCCAAGCTAGACACGTGGCACGAACTGGCGCTCTACGCCTTGGAGGTGCTGGCCTGCCCTGCCGCTAGCGTTTTGTCTAAGCGGGTATTTAGTGCTGCTGGTGGCATTATAACAGATAAGCGTATCCGCCTGTCAACTGAAAATGCTGACAGGTTGACTCTTATAAAAATGAACAAGACCTGGATTGACCATGTCTTCTTGACTCCACAAGAGGAAAGCTGATGAACATAAAGGCACTTTAAATGTGTTGTTTACATTGTATTCCCATACACCCCTTCCACGACAAACAAGGGTATATGGTTGAATCTTCCTTTTCTCATCCTCCTTCTCCTCTTTCATCATATAAACATGCTTATTCATTGCATATAATGCCCTTGCATATATGCCCTTCACATATAATGTTTTACAGGGAAAGCTCAACTGCAGGACCTCGTACATAATATTTTAGAGGGTCAGCTGAGCTGCAGGTCCTCACCTACAATGTTTCACAAGGTTAGCTCACCAGCAGGCCCTCGCATATAATTTTTTAGAAGGTCAGCTCACCAGCAGGCCCTCACATATAATGTTTTACAGGGTCAGCTCACCAGCAGGCCCTCGCATATAATATTTAACATGGTCAGCTTACCAGCAGGCCCTCACATATAATTTTTTACAGGGTCAGCTCACCAGCAGGCCTTCACCTACAATCTTTTACAGGGTCATCTCACCTAAAGGCCCTCGCATATAATTTTTTGGAGGGTCAGCTCACCAGCAGGCCCTCAACTACAATGTTTTACAGGGTCAGCTCACCAGCAGGCCCTCGCATATAATTTTTTACAGGGTCAGCTCACCTGAAGGCCCTCGCATATAATCTTCTAGGTCAGCTCACTAGCAGGCCCTCGCATAAAATTTTCTTACAGGGTCAGCTCACCAGCAGGCCTTCACCTACAATATTTTACAGGGTCAGCTAACCTGAAGGCCCTCGCATTTAATTTTTTAGAGGGCCAGCTCACCAGCAGGGCCTCGCATATAATGTTTTACAGGGTCAGCTCACCATCAGGCCCTCACATATAATTTTTTACAGGGTCAGCTCACCAGCAGGCCTTCACCTAGAATCTTTTACAAGGTCAGCTCACCTGATGGCCCTCGCGTATAATTTTTTAGAGGGTCAGCTCACCCACAGACCCTCGCATATAATTTTTTAGAGGGTCAGCTCACTAGCAGGCCCTCACCTACAATGTTTTACAAGGTCAGCTCCCCAGCATGCCCTCGCATATCATTTTTTACAGGGTCAGCTCACCAGCAGGCCCTCACATATAATTTTTTAGAGGGTCAGCTCACCAGCAGGCCCGCACCTAAAATCTTTTACAGGGTCAGCTCACCTGCAGGCCTGCACCTAAAATGTTTTACAGGGTCTGATCACTTGCAGGCCCTCACCTAATTATACCTAATAGGGAATTTGCGCGCATAATGCCTTGCTTGGATGTTGTAGCCGTAGTCGTTTCTCAGGCTCCCTCTCCAGAATCAAACCCTGATTCCCTGTTACCCGTAGTAACCATGGTTTGCACTGAAAATAACATCGAAAGTTGATAGGCCAGACATCCTAGTGGATCGCCGCCATCACGGGTGTGGCAAAACCAACCTCGCCACTGGGTGGTGGAGAAGCCTGGTTACCAGCCTCTTGCCCCAGGATTATGGGCCCTCTAAACAGCCATGCTTCCTTTGTTCACAAAGGACTTTTACAAACTTTTGAACCCCTGGTCTAATTCGTGCCATTTTGGGATATGCTAAATGTCTATATGTACTGTAAAGGGTGGGACATTGTATATTTGAGTAGTGAGGTTTGTCCTATTGTCCCCACGTGTGTATTGGCGATTTCCCTTTGTCCTGAGAGATAATTGAGTTACTCCTCCGTTGTTTCCAGGACAGAAGACACTGTGTATTCTCCTGCCTGTGATGCAATTATATCAACCCCTTGTGTAAGGTAATTGTATCACAGGCAGAGGGGAGGATTTTGTGTGGGACTGTCTGAGTGTATTGTACGTGTTTATTGGTTGTTTTTACAAAACCCTGTGGGTGGAAACCTTGTTGGAAAATGTGTATAAGTCAATGCTTGTGTGTTCAATAAAGAGTTCCTGTTTTACCCTTCATCATGTTAAGGCTGGTGTTTGGGTAACTGATTGACACTGGGGATTGCTACACGCTGAAGATTTGCTATACTCCCCTGGCTATAACTACTAGCTCTTGTAAGAGCTGTTCCTGCTCTCTGGATTTAGGAGAGGTTCACCCACTGGAGCCTGGAGCCTTGTCGTAGGTCCAGGGTGGGTAGGAGATGGCGAGACCTCAACCAAGCTTCGGCGGTTTGTGGGGTCTGCAGTGCTTACGGTGTCAAGTGGAGTGCTTGGAGTCCTCGGGAAGCACTAGGAGCATCATTCGACGGAGGTACCCAGTCGGGGTGCTAGGAGATCCGTTACAAAGGGAACTTGCGATCGGGCCCAGGTTATCTAGAGTCACCATAGCGGCAGCAGGCCCTCACCCATAATTTTTAGATGGTCAGATCAGCAGACCCTTGCTCCAAATGTTTTTGTGGGTCACCAGCAGGCCATCAATCATAATTTTTCAAGGCTGTGTATGATGCCCTCCATTATGTCTAACAAAGGGTGTATTGGAGTGCCGGTTCCTTGTAATTTTTGGCAGCCCTTTCACTTAGTTTATAGGTTTTATGAGTGTAGGAGTCCCACTACATGAACAATTGTACCACAATGTGAATGAGGCGCTCCTTTATGTAATATACAGGTTGTATCGGAGTGCAATATATATTGTATATATATAGTAAATATACAGGAAAGAATGGTTCCTAACAATTATTCCTCTAAAATCAATTTTATTTTCGGTTTTGTGCGTATTATTGTCAGTCTGTAAAAGTGGCGTACTACTCGGACAACATCGTTCCCAGCAGCGACCTGAGAGTCCAAGATGCATCCAGACATCCTTCCCATGCTGTTACCGAACCATTTTGGTGGTGTTTCCATTAATTTATGACCTTTTCCTATGAACCAGACACCCTCCCTTCTTCAGAGCAGGGGGTGCCTGGTTTAATGCTCGGGTTCTCCTATTGACTTCTATTATACTCAGGTGCCCGGTAGAGCACCCGAGCATCCCGATGTGTTCGGTCAGAGCACCCGAACATCCGAGCACTTTGGTGCTCGATCAACACTAATTACTATTATTCACATTTTTTCAGATCATATCCTGGCAACCCTTTTACTTGTCTTTTGCAATTTGCAGGCTTGTGCTCATTCACACAGGGAGCCACCACTATAGGGTAACAAGATGAACGCTTCTATTTTTGGCATCTGTTATTTCTCACACATTGGTGTTTAATCCACTTTACCCCTCAATTGCAGGTTCTTACATGATAATTAAAATGGGAAACGCTGATACTCCGCAGCAGTTTGGTATTCATTTAACAGGCACTTCGATGAATGAAAGAATGAATGAACAACTGCATAATTATCCGTACTGCTCCTAAATATAGATTTATTGTTTAATATGATTTTTCTGTTAAATAGACTCACAATCAATGAAAACAAGTAATGACTAATTGTGAGTACAAAAGCGAGAAAACAGAAAATATATGGTTCAGAGGAGCAGATTGTGTCAAAAAGAAAAATTAATTTCTATCCCTTTCCCATCAATATCCAATACATATTTCTGTCTGCCATGATCAGAAGGTGACATACACTCTTTGAGGAGAAGAAAAAAAAAAAAAAAAACGCAACCAGATAGATGTGTTGGATTGCTATAAACCTCAGCATGTAGTTATGTCTCAGGCAGATATGTCAATTATTACAGGTATGGTCTGATTAGACACTGGTCTTTCCACAGGAATAGGAAATAGATAGGAAATTGCTTCTTATATACTATATGCTAGTCTTTTATTAGTCTGAAACGCAAAAGAAATATAGCACTGCCAATGTTTTAGGACACAACAGAAGATGGTTTTAAAAGAATTAAACTCTAGGGGTGGGATTTATTACTGTTTGAAAGCAACTTACTGAATTTCTCAAGTCACCACTATTCTAGTCACACCACAACTTGCTCTTTCATTAGACAAATTAAGGAAGGTACAGTATTCTTCATCAGCACAGCTCGTACAGTTATACATAGAGGTTGGAATTCTATAAGGTCCTTCCTTCTCTCCCGTGGTTCATTTTTTCAGTCGTATTAGATAGAGATGCTTGAGATGTACACATACCACCAGTAGACACCTCTAACCCACACCACAATTTGCTCTTTTATTACGTAAATTAAGGCTGGATTTACACCTGAGCGTATTCAATAAGCGATGTTTACAGGCGTTTCTATCGGGCGTTTTTTAGGCATATTTTGGGGCGTTTTTGTATTTTGGAAACCTGCGTCGTACGCGCGTTCTTGCTATTGACCACAGAGGCGTGCAATGAAAAACAGAGGTGTTACACGCGACAATACGCCCCAAAGAAGCTCCTGTACTTTTGGGGCGTAGGGCGTTTTACAGCGTGTTCGTACGCGCTGTAAAACGCTCAGGTGAGAACCATGCCCATAGGGAAACATTGGTTTTTGCCTGTTGAGCGTTTTACAGCACGTAGGAACGCAATGTAAAACGCTCAGGTGTGAACCTAGCCTAAGAAGGATATGCTTTGTCATCTCGTAAGTTATATATAGATGTTGGAATTCCACTAAGGCTCCTTCCATTAATGAACAGGTGGCTGAGTTTAATTACCTGATATAGATGGAGAGTCTCATAGTGGGTTATAATGTTCACTTGGCATTGTTGACACACAGTCATGTAGAATAATTCTAAATGAAAATGTGAGTTCTGGCTTTCTTAGTGATGTCCTCATGCATGGACTTCTCAGATGGGTATTTCCTCCTTGCTCTGTCTTCTTAGATTGTTAGTCTGCTTGAAACTTCTATCTTTCTGGCCCCTGATCTTTTTACACCCTCTGGCTACTTTCACAAGGTCAGTATTTAGTCAGTATTTTGCATTAGTATTTGTAGGCCAAAGGACAGGAGTGGAACCTACAGAGAAAATGTATAAATTGAATACTTGTACTTTTTATTTTGTATCCACTCCTGGTTTTGTCTTACAACTTAGTAATTCAAACTACTAACCACATACTCATGGTAAGAAAGTGGCCTCAGATCCCAGTCTTTCCCTCTGCCTATTCCCACTTCTCTCCTCCTCCCTTTTTTTCTTTCTTTCTTTTGCTTTGTCTTTTTTTAAATCTTTTTTTCACTTGAATTTCTATCATGGTCTCTATATTTCCTTTTAGTTTAGGACTCTTGGTACCCTGTATATTTACAAGGATGTCTCTATATTTTAGTCCTGTGGCTTCTTGATGTAGTAACAGTTTTGTCTACTTTAAAAGGGTTTTCTGAAATTTCAATACTGATGACCGATCCTCAGTATAGGTCATCAGAATCTGATCGGTGGGGCTCCGACACCCACTGATCAGCTATTTGAGAATGCACCAGCGCTCCTGTGAGCGGCCTTCTTGCAGCTTACCAAGCACAGCACCGTACATTGTATAACAGCTGTACTTGGTTACGCAGCACAGCCCCATTCGCTTGTATGGGGATGAGCGGTGCCTAGGCCATGTGACAGATGAACGTTTCTCGGACCCACACCGATCATATACTGATGATCTTTCCGGAGGATAGGTAATCAGAATAAAAATCTCAGAAAACCCCTTTAATTTTATTTTTAGAAATATGCAGTACTCTTTACCACAATGTGCTCCAATTTCTCGGCTAGATTTACTTAAAGATGGCACCTCAGGGGCGTGTCTTTTCTAAGGGGTGTATCCTTTCTGCTGCAGCTGAAGGCAGCTAAAGGATGGAACTGAGCATGTCCATCCACCTCAGGGGGTGGAAAGAAAAAAAATAAATAAATACCAAACAGCAGGTGGCGCTATGCAAATATGAGGGGTGTTCAATAAGTTATCGACCCCAGCATGTTCTGCTAGAATATTCGTTATATTCTACGATTTTTTTTACTCCAAAAATCGGCAAGGTAATGATCGTGTAATATGTGAATTTTCGTATTCGAATTTTCAAATTTTTATAGCGATTTTTTCAACTTTTAGACAAAGAATATTATAGCACTATATTAGCTAAATTGCTCTATATTCGTTTTTTTTACGAATATTCGCTATATTGCTATAACTTTGTTTTTTCGAATATTCGTAATATTCTAAAGCAAGAATATATAGCAATATAGCGAATATTCGAAAAAAACGAATATAGAGCAATTTAGCTAATATAGTGCTATAATCTTCTTTGTCTAATAGTTGTAATTTCTTTCTCATCTATAGTTCAGATTGGAAAAAAATTACAACTATAAAAAAAAAGATTATAGCACTATATTAGCTAAATTGCTCTATATTCGTTTTTTTTTTCGAATATTCGCTATATTGCTAAAACAAGAATATATAGCAATATAGCGAATATTCGAAAAAAAAAGAATATAGAGCAAAATTCGCAAACACTACTCCTAAAGTCAAGTAGATTGCAGCCTTCTTATTGGCCCACAAGCTAGAAGCAGGGAGGGATCATGTGTACTGATTAAAAAAAAATCGAATATTCGAAATTACGAATATATATCACTATATTCAAAATATTCGCGATAAAAATTCTAAATTCGAATATTCGTGATCAACACTATTGAAGATTACCACTGTTCAGAGTGACCTGTTCAAGCATCTTCAGAGGAATTGTGTCATAAAGTGGAGGCCATGATTTTGGAAGATTGTCAGGTTAAAGGGTTTCTATCACTTCGTATGACATATTTAGGTGTCAGACACTAGCGATCCGCTAGTGTCTGCTCTGCCCAACCATCCTAATATGATAGGTTTTGGGGCAGCCATTTTGCTAAAATAACAACTTATATCTATATGCTAATGAGCCTCTAGGTGCTATGGGGGCGTCATTAGCACCTAGAGGCTCCGTCTACCTTCATAAACTGTCGCCGTCCACTGCGCCTGTTCCTCGGAGCACTATGATGTCATCGGCGCAGGCGCAGTGGAGATGTCTGAGCAGGGAAGCGGTCAGACATTCATTGCGCATGCGCAGAACAGAGACGCGCACGGAGAGGATCGCATTCAGCAGGAGATGGGCGGGCTGGAGGGACGCGCTGGGCGGCGACAGTTTAGGAAAGTAGACGGAGCCTCTAGGTGCTAATGACGCCCCCATAGCACCTAGAGGCTCATTAGCATATAGATATAAGTTGTTATTTTAGCAAAACGGCTGCCCCAAAACCTATCATATTAGGATGGTTGGGCAGAGCAGATACTAGCGGATCGCTAGTGTCTGACACCTAAATATGTCATACGAAGTGATAGAAACCCTTTAATGTCAGTGTTATAGCTCATGAACAGGGCCGTCTTTGCCGCAGGGCAAAAGGGGCAGCTGCCCCGGGCCCAGTTGCTCCTGGGGGCCCAAGGGAGCTCCGTTTCCCGACTCCCATTCACTAGTCCAGGGGCGTCGCTAGGTTAAAACATTCGAGGCCTGGGCCCCTGATGTTTTGTCCCAGGCCCCCAATGTCCTGCCTGCCTGCTAGATACAACTGTATTGCCGTACACAGAACGGCAATACAATTGAATCTAATACACTGGGAAGAGGTGAAGGACCTGTGGTGACATCACAGGTCATGTGATCAGCAAAACAGGCTGTGATAGAATGACCTGGATCATGTCACCATCATGTGACCAGTGCAGGATTGGACCGGAGTGAAGAAAGAGAAGGAGCCTAATGGTGATGTCTGTACATGAGGAGAGGTAAGTGAAGGGAGAGGCAGAGCAATGCTGGAAGTTGTAGTTATTTAACTAGGATGTATGTTAGGGCTGAAGGGAGGGATGTTATTGAAATGGAACTGTATGTTGAAAGTGGATGGTGGGGGGGAGTGATGTTATTTACATGGGACTGTTTGTTGAAAGTGTATGGTGGGGGAATGATGTTTATGTACATGGGACTTAATGTTTAGGCTACGTTCACACTTGTGTTTGGGGATCCGCTTGTGAGATCCGTTTCAAGGCTCTTACAAGCAGCCCCAAATGCATCAGTTTAACCCCAATGCATACTGAATGGATGCGGATCCATTCAGAATACATTCGTTCGGCTCCGTACGGCCCCCCGTTCCGTTTTGGAGGCGGACAGATCCGTATTGGGACTTAGAAATTCAAATCTAATACAAACGAATCGGTCCTGAACGGATGCATTCGTTTGTATTATCAGTGCGGATCCGTCCTGTACAAGTACAGGACAGATCCGCACGAACGCAAGTGTGAAAGTAGCCTTAGGGGGTGATGTTTACATGGGATTGTGCGTTGGAGGTGGCTGGGGAGGAGGTGATGTTATTTACATGGGACTGTATGGTGGAGGGAGGATTAAAACTGCAGGGGGCACTGCAGATCCAGGGGACATTATAGGCGGTCTTATTACTACTGGGGGCTCTATAGGAGGGTCTTATAGATCCGCCTTATTTCTACTAAGCGCACTATGGGGGCCTTATTACTACTGAGGGGTCTGTAGGGAGCTTTATTACCACTGGGGGAACAATAGGGGGCCTTATTTCTACTGGGGGGATCTGTGAGGGTATTATTAATATGGGAGGGCTCTTCTAATAATGGGGGCATTGTTGAGGAGCATTATCACGGTTGGGGCAGTGTTACTAATGAGGGCATTCTAGAAGGGAATTACTATTGGTGGGACTATGAGTAGCACTATTACTATGGGGGGCAGTAATGTTTCTTCAGGATAGTATTTGGGGGTATTGGGGGGGCAGGGATGCAAGAGTTCAGGTTGGGCCCCCCTTCCCTCAGTGCTTTGTGTGTCTTATGTGGCACAAGGGTCTTTGGGCCCCTTCATTCTCCTGGGCCTGGTAGCGACTGCTACCTCTGCACCCCCTATAGCTACACCCCTTGGGGGGGGGGGCACAGCAAGCAGCAGGATAAAACTGTGGGGACTCCAGTTGGGGGATAATGATAGAATGTGAGGAAGCTAAGATGTCTGTGTGTCACACTCTGCAGAGACGAGGCGGCTGAGAGAAGTTGTCCAGACTGAGTGGAGAAGATGATGAGAAAGAAGATCTACAGAGAAGATGATGACAGAGAGGAGACGTCGCCTGAAGGCCCTGGACGTGACAGGTAAGTGCTGCTGTATAGCAAGTACAGCAAAGTGCGGGGGGGGGGGGGGGGGGGGCAGGATCCAGGGGGTTTGGAGTCACACTCAAAATTAAAGTGGAAAAACACACTACAGGCTGATCCAACTTTGATGCAATGTCCTTAAAACAAGTCAAAATGAGGCTCAGTATGTGTGGCCTCCACGTGCCTGTATGACCTCTCTACAACGCCTGTGCATGCTCCTGATGAGGTGGCGGATGATCTCCTGAGGGATCTCCTCCCAGACCTGGCTAAAGCATCTGCCAACTCCTGGACAGTCTGTTGTGCAACGTGACATTGGTGGATAGAGCGAGACATGATGTCCCAGATGTGTTCAATTGGATTCAGGTCTGGGGAACGGACGGGCCAGTCCATAGCATCAATGCCTTCGTCTTGCAGGAACTGCTGAGACACTCCATCCACATGAGGTCTAGCATTGTCTTGCATTAGGAGGAACCCAGGGCCAACCGCACCAGCATATGGTCTCACAAGGGGTCTGAGGATCTCATCTCGGTACCTAATGGCAGTCAGGCTACCTCTGGCGAGCACATGGAGGGCTGTGCGGCCCTCCAAAGAAATGCCACCCCACACCATTACTGACCCAATGCCAAACCGGTCATGCTGGAGGATGTTGCAGGCAGCAGAACGTTCTCCATGGCGTCTCCAGACTCTGTCACGTCTGTCATATGTGCTCAGTGTGAACCTGCTTTCATCTGTGAAGAGCACAGGGCGCCAGTGGCGAATTTGCCAATCTTGGTGTTCTCTGGCAAATGCCAAACATCCTGCACGGTGTTGGGCTGTAAGAACAACCCCCACCTGTGGACGTCGGGCCCTCATATCACCCTCATGGAGTCTGTTTCTGACCGTTTGAGCAGACACATGCACATTTGTGGCCTGCTGGAGGTCATTTTGCAGGGCTCTGGCAGTGCTCCTCCTGTTCCTCCTTGCACAAAGGCGGAGGTAGCGGTCCTGCTGCTGGGTTGTTGCCCTCCTACCGCCTCCTCCATATCTCCTGATGTACTGGCCTGTCTCCTGGTAGCGCCTCCATGCTCTGGACACTACGCTGACAGACACAGCAAACCACCTTGCCACAGCTCGCATTGATGTGCCATCCTGGATAAGCTGCACTACCTGAGCCACTTGTGTGGGTTGTAGACTCCGTCTCATGCTACCACTAGAGTGAAAGCACCGCCAGCATTCAAAAGTGACCAAAACATCAGCCAGGAAGCATAGGAACTGAGAAGTGGTCTGTGGTCACCACCTGCAGAACCACTCCTTTATTGGGGGTGTCTTGCTAATTGCCTATAATTTCCACCTGTTGTCTATCCCATTTGCACAACAGCATGTGAAATTGATTGTCACTCAGTGTTGCTTCCTAAGTGGACAGTTTGATTTCACAGAAGTGTGATTGACTTGGAGTTACATTGTGTTGTTCAAGTGTTCCCTTTTTTTTTTTTGAGCAGTGTATTTTGCGGTTGGCAAAAAATGGATCCGCCCAAAAAAACGGAACATAAATGGAATGAAAATACGTTCGTGTGCAAGAGGCCTTACTTGGATAGGTACATTTAACAATGTATCAATGCTGTTTGTTACAATGGGCAGCAGATGTCACATTAAGGGTTCGTTCACACGACCATTGCCCCTCCGTGCCCGTGCTGTGGACCGCAAATTGCGGTCCGCAATGCACGGGCACCGACCGTGGGCCAGCCGAATGCGGACCCATTCACTTGGGGACTCGCTCTAAAAAGATAGAGCGAGTTCTATCTTTTTGCGGTGCGGATGCACGGAACGGATCCCCAGGAAGCACTCTGTAGTGCTTCCGTGGGGTTCCGTTCCATGCTTCCATTCCACACCGCATCTCCAGATTTGCGGACCCATTCAAGTGAATGGGTCCGCATCCGTGATGCGCAATGCACATGGCGCACAATGCACATGTATGCGGGCCGCAATACAGCAACAGAGGGGCAACGGTCGTGTGAACGAGCCCTAAGGTTAACAGAAGATGTCCAAAACTCGACGCCAGACATCCAGGGTTGCCAACTGTTTGTAGATTCACAGACAGTCCGTAAAAACAGGGTGTTTTTTTCTGCTGTCCATAGCGTCCGGCAGAAAAAAAAAAGTCTGTGACTCAACTTCAGTTTTCACACTGCATTCGGAGGGGTGTATGCCCGTAAAAATTTGGGTCTGTCGGTGAATTTTTGTTCAGTTGCCCAGAAAAATTTTAAGGGAAGGTTGGCAACCCTGCAGGCATCCCCAGGCGAACTTTCACTGAAAAAGACACAACCACATTGCATTTGCACCAAATTTATTATTATCATGCTCCATTTTCATAAATTTGGCACAGGTGTGCATTGCAAACTATTGTAAAAAACAATCTAAAAACTAACATTAAATACTCCTATGAAAAATTCCCCCCATAAAATTGTGGTAAAATATGTTTGCTTTTAAACAAAGGAGAATTTGTATATCGTTGTGCATGTATGTGTTTATATACAGTATAAAACAGTGTGGTCTATATAATAATTAGTGTTCAGCAAATTGAACGATCTGCAGCAGAATCTGAAGCCGAATTTCCCCGCGCTTTGTGGTAACAAATCAATTTTTCCTAATATGGTGGCTGAAAAGAAACCAGGAGTGGATGGCCTCTCTGCGATCATGTAGATGAGGTGAATACAGTTTTTTTTTAACCCTGGATTAGATGCCACGATCAGCGTTGAACGTGACATCTGAGGGGTTAAATGACTGGGGCGCCACAATCGCCATTCCCCATCATTGCGCCCGCTCCATACAATGAAAATCGATTTTTCGTAATTAATCGAATTTCTTGACAAAGTTCGGGGACGCTGGCGATTTGAATTTTTCGAAACTTCGTTCATCTTTAACTATAATATATCTTATGTCCATTTCAGTGAAGATATGAAATTCATTACATGCCATTTTTCCCTGAACATTTAGTTAAACAGCATTTCAGTTGAGGATATTATATAACACTTGAAAACATAAAATAAAGTCGGTCACAGTATATAACAATGATCTGCTGCTCTCCTGTTAATGACCCTTTTTATCACATAAATAGAAATATTTATAGATAAATAGGTCACAGCTATGGCAATGGAAATCACTTCTGAGCAGGGAATCCACTGCGGATAGAAGATGAAAAGACAAAAAAAACATGCAGCGCCACAATGACAGCGTGAGCATTGGCTTTAGTTGACTGCAATTCTTTTCATGTATTTAGAGTAGCAGTTTATTAAATGTCTGATCAGTGGCGTACATAGAGAAGTAATGGCCCCATAGAAAGGATCAAACCAGGCCCCCCACACAGGAGAGAAGGGTTCCTGCCTAAACCCTTTTCAATGACCCTTGGGCCATTTTTTCCACTGCTTCATTTGCTAAAAGTTGTTTCTTTATAGGGTAGAGTCCTGACCAAGTTTTCACCTCCAGTATAAGAGGAGATGGTCCCAACTGGGCCCCCTCTTGCCCTGGGCCCCATAGCTGTCGCATGGTCTGCCACTATGGTAGTTACGCCCCCTGTGTCTGATCTATGATTTGTTTTTTGTTTTTTTTTGTTTTTTTTGCTACACTGTAAATTCAGATAAGTATATCACCAACAAACCCTGCTGGGATGTACACATCTGAGGTGATCTCCATAATAAAGCATAGTCATTTTGCTGGCTTCATCTGTTTTTCCATCACATTATACACTGCTCGTTTCTAGAGGTTACTACCACCCTACAAGGAGGCTGGGATGGGAGCTGCTGCGTAATATATATGCCTATGTGTGCTCCCATGGTCCCGGCCACCACAAGAGGCTGGCACTTTTTCCTATACTGTGCAAGCATGGCCAATGCTACTGGATTGCTGGGTGGTCGTAACCCTTAAAAATAAACAATACATAATGTGAAGGAAAAATGAATCCAGCCAGCAAAGGAGGCCATATGGAGAATCACATTACATGAGTAAGTGCCTTGTAGTAACATTCTCTACATAATAAGTGTCATTTGCTGAAGTGAGACAACCCCTTTAAGGCTATGACCACACGGCATCAATACAGCACAATACAGCAACCAAGATAACTCCTGCCTGTCTAGGCACTACCTAATACATAATTCATTCCCTGACTCACCTCTAAAGAACACAGTTCACACACGTGATGAGATGCGCCTTTCTCAGCCCAAACAGTCCAGCAGCCTTCAGGTTGTGACCCCAACAACATCAGTACCTTTGAGGGATTGTGGCCCAGAAGTCCGCCTGACTCTGGCCGTGCGACCCTCTCTCCGCAGGTGTCACTAGGTCCCCCAAACTCAGGCTTCCTCAGCCTCTCACTCTCAGGCCTCCTCAGCCTTTTCTTCCCCCTGACTAACACACAGAGGGTTGGTTTTATGCCTCCTTGATTAGAGCAGGCCTCACCTGCGATCACCTCAGGTGAAAGGGAATACCTGTGCCGGAAGGGTGTGAACTGGCAGACCCCACTACCAAACCTATTTGCCAAATCCAGCCCAGAAGAAAATGTACAGTCGTGGCAAAAAGTTTTGAGAATGACACAAATATTAGTTTTCACAAAGTTTGCTGCTGAACTGCTTTTAGATCTTTGTTTCAGTTGTTTCTGTGATGTAGTGAAAAATAATTACACGCACTTCATACGTTTCAAAGGCTTTTATCGACAATTACATGACATTTATGCAAAGAGTCAGTATTTGCAGTGTTGGCCCTTCTTTTTCAGGACCTCTGCAATTCGACTGGGCATGCTCTCAATCAACTTCTGGGCCAATTCCTGTCTGATAGCAACCTATTCTTTCATAATCACTTCTTGGAGTTTGTCAGAATTAGTGGGTTTTTGTTTGTCCACCCGCCTCTTGAGAATTGACCACAAGTTCTCAATGGGATTAAGATCTGGGGAGTTTCCAGGCCATGGACCCAAAATGTCAACGTTTTGGTCCCCGAGCCACTTAGTTATCACTTTTGCCTTATGGTACGGTGCTCCATCGTGCTGAAAAATGCATTGTTCTTCACCAAACTGTTGTTGGATTGTTGGAAGAAGTTGCTGTTGGAGGGTGTTTTGGTACCATTCTTTATTAGTGGCTGTGTTTTTGGGCAAAATTGTGAGTGAGCCCACTCCCTTGGATGAGAAGCAACCCCACACATGAATGGTCTCAGAATGCTTTACTGTTGGCATGACACAGGACTGATGGTAGCGCTCTCCTTTTCTTCTCCGGACAAACCTTTTTCCAGATGCCCCAAACAATCGGAAAGAGGCTTCATCGGAGAATATGACTTTGCCCCAGTCCTCAGCAGTCCATTCACCATACTTTCTGCAGAAGATCAATCTGACCCTGATGTTTTTTTAGGAGAGAAGTGGCTTCTTTGCTGCCCTTCTTGACACCAGGCCATCTTCCAAAAGTCTTCTCCTCACTGTGCGTGCAGATGCGCTCACACCTGCCTGCTGCCATTCCTGAGCAAGCTCTGCACTGGTGGCACAGCTGAATCCTCTTTAGGAGACGATCCTGGCGCTTGCTGGACTTTCTTGGACACCCTGAAGCCTTCTTAACAAGAATTGAACCTCTTTCCTTGAAGTTCTTGATGATCCTATAAATTGTTGATTGAGGTGCAATCTTAGTAGCCACAATAGCCTTGCCTGTGAAGCCATTTTTATGCAATGCAATGATGGCTGCACGCGTTTCTTTGCAGGTCACCATGGTTAACAATGGAAGAACAATAATTTCAAGCATCACCCTCCTTTTAACATGTCAAGTCTGCCATTTTAACCCAATCAACCTGACATAATGATCTCCAGCCTTGTGCTCGTCAACATTCTCACCTGAGTTAACAAGACGATTACTGAAATGATCTCAGCAGGTCCTTTAATGACAGCAATAAAATGCAGTGGAAAGGTTTTGTTGGGATTAAGTTAATTTTCATGGCAAAGAAGGACTATGTAATTCATCTGATCACTCTTCATAATATTCTGGAGTATATGCAAATTGCTATTATAAAAACTTAAGCAGCAACTTTTCCAATTTCCAATATTTATGTAATTCTCAAAACTTTTGGCCATGACTGTATACAAAACTGTCTCAGCAAACTATACTTTGCTGAGACCACTGCAGCTTTCCGGATTTTAATTATCTCACCCAGCTGAGGCATCTGGGTGGGATACACATGCCTTCCCGCACTGTCCACATTACCACAATTATTAATGGTTGTGCGGCACCTTAAATGCCGTATGGCCAATTACAATGAAATCCAGGTTCACAGTGTGGTCTTCATTAGCTAAATATGAGGAATCTGCGGCCTAATTGGCCGTACGGTTCTTGATCACAGCCAGCAGTCCCGAATGGCTTATGACCGCGCCAGGTATAGACCAGCTGTCTACACCTACAGATATATCACAGTGGCTCAAGCTAGAGGATAAATGTGGTGCAGGGATAGACAATTTTAATTAATTAAATACTCACTATTGGTTGTCTTACTTTGAGACAGAATTTTAAGCCAGAATTGTGATGAAATCTTAAAACAAAATGGTGCACCTGCCCTGCCCCTTTCCCGTAAAGCTCAACTCTTTCCTGCTAAGCCTTGTCCCCTCAGAAAAAACTGTCCCTGTCGGAAAGAAAACTGTAAAAACCCTTGTTGCTCCAAACTGCTAAGTCAATTTGTGCCACTTTTTAGACAGATTTTAGGAGCAGGCACATTATTAAATCTGGACCATAGTGTCAAACCGCCCATAGGGGGTGCTGTGGTAAAGACTGAGTAGAAAATGCAAACATATAAGTAAACTTTATTGACACTGGCAAAGAGTTGCCATACCCAGGGATTTTAAAATGGTCTCTCGGAATCACCATGTTCTGTTTTCTTACTGTCATCTTGCTGATCTTAGTCTACACAGTCTATTTCACCATCACAGACTATTTTAGAAAGCCTGGTAGGTCATACAGCATGACCTGCACCGCCTACGTACAGCTCTAATGTTTTCTCACCCTGTCTTTTCTTATTTTCTTCTATTCTTCCTTACAGTGATATTATTTCATGTACATCTGTCTAACTGTAGGCCATTATGCAGGTGCCTCTTTTAGCTTCCTACTAAAGGATCCTTGTACACCCTAATTCTACAAATTTGGTAAGAAATTGTCCATACACATTTCATAACTGTGTAGAGTTCACAGTTGATAATTCTTCTGCTCAGGAAGAATAAATCATTTCTTTTATAGCATTGAATGTTGCCATAGAAACTACACAAGGTTTTTCGAGTCTATACAGTATCTCACAAAACCCCGAACACATTTTTGTAAATATTTTATTAATCTTTTCATGGGACAACAGTGAAGATATGACACTTTGATACGATGTAAAGTAGTCAGTGTACAACTTGTATAACAGTGTAAGTTTGGTGTGCCCTCAAAATAACTCAACACACATCCATTAATGTTTAAACCACTGGCAACAAAAGTGAGTACACCCCTAAGTGAAAAGGTCTCAGGTGTTAATGGGGAGCAGGTCTATTAAGTTTGGTGTTCTCTCTCTCACACTCTCTCATATTGGTCACTGGAAGTTCAACATGGCACCTCATGGCAAATAACTCTCTGAGGTTCTAAAAAATATATATTTGTTGCTTTACATAAAGATGGCTTAGGCTATATGAAGATGGCCAACACCTTCAAACTGAACTGCAACACAGTGACCAAGATCATACAGTGGTTTAATAAGACCACTCAGAACAGGCCTCACCATGGTTGATGAAAGAAGTTGAGTGCACGTGCTCAGCATTATATCCAGAGGTTGTCTTTCCAAAATTGCTGTATAAGTGCAGCCCGCAAACAGTTTGTTGAAGACAAGCAGACTAAGGACATGGATTATTGGAACCATGTCCTGTTGTCTGATGAGACCAAGATAAACTTATTTGTTTCAGATGTTTGGCGGCAACCAGGTGAGAAATACAAAGACAAGTGTGTCTTGCCTACAGTCAAGCGTGGTGGTGGGAGTGTCAAGGTTTGGGGCTGCATGAGGGCTGCCAGCTGTGGGGAGATAAAGTTTATTGAGGGCTGTGGGGAGATAAAGTTCATTGAGGGAACCATGAATGCCAACATGTACTGTGATGTACTGTAGCAGAGCATGATCCCTTCCCTTCGGAAACTGGGCCACAGAGGAGTATTAAAACATGACCACAAACACACCTCCAAGATGACCACTACCTTGCTAAAGAAACAGGATAAAGGTGTTGGACTTGCCAAGCGTGTCACCAGACCTAAACCCTATTGAGCATCTGTGGAACAATCTCAAATGGAAGGTGGAGAAGCTCAAGGTCTCTAACATCCACCAGCTCTGTGATTTTGTCATGGAGAAGTGGAAGAGGATTCCAGTGGCAACCTGTGAAGCTATAGTGAACTCCATATTCAAGAGAGTTAAGGCAGTGCTGGAAACTAATGGTGGCGACACAAAATATTGACACTTTGGGCACAATTTGGCCATTTTCACTTAGGGGTGTACTCACTTTTGTTGCCAGTGGTTTAGACATTATTGGCTGTGTGTTGAGTTATTTTGAGGGCACACCAAATTTACACTGTTATAAAAGCTGTACACTGACTGCTTTACATTGTATCAAAGTGTCATATCTTCACTGTTGTCCCATGAAAAGATAGAATAAAATATTTACAAAAATGTGAGGGATGTACTCACATTTGTGAGATACTGTATATATTTGTGAAGGTTTATATCATTTTTGTATCATTTCTTTATAGTATTTTATTGATATATGTCAGAAACAAGCTGTAAAGGATTTTCCTGATAGCTGGTATCAGACCAAGCTTTTACTATAGAATGATTTGACTCAGGGGCTCAGAAACAAGCTGTAAAGGATTTACCTGATAGCTGGTATCAGACCAAGCTTTTACTATATAATGATTTGACTCAGGGGCTAAGCAGTATCAATGGGCCTCCAAGCAGGGGGTGGTGGATCTAAACAGCTGCCTTGACCATATTGCCATAAAATATATCAATGGTGGCAATTATGAAACTGGAAAGCCTGGTTGCCAAACCCTGAGGGAGCGATGGCATGTATAGTTTGTTATAAATTTTTACTAAATCAAATGCCTACCTTTAAGCCCCTTGCAGACGAGCCTGTCCGGATTAGGTCCGGATGCATTGCGTCTGCGATCAGGGAAAATCGTGGGAGTACGTACGCAATTTCAGTTAGTTTTGACTGCGATTGCGTTGCATTGCTCAGTTTTTTCCGTGCGAGTGCAATGGATTTTGCACGCGCGTGAGAAAAAACTGATTGTGAGACCCAGACGCGAACCCGGACTTCTTCGCTGAAGTTTGGGTTTGGGTTAGGTGTTCTGTAGATTTTATTATTTTCCCTTATAACATGGTTATAAGGGAAAATAATAGCATTCTTAATACAGAATGCATAGTAAAATAGGGCTGGAGGGGTTAAAAAAAAATTAACTCACCTCATCCACTTTTTCTCGCAGCCCGCAATCTTCTTCTTTCTTCTTCTTTCAGGACCTGCCAAAGGATCTTTGATGACGTAATCGTGCTCGCAATGTGGTGAGCAAGGTGACATCAGCGCAGGTCCTGCTGAATGAAGATATAAGGATCTTCATTCACGTCACGCATTGCACCCGCGCGAAATTCTAGCCCGTGTGAAAGGGGCCTTAGGCCTTACAGACACAGCAGGTCTATCAACACAGACCCTATATGACGGCAAATAGCCTACAGCTATGTATTCAACTTTGCCATACGGTATCTCTCTCTGGCACCATATTACATAGGTATTCTCTCCTAGAAGCAATCTGATGAATCCAACAGAAAAAAAACTAAGGGAGTCATTTATTAAGCGAAAATATGCGTATATTAGGTGTATTTCAGGCGCAGATTGCGGCACAAAAGCTAGTTGCACCGCAATTAGAGATAAGCAAATCGAAGTTGACGAAGTGGAATTCGATCTAAATTTCAGGAAAAATTTGATTCGCACCGAATCCAAATTTACTCACGCTTCATGGTAACAAATGACATTTTTTCCTAAAATGGCTGCTGCACGTATTAGGACATGGAGCAAGAAACTCTGGGAACATGAAGCCAGCCAGCCCTGTGATGTCACAGCACTATAAATAGCCTCAGCCATCTTCGATTCAGCCATTTTCCAGTGTAGTTAGTGCAGGGAGAAAGGATAGGGAGGAATCATTCAACAATATTGAAGCAGAACAGGGTTCAGTAGGGGAGTTTACAGCCTGGGTAATAGGAACAATCCTATTACACCTTGCTGCACTGACTGGGGATCCAAATTGCCACTATACAGTTCTGTAATTCTAGCAAACCGTTCTTGTTATTGGGGTACAAGTGCTGTTTAACAGGGTTTATTACGAGGAAATATTTCAACGTCTTATTTGCCCCTGTGCGGTGCAGTTATATGTTCTAAAGCAGTGATGCCCAAGCTGTTGCAAAACTACAATTCCCACCATTCCCTCTTGTAGGCTGATAACTGTAGGCTGTCAGAGCATGCTGGGAGTTGTAGTTTTGCAACAGCTGGAGGGCTGCAGGTTGGGCTTCCCTGTTCTAAAGCACTTTTTGGCTTGTATTAGTGGGAAAAAAGGGCTTATTAGTCGTTGTGTGGTGAAGTGAGAAAATTACAGCCCTTTTTGGTGTGAATTAGTGGCAAAAAAATATATATTTGCCGTTCAGCGGTGTAGCCCACAGTCCGAGAAGATATAAGTGAGGGACATGAACATGTGGAGTCACTGTGGGTAGAAATACATGGAGGCAAAAAGAATAATAAAATACTAATAGAAGTTTATTATAAACCACCTAATATACCAAAGTCCACTGAAAATCTGCTACTAAATGAGATAGACGAGGCGGCAGATCATAATGAGGTTGTTATTATGGGGGACTTCAACTACCCAGATATAAACTGGGAAACTGAAACCTGTATTTCTCATAAAGGAAACAGATCCATGGCAATAACCAAAGACAATTACCTTTCCCAACTGGTTCAGTACCCGACTAAAGGGACAGCCATACTGGACTTAGTATTAACCAATAGACCTGACAGAACAACAGATGTGCAAAATATAGCCAACTAAGAGAAGCCATAGGCGTAACTAACTGGGACAAAGTCCTCAAAAATAAAAATACCGCCACAAAATGGGATATTTTTAAAAGCATCCTAAAATCTAATTGTGAGAGGTACAAACCGGATTCCAAAAAAGTTGGGACACTAAACAAATTGTGAATAAAAACTGAATGCAATGATGTGGAGATGGCAAATGTCAATATTTTATTTGTAATAGAACGTAGATGACAGATCAAACGTTTAATCCGAGTAAATGTATCATTTTAAAGGAAAAATACGTTGATTCCAATTTTCACGGTGTCAACAAATTCCAAAAAAGTTGGGACAAGTAGCAATAAGAGGCTGGAAAAAGTAAATTTGAGCATAACGAAGAGCTGGAAGACCAATTAACACTAATTAGGTCAATTGGCAACATGATTGGGTATAAAAAGAGCTTCTCAGAGTGGCAGTGTCTCTCAGAAGCCTAGATGGGTAGAGGATCACCAATTCCCACAATGTTGCGCAGAAAGATAGTGGAGCAATATCAGAAAGGTGTTACCCAGCGAAAAATTGCAAAGACTTTGCATCTATCATCATCCACTGTGCATAACATCATTCGAAGATTCAGAGAATCTGGAACAATCTCTGTGCGTAAGGGTCAAAGCCGTAAAACCATACTGGATACCCGTGATCTCCGGGCCCTTAAACGACACTGCACCACAAACAGGAATGCTACTGTAAAGGAAATCACAGAATGGGCTCAGGAATACTTCCAGAAACCATTGTCAGTGAACACAATCCACCGTGCCATCCGCCGTTGCCAGCTGAAACTCTACAGTGCAAAGAAGAAGCCATTTCTAAGCAAGATCCACAAGCTCAGACGTTTTCACTGGGCCAGGGATCATTTAAAATGGAGTGTGGCAAAATGGAAGACTGTTCTGTGGTCAGACGAGTCACGATTCGAAGTTCTTTTTGGAAATCTGGGACGCCATGTCATCCGGACCAAAGAGGACAAGGACAACCCAAGTTGTTATCAACGCTCAGTTCAGAAGCCTGCATCTCTGATGGTATGGGGTTGCATGAGTGCGTGTGGCATGGGCAGCTTGCCTGTCTGGAAAGGCACCATCAATGTAGAAAAATATATTCAGGTTCTAGAACAACATATGCTCCCATCCAGACGTCATCTCTTTCAGGGAAGACCCTGCATTTTTCAACAAGATAATGCCAGACCACATTCTGCATCAATCACAACATCATGGCTGCGTAGGAGAAGGATCCGGGTACTGAAATGGCCAGTCTGCAGTCCAGATCTTTCACCTATAGTAAACATTTGACGCATCATAAAGAGGAAGGTGCAACAAAGAAGGCCCAAGACGATTGAACAGTTAGAGGCCTGTATTAGACAAGAATGGGAGAGCATTCCTATTTCTAAACTTGAGAAACTGGTCTCCTCGGTCCCCAGACGTCTGTTGAGTGTTGTAAGAAGAAGGGGAGATGCCACACAGTAGTGAAAATGGCCTTGTCCCAACTTTTTGGGGATTTGTTGACACCATGAAATTCTGATTCAACATATTTTTCCCTTAAAATGGTACATTTTCTCAGTTTAAACTTTTGTTCCGTGATTTATGTTCTATTCAGAATAAAATATTAGAAGTTGGCACCTCCACATCATTGCATTCAGTTTTTATTCACGATTTGTATAGTGTCCCAACTTTTTTGGAATCCGGTTTGTACATACCTTATAGGAATAAAGGGTTAAGGAACAAGAAGAAACCAATGTGGATAAATAGAACTGTAAAGAAAGCAATAAATGACAAAAAGAAAGCATTTAAATCACTAAAACAGGAGGGTAGCGAAGAAGCACTGAAAAACTATAAGGAAAAAAATAGAATATGTAAAAAACCAATAAAAGCCGCCAAACTAAAGACCGAGAGATTAATTGTCAAAGACAGCAAAACTAACCCTAAAATGTTTTTCAATTAAATAAATGGTAAAAAGTTTAAATCTGAAGGTGTTGGCCCTCTACAGAGTAATGATGGGGGAGTTGCAAAGAGCAATGAGGAGAAAGCAAAGCTATTAAATATTTTTTTTTCTCCACTGTATTCACTGAGGAAAATAAACTGTCAGATGAAATGCAGAATGTCACAGGAAGAAGTACAGCGGCGTCTTAAAAAGATTAAAATAGACAAATCGCCAGGACCAGATGGCATACACCCCCGTATTCTAAGAGAATTAAGTAATGTCATAGACCCTTATTTCTGATATTTAAGTACTTTATACTGACAGGGAGTATTCCACAGGATTGGCACATAGCAAATGTGGTGGCAATATTCGAAAAGGGTCCAAAAACAGAACCAGAAAACACTAGGCCGGTAAGTTTAACATCTGTCGTGGGTAAACTGTTTGAAGGTTTCCTAAGAGATGCTATCTTGGAGTACCTCAATGAAATTAAGAAAATAACGCCATATCAGCATGGCTTCATTAGGGATCGGTCATGTCAAACTAATTTAATCAGTTTCTATGAGGAGGTAAGTTATAGACTTGACAGCGGTGAATCAATGGATGTCGTATATCTGGACTTCTCCAAAGCATTTGACACTGTACCGCATGAAAGGTTCGTATATAAAATGAGAATGCTTGGATTAATGGTGGGTCACTGTCACTAGTGGAGTACCTCAGGGGTCAGTACTGGGCCCTATTCACTTCAATATATTTATTAATGATCTTGTAGAAGGCTTGCACAGTAAAATATAATTTTTTGAAGATGATATTAAACTGGTTAAAGTAATAAACACGGAAGCGGACAGTATACTGCTACAGATGGATCTGGATAGATTGGAGGCTTGGGCAGATAAGTGGCAGATGAGGTTTAAAGGGTTTCTATCACTTCGTATGACATAATTAGCTGTCAGACACTAGCGATCCGCTAGTGTCTGCTCTGGCCAACCATCCTAATATAACAGCTTTTGGGGCAGCCGTTTTGCTAAAAAAAGAACTTTTATAAATATGCTAATGAGCCTCTAGGTGCTATGTGGACGTCATTAGCACCTAGAGGCTCCGTCTACCTTCATAAACAGCCGCTGCCAAGCGCGTCCCTCCAGCCCGCCCATCTCCTGCTGAATGCGATCCTCCGTGTGACGCAGCGGACAAATTCTCGCGCATGCGCCGTGCGCGGCTGTATTCGGCGCATGCGCAGTGAATGTCTGACGCTTCCCTGCTCAGACATCTCCACTGCGCCTGCGCCGATGACGTCATAGTGCTCCAAGGAACAGGCGCAGTGGAGATGTCTGAGCAGGGACGCGCTGGGCGGCGGCTGTTTATGAAGGTAGACGGAGCCTCTAGGTGCTAATGACGCCCACATAGCACCTAGAGGCTCATTAGCATATTTATAAAAGTTCTTTTTTTAGCAAAACGGCTGCCCCAAAAGCTGTTATATTAGGATGGTTGGCCAGAGCAGACACTAGCGGATCGCTAGTGTCTGACAGCTAATTATGTCATACGAAGTGATAGAAACCCTTTAACACTGACAAATGTAAGCTTATGCACATGGCAAGGAATAATGCAAGTCACCCGTACATACTAAATGGTAAAACACTGGGTAACACTGACATGGAAAAGGACCTAGGAATTTTAGTAAACAGCAAACTAAGCTGTAGAAACCAGTGTCAGGCAGCTGCTGCCAAGGCCAATAAGATAATGGGTTGCATCAAAAGGGTCATAGATGCCTGTGATTTGAATATAGTCCTACCACTTTACAAATCACGAGTCAGACCACACATGGAGTACTGTGCAAACTTGTGGGCTCCTGTGAACAACGCAGACATAGCAGAGCTAGAGAGGGTTCAGAGGAGGGCAACTAAAGTAATAACTGTAATGGGGGGGGGGACAAAAGTAGCCTGAAAGATTATCAAAATTATGGTTATTCACTTTAGAAACAAGACGACTAAGGGGAGGTCTAATAACTATGTATAAATATATCAGGGGTCCGTACAAAGATATCTCCCATCATCTATTTATCCACAGGACTGTGATTGTGACAAGGGGACATCCTCTGTCACAAGGGTTGTACACAAACATAGAAGAGGATTCTTTACGGTAAGAGCAGTGACACTATGGAACTCTCTGCCTGAGGAGGTGGTGATGGTGAGTTCACTAAAAGAGTTCAAGAGGGGCCTGGAGTGTAATAATATTACAAACTATAGCTACTAGAGATGGGTCGTTGATCCAGGGAGTTATTCTGATTGCCTGATTGGATTCGGGAAGTGGGGAAAATTGGCTTCTACCTCACAGTTTTTTTTTGCCTTTCTCTGGATCAACTTGCAGGATAACAGGCCGAACTTGATGGACAGATGTCTTTTTTTGGCCTTATAAACTATGTTTCTATGTTAGTTATATGTTCTAAAGCCCTTTTTGGCGTGTATTAGTGGCAAAAGAAATATATATTATTTGCTGTTCAGCGGTGCAGTTATATGTTCTAAAGCCTTTTGTGTCGTGTATAAGTGGAAAAAAGTAAAGGCCTATTTGCCGTTCAGCGGTGCAGTTATAGGTTCTAAAGCCTTCTTTGGCGCATATTAGTGGGGAAAAAAAGGGTGAAGTGAGAAAATTACAGACTTTTTTGGAGTGTTTTAATTACCTTTTTATTTATTTATTTGATCTAACAGTATGTCAGACAGAGAAGTTCCAGGCCCTGCAAAGGGGAGTGGCAGAGGCCTAAATGTGGCGCAGGAACAGGTCGCAGCAGAGTAAGGGGGCGTGGCATCAGGAGTCACAGCGAGAGGCCTGAAATCCCAGTGTCATCTAGTGGTCGTGTCTTGACCAGCAACTCAGCAGTTTTTGAATGGTTGACTTGGTCATCCACTTCGTCCCAAGTGACATCAGACCCCACCAGTCAAGAGTCGGTAGGTTCGTCAGGCACAACCCTTAGTTGGCATGGCCCGGGAGCAGTCCCTGTGCCCTCACCTGTCCTCAACCTGCCTCTGTCCTTTTCTGTTTCCTCAGCCAGAGAAGTATTATATGCCGTGGGTACAGCTCCACTATACAGCGAGGACGAGCTACTAGAGGACAGTCAGCAGCTACTGGCCAGTCAAGATGTGGAGGAGACATCTGCCGCTTCCTCCGGTAGGCAGGCAAGTAGTGATGAGGTGAGTGGTGTGGGAGCTGGTGTTGCGAGCGGTGACGTGCAGACAGTATTCGATGATGATGATGATGATGATGTAGCTGATCGCACTTGGGAGCCAGGTGAATTAGGGGCTTTATCATCATCGGGAGAAGAGGGTGGCAGCTTGCCCATGAGGCAGAGCCAGCAAGTCGCTAGTGTTGCCGGGAGTCAGCAAGGTAGCAGCAGTGGGAGGTCAGGAGCCAAACGTGCCCGGGGTAGACTACCCGCTTCGCAGGAGCCTACCTGCCCGGAAAGTAGTGGTGCAGGCTTTCACAGAAGCAGCGGCGGTAGCAGTCAGTCAGTGCGGAGTGTTGGCACCACGGCCCCGAGTCAATATTTGCAGCGTCACCATAAAGTGGCCTGGGAGAACTGGGGCCCGATGTGGTGGTCCAACCTGCCGCAGAAACTGCTGCATCACCCTGTGACACGCACCCGATTTCAGGCAGACAAGGCTCCACCACCTCAGTCGAAGGGAGCTACCTGTCCTTCTCATCATCTGCTGGTCCTGATGATCCTGCTCTTCGCCCTCCTACTCCTCATCAGTAATTCCGTCAGCAATCAATCCCCGAAGCGATTGCCAAGAGACAACAGTATATGTGCACTAATCCAACGGCGCAGAAGCTGAACGTGCTCCTGGCCAAGTTGCTGGTGCTGCAGTCCCTCCCTTTCCAAGTGGTGGACACTGCACCTTTTAGAGAACTGATGGCTTGTGCCGAGCCGAGGTGGAGAGTCCCAAGCCGTCATTTCTTTGCCAAAAAGGCAGCTCCAGCCCTGCACAAATATGTAGTACAGAAGGTGGGCCAGTCCTTGAGCTTGTTGGTGTCTGCCAAAGTCCATGGCAGCGCCAATGTGTAGAGCTGTAACTACGGTCAGGGACAATAGATGTCCTTTATGGCCTACTGGGTGAATGTGGTTCCTGCATAGCCACACCAGCATCTTGGCCAGGTGATGCCGCTTCTGCCTCCATGTTCTCACGCAGTTGATCCTGTGATAATGTCCTCCTCTGCCTCCTCATCCTCCACCATGTCCTCAGCATCCACTGCAGAGACAATTCACAGTGCCCCTCCAGCATACCACATGTGCAGGGCATGGCGGTGTCACGCTGCTCTGCACCTCGTTTGCCTGGGTGACCAGAATCACACAAGGGAGGAACTGCTCCATGTCCTTCATCAAGAAATCGAATCCTGGCTTTCTCCACAAGAACTCAAAATCGGAACCATGGTGATCGACAACGGGAAGAACATGGTGTCGGTGCTGAGTCAAGGAAGGCTGAGTCATGCACCCTGCATGGCACACGTGTTCAATCTGGTTGGCAAGCGGTTGATGAAGTCTTCCACCCATCTGCAAGATATCCCAAAAATGCCCAGTTTTCTTTGCATGCACTTCAGCCACTCGTACACCGCAAAGCACACCCTGCTTGAGCTGCAGCGGCAGAACGACATCCCCCAACATAGGCTGATATGCGACGTATTCACCCGTTGGAATTCCACCCTCCATATGTTAGACCGACTATATGAATAGAGAAAGGCCATAAACGATTTCTTGATGATCCAAGCGGACAGGAGTACTCCCCTGTGTAACTTTGATGTCAGCCAGTGGCAGCTAATGCATGACACCTGCCGTTTGCTCAGGCCCTTTGAGGACGCCATGTTATTTGTCAGTCGCCAGGACTACGGGATGAACTGGAGGAGGACATTGGAGCACAAGCAATGCGTAGCGAAATGGGTGGTTTTTATACACAGTTGACAGGAGAGGAGGAGCAGGAGCAGCCAGAGGAGCTACAGGGCGATAAGGAAGACAAGGCAGAGAACGCAGACACACCATAGCAGTATGCAGTGGAGATGGAGGCAGCGAGTCCCTCCGAGTCACTTGCACAAATGGCCAGATTCATGCTCACTTGCATGCGTAGTGACAGTGGAATTGTCAGCATTCAGCAGAGGGATGACTTCTGGTTCTCCACCTTGTTGGACCCTCGAAACCAGTCCACAATGGGGGCATTTTTTTATCCGCTGAGAGCGAGGACAAACTGAACTACTATAAAGACATCCTATGTAGTTAGTTGGCCGCTGCCTACACTAAATTGCGCCATCGTCCATCCTCTCGCAGGTCTGACTAGGGGGTCCTCTGCACTCACGTTCCTCTGCCATGGTTGATGTGGCAGGGTGGAGGGGGAGTAGGACCAGTTCCAGCTCCATCAGCAGCAACTTGAGTCTAGAATCACTGATGAGCAGCTTTCTTCAACCACCTAGTGAAGAAACTACTCACCAACAGCTAGACCTGGAGCAGGACCCAAACCAGCAGGTGGTGGCATACTTAGACAGCACCCTTCCATCCCACATTGAAGATCCGCTGGACTACTGGGCAGCCAAACTGGATTTGTGGCCGCAACTGGCAAAGCTGTCCTGGCCGGCCAGTAGTGTGGCATCAGAGTGGGTGTTTAGTGCGGCGGGGGCCAAAGTTACCCCAAGGAGAACTTGCCTGTCCATCCAAAATGTATAGAGACTGACCTTTGTCAAGATAAATCAGGAGTGGATCAGCCAGGATTTCCTCCCACCAATGCCTTAAGCATCAGACTAGATCATCCATGGTGCCACACCAACACTCAGCTACTATTCTGATGCTGCCACCCGCCTGATGCCACACATCTGATGCCTTCTTTCACCCACCATCTTCTGGTACTGGTATTGCCACCCACCTCCCCACTCTATCAATGGGTCACTCTGTGGTCTCCTGATGCTGCCATCTCACCACTCAGTTCTCCTGATGCTTCTGCCACCTCCACACTGTCATTGTGCCACCCTGTGGCCTCCTCCTGATGCTGCTACTGCCTCCACCTCCACACTCTGTCATTGTGTCACTCTGTGGCCTCCTGATGCTGCTGCCACCTCCACACTGTCATTGTGCCACCCTGTGACCTCCTCCAGATGCTGTTGCCACCTCCACACTGTCATTGTGCCACCCTGTGGCCTCCTGCTGATGCTGCTGCCACCTCCACACGACGGTGAGCTGAAATGATCAGTTCAATGTCACAGAAAACCTATGACTTCAGGGCTCATACTGAGTGCTGTGTTATGCAATGTAGAGGCATTACTGCCGCATTCAGCAGTTGTTGCGGAACCTGTGACATCACTAATGACATCACAGGGACTCCCTGTGCAGAAGGGGCGTAGAAACATGCAGATAAGATGCCATCTGTGTCTTCTATGCAATGCTGTATACACAGATCATCGGTAGTATGGGCAATATTTATTTTTTCATTAATCAATTAATGAATACAGTAACTTGTAAAAAAAATATAATAATAAATGAATAAAATGTGAGAAAAATAAAAAGTTAATAAAATGTCACCCTCCCCCCCCACAAATATTTTTATTTTTATTAAAAAGAACAAAGCAAAGTGGTGTCAGGTGCTCAGGCTTTGATGCATTCCTGTCTGGCAGAATGTAACATAAAACTAATAAGAATTGCACCTCAAGAATATCGCCAGAATCCGCCCTTTTCTTACGGTGGTAGCGGCAAAAACTCTTGTTGTTGCCTTGATCCATTCTCGTCTTGACTACTATAACGCATTACTAATCGGTCTCCCTCTCACTAAACTCTCCCCCCTTCAGTCTGTTCTAAATGCTGCAGCCAGGCTCATCTATCCATCCAACCGCTACACTGATGCTACTAGCCTGTGCCAGTCACTTCACTGGTTGCCCATCCACCACAGAATACAGTTCAAACTTCTCACCCTTACCCACAAAGCTCTGCACAACGCCACACCTCCATACATCTCCTCCCTCATCTCCATCTACCACCCTACTCGTGCTCTCCCTTCTGTTAGCGACCTAAGATTAATAACCTCCACAATTCGTACCTCTCACTCCCGTCTTCAAAACTTTTCTCTAGCTGCACCTTCTCTCTGGAATACTCTGCCCCGGAATACTAGGTCAATCCACAACTTCTCCACCTTCAAACGTGCCTTAAAAACACATCATTTCAGGCAGGCTTATCAAGCTACCTAAAATGACTTTTCCCAGACTAAACCTCTCCACCACCAACTTCTCTGGCCTAAACTCTATCCTCTAGTGGTCCCAAACCCAAAGCAGATCGGCCGACACCACTCCTGTCTGTTCAATAATGGCTCAAATCCTACTTATCACAATCAACTACCTTATGTGTCACCCCCAATTCCTCATAGATTGTAAGCTCTTGCGAGCAGGGCCCTGACTCCTAGTGTTTCAGTTGCATATTAGCCAGTTACTTTTGTTTTGTATATTAACCCTATGAACTTGTAAAGTGCTGCGGAATATGGTGGCGCTATATAAATAAATGTTATTAATATTATTATTATAAGAATTAACCCTGTCCACCAATTTTGTCTCTTCTACCTTGGCCTTTCTACTTTTGCGGCATTACTAAAACTCTGGATTTTGATGATTATAATCCATGTACAAAGGCTGTATCTAAGGGAAGACGAATCATGTAAAGCTAATACAGTGCTTTTGTTTTTTGAACTATAATGACATCATACGTTACACAATGTACAAATATTTTGCATCATTATGCAAAGGAGAATCAATTTTTGAGTAAATATTAACCATTGAACAAACTACCTTGGGGAGTTCCAGAATTTTACTATTGATGGCCTATGCTCAGGACAGGCCATCAATATCTGATCAGGATGGGTTCAACACCCCGCACCCTACCTGATGAGCTGTTCCCGAGTAGATCCAGCATCAGGAACTGGTGATGGAACTACACACAACTGGTTACTGCAGCACTGCTTCCACTGAAGTAAATGGAAGCACCCTTCAAACCAGCTCCACTACAAATGGACGGAGCTGCGTATTTCTAGCGGCAACTTCCATCACAGTAGCTACTCAGGAACAGCTTATTAGTGGGGGTGGAGGGTGTCAGACCCCCAACGATCAAATATTGTTAACCTATCCTGGAATAATCCTAAGGCTTATCCTTATTTTTTCCTGTTTCTAACCATTTTCCCTGAATAATACCTACAAAAATTAACTGATATTCACTTCAATTTTAAGAAATAAGAAAACCCCATGTGTCCCGCAAGAAAAAAAAAAAAAAGAAACAAAAAGGTAGACTAAGAAATAAAAATCAGCATTGCAAATGGGAAGATTTTGGTATGTCCATGAAAGAGTTAGCATATTACCTTTTGGTACAGCAGCCTGGCCAATTTATCATATCATATATAAAACGATATGATACAATATGCCATAATATGATCATACAGTGTCATCTTGGATTACAAGTAGTTTTGGAGAAACCCATTCATCTGCTCTAGTAAAATCATAGAAGCTATGCTATGACTTGACTGATATATCATACCATTTTATTAGATTTCATATTTTATTTCTTCTGCTACAGATTTCCTTCTGCTACTTCAAAGAATTTCTTAAACTTAGTTTTATTACCTTTGTCGTTAGGTGCCATTAACCTTTGTGCAGATTTTTATTGGATATCTTCATATAGTTGTTGGAATATATCATTGACCTTTATACAGAGTTATTGGATGTGGCAGCCTGGAAAAGTGCCTAGCAGATTGCTCGGCTATGCCTGGAACATAGGAAATTAGCTTTTTGTGCTTTATATGGCATTTTCGCATAGCCTGTGAAAAACCTTGTGGAGGAGGGCTAGTATCTGAAAATTCATGCAATTTGAAGCTGATAATGGACTCCACCCGTAGTGATTTTACTTCTGCACTAATTACCGTATTTTTCGCGTCATAAGACGCCTTTATTCCCCTCAAAAGTGGGGGGGAAATGCCCATGCGTCTTATAAGGCGAATACTAATGAAGCGCTTCCATTTTGGAAGCGCTCATTAGTACTGGAGGACCGGGAAGCGGTGAAGTCTCTGTACTCACTGCTTCCTTATCCTCGGCTCGGCTATTGGCTGCGCACAGCGTGAGGGCGCTCTGTGACCTGACGCTGTGCACGGCAGGTCACAGCACAGCAGAGAATTAGTGAATATCTAGAATATAGTGCTATATCTTCGTAATCGCGAATATTCTAGATTTTTTTCATCAGTACCCATGATTCCTGCTTCTTGCTTGTGGGCCAATGAGAAGCCTGCAATATCTTTGACTTTAGGAGTAGTGTTGATCGCGAATTTTCGTATTGCGTATTTTCCGATTGCCGATTTTCGGATTCAAGAAAATAATGACTGGAGATCACGAATTCTCGAATTCGCGAATATATGATGAATATTCGCCCAAATATTTGCTAAATATCGCGAATTTGAATATTGACCCTGCCGCTCATCACTGGCTAGAACGAGGAGAGAGAAGCCCTCACACAGCATGCTCTTGTTTCTTCCTGTGGGAGATGCCCTCAATAGAAAGTCTAAGGGGCCTTCTTGCTTCTGTCTCCTGAAGTGAGGAGAAACTGCTCTATGTAAGCACATGTCTCTCCGGATTCAAGCAACTGGTGGCATCAGCACTCAGACCCCCACAGATCGAAACCTTTGATATCAAAATTATTGTGACAGCCTAGTGACCCTTTAAATGTAGTATTATCACTTCTATGATGGAAGACCACAATTGTATTACACATAATTCTCTACAGTCTGTGATCCTCAATGATAGTCTCCCCTCATCTGTTTGCACCATTTCCAATAGGACAAACAAAGCTATGCCGTCATACCTATATATGCAGGTTTCTGATTCAACATAGCTCCTCACAAATTCATGCCCTCTGATTTTGATAACTAATGCTTGATTGCTCAATACAGCTTGGGTTGTAACACTTCAAACCCCCTTACAAGTTGGTAAAGATACTCATGCTGCATGTTTATGAAGAAGTCAGCTCCCCTCCCAAATCCCATGCTGTTTACGATATAGGGGGAGCATAAGAGTCCGAACAGAGACTCTCTAATGGGAATCTGTCACTAGTGACATCTCTGTCCAATTGTTTGCACAGACAAATAGCTGAGGCTCACCTGATTAAAATACTGTTTTTCTTTTATTAATCCAAGGTTCTGTTTCTGAGTTATGATACTTTGTTTTAATCTGAAATTTAGGCATGAAGGAATCACCATTGCTCTCATTGCACACAAGCTCTGCTCTTTTCTGTGGCTCTTCCTTCGCTGATTTGCCACTACCTGGCCCTGTTAATCAAATCAGCAAGAGAGGGGCTGGCCACAAAAAGGAGCGGAGCTTGGGTGCAATGAGAGCAACAATGACTGCATTGTTACCCCAAATTCCTAATTTGCATTGTTGTGGAAAATTATTGTTCGCCGTATAGTCGCCATCTATCCTATGGAGATGCGCAGATTTATTCGCACAAAGGTCTGGTCGTCCCAACCTGTAGCTGATTTGTGCCCGGCCTGGTATTACTGCAGGATATCAGTGTCATGGCGCCGGCTGAGGCGGGAGGGATGGGGAACGTCGAACAAAGGTTTCTTCATCCGCGAGGATAAGCGTGGAAGCGAAAAGAGTGCAAATAAGTGCAAATGCGCGAACATAAGTTCACGCGATCATTCACATCTTCGCCAGCCAATCACTTCATACCATAACCTGTCTCCCCATGGGTCATGATTGTAAGACCGCCTTCCAGCCAATCACCTGTCTCACCATTGGTCATGATTGTAAGACCGCCTTCCACCTTCTGGTATAAATAAACCTCGCCTAGCTGTTGGAAGCAGGCACATTATTGGATCCTACTTGAGAACGTCTCTGTGACGTTATTTTGGAGGAATTGCGCACACATCGAAGCACTCTACACCAAGGATTTCCCGATTGTATTTCTGGCGGTCGTTTGTGAGAACGAGACAAAGGAGCAAACGGCGATATCAGCATATTTGTAAATTTTTTTGAATATTTACCTGTGGATTGAAAATAAAATAAAAAATATACAATAGACGATCCTAACACACATTCCTTATTGTTACTGTTTCTAAAATCACCTCTCCCTATGGCCCTATGCACACTGTTTGCAGCAGCTTTTTGTGTCTATGCTGCACCATATTACAGCACCATGCTTTAGGCCTACGATGCTTCTGTACAGGGTCGGACTGGCACAGCAGCAGGGCCCTCTTTAATATTGATTGGACCCTGGGCAAGAATTTACTTAGGCCCCCTGGATCCCGCGTCACGTCCAGGGCCTCCAGGTGACGTCTCCTCTCTGTCATCATCTTCTCTGTAGATCTTCTCTCTCATCATCTTCTCCACTCGGTCTGGACAACTTCTCTCAGCCGCCTCGTCTCTGCAGAGTGTGACACACAGACATCTTAGCTTCCTCACATTCTATCATTATCCCCCAACTGGAGTCCCCACAGTGTTATCCTGCTGCTTGCTGTGCCCCCCCCCAGGGGTGTAGCTATAGGGGGTGCAGAGGTAGCAGTCGCTACCGGGCCCAGGAGCATGAAGGGGCCCAAAGACACTTGTGCCGCATAAGAAGACACACAAAGCACTGAGGGAAGGGGGGCTCAAGCTGAAGTCTTGCACCGGGGCCCATGAGCCTTTAGTTACGTCCCTGCCCCCCCCCCAATACCCCCAAATACTATCCTGAAGAAACATTACTGCCCCCCATAGTAATAGTGCTACTCATAGTCCCACCAATAGTAATTCCCTTCTAGAATGCCCTCATTAGTAACACTGCCCCAACCGTGATAATGCTCCTCAACAATGCCCCCATTATTAGAAGAGCCCTCCCATATTAATAATACCCTCACAGAGACCCCCAGTAGAAATAAGGCCCCCAGTGGTAATAAAGCTCCCTACAGACCCCTCAGTAGTAATAAGGCCCCCATAGTGCGCTTAGTAGAAATAAGGCGGATCTATAAGACCCTCCTATAGAGCCCCCAGTAGTAATAAGACCGCCTATAATGTCCCCTGAATCTGCAGTGCCCCCTGCAGTTATAATCCTCCCTCCACCATACAGTCCCATGTAAATAACATCACCTCCTCCCCAGCCGCCTCCAACGCACAGTCCCATGTAAACATCACCCCCTAAGGCTACTTTCACACTTGCGTTCGTGCGGATCTGTCCTGTACTTGTACAGGACGGATCCGCACTGATAATACAAACAAATGCATCCGTTCAGGACCTATTCGTTTGTATTAGATTTGAATTTCTAAGTCCCAATACATTGAAAGTCAATGGGGGACAGATCCGTTTATAATTGCACCATTTTGTGTCAATGCAAAGGGATCCGTCCCCATTGATTTACATTGTAAGTCAGGACGAATCCGTTTGGCTGCGCAAGGCTATGCGGACACAAAAACGCTGCTTGCAGCATTTTGGGGTCCGCCTCCAAAACGGAACGGGGGGCCGTACGGAGCCGAACGAATGTATTCTGAATGGATCCGCATCCATTCAGAATGAATTGGGGTTAAACTGATGCATTTGGGGCTGCTTGTGAGAGCTTTAAAAACGGATCTCACAAGCGGATCGCCAAACACAAGTGTGAACGTAGCCTAAACATTAAGTCCCATGTACATAAACATCATTCCCCCCCACCATCCACTTTCAACATACAGTCCCATGTAAATAACATCACTCCCCCCCACCATCCACTTTCAACATACAGTTCCATGTCATTAACATCCCTCCCTTCAGCCCTAACATACATCCTAGTTAAATAACTACAACTCCCAGCATTGCTCTGCCTCTCCCTTCACTTACCTCTCCTCATGTACAGACATCACCATTAGGTTCCTTCTCCTTCTTCACTCCGGTCCAATCCTGCACTGGTCACATGATGGTGACATGATCCAGGTCATCCTATCACAGACTGTTTTGCTGATCACATGACCTGTGATGTCACCACAGGTCCTTCACCTCTTCCCAGTGTATTAGATTCAATTGTATTGCCGTTCTGTGTACGACAATACAGTTGTATCTAGCAGGCAGGCAGGACATTCGGGGCCTGGAACAAAACATCAGGGGCCCAGGCCCCGAATGTTTTAACCTAGCGACGCCCCTGGACTAGTGAATGGGAGTCGGGAAACAGAGCTCCCTTGGGCTCCCAGGAGCAACCGGTCCCGGGGCAGCTGCCCCTTTTGCCCTGCGGCAAAGACGGCCCTGCCCAGCAGAGTACCAGAGGATCCGGCAGTGGGCCCAGGCTCTGATATCATAGTGGGCCCCAAAGATCTAAGAGAAAAAAAAACATTTGGCTGTATTTGGAGGCAAACATTTTGCCACTAGGGTCTATTTCTTGAATTCAAAACTTATTAAACTTTATTGATGATATAGAGGTCAGGCCTTTGAGAATAAGTTCCGCTGTTGGGCCACAGGAACCCCAGTCTGACCCTGCTTCTGTACTATTGCTTCTGACGGCATATGACAATCTTTTTGCTGTCAGATTCCATAGGAAATCGGAGACGCACAGAGGTACACCATGGCTCCATATACACATAGTTCTATACAACTCCAAGGACTCTGTGACACTTGGCAGCAGTGGTACAGCAACAACACTATTTCACTAAACACAAAAGAATCACAGCATAAAAAACATATTATCAACTCCAATTATTCCTATAATTACCTTTTCAAATGTGATTTTCCTGGCTTGTTTTTCCCCACAAGGTCAAACATCCTGCAGTTGGAAAGCAGTGCGATTCAGTTACATGTAATATTTAGATGCTGAATTATTATTTTAAGAAGCAGACAAGAGAGTCACAATGGGGCAGATTTACTTCTGGAAATTCACCAAAGATCTGGCTTACATGATTTGCACTGCATTAAGCATTTGTTTTAGATACTTTTCTAACTTTTTACGCCTCATCAAAAGGGATGGGCGCGGCTTTGTGAAAAAAAGGGGCGTTGCCTAAACTCGCTGTCATATACCACTTATAGGCAGGGCCGTCTTTAATATTGATTGGACCCTGGGCAAGAATTTACTTGGGCCTCCTGGATCCCGCCTTTCCACACTCTAGCATGCAATCACGCCCTCCACCACAACACACACACACAAAAAAAAATCCATACACCTTGTATACAATGCACAGGAATGTGTAGTGTGTGAGTATATCATAGCCAACCCACTGCTTTGCCATGGGGAAGCATTGGGAGGCTATTGCACATGCGTGGCTTCATAGAGATGCTTTGAATCAATGCATTTCTATGAGGAGTGTTTAGCGTGAATGCCAGTGTTGCACATTGTGCAACGCTGGACTAGGAAGCACCTCAAGTGGCCGTCTGGTCTGATAAGTGGCCACTAGAGGTGTTCCTTGGCAGTAATGTAAATACTGCCTTTTTTTCTGAAAAGGCAGGGTTTACATTAAGAAGCTTGCAGAGACATGCTATAGACACCAGAACTACTACGTTTAGCTGTTGTGGTTCTGGTGACTATAGTGTCCCTTAATATAGAGAAAAAAAAAGAATCAGCACAAAAGTATCAAATAAAATTATAGCCATATGTAATGCTATACAGTATTCTGGGCACATGAGAGGCTGAGATACACCTCACAGAAGAAATGATCACACATGATAGACTTAGATACACCACTCAGAAGAAAGTGTCACACATGATAGACTTAGATATACCTCTCAGAAGACAGTGATAGACATGAATACACCTTTCAGATGACAGTATCATACATGATAACATTAGATACACATCTCACTAGACATATGAAAAACTTAGATACAGCAGCTGAGCAGAAAGCGTAACATATGATAGGCTTAGATACAGTGGCCCAGGAGACAGTAGCACATATGATAGACTCTTAGATGCACCTCTCAGAAGACAGTGATAGACTTGGATATCACTTTCAGATGATAGTATCACACATGACAGACTTAGATACACCTCTCAAAAGACAGTGCCACATATGACATACAGCAGCTGGGCAGAAAATATATAACACATAGTAGGCTTAGATACGTCGGCCCAGAGACAGTATCACATATGAAATCAGTATCAGATGATAAGCTTAGATACAGATGCTTCACAGATAATAACACACATAAAAAACTTAGATGAAAACTTTTTCATAAATGATAGTACTGGATGCACCTCTCAGAAGTATCACAAATGATAGGCTTAGATACCTTTCTCAGAAGACAGTATCGGGGGCTGCACGCAAGATGGCGGGCAGCATGCAAGCACAGCAGAGCGGAGGACAAGTACAACGCCAGGTGCGCGACCGCAGCTGGCGGTCAGACAGGGAGTGGGCGCATGAACCAAGTAGCGGGGGGCTGGGTGGGTGTTTAAGCAGTCGGGTTGACTTGTTACTCAGAGCTGTAGGATGAAGTGGGCGGGCCGGGGAAGAGGCAGTCGGGTTGACTTTTTACTCGGAGCCGTAGGGAGAAGTGGTCGGGCCGCCTCAATGCATTAACCATGAATAAAAACTGTCTACAGTCTGTGTCTTGTGCAGAGTAGTCATAGGGGCGGGGCCTTCCATGTGCTCTGGGCCCCCCTGTGCCGCAGGAGCCATAGCAACGCCGTGGTCTGCCTATATTGGCGGTACGCCACTACAGCGGGGCTCAAGAGGCAGCTGCCTTGGGCCCCCCAGGAGCAACTGGGCCTGGGGCAGCTGCCCCTTTTGCCCCACGTTAAAGACTGCCCTGCTTATAGGTGGCATAAACAGACAATCTAAAGATGTGAAAGATTTATTATCCAGCATCAGCCACTATGAGAAATGTGGCACAGTTTAACTGTCTAAATTTGTACTTACTTTTAGACAGCATTAGTATTTTTACAGAGTTACAGAGTTAGGCCTCATGCACACAACCGTAGTTATGGTCCGCATCTGAGCCGCAGTTTTTGCGGCTCTGGTGCGGACCCATTCACTTCAATGGGGCCGCAAAAGATGAGGACAGCATTCCGTGTGCTGTCCGCATCCGTTGCTCCGTTCCGAGGCCCCGCAAAAAAAAAAGTAGCATGTCCTATTCTTGTCCGTTTTGCGGACAAGAATAGGCAATCCTACAATGGGCCGCCCCACGGGCGGCTTCAGTTTTTTGCGGATCCGCGGTTTGCAGACCGCAAAAAATGGAACAGTCATGTGCATGAGGCCTTATTCTGGATATTTCAAGTTATCCCCTATCCACAGGATAGAGAACTATTGGATGGTCCTACTGAATGGAGAGGCAGGTCAGGATGCACACTGCTACTCCATTCATCAATATGGGCCGGCAGAAGACAGCCAAGTACAGTCACATTAAGATTAATAGAACAGCAGCATACATGGACAACCTTCTGGAGGTTTCTGGGTACTGCCCTTGTTTTCATCATCGTTGAGGTCCCAGTACTAGGATTACCCCTGATCTAATATTTATCTCCTATCCTGTGAATAGGGGATAACTTGAAATAACTGGAATACCCCTTTAAGATGCATCAATGGTGGAGTAGTTGTCCATGGCAACATATCAAGTGGCGACTTTCATTTTCCAAAGTTTATCTGAAAAATGAGACATGGAATATGGCTGGTTACCACTGATAACTATATACTTTTTCTTTGCACTAGTTTTGATACATCTCCCAAAAGAATTTCTACTAAGGCCACTTTCACACTAGCATTTCTGCTGGATCTGGCAGGGTCCAGCAAAAATGCTTCCGTTACTGATAATACAACCAAATGCATCTGTTATGAACGGATCCGGTTTTATTATTTTAAACATAACCAAGACAGATCCGTCATGAACTCCATTGAAAATCAATAAGGGACGGATCCGTTTTCTGTTGTGTCAGATTGTGTAAGAGAAAACAGATCCGTCCCCATTGACTTGCATTGTGGGTCATGACGGATCCATGTTGCTCCACATCCCAGGACGGAAAGCAAACTGCAGCATTCTGCGGTTTTGTCTCCGGTATGAGAACGAAACGGAATGCATTTTGGAGCATTCCGTTCTGTTCAGTTACGTTTTGTCCCTATTGACATTGAATGGGGACAAAACGGGAGTGTTTTTTTCCAGTATTGAGACCCTATGACGGATCTCAATACCGGAAAATATTAACGCTAGTGTGTAAGTAGCCTAAGACATACAAAAATCTTTTTAACAATGTCCTTCAAGTGTACATGTACTTCAAGAGCATATATTTGAAAACAGTAGCATCTTAATCTATTAGTCTCACCTGGCCACCTCCTTGTTAGTGTGAAGCTGCCCCAGCAATTAACTGATCACCATGGCTCAAGCTCCTCATTTTTAACAATCAGAAGTTATCACCAGGGCTGTGGAATCAGTAAACCAAAGTTCTGACTCCATCTCCAACTCCAGAATTTTATCACACTCCAACTCCAGCTACAACACCTTCATAAATAGCCAATAATTTAGTATGAACACATTTTCTGTAGTAAAATGGTAACAGTGAGCTTTTTCTTACTATCATGTAATTAACCAGGCTACTTAGATAGAACTTAAATTATATATATTGAAATACAATTTCTGCAATTTTCTAAATTCCTGTAAGTAAATATGCAATTCACTATGCATTTAATAACTGAAAAGACTGTTATACACTTAATAATTGTAAGAAATATACTTATTTGTCCTCAGAAAAAGTTAGAAAAGCTTTACATGTATGTCCTGGAAATACAGAGAGTCATGAGCAAGTCTAAATAGGAATAAAAGAAACATGTCAAAAGTGTAGCTGTTATATTCAATGCTAGTCAAAAAAGAAAGTTTGGAAAAAAAAAATTTTTCACAGATGCCCGCAGCCTACCTCTACTATGGAAAGATTCATATTTACCTACTATCCACAGCTCCAATACTGCACATTGGCTCCCATGTGTATATCTTCCAGTCTGTGGTTTGTTTACTTCCTCTCCAGCATGGACATGATCATCTGCTCAGCTGCAGCGAATGATTGGATTCAGTGGCAATGTGTCCATAAGAGACACATTACCGCTGAAGCCGGTTATTGCCTGCAGTGGAGCAGATGATCATGCCCGTGCCAGGGACAAATCAAGCCGCAGACCAGAAGATAGACACACAGGACCCGGCACATAGAACTACAGCAGCAGAAAGTAGGTAAGAATGATTCTTTCCATAGAGGAAGCAGACTGCAGGCACCTGCGAAAAAGTTATTTATTCCCAGACAACGCCTGTGAAAAGTTTATTTCTGTTCTGTCTAGCGGTTCTGAGAAGACTACAGTTATGCCAAGTAGTGAACTTCCTCCTCTGGTCTTTACAAGAGGAACTTTCTACTGAGTATGTGCAGCACAGTATCATGCATTGTAACTAAGGGTCTTGGAGCACCATGATGATATCTAGTATAAGCCACAGGAACACAGGAGAGGTGAGAACTGATTTTCTATCACCACTAGAACATCTTTCTTATAACTATTTATAGTATAAGGGACAGGAGAGAACACAGGACAGGTGAGAACTGATTATCTATCACCACTAGAACACCCTGCTTATCACTGTTTATAGTAAAGTAGAGGAGAGAACACAGGGGAGGTAAGAACTGATTTTCTATCACCACTAGAACACCCTGCTTATCACTTATTATAGTATAAGGGACAGGAGAGGTTTTCCCTTACCATTAGAACATCCTGCTTATCACTTATTATAGTATAAGGGACAGTAGAGAACACAGGACAGGTGAGAACTCATTATCTATTACCACTAGAATACCCTGCTTACCACTGTTTATAATAAAGGACAGGAGAGAACACAGGATATGTGAAAAGTGATTTTCTATCACCACTAAATCATCCTGCTTATCACTGATTATAGTATAAGGGACAGGAAAGAACACAGGAGAGGTGAGAACTGATTATCTATCACCACTAGAACACCCTGCTTGTCACTGTTTATAGTTTAAGGAACAGGAGTGAACACAGGACAGGTGATCACTGATTATCTATCACCATTAGCACACCTTGCTTATCACTGTCTATAGTATAAGAAACATAACACTTTAGATGTGAGAAGTGGTTTTCTATCACCACTAAAACATCCTGCTTATCACTGATTATAGTATAAGAGACAGGAGACAACACAGGAGAGGTGGGAATTGATTTTCTATCACCACTAGAAAACCCTGCTTATCACTGTGCCAGATAAATAAGGGCCTTAGCTTGATAGAACATAAATATATTTAAGATTAACATGTCTAAACCTTTCTACATTTACAGTGGATATAAAAAGTCTACACAGCCCTGTTAAAATGTCATGTTTCTGTGATGTAAAAAAATGAGACAAAGATAAATAATTTCAGAAATATTTCCACCTTTAATGTGACCTATAAACTGTGCAACTCAATTGAAAAACCAATTGAAATCTTTTAGGTAGAGGGAAGAAAAAATATAAAAATAAAATAATATGGTTGCATAAGTGTGCACAACCTTAAACTAATACTTTGTTGAAGCACCTTTTGATTTTATTACAGCACTCAGTCTTTTTGGGTATAAGTCTATCAGCATGGCACATTTTGACTTGGCAAGATTTGCCCACTCTTCTAAAACATTCCAAATCTGTCATATTGTGAGGGCATCTCCTGTGCACAGCCCTCTTCAGATCACCACACAGATTTTCAATCGGATTCAGGTCTGGGCTCTGGCTGGGCCATTCCAAAACTTTAATCTTCTTCTGGTGAAGCCATTCCTTTGTTGATTTGGATGTATGCTTTGGGTCATTGTCATGCCGAAAGATGAAGTTCCTCTTCATGTTCAGCTTTCTAGCAGAAGCTTGAAGGTTTTGTGCCAATATTGACTGGTATTTGGAACTCTTCATAATTCCCTCTAGCTTAACTAAGGCCCCAGTTCCAGCTGAAGAAAAACAGCCCCAAAGCATGATGCAGCCACCACCATGATTCACTGTGGGTATGGTGTTCTTTTGGTGATGTGCAGTGTTGTTTTTGGGCCAAACATATCTTTTGGAATTATGGCCAAAAAGTTCAACCTTGGTTTCATCAGACCATAACACCTTTTCCCACATGCTTTTGGGAGACTTCAGATGTATTTTTGCAAAATGTGGCCTAGCTTGTATGTTTTTCTTCGTAAGAAAAGGATTTCGTCTTGCCACTATACCCCATAGCCCAGACATATGAAGAATACGGGAGATTGTTGTCACATGTACCACACAGCCAGTACTTGCCAGATATTCCTGCAGCTCCTTTAATGTTGCTGTAGGCCTCTTGGTAGCCTCCCAGACCAGTTTTCTTCTCGTCTTTTCATCAATTTTGGAGGGACGTCCAGTTCTTGGTAATGTCACTGTTGTGCCATATTTTCTCCACTTGATGATGGCATATGTTCCATGGCATATCTAATGCCGTGGAAATTCTTTTGTACCCTTCTCCTGACTGATACCTTTTAACAATGAGATCCATCTGATGCTTTGGAAGCTCTCTGTGGACCATGGCTTTTGCCATGGGATGCGACTAAGAAAATTTCGGAAAGACCAACTAGAGCAGCTGGACTTTATTTGGGGTTAATCAGAGGCACTTTAAATTATGGCAGGTGTATGCTGACTCCTATTTAACATGATTTTGAATGTTATTGCTTAATTCTGAACACAGCTGCATCCCCAGTTATAAGCAACCACATTATTTTAGTTTTTTTTGTTTTCTTCCATCCACCTAAAAGATTTCAGTTTGTTTTTCAATTGAGTGGTGCAGTTTATAAATCACATTAAAAGTGGAAAAAGTTCTGAAATTATTTATCTTTGTCTAATTTTTTTACAGCACAGAAACCTGACATTTTAACAGGGGTGTGTAGACTTTTTATATCCACTGTATAAAAAAAGTTAGTAATTACAAAATATTAATAGCAGATATTTTTTAAGCTGGAGTCGGACTTGGTACATTTCTACCAACTTCGAATCCACCAGTTCATCAGAGTAGCAGTTATTAACTGTCTCGTAGTCAGGGTCCTGACCAAAGGGCCTTAAACCACCATTTTAACTAAAGATCTTGGAGCACCATGGAGATACCTAGTATAATGAACACAAACATAGGAGAGGTGAGAACTGATCTTCTATCACCACTACAACATCCTGCTTATCACTAATTATAGTGTAAGGGACAGGAGAGAACACAGGAGAAGTGAGAACTGATTTTCTATCACCATTAGAACACACTGCTTATCACTGATTGTAGTATAAAAGACAAGAGAGAACACAGGAGAGGTGAGAACTGATTTTCTATCACCATTAGAACACGCTGCTTATCACTGATTGTAGTATAAGGGACAAGAGAGAACACAGGAGAAGTGAGAGCTGATTTTCTATCACCATTAGAACACACTGCTTATCACTTATTGTAGTATAAGGGACAAGAGAGAACACAGGAGAGGTCAGAACTGATTTTCTATCACCATTAGAACATGCTACTTATCACTGATTGTAGTATAATAGACAGGAGAGAAGACAGGAGAGGTGAGAACTGGTTTTCTATCACCATTAGAACACGCTGCTTATCACTGATTGTAGTATAAGGGACAAGAGAGAACACAGGAGAGGTGAGAACTGGTTTTCTATCACCATTAGAACATGCTGCTTATCACTGTCTATAGTATAAGAGACAGAAGAGAACACAGGAGACGTGAGAACAGATTTTTTTTTTAAGCTGGAGTCGGTACATTTCTACCAACTCTGACTCCACCAGTTCATCAGAGCAGCAGTTATTAACTACCTTATAATCAGGGTCTCAACCAGAGGACCCACCCTTGTAATATGCCCTAATGGATGAAATAAAATAATTTGCACTGCCAATTATGACAACATTTCTGCTCTATGCTATACCATATCTTAATTACTATAACTTGATGAGGACCAAAGACAAGAAAAATGTTGAGCATTCCTAAATGAATATGACCTCATTAACAGCATGGCTTAAGTAAAACAAAAACCTCTAGGGATGTCTGATGTGCAAGAACACCATCAGGCCTGCTATTATGGTTCAGATTACTGCATGTGTTTAAAATAAAAATGAATAATTATGTTTCTGCTTAAATGAAAAGCTTTATTGCAATCGCTTTGTATAATATACTAAGCACCTATTGCTAAAATAATAAGGTAGATGATGGATTTGCCGTATCCATGACAACAGTAAGAGCCGAACCAATCCTGGCAATGTTCTGAAAATGAGAGCTCACTCTGTGCTCTGCAGAATCAAGACACTTGATTGTCTAAGTCATACCATCAATCATGCATAATTTATCAAGCATTTCACAAAGCCATCTTTCATGGATGAAGGAACCCAAGCACAACACTTTGCATGCTCTATGAAGAAAGCAGGAAGTATTCATCTATGTCTGCCAGCCTTATTAAAATGTTACTGACTAAACTTTGCAGGGAACTGCCAAAATGAAAATTCCTCCTCAAGGACCTAAACTGGAGAGATTTTTCTTGAAGAAAATGAGAAGGCATGAAAATACCTTGGCTTAAGTTACCTACAGTTAAAAAGAGAATAATGCTTGAATACTGCAAAAATAATAATAATAACAGAAACAATTGTCATGTGCCTATAGTCTTAAAGGTTAATCTGTCACCAGGAAATGTACTGTTAAACCAGGCACAAGATTTATCATCTCCCTGCGCCACTTTTGTGACGTAAAAAAGTTGCAAACCGCAAATTTGTGACTTTTTAAATGTCACTTGTGACAAATTTTGTCTTAAGTGGGGTTTTTACATCACCCTTGCCACTTTTGGAGTATTGGGCCCGACACATTTATCTTCATTTGCATCAGTTTTCTGCCGTATATTTCATTTTAGCGCATCCTCTGGCAGTGCAGAAGATTTCAAAGACCGGCATAAAGCATTGGCCTTTGATAAATCTCCCTCAATGTCTTGTAGGGATAGCTCAGTTGAATGTAATGACACCTTTCACTTAATGATCCGCTGATTCATTTTGGAGAAAAAGTACTAGCAATCAGTGGCGTACCGCCCATAGAGGCAGACCACGCCATTGCTATGGGGCCCGCGGCACTGGGGGGCCCGGAGCGCAGAGAAAACCCCGCCCACACTATTTGGCCCCGCCCACTCATTGCAGGCGCCTATAGCGCTATGCGGCTGCTCTTATAAATATGAGCTAACTATTCTTCCGCAATCTCGCCGCCCCCCCCCCCTCACCCCCCCTCCGAGGCGCCGAAGTTTGACCAGATCCTGACCGCCGGCTGACCTCCTCCTGACCTGCTGATCCTGTCTGCTGCGGAATCAGACTCAGACAGGATCAAACCAGCCTGCAACCAGCCTGGCCAATCAGCAATTAAGAACCTGTAATTCAAAACACATAAGCAGCATATCATATTTGCGTGGAGTGGTTTATCATCATAATCTGGAAGTATACAGCGTCTACACACTACTGTGCATCCGACAGGAAACTAATTCTGTGAGCTGACTACATCTTCAGTATTAACCACTGTATAGGCTACAGCATTGTAAAGCAGTACAGGATCTCATACAATCATAAGAGTTTGGATGGAGCCATAATATGCCGCTCATAAAAGTCCATAGTGCCCTACTGTACCTCCATGAGTCTAATGGTTCATATTGAGATGATCTCTACCAAATTCCATATGTATCCAATAGAAAAAGTGATATGCTCCATCAAATGCTACAGCATGGAAGTATTTCACCTAGCATTCTATCTAGGGGAGTATATACCCATAACATGGTGCCTTACAAAGGCTACATATCGTGGCACGTGACCAGCAGTTCCATAGACTCTGTGCATAGAAATATCTCTGCTATACATCATTTGATACTTCAAGCCACCATTATTTTTTTCCTGACCATAATATTTAAAGTGGGGTGTAGGAGCTGGAGTTCTCACCAATATAATGGCTCTTAGAGGGGTTAACCCAGCAGTGATGTGCTGTTTGGGGCCCATTCAGGAAGCTCACAGGCAGGGAAAAGTCCATTGAAGACCGCACGGGAGCCAGGGAACCAGAAACGAGATGTGGTTTGTATACGAGTATGGATTTCTCCACTAGTCCCACCGGCTGGGGGCAGCATTAAAAAAACAAAACCTTGACAACCCTATTGACCCTTTCAGCCTTAGAGTATTTTTCATTTTTGTGTTTTTGTTTTTCACTGCTTGCCTTCCCAGAGCCATATTTTTTTTAATTTTTTTTTATTCACATAGCGATATGAAGGCTTATTTTTTGCAAGACAAGTTGTACTTTCCAATGGCACTATTTATTGTTGCATACAATCTAGTGGGAAAAAGAAAAAAAAAATCCAAATGAGGTGTAATTAGAATAAAACTAACCCGTTACTTTCATTCTCTGCGTCAGTAAAACTTTGGGAATTTTACTCAGAGGCTGCCTCTGAGAATGAGACTGTGCGCAGGCGCGATGCGATCCCGGCCAGTGAGGGTGCCGGGCGCATGCGCTGAAGATGGCCGGGGACACTAGTAGCCGCCCAGCGAAGTGAATATTGATGAGCTGGGCGGCGCTTCAAACGGCAGTTGTGGCGAGGCTGGCTGGGCGCAAGCTGAGGTGAAACACCGCCCCTTGGGCAGATTGAACCCGATTCAGGCAGGTTATAAAACTTCAGATTAGTGTAGTTATAAGGTGGACAGGGGGGATACCTAGATGATTCTAATACACTTTATAAGACCTGTACGGTCATATATATACCTTAATATGCTTTTTGGCCCTGTCAGTGCCCCTTTAAAGCCCTGACTTCCACCGTGAATTTACTGTGGGTGGTCAGGAAGGGGTTAAAGTCTTATAACTTCTCATAGACTCCTCATCTGCACAACAGCTCTTTTATTAATCCATTTATTAAGAAAGTCTAAGTTAGAGACATCTCACAGGATTACCAAAGGTGGTGACACCTTTGTGCCAATCCCAGAGAACCCAACTACATTGATAAGCGTAGGTCTCCATATACCAGTAGTTATGCAAAAATGATTTTGCCATGAAACCTTTTTTATTTTTAAAATAAGTTGTATTCACTTTATTTTCTGGCAGTCTTTGGATAAAGTAAATGATTCACCATTTCTTGGAGTTGATGCTCACTGCAAGCATATGTGAGCCTTTTCAGGCAGGCTGTGTTACCCACTTTGCTCAACTCAGGAGCACTGTGGTGGGTTGGTTTTTGGATGCGAACATATTGAAGGTTGACTGTTAAGTCTGTTCAGTAAACTGCTGCAATCTCAGACTCTAGATTCATTTTGTTGGCTCTTATACACTTATCTTCCTGGATGGATAATTACTTTGTATTTTATCTCACTTTGGTCTCACGTATAGTTCTGAGAACCCTAAAAACATCCCCAGAATGTGCAGTTTTATTACCACAACGCATTCTAACCTATTTTGATGTGAGAAAAGCTATTTTCCAAAGATGACAGTATATATGCACGTGCTATAGTGCCATTTTCCTTGCATTTTCTACCACGGTAATAAAGGCAAAAAACAAAGAGGTTACACCGCAGTGATCAGCTGTAATCTGTGGGGGAGTCATTCCAAAGTGTTTGATTCCCCCGTGGTGCCATAAATCAATACACTGTGCCCATGAGGTTCAGACCCATCACAGTTAAAGACAATGGGGGACATTTGCTAATCAAAACGCACTAGAATTATGCCACAATTTACACCAAAAAATTGGCGTACATGCTTTTCATCACATCTATTGGGTGTTTTAGACACTTTTGGCATAGCTTAGAAGGAAATGAGTTGCATCTTACTGAAAAAGGCTTTGGCTTAAAGGGGTATTCCCATCTTGGACAATAGGGGCATATCGCTAGGATATGCCCCTATTGTCTGATAGGTGCGGGTCCCACCGCTGGACCTGCACCTATATCGAGAACGGAGCGGGAAGCGCTGTGGCTGGAGGACCCCAGATTTCCCGGGGTCCGTCCACCACCAAGCGCTAATCCCCGCCTCTCCCATAGAAGTGAATGGGAGCGTACCGCGCATGCGCGGCCCATCCTCCCATTCATTTCTATGGGGCAGATGGCAATAGCTGAGCCAGCGCTCGGCTATTTTTGGCGGCCCCATAGAAATGAATGGAGGGTGGCTGCGCATGCGCAGTGAGCTATCCTTGACTTTTGGGTGTCACGGCCATGGTCATGGCCATGACTCCTTTACCGCATGCGGTTGCCTGCGGTCTGGTTTAGTTGTTCAACCACAGGTGAGGGCCGCTAGTGGGTAGCCTCACTTGTGGTTGCCGCGGGCAGCAAGTAGTTGGGTATTGTCGCAGTAAAGCAGCCTGAGCTGGTGCTAGGCAGCTTGCGGCAATGTGCATGCGGTTGCACCTAGCAACCTCTCTGTTAGGTGTGTGTGTGTATGTTATGCACTTTGTATGTCTGGTGTGCACTAGGTTTATGTTAGGTGTGCACTGTGACACTTCCCTTCACTGTGGCTGCCCGTGGCAACGTTTGGTATGTGTACATGTGGTGGCAGTGTCTCGGCCTTCTGGCTGACTCCCAGGACATGGTCGCCACCCATGTCATTGCCTGCGGTAACAGCTACAGTGTGATGTGCATTTGGACACTTCCCCTTTAAGTGGTTTCACTCCCTGTTAGTGTTGGAAGGGTTAATCCCCTCTCCTGTGTGTGTCTGTGTGGGTGTGGCCACTTTGGGCTATAAGGCCTCTCTGGAGATCTGAAGCTGAGGGGTTCTTCAGCCATGCTTTGCTGGAGAAACCCTCCTGGTATTTCCATCTGCCAGTGGGGGCCACCCTTGTGGTCATAAACAAATTGTTAGGTATTGTTTATACACGATGTTATGAGGATGTGTTTGTGTGTCATGTCTATTCTTTGCAGCGTATGGTTTCCTGGTGTCCTGTGTGGTGTGTGTGCTCTGTCGTTTGTGTTTGTGGACAGCAGCATTGATACTTGGGTCCCAGGCCCTGTGTCTGTGGCAGGTGGGTGTTAGTACTAGTTGCACTTACCTGCCATTGCCATATGCCTGTTTCCATTTCCCCTGTCTTTATAGTTTGGCCATCTTTAGACTCCTGTTTCTCCATGTCCAGGAGGAACAGGTAGTCTACCCAGCTCCTAGCGTAGGGACCGGCAGAGGGCAAGTAGGGACCCGAGGTTCCAGAGCATGAGTCCTCCTACCTTCAAGGTCGGCTCATGTCGCTAGGAGTTAGGGTCAGATTAGGGAGGCAATAGGAGGTGACCTGCTCCCTAGTTCTGTGGTTCTGGCCAAGACGTGACTACCATCCTCTGTCATCGCACGGCTGAGGGTTTTCCCCATCCTCAGCCGTGACAGTGGGGCTCCGTTCTCGATATAGGTGCGGGTCCCAGCAGTGGGACCCGCACCTATAAGACAATGGGGGCATATCCTAGCGATATGCCCCCATTGTCTGAGATGAGAAAACCCCTTTAACATGCGATAATGGGAAGATTACTATTCAATAATATTTGAGACAAAAAACTGGAATATAAGCTTTCTGCCACATTTATTAAGTGTTTTAGATATTATTTTTGACTGATGAGGGGAGAGGGGAGGTTGAAAAATTGTTGTGGACAACTGGAATGACTAAATAGATAATAAAGTGCACTTAAAAACGCACAAAAATTACCAAAATACCAAAAATAGGTGGTATAAAGTTTTACTAGGCAGTATAAAGGTCCACCAGATTTATCATCCAGATTTATCTTGTGTCAGCCACTGTGATCAATCTGATGCAGTTTTACACGGTCTAGCCTAAGGGTACTTTCACACTAGCGTTTTTCTTTTCTGGCACTGAGTTCCATCAAAAGGGCTCAATACCGGAAAAAAACTGATCAGGTATATCCCTATGCATTCTGAATGGAGAGCATTCCGTTCAGGATGCATCAGGATGTCTTCAGTTCAGTCTTTTTTACTGATCAGGCAAAAGATAAAACCGCAGCATGCTACGGTTTTATTTCCGGCCAAAAAAACTGAAGACTTGCCTGAATACAGCTTTTTTTTTCCCATAGGAATATATCAGTGCCAGATCCGGCATTCAAAATACCGGAATGCCGGATCCGTCCTTCCAGCCTGCGCATGCGCAGACCGGAAAAAAGGTGAAAAAAATAAATGCCGGATCCGTTTTGCCAAATGACACCGGAAAGACGGATCCGGCATTTCAATGCATTTTCTGACTGATCAGGCATACGTTTTGCCGGATCCGGCAGGCAGTTCCGGCGACGGAACTGCTTGCCGGATCACTCTTCCGCAAGTGTGAAAGTAGCCTAAAAATGACACAGGTTTAGTAACTCTTCCTCACTGTTTGCAGACTCCTGTAGCTCTAGCTAGTAGATGAAAGTCTGAATAAGGGACCTCCCTCTTTTCACCCAGAATTCCCTACGGGGATACTTGAAAAATGTTTTTCTAAGATACACAGCCCCTTTAAAGTAGCCATACTTGGCTACATTTTTATTCAATTATTCTCATAACTAGCCCATAGGTGGAGGAATATTTGATACAAAAGAGATGAAAATCTGAGAGATTAATTGCTCCTAATTTTCTATCAAGCATGCAAAGAGGTCTCTTTACTAAATGATGATAAGCATCAGTAAAAACGGATCAGCTTATGTGTAGTAATGTGTAGATTTACAATGTAATAATGGATGCGCAATGTTAGTGAATAGGTGTTTGTACATTTGCCATTTTACTAATTGTTTAGTGTGTTGTGATTTTGTTTCTGTTTTATGACACACTATCCCATTATTATCCCGTGAATGTGGAAAGGCATATTTAAATATCTAAACTTTGAAACACTCCCCAAGCATGCCTAATTTGAGCGTGCATTAACAAGAAACTGTAGATGTCATCCATTTCTGTGTCGATGGTACAAAATTATTTGCATAACCTTTGATTTTGGCATAACGCTAATTTATATTTTATGTGTGGTGCACTTTGTTGCTTCTGAACAGACGGAAAATAAATGTGTGGCATTTAGGAAACTAACCTTTACTGAATGGGTCACTTACTGTGAACTTTTCAAAGTAGACTGCAATGTTAAAACAAAGCATATGCTGTGTGCTAAATACAGTACTTCTTGAAATAGGCCACTAAAAGATGTTAGTCCATTCTACAAAGTCCATAAGTAATTTTGCAGAAAACCAAGCAATTAAACGAGAAATGTAAATGCTATGTTCTTTTGTTTTTGGCTCAAGAGAGGTCGGATGCTGCTGCCAAGCAATCATTGTGTCCCTATGTAGCGTTAACAATAGAAGAAAAGAAGTGTGTTGGTTATAAATCAATACCCAGCACAGCAATTGTACTGTACTTCAAGAATATGTATGGAAATTGAATTACAAAAAACATTTTCAGCAGCCCTGACCACAAAGAAGGTGCTCTACAAACCTCAACAAAAGAAATGTGTCTACAATGTGATTAACATCACTCATATCATTGCTATATTTATAGACTAGCTCCTGAATAACTCTTTCCTCATCAGTCCTATCTTATACATACAGTGAGATAAAGAGAATATCCACATTTGTAGTGATGTACGGGACATTATCTACTTATTTGGACACATTAAAGTCTAATACCAAGCTTTTTACATCATGTACATTTTTATTGATGTTTTTGGTACACTTTTTAACCAGTTGCCTACCAGCGCACAATGTTGTGGCAGTAGGCTGTTAACTGTAACTCAATATATATAAAAGCGTCGGTTACATTATGATCTTACAATGCCCAGTGTAGACAGCTGCGGTCACTGTAAAGATCCCAGAGACCAGCCAAAGTGGTCTCCTGTGTTCCCTTGTGAAAAACTGTCAAAAGGAGTCTGTGTGAGACATGTGAGAGCTACCCCTGCTTGCTGTAAAGTGAACTGTGATTCTGAGTCTCTGAATTAACTGCTCCCTGTCCTAAGGAGTTAATGCACTTTTTTGATTTTAAAAAAAGAATCAATAAATGAAAATTCAAAATAAAAAAATAAATAAAAATTAAAAGCAAAATTCAAAAATAAAAACGTTATAGCTACAGTATAGTTATTAGTTATAGTATATATATAGTGGACTTTATGTGTGTGAACTATACAAATGTACACATAGTGTTATTTTTCTTTCATAGAAAGTTTTTAAAATATAGATATCCATTTTTGCTATGTTAAGCATAGTGTTTTGGATTTGTTTGGGGCGATGTAAAATATGCAAGTGAGCACATTTTTTTTTTTTTTCATTTATAAAAATATATTTAAAAAAAGCCAAAAGCTTCAAATGTCCAAATTTCCCTAAGGGAGGGTCAACATAAAAAATAGTCACTTTGAAGGTGTTTTTAATGTTTTGGCAGTGTACAACATTTGTTCTGTTAGTATAGAAAAATAGGCTACCAAAAATCCAAAATGCAATTTTTTATATTATATCTAGTGAAAAATAAAGGTTTACTGCGGCCCGTGAAATAATATCAAATATAAAATGGCTTAGAAATTAAATAATTTGCAATTAGATGGGCCCATTTTTAAAATTTAAAATTTGTCCTGTTAAGTAAGGGTGGGGGGTAAATACTCTGACAATGAAGTGGTTAAAATTCAAGAAAGTGATAAACTAATGCCTTCCCTACCCAATAACCCTGAGATACATGCATCATCTACACTGAAGTACCCAAACTACGGATACATACATGTATGTCACGAAGCAAATTTTTTTGTAAAATTCGGTGAAGCAGCCAAATCGAATTTTCCAAAAGTTCGCTCATCTCTAATTAGAATCATAAAAAACTATGCATACATACAGTACATGGACACATACCAGAAGGATAACATGAACATAGGGATAGTGTAATGACCGACGTCACGCACAGGGAGGAAAACAGGGAAAGCCCTGCCCAAGGGAGAGGGAAAGGTGGTGACCCCTAACTCACCTTGCGGCTGGCACCTGACTGCCCTGACGTCCCTAGACGGGTTCCTCACCCGTGCGGCGATCACGTGCCTAAACCCTGGCTTTCCCTAATATGAGCCCTGGATAGTGAACAGGCCGGTGGGATCGCTAGTCCACACCACTATCACTAAGAGGGAAACACCAGGGAGAGGACAGACAAAACATACAAACACATACACCCAGGTGGGCGACCACAATAAACCAAAAAGGTCCAACAGGGATCTGGAGGGTAGCGTACTGGACCAACTACCAGCGAACGCAGCAACACAGCTCCAGAAGGTCAGAATAGATGTCCAGGCAGGAAGCTCTATCTCTGGCAACCAGAGAAGTGTGAGAGAGAAATATAAGGAGGTCTGGGAGTGCTGGACAAGGAACAGCTGAGGAGAAGGAGCTACGGATCCCTGAGTGAGCCAAAAGGGTTTGCTAAGCAAACCCAGAAAGCTACCATAAGGAAAACAGCCCTATCTTAAATAGAGCGTGCAGCCAACCGCTGCGACTTCCTGACCCCGGGTATAACGGAGTCAGGCGTGGTCCTCGACACCCTCGTGACAGTACCCCCCTCTCTACGAGGGGCCTCCGGACACTCAGGACCAGGTCTCTCAGGATGAGAGGCATGAAAAACCCGAACTAACCTGTCGGCGTTTACCTCAGACGCAGGAACCCACATTCTTTCCTCGGGACCGTAACCTCTCCAATGCACCAGATATTGAAGAGAGCGGCGGACCCGACGAGAATTAACAATTTTGGATATCTGAAATTCTAGGTTACCATCCACGACAACAGGAGGGGGTGGCAGCGGTGATGGTTCTAGAGGTGGAACATATTTTTTGAGTAACGACTTATGAAAAACATTATGAATTTTAAAAGTCTGAGGTAACTCCAGGCGAAAAGCCACGGGGTTGATGATGGCTACAATTTTGTAAGGGCCAATAAACCTAGGACCCAGTTTCCAAGAGGGAACCTTCAATTTAATATTCCTAGTAGACAACCACACATAGTCATTCACTCCTAGGTCCGGACCTGGCGACCGTCCCTTATCAGCCATGCATTTGTATTTACCTCCCATATTTTTCAAGTTAGCTTGCACCTTCTGCCATACCGATGAAAGAGATGACGAAAACCGTTCCTCTTCGGGAACCCCAGAAGACCCCCCCTCTTTGAAAGTACAGAATTGGGGATGAAAACCATATGCACCAAGAAATGGTGACTTGCCAGTGGATTCCTGACGACGATTATTTATGGCAAACTCAGCTAACGGTAAATATGATGACCACAACTCTTGGTTTTCAGACACAAAACATCTTAGATATGTCTCAAGGTTTTGGTTGGTACGCTCAGTCTGTCCATTCGACTGAGGATGGAAAGCAGAGGAAAAGGACAAGTGTACCCCCAAACGGGAACAAAAAGCTTTCCAAAATTTAGAAATAAACTGGGTACCCCGATCCGAAACAACATCGGAGGGGACCCCGTGAAGCTTCACGATTTCACTGACGAATACCTGAGCAAGAGTCTTAGCATTAGGTAGTGCGGGTAACGCAATGAAGTGTACCATTTTGCTAAACCTGTCCACTACTACCAAAATAACTGTTTTACCCGCAGACAAAGGTAAGTCAGTGATAAAATCCATTGACAGATGTGTCCACGGTCTATTGGGAATGACGAGTGGTAATAGAGACCCTGCAGGACGTGTATGTGAAACTTTTGCGCGCGCACAGGTAGAACAAGAAGACACAAAATCCAATACATCCTGACGCAACCTTGGCCACCAAAAACGACGAGACAATAGTTCCAAGGTTGCTTTACTACCCGGGTGCCCAGCAAGTGCCGAATTATGATGTTCCTTTAATAATTCGAAACGTAAGTTCAACGGTACAAACAATTTCTCTGAGGGGCAAGAGACCGGGGCGTCCCCCTGGGCCTCTAACACCTTCCCCTCCAAAACAGAGTGTACCGCAGAAACAACCACTCCTCTTTGAAGAATGGGTACCGGATCACTCACATTACCCCCTCCAGGGAAACAACGAGATAGTGCATCAGCCTTGGTGTTCTTTGCCCCAGGACGATAGGTAATCACAAAGTTAAACCTGGTAAAAAATAGCGACCACCTAGCCTGTCTAGGGGTGAGACGCTTAGCTGATTCGAGGTACAGAAGATTTTTGTGGTCCGTAATCACAGTGACGGGGTGGACTGCCCCCTCTAAGAAATGACGCCACTCCTCAAACGCAAGTTTAATAGCTGATAGTTTCCTATTGCCAATATCGTAGTTCTTTTCTGCTGCAGATAGTTTTTTAGAAAAGAAAGCACAAGGACGCCATTTGCCAGGAGACGGACCCTGAGACAGCACCGCCCCCACTCCCACCTCTGACGCATCGACTTCAACAATAAAAGGCTGAGAGACATCAGGTTGGACCAGTACAGGTGCTGAGGTAAACCTCTCTTTTAGAGAGGAAAAAGCAACTTTAGCGGCGTCAGACCATTTAGAAAAATCAGTCCCCTTCCTAGTCATGTCAGTAAGCGGTTTTACAATAAGTGAATAATTTTTAATGAATTTCCTATAGAAATTCGCGAAGCCCAAGAACCGTTGTAGTGCTTTGAGGTTCTCAGGAAGATCCCAATCTAAAATTGCCTGGACCTTCCTAGGATCCATACGGAAACCTGACGCAGATAAAAAATAACCCAGGAATTGTATCTCCTGAACGGCGAAGACACATTTTTCAATTTTAGCATATAATTCATTCGTCCGTAGGACCTGCAGTACTTGTCTGACATGCACCTCATGTGTTTTCAGATCAGACGAATAAATTAAAATATCATCTAGGTATATTACCACAAACCTGCCGATTAGATGACTAAAAATGTCATTAACGAAATGTTGAAAGACGGCAGGAGCATTGGTCAGACCGAAAGGCATAACTAGATTTTCATAATGCCCCTCAGGGGTGTTAAACGCTGTCTTCCACTCATCCCCCTCCTTAATACGAATCAGATTGTAGGCACCCCTAAGATCAAGTTTGGAGAACCACCTAGCACCCGCAATCTGATTAAACAGGTCAGGAATGAGAGGAAGAGGGTATGGGTCTCGGATGGTTATCTGATTTAATTCGCGAAAATCTAAGCAAGGACGCAGGCCCCCATCTTTCTTTTTAACGAAGAAAAACCCTGCAGCCACGGGTGAAGAAGAGGGTCTGATGTGTCCCTTAGCCAAGCTCTCAGAGATATAATCTTTCATGGCTTGTCTCTCTGGACCCGAAAGATTATATAACCTGGTCTTGGGTAATTTTGCGCCGGGAATAAGGTTAACCGGCAATCATAAGGACGATGAGGTGGTAACTTCTGACAACCCTTTTCAGAAAAAACATCCTCAAAGTCCGAAATAAATGTAGGTAGGGTAGTTATGGAGGCGACTAAGCAATTGCTATTTAAGCAATTTTCTCTGCACTGCTCACTCCACTCCAATATCTCCCTGGCCTGCCAATCCACCACTGGATTGTGCGCTACCAACCAGGGAAGACCCAGCACTACCGGAGTGGGAAGCCCCTCCAGAACATAACCTGAAAGCATCTCATTATGGTGGTCCCCTACCCGAAGGTGTAAATTATGAACAATGTGCGTGAGGTTTCTCTGAGACAGGGGAGCAGAATCAATAGCGAATATGGGAATGGGTCTCTGTAAAGTACAGAGAGACAAACCCAAAGTGCGGGCAAAATGGGCATCTATCAAATTTACCCCTGCTCCACTGTCTAGAAAGAAAGAAATAGTCTCCGTCTTATCACCAAAAATAATAACCGCTGGCAACACAAATTGCGATGTACGTATGGAGGAAACGTATACCCCCCGGCTGACATCCTCCACACAGCCTGGGGTTAGTAGATTTTCCGACGGTCTTTTGTTTCTGAGGAAAGAAGGACAGACATTAATGAAATGACCCCTCTCCCCACAAAAAAAACAAACCCCACGCCTACGGCGAGCCTCAGGAGGACGGACCTGACGAGTAGTTCCTCCTAGCTGCATAGGCTCGTCTAAGTCCGTACAGACTAACTGCTGCTTGGGAGGGGTTACCAATTGCTCCGGTTTTTTCAACCTGACCCTAAGGCGTCTATCTATTCGGATAGAAAGGGACATAACCGCATCAAGGGAAAAGGGGGTCTCATATAATGCAAGCGCATCCTTAACCCTTTCGGATAACCCAGAGCAGAACTGACTCCAGAGAGCCGGGTCGTTCCATTGGGTATCCGTAGCCCACCTACGGAATTCAGAGCAATATTCCTCTACCGGCCGCTCTCCTTGTAAGAGTCTCCGTAATCTTGATTCAGCCAGGGCGACTCGGTCAGGGTCATCATATATGAGACCCAAGGCCCCGAAAAACTCATCCACTGACCGAAGAGCCTGGGAATCAGTAGGTAAAGAGAACGCCCAGGACTGCGGATCCCCCTGCAGCAGGGAAATAACAACCCCCACCCGCTGATCTTCATTACCAGAGGAGTAAGGGCGCAGTTTAAAATATAACTTACAGGCCTCACGGAATGTCAAAAACCTGTCCCTTCCCCCAGAAAATCTGTCAGGGAGAGGGACCTTGGGTTCCGCAACAACCTGGTTACCAGTAGCAACCGCTGGGCTTGCAGTCAGTTGTAATTGCTGCTGTTGCTGGAGGACCGACGCCTTCAATCCTGCCACCTCCAAAGACAGGCCATGAAATTGTTTGGACAGAGCAGCAATTTGATCCATACTGGATTCTAAGTAGGTAAAAAAAATTTTTTTTTTTTTTACCTACACAAAATAATGGCCAGAGATAATGTAATGACCGACGTCACGCACAGGGAGGAAAACAGGGAAAGCCCTGCCCAAGGGAGAGGGAAAGGTGGTGACCCCTAACTCACCTTGCGGCTGGCACCTGACTGCCCTGACGTCCCTAGACGGGTTCCTCACCCGTGCGGCGATCACGTGCCTAAACCCTGGCTTTCCCTAATATGAGCCCTGGATAGTGAACAGGCCGGTGGGATCGCTAGTCCACACCACTATCACTAAGAGGGAAACACCAGGGAGAGGACAGACAAAACATACAAACACATACACCCAGGTGGGCGACCACAATAAACCAAAAAGGTCCAACAGGGATCTGGAGGGTAGCGTACTGGACCAACTACCAGCGAACGCAGCAACACAGCTCCAGAAGGTCAGAATAGATGTCCAGGCAGGAAGCTCTATCTCTGGCAACCAGAGAAGTGTGAGAGAGAAATATAAGGAGGTCTGGGAGTGCTGGACAAGGAACAGCTGAGGAGAAGGAGCTACGGATCCCTGAGTGAGCCAAAAGGGTTTGCTAAGCAAACCCAGAAAGCTACCATAAGGAAAACAGCCCTATCTTAAATAGAGCGTGCAGCCAACCGCTGCGACTTCCTGACCCCGGGTATAACGGAGTCAGGCGTGGTCCTCGACACCCTCGTGACAGATAGCAATCATAAGAAACTGTACATACATACATGACTGTATATCAGAAGGATAACATATTCATAAGGATTCTAATTAGAAAAAACTATACACATATACATAGACATGTACCGGAAATATGACATTTACAGGGAAAAAAGTTATATGTTACAGGGGAAAATGAAGAAAATCATCTTCGTACTCCTCCCAGTATTCTATGTCTGAAAGGAGTCAATGAGGCATAGCCCAAGTGCTTTATCTAAGAAGCCTACATACTGTAGTTTCCAATTCAGTGTTTGCACCACTTTACTTATTTAACTTACTTATATAGCGCCAACATATTCCACAACGCTTTACAGACATTATCCTCACTCACTGTCCCCAGTGGAGCTCACCATCTAAGTTCCTTATCAGTATGTTTTTGGAGTGTGGGAGGAAACTGGAACACCCGGAGGAAACCCAGCAAGCACAGGAGAACATACAAACTTCATGCCGAAGTTGTTTTTGACCAGCTCTACAAGGCACCAGTGCTAACCACTGAGCCACCACGCTGCCCACTTTTCATGTGTACCCCTTTTTAAAGAACGACCGCCCTATTGATGTTGTGATAATGTGATTGTTTATACAACCAGTGTTGTACAATGAGTTTACATGTCATATACAATGTATGCGACAAATCCATTTTATCATGCTTCATTATTATATGTGAAGCGATGAGAGGCTACCGATACCCGATGTGCTGAACTAATAAGTTATAAGACTCTATCTATCCTAGTATTGGGTCAGTTTCAAAAAACATAATGGACTATCCAATATTACTGCCCAATATTACATAGGAATGTAAGAAGATTATCCGAGACAAGGAGCCAACCACTGTGGGATTACTGCATGGCATGCACTGCACATTCTGCCTTGTTGTATCACTATGTATCTCTGCAGGTATACTTGGAGGTCAGGACTCTCGGGAAGTTGGGTGACAGCCCCAGATGGAACAGTAATGTTAGCTTATATAGGCTGTCACTAAGAATTTTGATCATCACAACTCAGGACTCATAGACAAGATTGTATTATGGCTCAGTATATCATTCTACTATACAGTGTATAGCGCAGACAGGGGGCTGTGGGTCCATCTGTATGTCTTCAATTTCACATTGAGGAAAAGAGAATTTTTCATATGGGATACTAGAGGATAAAATGCACTAGTGCCATGTCCCATCAGAACACTGCTTCTAGAGGGAAGTGTATTTTCATTATATATAATATTAACGCTTGAAAATTTCCAATAAAATTTGAATAAAGAAGGAGTCAGTTAAAGTACTATGCAAATAGTCAGGCAAATGATTCATTATTACTACCTACTGTTAAGATTTTTTCCCCCTCCAAAGTTATGCAGTGTAATTAAGATTTTGGAATGATAAAGCTATCTTTAAACATCTGAGCCTGAATGTCTACATTTATCATCGAAACAGTAAATGTGTCAATAAATCTCCATCTTTTTAAGATCTTGTCATTCCTAACAGAGCTCTGTGATTTAGAAAAAGCTTGTTAAGGAATTCATCAAATTGTGAGAAACATCAGTTCTGGATATATAATTATTCTTTGTTTTATGTCGAATATCTGAAAGGTTTAGATGTTGCTGTGTAATCACATTCTAAAATAGCAGTCAGACAGGCATGGCAATGAAAGAAGGAAGAGTGAAAAATATTGTGCGCAGCTGATAAAATGCATGTAAATGATCTCTTGATCAAAATGAAATAGGCAAAAAGATGACAAAAGAGTTGGGCTAATCTATTTCTATATCACACAATGTAATCCTCAAATAGCCTGTCTCATCAAAATGAACCCTATATAATACAGAGAGGTCCTCTACCGTATGTTAGCCAGAGCAGAAAGCTGCTGCAAACTCAACTCAAAGGAGTCAGGAGGACCCTGAATCATATGGTCTCCCTTTCACTTCAATGGGCCCCATGTAATACCACATGTTCACAGTAGTGGTCACTTAAGTTGAGATGTGCAGGCACTTGCAGGTTTTCCTGATTGTAACAGATGATCACCAGGGACTTCATTTGGATGACCTGTGACAATATCCAGTGGATATCCATTTCCCCATTTTGCTAGTTTGGACAAACCATTGTATGTGAATATTTAAAAAATATGAACACCATTGACCTAGCTGACTAATTGAAAATTTTCTATAGAAGAGCAAATCTTTTAAAATTTCAAGTTTAAAAAGCTATGTACATCTTCTCGCTATGTACACCTTGCATTTTACGCATTTGGGACAAAAAATAATTTTTTAAATTGGTCTTTCTAAAAATATTTAGCCGTTAAGGGTTAACTGTTTTTCTAGCTGTGTGCATCCTACTTTCACTTTCACTTTGTGCCGTCCATCTAATAACCTATCTCTAAATTACTAAGAGGTCATAAACACTTATTTAATGTTTCCTTTACACTGGATGACGATCTAGCAATTTGTCGGGAAAGCGTTCCTTCACGACAATCTGCTGATCGCTAGCGGAGGAGACCTCTGCATTTACATGCACTTATCTCCTCCAGAGTACAGGGAGGAGTGATCGCTAATGCCATCGCTTTTCCCCATACTGTCTCATTGTTTCCCAGCAGCAGATTGTGTTTACACAGAACGATCTGCCACTGGGAAAAGATGATCTTTTGTGCTGCACAGAAGATACAATTACCCAATGAAGAGCACTTTGCTCATTCATCAGGTAATCGGCAGTGCATTTACACCGCAAGATCATCGTTAACAAGCGATACTAGTAGCACTGGTTAGCGATGATCATTTCAATTGTCGTCCCGTGTAAAGGGCCCACAAGCCACATTCTTATCAGTAAGATAAGGATTTAGCTTTGAGTTTTTATAAGGTCAGACAGCAGAGATAAGGAGCCCATCAGCTCCCTGTCTGTGTCACGGCGTGGTGTGGGTAGTAAACTTCACAACGAACACAAGAGGGAAGGGAAAGGGTACTAGGCCTGGAAAATAAGGAAAGGAGAAAGTTCACCACCTAGTGAATCCTTAAACCGAGCCCTGACTACTATCAGTATGAACAGACCTTAATGGTAGGAATGCTCATAAGCAGGAACCTAGAGCCCTATCTGACCCTAAAGGGCCCTGGAAATAGTGTCAGGACAAAGAAGTCCTGTTCCTTCCCAGCTGAAACAACAGGAGACTCCCTCCGGCCTAATACCAAAAGATAGGGGAATACCACAAACAAGAAATAAGGAAAAGACACTTAAACTCCGAAGTTAACACCAGCACTTCCACAAATAAAAAGGAGCTATCAACCACATAGCATGATGGGTAACACCAGATTAAATAGAGGAGTTGTAATGACCACTTAAGCTACACCTGAGACAAGAGGTGTGGTCATACCCAGCAACAATACAGAAACAAGTGAAACCAAAGAGGCTGTCAGATCACATCTTGTGCAGCCAGTCTCTTAGATCATCTGACCCCTGTCACGAGAGTGACAGTACCCCCCCTTCTACGGGTGCCCTCCGGACACCCAGGACCGACTTTATCCGGATGAGCTCTGTGAAAGGCTTTCACCAGACAACTAGCATTAACGTCGGCTGCTGGAACCCACATCCTCACCTCTGGTCCGTAACCCCTCCAGTGAAGGAGATACTGGAGGGATATACGGAGAATTCGAGAGTCAACTATCCTTGGGATCTGAAATTCCAGATTACCGTCCACCATGACAGGAGCGGGAGGCAAGGAGGACGGTTCAACAGGTTCGACATATCTCTTCAACAACGACTTATGGAACACATTATGAATTTTCAAAGCCTGAGGAAGTTCAAGACAAAAGGCTACCGGGTTAATAATGGCAGTGATCTTATATGGACCAATAAACCTTGGACCCAACTTCCAAGAAAGTACTTTCAACTTAATGTTTCTTGTGGACAGCCACACAGAATGACCCACTCTCAGGCCCAGACCATTCATACGTCTCTTGTCAGCCATCCGTTTATACTTGTTGCCCATTTTTCAGATTATTTTGAATAGGAAGAGGAAAATCGTTCCTCTTCAGGTATACCAGAAGTCTCCGTACTAGAAAATGTGCCAAATTGCAGGTGGAACCCATATGCCCCAAAAAACGGCGACTTATCAGTGGCCTGCTGTCTACAGTTATTTATGGCAAACTCGGCTAAAGACAAAAATGAAGACCACGCCTCCTGGTTCTCCGAGACAAAACATCTCAAATAAGTCTCCATATTCTGATTAGTGCGTTCAGTCTGTCCATTCGACTGAGTATGAAAGGCCGAAGAGAAGGACAATTTTTCGCCCAGACGAGTACAGAACGCCTTCCAGAATTTGGAAACAAACTGAGTCCCCCTATCAGCCACCACATCACAAGGAATGCTATATATCAACAAACACTTGTGCAAGAGTTTTAGCATTAGGTAGACCTGGCAATGCTATAAAGTGTGCCATCTTACTATAGCGATCAACAACCACCAAAATCACAGTTTTTCCTGAAGAATTAGGTAAATCTATGATCAAATCCATGGATAAATGAGTCCAAAGTTGGGACGGGATGGGCAATGGAAGTAAAGATCCGGAAGGCCGAGTATGTGTCACCTTAGCACGTGCACAAGTACTACAAGCAGACACATAGTCCTCAACACACTTACGCGACCCCGGCCACCAGAATCTATGAGAAATGTGATCGACAGTGGATCTGCTCACAGGGTGTCCTGTGAGGACCGTACAGTCATGTTCCTCAAACACCTTGTGACGTAAATCAGAAGGAACAAACAACTTCCCTGGAGAAAAATAATCCGGTGCATCTTCCTGGGCCTCCCACACCTCTGCCTCAAGGTCAGGATATAGGGTAGATATAACTACCCCTTCAGACAATATTGGACCAGGATCTTTCGAATCACACTCCCGGGAAAGCTACGCAATAAAGCATCAGCCTTGACGTTCTTAACCCCAGGGCGATAGGCGACGATGAAATTAAATCTGATAAAAAACAACGACCATCTGGCCTGCCTTGGGTTCAGTCGTTTAGCCGGCTCCAGGTAAGCCAGATTTTTGTGATCAGTAACCACAGTAATGGGATGAATTGCTCCTTCCAACCAATGACGCCACTCCTCAAAAGCCAACTTAATGGCCAGCAACTCTCTATTACCCACGTCATAATTCCTCTCTGCAGCCGAGAGCTTCTTAGAGAAGAATGCACATTTACTAGGTGAAGGACCCTGCGACAAGACTGCTCCTACACCTACCTCGAATACGTCAACTTCCACAATGAATGGCTGTGACACATCCGGTTGCACCAGTATAGGAGCAGAAGCAAGGCATTCCTTCACCGCAGAAAAAGCTAATGCCACATCAGACCAGACTGAGACATCCGAACCTTTCCTAGTCATGTCCGTTAAAGGTTTAACCACAGTAGAGTAGTTCAAAATGAATTAACGGTAGTAGTTGGTGAACCCCAAAAAAACCGCATAAGCGCTTTCAGATTTTCGGGTCGATCCCAGTCCAACACAGCACGGACTTTCTCTGGATCCATACGAAAACCTGAAGATGATGAGGGCAGAGCCTGACCGCTGAACGAGATGGAGGTCTGAGCTCCTGCTCCATAGACCCGTGCCTACCTACAAAAAGGCACCCCAAACTGAGCAAAAATTGGGAAGATCGGGAGAGACAGGCTGAAGGAACACCCTACAACCCCTAAACACAAGAAGGGGCAGACAGAGATGGATTGATATGTGAGGAAAAAGCTGGCACTCTCACCAGCGTGCACAAACAAGATGGTGCCGCATAATTCTCTACCTGACTCTGAGGATGAGGAGGACAGGGAGGACTCACAAGTAGTGATGGACGAACATCGGCTGGGACGTTTCACAAATGCGAACGCGCGTTCAAGATCAGATGTTCGTGAACCGCGCGTTCGCGGTGGGCCCCGTTCACTTTAATGGCAGGCGAACCTGAAAAACCTTCAGGTCATATTTGCAGCCACCAAATACTTACTAGAAGTGCACAAATAGTCCCACAACATGGACAGTGACATACCAGAGGGGGATCAATGGCAAAAATTCCCACAAAAAATATGTATTTTAAGCAGGGGACATTTTTATTCGTCTTAAAGGGGAACTCTCAAAAATGTGGCCTGCTGGAGCCTAGAAAATGTTTATTTTAGGCCACAGGAGTACAGGCCCTAAAAATTAGGCATTCACCTGACAGAAAAGAACAAGTGATTATATGACTGGAGGTATATTAGACGGTCACTGGATAACAATTTTACTCTAGTCCAGTGGAGTACAGGCCCCAAAAATTAGGCATGCAACCTGACAGAAAAGTACAAGTGATTATGTGGCTGGAGGTACATTAGGTGGTCAGTGGATAACAATTTTACTGTAGGCCAGTGGAGTACAGGCTCTCAAAATTAGGCATTCACCTGACAGAAAAGAACAAGTGATTATGTGGCTGGAGGTATATTAGACGGTCAGTGTACAACGATTTTACTGTAGGCCAGTGGAGTACAGGCCCCAAAAATTAGGCATTCACCTGACAGAAAAGAACAGGTGATTATGTGGCCGGAGGTACATTAGGTGGTCACCGAATAACAATTTTACTGTTGGCCAGTACAGGCCCCAAAAATTAGGCATTCACCTGACAGAAAAGAACAAGTGATTATGTGGCTGGAGGTTATATTATACGGACAGTGGATAACAATTTCACTGTAGGCCAGTACAGGCCCCAAAAATTAGGAATTCACCTGATAGAAAAGAACTTGTGATGATGTAGCTGGAGATACAACAGACGGTCACCATCTAAAAAATTTACTGTAGGCCAGTACAGGCCCCAAAAATTAGGCATTCACATGACAGAAAAGAACTAGTGATTATGTGTCTAGAAGTATATTAGGCGGTCACTGGATAAACATTTTACTGTAGGCCACTGGAGAAGAGGCCCCAAAAATGTGGCTTTCACCTGACAGAAAAAGGCCTTTTATGCCACTGTATATACATTAGATAAAGACCATTCTTTGTTCTGGGTAGTGGTGTATATGTGTGGGCTGGCATGAGGAAATTCAATTACACGTGGTCATCACAGGTGTTAAATTTCTCCGAGATCCATGCTTCATTCATTTTTAGAAATGTGAGGTAGTCCACACTGTTGTGAGCTAGGCGAGTGCACTTATCAGTCACGATCCCCCCTGCTGCGCTGAACGTCCTTTCGGACAGGACACTCGACGAGGGGCAAGCCAAGAGTTCCATGGCAAATTGTGCCAGTTCTGGCCACAGGTCAAGCCTGCACACCCAGTAGTACAGGGTTCCTTGCTTCTCAGAGCGTCCACGTCGGCCGTTAACCCAATGTAGTTGGACACAACGTCTAGTCGTTCCCTGAGTCTGGATCTGGAGGGCGGCTGTCGATGGGTTGGCTGCACGAATGATCTCGTATCCGAAGTGACCAACACATCTTCAAACTGCCCTCTTCTTGCAGGTGCGGTAGGATTAGTACCCACACCTGTTTCACTGTGGGTGGAAATTCCTCTGCCAACGCCCGCAACAGCAGAATGCAGCATCTCTCGCAGCAAGGCCTGGAAATGCTGCATTCTGCCAGCCCTCTGTAATGCTGGTAACATGTCCACCATTTTGTGTTTGTACCGGGGGTCTAAGTACGTTGCCATCCAGTACTGGTCCTTGCCCTTTATGCATTTTATACAGGGGGTCTCTCTTCAAACTCTGGAGCATGAAGGCCCCTATTTGTACTAAATTGGAAGCGGTGGAGCGCCCTGGCTCCTGCTAATCGCCTAGGAGAATTTCGTCCTCGGTCTCCTCCCCCCAGGTACAGACACCAGGGATATCCGAAAAGTTTAAAGTCCCCCTCAAAGCCTGCTCTTCTTGCTCCTCCTCCTCCTCCAGCCACCATCCTCCTCCTCCTCCTCCTCTTCACGCTCCTGCTGACTTGTCTCAGATGGAGTTGCCCCCCCTGGAAATTCATTCAGCATTGCGACTTCCTCATCTTCCAGCTCCTGCTCCTCGATGGCTTAATCAATGACGCAACGCAATGCACACTCCAGAAAGAAGGCGTAAGGTACGATGTCACTGATGGCGCCCTGGCTGCGACTGACCAGTTTGGTGATCTCATCAAATGGCTGCAGAAGTCTGCATGCGTCGCGAATGAGCAGCCACTGGCGCGGTGAAAAGAAACCAAGCTCCCAGAACCTGTCCTGCTGCAGAGTTCGTACAGGTAGTCGTTAACGGCATGTTGCTGCTGGATCAGCCTATGAAGCATATACAAGGTGGAGTTCCAGCGCGGTGGGCTGACACAAATCAGACGTCTGACAGGCAGGTGGTGTTGCCGCTGAATGTCAGCAAGGCGAGCCATGGCCGTGTAAGATCTTCTAAAATGGCCAGAGATTTTCCTGGCCTGCCGCAAGACATCCTGGACCCCGGGGTATTTGGCAACAAACCGCTGCATGACTAAGTTCAGGATGTGTGCCATGCACGTCACGTGTGTCATTTTGCCCTGTTTCAGCACGCTCAGCAGATTGGTACCGTTGTCGCACACCACTTTACCAACTGTCAAATTGAGCGGGTTTAGCCACTGATCGGCCTGTGACCGCAGAGCTGAAAGCAGTGACGGACCGGTGTGGCTCTTGGCTTCCAGGCACAACAGCAGCAGCACAGCATGGCAAATCAATATTTGTTGTTAGCAGGTATATCAAAACCCTTAATCAGTATTTTGTGGAAGCAGGTATAACAATCCCCTTAATCAGTATTCTGTGGAAGCAGGTATATCGCACCCCTCAATCAGTATTTTGTGGAAGCAGGTATATAGAACCCCTTAATCAATATTTGGTGGAAGCAGGTATATCGCACCCCTCAATCTGTATTTTGTTGAAGCAGGTATAGTAAACCCCTTAATCAGTATTTTGTGGAAGCAGGTATATTGCACCTTTCAATCTGTATTTTGTGTAAGCAGGTATATAGAACCCCTTAATCAATATTTGGTGGAAACAGGTGTATCGCAGGCCTCAATCAATATTTGTTGGAAGCAGGTATATCAATCCCCTTAATCAGTATTTTGTGGAAGCAGGCATATCAAACCCCTTAATCAGTATTTTGCGGAAGCAGGTATATCGCACCCCTCAATCAGTATTTTGTGGAAGCAGGTTTATCAAACCCCTTAATCAGTATTTTGTGGAAGCAGGTGTATCGCAGGCCTCAATCAATATTTGGTGGAAGCAGGTATATCAATCCCCTTAATCAGTATTTTGTGGAAACAGGTATATCGCACCCCTCAATCTGTATTTTGTGGAAGCAGGTATATAGAACCCCTTAATTAATATTTGGTGGAAGCAGGCATATTGCACCCCTCAATAAGTATTTCATGGAAGCAGGTATATCAAATCCCTGAATCAATATTTTGTGGAAGCAGGTATATTGCACTCCTCAATCAGTTTTTTGGTTGGCAGCAGGTATATCACACTTGTTGCAAATAGTTGTTCCAATAACTCTTGTCCCTCTATATAACTGCGATATCGCAGCATAACTGCACACAACCGCTGCACAATACAAATGCACTTTATACTTTCTATGTTAGAAAGTATATTATAGGTATATCTCACCCCTCAATAATTTTTTTTTGGGGCAACAGGTATATCACAACAGTTGCAATTAGTTATTCCAATAGCGTTTGTCCCTGATGGATGTGTCATGGGTCAAAGTTTGGCACAATGCAAAAGAATATGGCGCATGCGAACATCGCCATAAGTTCGCATGTTCGGCGAATCGCGAACGAGCAAAGTTCGCCGCGAAATGACCGCCAGGCGAACCGCAAGGCCATCTCTACTCACAAACAGAAGAAAATGCCATGCTAACAAGGTCCTTCTTGAAAGAATTCCTCTCCAAAGCGTTAGCCCCCTTGCTGCAGGAGGTGAGAGATATGCTCCATGACATGCGGTCGCTAGGCCAGAGGGTGGAAACTCTGGAGGCTTACCAGGGTCAGCTTACCAGGCTTACCAGGGCCAGCTAACAGAACACAGTACTGTGATAGCTAAACATCTGGGGACCCAAATAGACTCCCTCATTAATGCCTTCCTCCTTATAGAGGATCAGGAGAACAGGAATAGAAGGAAAAGATTGAAGGGTCTGCCAGAAACTATTGAACCCAACGCCCTACAAGCAGCTGCACTACAAATTTTCACTGACATACTTGGAGAAGAGAGAGCACAGCATATTACTATAGAAAGGATCCACAGGTCCTTGCGCCCGGGCCCAGGAAAGGGAGACCCGCCGCGTGATGTGGTCTGCGACCTACTTAGTTTCCGGGACACTACGGCCCTGCTCCAAGCAGCAAAAGGGAGGAAAGAACTGTTACATGACGGTGCTGCAGTCCAGCTGTACCAAGATATAGCTCCCTCTACACTAAATAAAAGGCACATCCTTAAGCCCCTTACAGAATACCTGAGGGGCCACAAAATAATGTACTGCTGGCTCTATCCCTTTGGCCTCACCTTCAGAAAAGAGGGAAAACGGTACACGGTCTGGATACCATCGGATCTGCAATAAATATGGACCCACCTTGGAACTCATCCCATACATATAGACTCCTAGCTACCATTAGATAGCACAGCAATGAAGCTACCCCAACTACCTAGGATGGAACCATGGTCGGTGGTCACCAAGCACAAGTCGCTGAACGACAGGAGAAGGGACTGAATTTACCATCTTACTCAGATAATATGAGCCTCTTCCCTTTATATGCCTCCTCTATCCCTCCTCTTTTTCATCATTTAACTGCCTGTCCTTCTTCCTTTCCATCATCTCATTATCTCTTTATCTCACTCTCATCAATACTTAAACTCTAATTGAAGAGTCTACTGTGTACCCTCTCCTGCCTCCATAAGAGCATGACCCCGCAGTGCCATAGCCTCTAAATTGAGACCACGAGTGAGGAGTCTCTTTACCATACTTAGGTCTACTAAATAGCGGGGCCATGCTATAAATCAATGCTATTAATCTATGCTATTAATCAATGGGGTATCTACACTGCTCAAAAAAATAAAGGGAACACTTAAACAACACAATGTAACTCCAAGTCAATCACACTTCTGTGAAATCAAACTGTCCACTTAGGAAGCAACACTGAGTGACAATCAATTTCACATGCTGCTGTGCAAATGGGATAGACAACAGGTGAAAATTATAGGCAATTAGCAAGACACCCCCAATAAAGGAGTGGTTCTGCAGGTGGTGAACACAGATCTCTTCTCAGTTTCTATGCTTCCTGGCTGATGTTTTGGTCACTTTTGAATGCTGGCGGTGCTTTCACTCTAGTGGTAGCATGAGACGGAGTCTACAACCCACACAAGTGGCTTAGGTAGTGCAGCTTATCCAGGATGGCACATCAATGCGAGCTGTGGCAAGAAGGTTTGCTGTGTCTGTCAGCGTAGTGTCCAGAGCATGGAGGCGCTACCAGTAGACAGGCCAGTACATCAGGAGACGTGGAGGAGGCCGTAGAAGGGCAACAACCCAGCAGCAGGACCGCTACCTCCGCCTTTGTGCAAGGAGGAACAGGAGGAGCACTGCCAGAGCCCTGCAAAATGACCTCCAGCAGGCCACAAATGTGCATGTGTCTGCTCAAACGGTCAGAAACAGACTCCATGAGGGTGATATGAGGGCCCGACGTCCACAGGTGGGGGTTGTGCTTACAGCCCAACACCGTGCACGACGTTTGGCATTTTCCAGAGAACACCAATATTGGCAAACTCGCCACTGGCGCCCTGTGCTCTTCACAGATGAAAGCAGGTTCACACTGAGCACATGTGACAGACGTGACAGAGTCTTGAGACGCCGTGGAGAACGTTCTGCTGCCTGAAACATCCTCCAGCATGACCGGTTTGGCATTGGGTCAGTAATGGTGTGGGGTGGCATTTCTTTGGAGGGCCGCACAGCCCTCCATGTGCTCGCCAGAGGTAGCCTGACTGCCATTAGGTACCGAGATGACATCCTTAGACCCCTTGTGAGACAATATGCTGGTGCGGTTGGCCCTGGATTCCTCCTAATGCAAGACAATGCTAGACCTCATGTGGCTGGAGTGTGTCAGTAGTTCCTGCAAGACGAAGGCATTGATGCTATGGACTGGCCCGCCCGTTCCCCAGACCTGAATCCAATTGAGCACATCTGGGACATCATGTCTCGCTCTATCCACCAACGTCACGTTGCACCACAGACTGTCCAGGAGTTGGCAGATGCTTTAGTCCAGGTCTGGGAAGAGATCCCTCAGGAGACCGTCTGCCACCTCATCAGGAGCATGCACAGGCGTGGTAGGGAGGTCATACAGGCACGTGGAGGCCACACACACTACTGAGCCTCATTTTGACTTGTTTTAAGGACATTACATCAAAGTTGGATCAGCCTGTAGTGTGTTTTTCCACTTTAATTTTGAGGGTGACTTCAAATCCAGACCTCCATGGGTTGAAAAATTTGATTTCCATTTTTTTATTTTTGTGTGATTTTGTTGTCAGCACATTCAACTATGTAAAGAACAAAGTATTTCAGAAGAATATTTAATTAATTCAGATCTAGGATGTGTTATTTTTGTGTTCCCTTTATTTTTTTGAGCAGTGTATAAACCTAAGATACTCCTGTTTCTTATGGTATTCCCTCTATATCTTCTCACCTTACTTCTCTATGTTACAAATTAGCTTACTAACTGCCATAACTCATATAAGTCCTACAGAAGCTATATTTACCTCCCGCGGAGGATAATTGTGTTCTGTCCTCATATGTCTAAACCCCAAGAGGGAAACATACTTACTATTTTTCTTTTTTCTCTTTTTCTTTTTTTTCTTTTTTCGATGGTGCACAGGTCTGCGGTGCCAGATCAGGAGGTTTATTAACCACCCTCTGCCTATGCACACTCACTCAAACCTAAATGGAAGGCATTAGTTTCTGATCCTTGCCTTCTACCCCCAACAGTGTTAGGTGGCTCACCATATGGATGGCCACAATTGTTATCTTTAACAGACTGAGTGTTTGTTTTGAGTTTAAAAACGTACAGGTTATTTTTTTATTTTATACCCTTATACAGGTCACTCCGGGGAACAACGACATCAATAGGCGCATCCGCAACCACGCATCATCATCATGGCAACTTTAACCACTACCTCCTTTAATGTCAGAGGCTTTAACACACCGCAAAAAAAGATCTCAGGGATTTACTCTCCTGAGGAAATTCAAATCAGACATTTGCTTCCTGCAGGAGACCCACCTGAAAAACAACAGAATTCCTAAACTACCACTCACATATTACAACCATTGGTTTCACATACAAAACATCTGCAAGAGGAGCTAGCATAGCTATAGCTAAACAGGTACCATTTGAACTCATTCTGACACAGTCAGACCCAGATGGAAGATTTGTCTCACTAGCTAGTCTGTATGCACCAAATAGCAAACAACACACGTGGATTAAAAACACGTTAGCCAAGTTCCAAGCCTTTGCTGAAGGCATTCGCTTCAAAGGTGAAGATTTAGATAAATCTCTTGATCCCACTATAGACACATCTAGGGGGACTTCAACCGCCTCACAAAAGACATTGGGGAACATCCAAAAAGTGCTAAGGGAATATCACCTAGTAGACTCATGGAGAACCCTATACGCTTCCACTAAAGACTTCACATTTTACTCGCAAGTCCATCACACATATCAGATATTAGATTATATATTCATCTCTGATAATCAACTAGACATGCTTCAGCGATCAGTCATTGGCTCCATAACTATATCAGATCATGCTCCAGTATCAACATCTATATCCTTCTCCTCCCTTCCTGTCAGAGAATGGACCTGGCATCTAAACAAGACCCTACTAGATTCAGAAGAAGCTCTGAAAAACATCACTTACAAACTTTCCTTATATTTCCAAGATAACACCCCGATAGACACCTCACAGGCCACAGTTTGGGAGGTACACAAAGCTTATATCAGAGGAGAATTTGTGGCGTTAGGCACTAAGATAAAAAAAGACAGGTAAAAAATTCTAAACTCGTTATTGTCCCAAATTGCATCACTGGAAACCATTCAGAAACAATCTAAAGCGAGAAATATGCAAACAGATCTGTCTGCTCTGCGCCAGAAATAAAAATAATTACTTAATATCAAATGCGCCAAAGCGTATCAATATACAAGTTTTAAATACTATGCACATGGGGACAAAGGTTACAAATTGATGATTCAATTAATTAAAAAGCGGAAAAACTCCAAATATATAAAAAGTATAAAGACTCGCACGGGGCCCATAACCAACGAGACTAGAAATATTGTGGCAGAGTTTAGACATTTTTATCAACAACTATACAACAGTCCGTCCCAATTAACAGAAGATATAGCCCACTCAAAAATAGATCAATTCCTTTCCAACCTTAACCTACCCTTGTTATCCCCCGTCACAGCAGAAGAAATATCCGACATTATCATATCTATGCCCCATGGGAAAGCACCAGGTCCTGACGGACTACCTGCCGGGTACTATAAGAAACTTTTGCCCATTCTACTCCCTCATATTACCGCATGGTGCCAATCACTAATGATGGGAACAACCCTTCCAAAACAGGCCCTAGAGGCGACTATTACTGTCTTAGCTAAAGAGGGAAAAGATGATATGGTCTGTAGCAACTATAGGCCCATTTCTCTTCTTAACCTGGATGAAAAGATATGGGCAAAAATTTTGGCAAATAAACGGAATAAAATAATCCCTAAAATACGGTAATACACCCAGACCAAGCAGGGTTTGCGACAAGTAGAGAGGGAAACTTCCACTCTTGCAGAGTACTAAGTGCAATCAAATTAGCAACTGATAACAAACTTCCCCTCATTCTGCTCAGCACAGACGCCGAAAAAGCGTTTGATCGAATAAACTGGGTATTTATACAACGTGCCCTGCACAGATTTGGAATACCAGACCCCTTCATTAAAGCTATAATGATATTGCCCTAGTGCCAGAGTAAGGGTTAATGGCACGCTATCAACACCCTTTGATATTGGTAACTATGACCAATTATTTTCATCATTACCATGGAGACCTTATTACAGGCAATTAGAGACAACCCATCTATTAGAGGATTGAGGATTAAAGAGACAGAACATAAATGTGCAGCTTTTGCGAATTACCTTCTACTAATGCTCATGAACCCCACTCAGGCAATCCCATTGCTTATGAAAATATCTGAGGAGTTTGGATCTCTATCCAACTTTAAAATTAATTACACCAAGTCAGAAGTACTAAACATCACGATGCCGCAACAACAAATCCAAAAATTACGGGAATCTTTCCCTTTCAAATGGCAACAAGAAAAGATCAAATATTTAGGGTTTTTTCTAACTACCGAGCCCCCCATAATAGTACAGAGGTAGATGAAAGTCTGATGATGATGAAAGATATCATTAACAAAATGCTGAAAAACCACAGGAGCATTAGTTAACCCAAACGGCATGACCAGACTCTCAAAATGACCCTCTGAGGTATTAAACACCGTCTTCCATTCATCCCCTTCCTTGATCCTGACTAGATTATATACCCCCCTTAGGTCCAACTTGGAGAACACCTTGGCACCAACAATCTGGTTAAACAAGTCAGGAATCAAAGGAAGGGGGTACAGATCACGGACCGTAATTCAATTGAGCTCACGGAAGTCTAGACATGGCCTAAGAGTTCAGTCTTTCTTCTTCACAATGAAAAACCCTGCTGCCACTGGGAACTTGGGAGGTCTAATATGTCCCTTAGTCAAACTTTGGGCAATATACTCTCACATGGCTGCTCTTTTCGGGTTCAGAGAGGTTATATAACCGAGATTTGGGCAACTTCGCTCCGGGAATAAGATTGATAGGACAATCATATTTCCGATGTGGGGGTAAACCCTGGAAACCACTTTCAGAAAATACTTCAGAAAAATAAGAAATGAAAGAAGGAACAGCTTTAGTGGTCAAGACAGAAAGAAATGTATTAAGACAGTTGTCCATGCAATAATCACTCCAATCAAGAATCTGTCTCGCTTGCCAGTCAATGGTATTATTATGTTTGCTCAACCATGGTAAACCCAGAACCAACGGAGCAGGCAGACCCTCCAGCACAAAACATAAAATGGATTCCTGATGAAAATCACCCACTCTTAAATGGATGTCCTGCACCATCTGTGACAAACATTTCTGTGTAAGTGGTGCGGAGTCTGTTGCAAACACCAAAATATTTTTCTGTAATGCACTTGTTTTCCGAAAACAACGAATTTGTTTGAGGACAAGTAACAGCAGTAGCCATTGCTGATCCTCATACAGTGGAGTCGATCACTGCATATAAATGCAGCTCTACTTACAAGCAGGCAATTGTCGAGAAGGAACTCTTCTTGACTGATAATTGTCTGCTCATCGCACTATAAACGATCATTAAACCATTGTCAGACACCTCTGATGGTGGCTTATCTGTAGAAAGAACAAAAGAATCACAAATTTTGACATTCAACATGCCTGATATGTCTTTTTCCCTGATACTGTATATTCCTTTGGGGGAGGATAAGGTCACACCCATGCACATTAGATGGTTGCCTGATCCTGCTGAAAATGGTGGATTTGACATTCATCTAATGTTTATGGCCATCTAAATAATCTCTAATATGCATATCATAATCTGATTAGTTGTGGGTCTTGAATTTGACAAAAGTATTCTGCAATCTGTAATCAATTACAAAAGGTCCCTTTATATGGGACGACAGAGCAGCAGATTGTCGGGAAGGGTGTGTTCCTTCCTGACAATCTGCTGCTCGTTAATGGAGGAAACCTCTCCATTTACATGCAGCGATCTCTTCCAGAATATAGGGAGGAGCAATCGGTTATGCCATCATTCTTCCCCATACTGACTTGTTTTTTGTCAGCAGAAGATTGTGTTTACACAGCACAATCTGCTGCCGGCAAACATCGATTTTTATGTGTGCACAAATAATTGGATAAACGAATGATCCTATGAACACTCATTAGCGATTATCTTTAGGATTCTCGACCCTTTGCATTAGGCTGATGTGATGTTGTCTAAAAATACAAGACAATGGATCACTCAGTCTTTGGATATCTCAATGGCTAATACACTGGGAGCACACGTATTGATCTGTACCCAGAAAAAGGAAAGAATAAGCCAGAGCAAAATATATGGACTCGCCAGGAGCACAGAAAATTTTGTTGACTAAATGAGTTGGACAAACAGACAAATTAGGACTGTGCGGGACTTTAATCAAAACTGGTGCTTAGGAAAACTGGCCCAGCTGCCCATACCAACCAATCAGATTGATCCTTTTATTTTTCAAAGGAGCTCTAATAAATAAAAGATGGAATCTAATTAGTTGCTATGCGCAATTAAGACAGTTTCCTGTGATAGATATCCCCTTATGTATTTAAAATGACTTGGAAACAAAATAGATACATGTAATATAGCCAAAAGTTCATGTAAACAAATAGCAATTTATCTAAAAAATATAAATTCAGATAAATATAAATTCCTATGACTGGAATCTTCAATTCGTCCATCTGAAATCTCGAGCAGGCGCAGTACCGCCTACTGCCTGCGCCTGTGCGATCCAACTGCCCCTGAGGGCAACAGCCTCAAAAGTGTCACTGAGCATGCGCCGAGCCCAGTGACGTCTTCTTATCGCTGTTGCCCTCAGGAGCGGTTGGATCGCACAGGTGCAGGTAGTAGGCGGTACTGCGCCTGCGCGAGATTTCAGATGGACGAATTGAAGATTCCAGGTGCGTGGCTTGAATGAATAAGTTGACATAGCAGAAACCACTGCAGGAAATAAGGTCTTTTATTAAACATGGCAATGGTAACAGCTTAATATGGTCAAACCAGATGACAGATTCCCTTTAACACCAGGGAAAGTCAGTTTTGCATTTCTGTACTTTGCGCCAAACTACATGCTTGATACATTTGGTTCATCTTTAAGTCTAGCACTTCTGTCTTGAGATGTTACTCCACTTTGTATACCACATCTTTACTGGAGAAAGATTGCACCAATTTTTGCAACTTTTTAAAAAAGTTGCATTATCCCACCCACTTTTTAGAATTGGAGTGATCTAAAAATGCAAAACATCTGAAAGTGTTAGCACAAATAAGCTTAAACAGTTCAAAGCCCTATTCGTGTTTTTTTGAGGCCAGAATTCTGGAGTACAGGGCCTGATAAATTCCCCCCTCCAAATAGTTAGAACAAATAAAGTGGACGACTGATGGTGTGAACAACCTAAAACAGATATGATCCTATACTGTCCTATGCCTTGTCCAGAGCATGAGAGGCTGGCGAATGACTCGCCAAAGATAGACATTCAATCCAAGAATGGATTGAAATACTTTAAGACTATAGTATTGTGAATGTATGTAGTAATTGGAAGAATAATTTTTCTAGTCTAGTTACAAGCTGGTTCCCATTGCTACTTAAACATTCAACTGTTTAGCAGACCCAGTGCATCCAGTGCCCCTGACATATAGACAGAAGAATTCAAGATGCTGAACCATATGAACATTCCATTCATTAATTAGGATGGGCTGATTATATACAGTCGCAAGAAAAAGTATGTGAACCCTTTGGAATGATATGGATTTCTGCACAAATTGGTCAAAAAAAAGTGATCTGATCTTCATCTAAGTCACAACAATAGACAATCACAGTCTGCTTAAACTAATAACACTAATGACATCTCCAAGAGCAAATTGGAGTAAGGTGTCAGCCAACTGGAGTCCAATCAATGAGATGAGATTGGAGGTGTTGCTTACAGCTGCCCTGCCCTATAAAAAACACACACCAGTTCTGGGTTTGCTTTTCACAAGAACCATTGCCTGATGTGAATGATGCCTCACACAAAAGAGCTCACAGAAGACCTACGATTAAGAATTGTTGACTTGCATAAAGCTGGAAAGGGTTATAAAAGTATCTCCAAAAGCCTTGCTGTTCATCAGTCCACGGTAAGACAAATTGTCTATAAATGGAGAAAGTTCAGCACTGCTGCTACTCTCCCTAGGAGTGGCCGTCCTGTAAAGATGACTGCAAGAGCACAGTGCAGACTGCTCAATGAGGTTAAGAAGAATCCTAGAGTGTCAGCTAAAGACTTACAAAAGTCTCTGGCATATGCTAACATCCCTGTTAGTGAATCTACGATATGTAAAACACTAAACAAGAATGCATTTCATGGGAGGATACAACAGAGGAAGCCACTGCTGTCCAAAAAAACATTGCTGCACATTTACAGTTTGCACAAGAGCATCTGGATGTTCCACAGCAGTACTGGCAAAATATTCTGTGGACAGATGAAAACAAAGTTGAGTTGTTTGGAAGAAACAGACAACACTATGTGTGAAGAAAAAGAGGCACAGCACACCAACATCAAAACCTCATCCCAACTGTGAAGTATGGTGGTGGGGGCATCATGGTTTGGGGCTGCTTTGCTGCATCAGGGCCTGGACGGATTGCTATCATCGAAGGAAAAATGAATTCCCAAGTTTATCAAGACATTTTGCAGGAGAACTTAAGGCCATCTGTCCACCAGCTAAAGCTCAACAGAAGATGGGTGTTGCAACAGGACAACGAAGTAAATCAACAACAGAATGGCTTAAACAGAAGAAAATACGCCTTCTGGAGTGGCCCAGTCAGAGTCCTGACCTCAACCCGATTGAGATGCTGTGGCATGACCTCTAAAAAAGCGATTCACACCAGACATCCCAAGAATATTGCTGAACTGAAACAGTTCTGTAAAGAGGAATGGTCAAGAATTACTCCTGACCGTTGTGCACGTCTGATCTGCAACTACAGGACGTTTGGTTGAAGTTATTGCTGCCAAAGGAGGTTCAACCAGTTATTAAATCCAAGGATTCACATACTTTTTCCACCTGCACTGTGAATGTTTACATGGTGTGTTCAATAAAAACATGGTAACATTTAATTCTTTGTGTGTTATTAGTTTAATCAGACTGTGATTGTCTATTGTTGTGACTTAGATGAAGAACAAATCACATTTTATGACCAATTTGTGCAGAAATCCATATCATTCCAAAGGGTTCACATACTTTTTCTTGCAACTATCTAATATCGCATTATCTGCCAAAATACCAATATTAACCAATTATAATTAAACAGGATTGCCAAGGTCCAGGAAAACATTGTGGGAGGAAACTGCACTAAACAGCTAGTGAAACAGGATGCTGAAGGATGCAAGACACCTGTGATATCCAAACTAGGGATTCTTTTTGTGTTATATTAAGTTATAACTTGTAAATAATTACGAGCAAATATGACTTCTTTGCTTTATAATTAAATACCCAAAACCTAACTCTGCATTTATTTCTTATGCATACAATTTATGGGCTTGCAATACATTGCCAAAGTTGTTTTTTAAATATCCAAAACCTTCATTCTCTTTTTTTATAGTTATGTCGCAAGTGATATAGAAAAAGAAGTTAGCTATTTCCTTTGTGATGGATGCCATTACTGAATTAAGTCCCTGATGGCCAAATAAACATTTGGTCGCAGATGCCAGATCATGTTTCACACATTATAGAATTAAATTAATCATTTATGTCTGTGTCCTATACAAAGGAAAAACCCCTGGAGGATCGTGGGGTGGGTGAAAGACAGCTACTTGCTATCTCAGAAACTGAAGGCTGGAGAGAGCTAAAGAATAAACAGATGAGCTTACAGGGGCAAAACTATATACAGTTATTAGCCGTCTTCAGAAACCCGGAGAACTTTACAATTTCAGTTGGATGTACGTTTTACTAATTGTACTATTCTAAATGTATTATTGTCCATGTAAATAAAACACATGTGTATCCTTACAGAGTGTTTTTGGAGAAACAATGTTTTTCCCATTACCTCTCTTTAACTTTCTTTCTTTATTCCTGTTCCCTTTTTCTGTTACTCTTTTCTAAACTTTGTCATGTTCCCATAGACAGTTTTTTCCTTTGTTGTAAAATTTATGGCAAATAGTATTTGACACAGATTTTGAATATGACATCCCAGATTTTGATGTATATATATATAAAAAAAAAATACAAAAATAAGTAACACTACATATCCTCATACAAAAAGAAGATAATCTGCCACAATATTCTAAAGTCCCTGAATAAAAGGCAAATAGATCCAGAATATAAAATGTCCAAAAGATGCTTACATGTTTTTTATCCTTATAGCTATATTCATAAGTGTATTTAAGACCTAAAAGATTAGTGGGAAACATTGTGTTGAAGGATGATGATGAATTTATGCATTAAAATTTACTGAAATGGCACAAAAATCGGTAGAACTTTTAAATATTTTTCTCTAACATATGCCATGGCTGGAGTACATATACACCAATATTTTTAGGTATTTTTCGTAGATACTTTTCTTAACTATCAGGTTAGGTGGATTTGTGAATGATATGAACACCCATTTTTGGAGCAATTCGCAAACCAAACACTGGCTTTTCTGCTTAGTAAATTTTATTGAGCCATCCCAGAAATGCTTCCTTTTTATGATGTCATGTTCTTTTTCAATTTTATTAAATAATCAAACTTTCAATTAATGATTTATCTATTTTTACTGTATCAAATTGTAACAATATGCATCTGTATATAGCAAGAAAAGCTAAATAATAGGTATCCTTTCCCCAATAAACCCTGTACTTTTCCAGCTGGCCTAACACAAAGTACTGTATAATTGCATTCATTGCAAAGTGCATTCCATGGTCACAAGACTCCTTGAATGATAATTGGGATAAGACCGCCCCTCAAAAAAATAAATAAATAATAATAGACTTCACAGTATAGTAGAATAGTATCATGCAATAATATGAAATTCATGTTAGTTGTAGTAAAACAAGAAAAATGAAAGTGTAACCTTTCTAACAAAAGCAAGTGAGCTTTACAGGCTACTGTCCCAGGAGAAATGTCTTTCTTTCAGATAAAAATGTCATTAATAATTACCAGAAATAAAGGTGAATTACTGCCTACTCTCATAGCTCCCATGACTAAGATTAGCGGTACAGCTCTTTCCTTATGAAACTCAGTGGCACATTACAGCATAGTATATGGGTCTATACAACGGTGTATTGGCCCTATAAAAATAGCATCACACAAGATCTGTATGGTCATTTTAGTTTCATGTAGCAGTACCATTCTTGCACATGTAACTACCAACACCAGTGAATGAAGTGGTTTTGTGATCAAGAACCAGTCCCTGTCACTTTTGGTTCATTCAGGACTAAGAGCCGTGGTGCTGTAAAAGAGGGCATTTAAAAAGTTAAACAAGCTTTGTTTTTAATATTTTTTTTAACACAACCCTGCCTAGAAATGGAAGTTAAATACCAGACAACACTTTTAAGACCCTCCAGTATGTAACATGGTGTCAGGAGAACATGAAGCACATATGATACATGATGGTAAATCTTTTTCATGTTTTCATTTGATTATGGTTGTGCAGCGATTTATATTGATGACCTATCCTAAGGATCCAATATTCAAGTGAATTGGCCTGAGCTACAATACCAAGCACAATACAATACATAAACCGGTATATACAATGTACGGCGCTGTGCTATGAGGATGCTGCAGCCTCCTTAAACAGCTGAGTAGTGGGGGTGCCAGATTCGAAGCCAAACTGACCAGTTATTAAAGACCTATCCTGAGGACAGCTTATCAACATTCTCTTCCTGGAAAAACCCTTATTTAATATAAAACAAAATAGGACTAAGGGAAAGGAGACTATGAAGGGATATGTTCCGAGCTTTTTTTATGCATTTTCTATTTAAAAATTCCTTTAAGGGCCTTGTTTTTTGCAGGATGAGTTGTAGATTTTTAAACTCCATTTTCAGGTTCATAAATGTTAGCTCTATATGTATATGATTTTTGGTGGAATGCATAAAAAGGAAATATGACATTTTTGTTTTTTTATACTGTTTACTGGGAATGATTCAAAATGGCCACCAGCAACCTGTCCTAGAATGTGAGCAGGACCGATTGCCACTATTTGCAGAGCTGTCTAGAGGGTTGAGCCATGATCACATCATTACCATCTATTGTAGAGCAGTGTAATGTGTAGTGAGCCCCTCTCACCCCCCTAGGCAGCTCTGCAAGTGGTGTCCTCCTCACATTCTAGGACAGGTTACTGCCATCCATTTTAAATCATTTACACAGAATCCTTTTAATAAATATAATAATTTATTGCATAGCTTTTGAGTATGGGTATGCATATAGGTTAACTATACTTCCTTAAATAACCGTTATTCTGCCTCATCCAGCTTTTCAGCTCTGCACTCCACACCTCACCCCAATTTCTTATTGGGCCTGCATTTCCACTGATGTCTCATCCTGCATGCTGGCAACAAGCAAACCATCATTCTTGCTGCCAAACTACTCCTTCAAGGCATGGTGGCGCTACCCCATTCTGTGGCCTGCAAGCCCACTAGAACTATGGCCACAGGGTGCTTAGACAGGGCAGGGGCACCTCATAAGACAGTAATCCACAGTATACATGTAGCAGTTCTAAACTTGAGTGTGAGTTCACATCTTACCGTGATATCACGTTGCAAAAATTTACAAAGTCAATAAAACATTTCTTGCCATTGTTTACTTAAAGGGGTTGGCCCATCTCATACATTGGCGGCATATCGCTAAGATATGCCACCAATGTCTGATAGGTGAAGGTCCTACCTCTGGGACCAGCACCTGTCTCTAGAACAGAGCACACAAAGTGAAGGAGAGCTGACTGCGCATGAATGGCCGTCCACTATTAACTTCTATGGGAGTGATGAAAATAGCCGAGCGGCACACAAGCGTGGGCACCGCTCCATTCACTCCTATGGGGCTGACGGAAATAGCTGAGCATTTCGGCACTCCAATGGAAATGATTGGAGGGTGGTCGCACATGTGCAGTCCATTCTCCTTCACTTTGCAGGCTTCTTTCTAGAGATAGATGCCAGTCCCAGAGGTTGGACCTGCACTTATCAGACACTGGTGGCATTGCCTAGCTATATGCCATCAATATATGAGATAGACCAACCTCTTTAACTCTTTAAGAATCAAGTTGAGGATTGATACATCTGTAAATTACAGCACATGAACATTATTATTATAGATATATAACAATTAGAGGAAATTGTCAGTAAACAGATTTCTTAGAGACATACTACCAGTCCTTTATCTAGGGTAGAGGATAACGTTCACCTCTGGACACATATACTATGTAATGCAATTGGTAGGATCTGTCTTTCTTAGGTTTATACTGTATTTGTAATAATGTTCCTCGTCATTAAACTAGACTTTTTATTTTTAGCTATTGTTGGATTGTTCTTAAAAGGACAATGTACACTGACTGAATAAGTAATGAAATCTTAATAACCCACAGAGCTAAAAGAGAGGAAAAAACAAGATATTTGACCTTCTTGTCAAATAGAATTTGATTTCAAACCACATCCCTTCTGCGCTGAAGAGTATCATTATCCTGAGCACTGTAACTTACTTGAATGACTGCTGACTTGAAAAAGGACATGGAGGTTGATGACATGGCTGCTCACGCCATTTGGTACACTTGCTGTTAATAACTAACAGTCATTAAAATCCATATAACCATGGAAACATTCATTGGAATCCAGAGCTTGTCTCTCAGATTCAAGATGTTCTCTGGTATTCTGACACAACATAACATACCCTCAGACATTATTCGCTCACAGAGCAGCGAGCTGGGCTACAATAACGTAGATAACATAAGACATGCATTCATTGCAAAGTGCATTCCATGGTCACAAGACTCCTTGAATGATAATTGGGATAAGACCGCCCCTCAAAAAAATAAATAAATAATAATAATAATAATAATAATAATAATAATAATAATAATAATAAAAAATGAGAACAATACTCTTTCCTGTATCCTTGGTAAAATCTGAAAAATGCTCAAACCCAGGCTCTTAGGCCTCAAATGGCACAAAGAGTCAACATCTGGGAGAATGAATACATATTACTGCATTTGATAGGTCATGCCAAAATTCAACTTAAAGGTTGCACAGAGTTGTAATATACTTGTGCACATGAGCCCTTAACCCCTTCCAGCTCTATCACATCACAGGAACTGTGCAGTTGTGGCAAACTAACATAGGCACAAAAATAAGTGCTGACTTTTCAGGAAGGAGGATGAAGGGTTAAAAAGGTGTATTTCATTGATTTGTCTTGCATTGGACTGCCTTTATTTCTAAATACCGCCAGAAAATAATGTGACGCTTGGTATGTAACTGTGAAACGTAGTTTAAAAGTGTCACAAATGGTGGAAAAAGTAGTGCAGGGCCTTGAAGTGGTTGTCCTCTGGATAGGCCATCAATATACAATAGGTGGGGTTTAAACACACTGCACCTCGCCAATCAGTTGTTATCGAGTAGGTCCGCCAGCGAAACTGCACAGCTCTGTCTATTGTGTAGTGGATGATGGTTATTTGGCCTCTACTGAAGTGAATGGGAGCAGTGCTGCAGTTACAGCTCCATCTGCTACACAATGGACAGAGCTGTGTAGTTCCACAACTGATTTATTTTTATTCATCGTTGAATACAATTCAGCACAATTCATTTCGCTGCTGCTTTTGGCAATATGAATAATATATATTATAAGGACAAACTCTTCTCTAAATAGCCTTTCTAGCAACCTGTTGATTGCCGCTGGTCTGGCTGCTTGATTCCCTTCCATAGAAAAATCAATTCAAACGAATTTTCAACTAGAAAATAGATGGTTAGGTCAAGTCCTCCAGTTCACATCTGCGTTCTATATTCTGTTATGGCTTTCCGTTATGACATGGTTATAATCCATGAGACGGAAGGACGGATCCGTTATGCTGCCCATAGACTTGTATTACGACGGAATGCAAAACTGAAGCCTTTAAAAGGCATTCCGTTTTGCTTTCCGTCCTAATAGAAGTTTATGGGGAAGCATAACAGATCCGTCTGGTTTCCGTTATGCAGAATGGAGAAAAAAGTCCTGTCGACAGGACTTTGTTTTCCATCTTGCATAATAGGACCCAGACGGATTCGTTATGCTTCCCCATAGACTTCTATTAAGACGTATCAAAACGGAATGCATCTAAAGGCTTCTGTTTTAACTTCCGTCTTATGGATTCCGTTATTTTCCGTTATAACCATGTTATAACGGAAATCCATAACGGAATACAGAACGCAGATGTGAACCTACCCTTACTTAGGGCTCTTAGATAGCGGAATTCCAGGTAAACCATCTCACCCTCTATGATTTAAATTAGTCTTATAGCGCCTCATTCTTTTTGTGTTATGGCACACAATAAACAAATAATGCCTGATTTGCCACCATGGAACAATTTGCTTTTTCTATTTCTATAAAGAAAGTGTCCTTTTTCCACCCAGAACTGCACAAATAAAAGTTTTCTTGGAATGTACTTACAGCCCTCATTTACTTCTGTGCTTTCATTGACTTTTCCAGCAACGGAAGCTATTTAGTACCATCGACTTTCTATATATATAACAAAAGAGGAATCCACAGTAAGTGATTCCCTTTTCTATCACAGCATTGGGAACCATTATCTCTGCTCAGTTTGTGATAGATTCCAAGCACTTTTCAATTATATGTACAAATGCTTTGAAATTTAATTAGCCATTTTCACTCAGCTTCAAATTATACAGACCTTTTTCTTAATTTTTTTTTCCATTTTGCATGTTTTTTTTTTTATAGTAACAGTCATAAAATTTATTTTCCCAATAATTTATTATGCTGTCCAGCAGTCGTATTGTAAAATCAAATATACTTTCCATAGTTATAATGATTACTTTACAAAAAATAAACATTTAAAATAATAATAACATTATTTTCTGCAATTTTATTGCAATCATTTAAATTATTGAGAGATACAGACGAACACCATCAAAGCCACATGATATCAATAGATACTTCACAGACATTTTTATTGCATATTCTGCTCCGTACAGGAAATACAATTTGATTTAGTAATAGAATTAGCTGAAAACAATAACATTACAGATATAAAGCATAAACTCATTTTATGTTTCAGCTACAAGGTTACTAGTGTTTTTAAGCTGCACAATTGGGGTGAATTTATCAAGCCCTGCACTTCAGAATTCTAGTTTCAAGAAGTCACAAAGTAAGGCTTTGCAAATTTTTGGTTTTATTTACTCAAAACTTTAGCAACAATTGCAATTTTATACTACTTACTCCAGTTTAGAAAATGGAGTAGAAAATCAGTTTTTTTTGTTGAGCTGATTTAAAGGGAACCTCTCACCATAAAAATGCAATGTAAGCTATAGGCACTATGTTATAGAGCAGGAGGAGCTGAGCAGATTGATATATAGCTTTATGAGAAAAGCTTCAATAAAACATGTATTTTATACATGTAAATTCCTGCTCATTCTGGGATTAAAGTGACGGATGCGGTCCTATCAGTGATTGACAGCTATCTCTGTATACACAGTCATAGAGGGAAAGCTGTCAATCACTGACAGGACCACCTCCATGACTTCAAAGCCCAGAATGGGCAGCAATTTCAATGAATAAAATAAAGGTTATATTGAATCTTTTGCCACAAAACTATATATATATATATATATATATATATATATCTCAATCTGTTCGGCTTCTACTGTTTTTCAGCTAGGCTTATGTGCCTGTGTAAGGTCCAAAATGCGCCAGCCTTATGATGTGCACACCACATTAATGTGAATAATTCTTACAAGATTTTATTCTTACAAACGATACTGGATAACCTTTTATTGGACATTATCATTAGTGTTGAGCGAATTGAAGTATCTGAAGTGGAATTCGATCCGAATTTCAGGAAAAGATTGATTCGCCACGAAGCCAAAATATCTCACGCTTGGTGGTAACAAATCAATTTTCCCTTAAATGGTGGGGGGAAAAAATACATACTCACCTCATCCATTTGCACGCGATGAGGCCGCTGCTGCCATCTTGATTGAAGATATCACACAAAATCTAGCACGCATGATGACATCACCGTGCGAGATTTCACACAGTGTCTTCAATCAAGATGGCTGCTGCGGCCTCTAAGCGATCAAATGGATGAGGTGAGTATTTTTCTTTTACCGGATTAACCCCTGAAAGCTCTCAATGTTAATCTCAGATGCCGCGATCAGCGATGAACGCATCATCTGAGAGGTTCAATGACAGGGGCCGGTGTGATCGCCATTCCCCATCATTGTGCCTGCAATGTACAATGAATTGCACAAAGCGAATTTCTTTGTGAAATTCAGCAAAGCAACCAAATCGAATTTTTCATAATTTCGCTCATCTCTAATTATCATTCCTGTTTTCTCCTGGAGGTCGGCCTAGAAATATCCTCTGTATCAATTACTATACGGAGTGCTCATCAGAAGGGAGGTGAGCTGTGGACTGTATTCACATTGAGCGTTAATTGTGTTACAGTTTGATAATGTGAACTGTGAGATAAAATTATACTATAACAGACGATAAAATAACTAACAAGTTGGATTTTCTCTAGTATTATCTCACTAAACAATAGCATTACTTTTTGGGATCACATTTCAAATCCACATAGGAACTAAAGAAAGCAACTGCATAGTATTTATTAGGGTTTAAGTTACGAAGAAAGCAATGATATTCCCTTCAAGTAATATATATGCTCCCACAAATGCTCATATTTATATCCACAAAACCTACGTAAATGAGTTCATTAGTCAGACACAAGGCATCCATTACAAAGTGCCCTCCCGGAATCCCAGATAGCATCGTCCAAAAATGATTGTGTGCTTTCCTTTCGCTCTATAAAGGCTCCATCTGGTGATGTGCTACACTGCTAATCTAAATGAGGCATCTGAGACAATATCTTCCCAAAGCTTATTACAGTTATTATCACAGCTGCATGGCAAAGCACGCTGGGAAAATAGAAGGATTTATGAATGAGCACATAACTACGGCCTAGTATTTAGAAACCTTTGTGATGCTGACCCATCAGATTCCGAGAAATCTTGAAAGAAAGTTTAAATGCCATTATGAGTGTCTAAGTAAATCACATCCTGGGGTTTTACTAACAAAGCATAAATGTGCGCAAATACAGATCCTAAAAGCAGAATTAAATTAAAGTAGATTCACTAAAATATTTATGGATTCATGAAAAGCGCATAGACAAACAGTTCTGGGTTTGAGGTGAAACATTTGATTTGCATAGGAATTAGAAGGGCAAATAGGTTTTATTAACGTTGCAAGAATTTTATTTTATGACACTTTAAAATTAACCATTTCCATAGTGGATAACAGCCTAGAAGAACATTTGGGAGGATTTAAGAAAATTAAAGAATTGGGCATCCAAATGGTAAAAGAATCCAAATCATAAAAGGGGCAGAGCTTAGTAAGAGTGGAGAAGGATACGTTTACAGTGTTGTCTCATATAGACATCATGAAGACATCGAGTGGGAAACCCTGCTCGGGACCCTTCAATATTTGAGAGGAAAACTGCTAATAAATAGACGTTCTCTCAACTGTGACGAGAGGACATCCTCTGCGTCTGGAGGAAAGAAGGTTTGTACACAAACATACAGGGTGGGCCATTTATATGGATACACCTTAATAAAATGGGAATGGTTGGTAATATTAACTTCCTGTTTGTGGCACATTAGTATATGTGAGGGGTGAAACTTTTCAAGATGGGTGGTGACCATGGCGGCCATTTTGAAGTCGGCCATTTTAAATCCAACTTTTTTTTTTCAATAGGAAGAGGGTCATATGACACATCAAACTTATTGGGAATTTCACAAGAAAAGCAATGGTGTGCTTGGTTTTAACGTAACTTTATTCTTTCATGAGTTATTTACAAGTTTCTGACCACTTATAAAATGTGTTCAATGTGCTGCCCATTGTGTTGGATTGTCAATGCAACCCTCTTCTCCCACTCTTCACACACTGATAGCAACACCGCAGGAGAAATGCCTGTGCGGCTTCCAGTATCTGTAGTTTCAGGTGCTGCACATTTTGTATCTTCACAGCATAGACAATTGCCTTCAGATGACCCCAAAGATAAAAGTCTAAGGAAGTCACTTGATATGCGAAATTGCTACATGATGATGTGTTTCCCTCTTTATGCACTAAAGCTGGTATGTTCCCTGAGTTTTTCCAGCAAGATGGTGCACCACCACATTATGGGTGTCAGGTCCGAGCATTCCTAGATGAACAGTTTCCTGGAAAGTGGATTGGTCGTCGTGGGCCAGTTGAATGGCCCCCAAGGTCTCTCGATCTGACCCCCTTAGACTTTTATCTTTGGGGTCATCTGAAGGCAATTGTCTATGCTGTGAAGATACGAGATGTGCAGCACCTGAAACTACGGATACTGGAGGCCTGTGCTAGCATTTCTCCTGCGGTGTTGCTATCAGTGTGTGGAGAATGGGAGAAGAGGGTTGCATTGACAATCCAACACAATGGGCAACACATTAAACACATTTTATAAGTGGTTAGAAACTTGTAAATAACTCATGAAAGAATAAAGTTACGTTAAAACCAAGCACACCATTGTTTTTCTTGTGAAATTCCCAATAAGTTTGATGTGTCACATGACCCTCTTCCTATTGAAAAAACAAAAGTTGGATTCAAAATGGCCAACTTCAAAATGGCCGCCATGGTCACCACCCATCTTGAAAAGTTTCCCCCCTCACATATACTAATGTGCCACAAACAGGAAGTTAATATCACCAACCATTCCCATTTTATTAAGGTGTATCCATATAAATGGCCCACCCCGTAGAAGAGGATTCTTTACGGTAAGAGCAGTGAGACTATGGAACTATCTGCCTGAGGAGGTGGTGATGGTGAGTACAATAAAGGAAATCAAGAGGGGCCTGGATGTATTTCTGGAGCGTAATAATATTACAGGCTATGGCTACTATAGAGGGGTCGTTGATCCAGGGAGTTATTCTGATTGCCTGATTGGAGTCGGGAAGGAATTTTTTATTCCCCTAAAGTGGGGAAAATTGGCTTCTACCTTACAGTTTTTTTTTTTGCCTTCCTCTGGATCAACTTGCAGGATGACAGGCCGAACTGAATGGACAAATGTATTTTTTCGGCCTTATGTACTATGTTACTATGGTGGCCTGAGTTGTTGGGCCCAGATAAAGTTATTTTATGCCATTTTTTTGCTGAACGGACATATGGATGCAGAAAGCACACGGATCATCCATGTGCTTTCTGCATCCGTATGTCCGTTACACCAAAAGATAGACTATGGGGGTCATTTATCAAACTGGTATAAAGTAGAACTTGTTTAATTGCCCATAGCAACCAATTAGATTCCTCTTTTCATTTTCCAAAGGAGCTGTCCAAAATGAAAGGTGGAGTCTGATTGCTATGGGCAACTAAGCTAGTTCTACTTTACACTAGTTTGATAAAAGACTGAAAAAAGGAAGACCACCACCCATTGCAAATAAAATGCGGACATCACACAGACCTCATCTGTATTTTGTGGATCTGCGATTTGAACACCACAAAATAGATAAAGTTGTGTGCACGAGGCCTAAAGGAGCTACAAATTATTTATAATTTTGTAATAGCACTACCAGTTGCTACCAGTACAAGAAAATACTTCAAAAAAGTAATCTATTGAAACTTAGATAACAATAATGCAAAAGAAAATGTAACACTAAGGCTACATTCACACGACCGCAAAAAAAAAACGGATGATGCGGATCCATTGTAACAATGCCTATCCTTGTCTGCAAAACGGACAAGAATAGGACATGTTCTATTTTTTTTTGCGGGGCTACGGAACGGACATACAAATTAGGATCTTAAAAAAAAAAAGGAAACCAGTTTATAAGGACCAGAAGGGAAACTGAAGGGAAGCTGATTTAAATCATGGCAGGATCTTCCAAGAGGTGTTCAATTCAGCTGGGGTGGGTGCTACACCCAGTGCTGCCACACAAGTTGCCCAACTAAAACCCCAGCCCTGTAGCCCAGTCTCTCAATCGGAGACACCTCTCTATAAGCATTTGGGTTAAATTTCTCCTGAACTGAAGAAATATACTTTATGTCTAAGTCATATGTCATGAAAGTCTTTTTATTGAAAATCCCTTTAACAGAACCCTCCTAATCACAAAACGAATTTCGTTGTGATTACGATGTGAATTGCAATGACAATACAGTCTTATCTATCTTTAATCATTGATTTTTACGCTAAACATAGGTTCCTGGTAAACCAAAGTGTAAAATGTCTAACTAATTTTAGTCTTGTAGACAGTCTGACAATTCCATAAAACAATGTCTTTAATATTTCATAATATTTGTGTCCTCTGTGTCTATGTATGTTCTGTCATATTCACTTAACAAGAGATACTGACTTAAGATGTAAAAGGTTGTAATAAGTGTCATATCTACAAGGAAATTGCTTCATTCAGTAGTGCATTGTACAATGTCAATGTCTGTTTCTTTCTGTGTTCATACTCATCACAGGTTTTCTGCCCTGTTTAATTTTTAATTGCATTTCAACTCTTTTCTACATACTAATTTCCTTCAATGAGATTCTTTCTACACTTATAGTTTACCCTTTCAAATACTGAGGCTTCTAAAATCAAAATTTAGAATAGACACAAGTTCTTAATAGCTTTGGATCCTATTTTTATTGGATTATAAGTATTATGAAATAAAATTGTTTTTTATTAAACTATTACAGCCTGTATGTATTGAAATACATAGCAAGTTGCTTGATGCCATTCAGTGTCAAGTCCGTCAGACAACCCCTTGATGCCATTCAGTGTCAAGTCTGTCAGACAACCCCTTCTGTCTTCTTCTGAACATGAATCTAATTTGAATTATGATCAAAACAAAGTTGATACACTTAGACATATCAGCATAGATTCACAATTAAAAGAAGATTGGAGGAGTTAGAAAGTGAGGAGAGAGCCAGCTGAAGGAACTGGCATTGATCAGAATTGAGTAGCCTGCTATGTATTGTAATACACGCAGACTGCAGAAGCCAAGTGATGCAAAGATTTTTAATAAAACCAATTACAAAAACTTTTTAGACAATAATACCTGCAAATCGATTAAAATATACTCCAAAGATAACTATGGCCTTAAGCCCTTCAAAAAAAAATTAAACATTGTACAGAAATACAGCAGATATTCATCCATTGATATTATTTCTCTACTAGAAGTAAAAGAAGTATGACATGATTTAAAGATGATTCACAATCCCTACTTGTCAGCAGGCTCCTATGAAAATAAGATGATCTCCGTTGGCTTCATCACCAATCAGCTATAATCAATAAAGAGGTCTGGCAGTAAGTTATCTGAGGCATTAGGCATTGCACACTGCCCATTCAAATTAATAGGTTGTCTGTGCAATGTAGGAAAGTATAAGTCTTCCTGAGCAAGTCCTCTGAAGCAAAAGATTCTATGTTCACTTTGGTCAAAGGACAATGATAATAAACAGTGGATCCTAGCATTGCTTAATGCTATATGTAAAAATATGTTTTTTAACTTAATCGACTCCTTTAAATAGAAGTTCAATATTGAAGACCTATCCTCAAGATAGATCATCAATATATGATCAGTAGGGGCCCAACATCAAGCACCCCCCCCCACTGATCAGCTGTTTGAATAGGATGTGGAACTCCGGTGAGTGCTGCAGTCTCCTCACAGGATACCAAGCACAACACTGTGACCATAAGAAACTGTTATATATAATATCAGAGAATAATATCTAATTCTCCTATTTTCAGCTGTTTGCCTCCCTTACCTCCCTCACATTGCTAAATGTAATTGCTCTCTGAAGTTTCTGTTGAAGGTTTCCAGGATGGAGCAGCTCACTGAAGGATCACATTACACCTGTCAATACACGTCTTTAGAGAGGGGATGGGAAGAACTGAGCGAGAACTCAGGGACAGGCACGGCAAGAGGAACTGCACAAAAAGTTTCAGCCCAAGTGCTTTATTCACATCCTTACAGGTTAGTACTTCTCTGTAATGCAGTGGATGTGAGATAGTCTCTACATACCAGATAAGAGAGAACTGCAAACTAAAGCTACAGCATGCATGTAGTACTTTTTCCATCTAAAAAAAAAAATGATCTCAGATGGATACCAAATGTCCATAACGAATGCACAAGGTCCGTTTTTTTCCAGGATTTAGTTTTTCCTTATTTTTCTGTTCTTCTGATGGATCAGAAAAATAAAAAAATAACGGTGATGTGACATACTTTCAGACCATCAAGTTTTACTAATAAATGGCAATATAATAATTGAGATCTACAATGAAATAAATAGGACATGACAGCTCTGCTAACAAATCTTTATAAATAAATACTGGTGCCCCCAATAAAATAACAATTCTGCAGTATATTTTCTTAAAACGGTTCATTGTCCTTTTTTTCAGTTATTTCTCCTAGTCATTTATATATCATTTAACAACCTGGCGGTTACCGATTAGGGGTGTGTCCCTGCATAGTCTGTAAATGGCAACGCTGTTTGGACAGTGTCAGATTGTGTAGGGACATACCACCAACCACCACCGTTATTTCTAGAAGGAATCACATAGGGACTGCACAACCTAGAGATACTGTATAAGAAAAAAATCTTCAAAATTGTCATCTAGAACACAATTAAATACTAAAAGAGAAATGTCAGGAGAGATGACATGCTCTCTTTAAAATAAAGTAATGTAAAATATTTCAGAAATGAATAGCAAGAAAATAAGCAACTCACATCCAAAGGGATCCTAATGACTGGCGGGTAAAGCCTGGATGAGCAGCATTCTGCAATGCAACTGGAGATGTTCCTAAAATAAAGACAAGATTATACAAACTTTTAGTGATACAGTGTCACTAATGAAATACAGTGGTCATACAATTTAAAATAAAATGCAATTGTTCTAAATAATGATTCACTTAATATCAAGTTCTTTTATTTTTCAGAATAAACATTAGCAGTCAGTACGAGTCAGTATGACTATACACTGCGTGCAGAATTATTAGGCAAATGAGTATTTTGACCACATTATCCTCTTTATGCATGTTGTCTTACTCCAAGCTGTATAGGCTCGAAAGCCTACTACCAATTAAGCATATTAGGTGATGTCCATCTCTGTAATGAGAAGGGGTGTGGTCTAATGACATCAACACCCTATATTAGGTGTGCATAATTATTAGGCAACTTCCTTTCCTTTGGCAAAATGGGTCAAAAGAAGGACTTGACAGGCTCAGAAAAGTCAAAAATAGTGAGATATCTTGCAGAGGGATGCAGCACTCTTAAAATTGCAAAGCTTCTGAAGCGTGATCATCGAACAATCAAGCGTTTCATTCAAAATAGTCAACAGGGTCGCAAGAAGCGTGTGGAAAAACCAAGGCGCAAAATAACTGCCCATGAACTGAGAAAAGTCAAGCGTGCAGCTGCCAAGATGCCACTTGCCACCAGTTTGGCCATATTTCAGAGCTGCAACATCACTGGAGTGCCCAAAAGCACAAGGTGTGCAATACTCAGAGACATGGCCAAGGTAAGAAAGGCTGAAAGACAACCACCACTGAACAAGACACACAAGCTGAAACGTCAAGACTGGGCCAAGAAATATCTCAAGACTGATTTTTCTAAGGTTTTATGGACTGATGAAATGAGAGTGAGTCTTGATGGGCCAGATGGATGGGCCCGTGGCTGGATTGGTAAAGGGCAGAGAGCTCTAGTCCGACTCAGACGCCAGCAAGGTGGAGGTGGAGTACTGGTTTGGGCTGGTATCATCAAAGATGAGCTTGTGGGGCCTTTTCGGGTTGAGGATGGAGTCAAGCTCAACTCCCAGTCCTACTGCCAGTTTCTGGAAGACACCTTCTTCAAGCAGTGGTACAGGAAGAAGTCTGCATCCTTCAAGAAAAACATGATTTTCATGCAGGACAATGCTCCATCACACGCATCCAAGTACTCCACAGCGTGGCTGGCAAGAAAGGGTATAAAAGAAGAAAATCTAATGACATGGCCTCCTTGTTAACCTGATCTGAACCCCATTGAGAACCTGTGGTCCATCATCAAATGTGAGATTTACAAGGAGGGAAAACAGTACACCTCTCTGAACAGTGTCTGGGAGGCTGTGGTTGCTGCTGCACGCAATGTTGATGGTGAACAGATCAAAACACTGACAGAATCCATGGATGGAAGGCTTTTGAGTGTCCTTGCAAAGAAAGGTGGCTATATTGGTCACTGATTTGTTTTTGTTTTGTTTTTGAATGTCAGAAATGTATATTTGTGAATGTTGAGATGTTATATTGGTTTCACTGGTAAAAATAAATAATTGAAATGGGTATATATTAGTTTTTTGTTAAGTTGCCTAATAATTATGCACAGTAATAGTCACCTGCACACACAGATATCCCCCTAAAATAGCTAAAACTAAAAACAAACTAAAAACTACTTCCAAAAATATTCAGCTTTGATATTAATGAGTTTTTTGGGTTCATTGAGAACATGGTTGTTGTTCAATAATAAAATTAATCCTCAAAAATCCAACTTGCCTAATAATTCTGCACTCCCTCTAGAGATTAAATATTTATGTTTTTTGTTATGTTTTGCTACTTAAAAAAATTATTAAAAAGCTCTTTTAAAAAACAATTGCTTTGTTTCACACCCATAACTTTTTTATTTTCTACAGATGGAGCTGTGTGGGCTTGCATTTTGTGGGGTGATCTGTAATTTTTATTGATACCATTACATGAAATCTTTTAATAAATTTACGGTGTTCACAGTGTGGGTAAATTATGGAATAATTTAATAGAATGAGTTGTTACTAATGCGGCAATACCAAATATTTGTGTTTTTATATAAAAGGTGTTTCAAACCTGATGGTATAAAAGTAAGGGCCTATAGGTAAACAAATTCTGCTCTTGAAAAATGAAAGTTGTGCTGGGATTGGTTATGCTCTGCTGTGGTTGGGCAACAGTCAGATTTCTTTTAGACAGTTTCATGAATCTCCCCATTAGGTTAGGTTAAACCTATACACAAAGGGACAGGTTTAAGATGGTGACACTGCAGCGAGAAAAACATTTTTGCATGTTGGGTCTGTTGTGGCAGTACAGTGAAACTGTGGCCGGCGCAGCAGCAGCGATTACTAATTAGCGTTAGCGAATCAGCGAATCAGGGGGGGGGGGCACCCGGGGGGGAAAGGAATGACCTGGGATGGAAATTTTTCCCCTGTAGCGATGCCACTGTTAAAACAACAAATTGAAAATCTGGGACTTTTCAATTAACTTGCAGGATTGATTGGAAAAGGTTGAATTCGCAGACAGGCTGGTTCAGTGATAAGGCTACCTTTCACCTCAGTGGGAAGGTCAAACACCACAAGGTTAGAATTTGGAGCTCAGAAAACCCACTAGCCCTTATTAGGAACATGAGGGAACTGCTTATGTCACAGAGGAAGATCTGCCAAATGTAGTCTATCAGCAGGATGGGTCCATTTCCAGTTGGATGTTTGCCAATACCAAATACTCTACCAGAATAAACATTTCACCATGTTGTACTTGCCTCTACGATCACCAGTTCTAACACCCTGCAACTTCTTTCTGTGGGGCTACATCAAGAATTCAGGGTATGCCCCAACTTCCCCAGCCACAGGATTGGAACGACCTGAGACAACGCATTGTAACACTGAGAAAGTGGAGCCCATGTCTGAAGATATGCTGGCCCATGTCTGGTCAGAAATGGACTACCGCCTAGACATCTGCCATGTCTCCAGTGGAGCTCACATTGAACATTTGCAGTGTATAGATAAAATGTGAACAGATAGTGTGTCTTTTCATGTTAATAAGTTTGTGATCTCAGTTAAGAATACTGAGGCTATAATTTTGCACCATTCTTTTTGAATCATCTTGTATATGTGAAATGGCAAAAAGGGTATTAATTTTTAATTTTTTTTTTTTACTTTAGTCAAGTGTTTTTTTTAAAGGGAACCTGTCAAATCAAAAATGCATCTACACCCGCCAGCAGCGGTGATGGCTAGTTCGCCGAACATATGCGAGCTGCCATCTTAACTCACAAATCCGGCGATGCACAGGTAAGTCCTTACCTGTGCCTGTGCGCGAGCCGGTCTGAAATGAAATGCGGTCTCCGGTTGCAGAGACTCACATAGCTCTGTAGACCGAACTAAAAAAAAAAGTTTTTATTTTTTTAACATTTTAAAACACAAGATAAACTATAAAAATGTATATTGCTTTAATCATACCGACCCTTAGAAGTTACCAAGTTTACAGAACAACATAAAAATGAAACCTATAAAACTAAGGAAGGTTCCATTAGAAAGTTCCATTAGAACTTCCATTAGACAAGCCCTCATACAGCTACTTGAATGGGAAAATAAAAAAGTTATGGCTCCAGGAAAGCAGAGAGTAGAAAATTACTGGATCCTTAAAGAGGTTATTCCATGATTGATGATTGATGACATCATAAAATATATGCCAATCTCTTTCTAACAAAGCTATAACCAACCCTGTACCTCACATGGATCCAGAGATCTCCCTGTTCATTGCTCCAATTGTTCTGCTAGATTTATTTCAGGCTGACAGCTCAGGAGGGCGTATACTTTCTACTATAGCTGTTTCCCTGTAACTGCCATATGTTCTAATGCCTCATGCACACGTCCGTGGAACACGGACCTTGAGATACCGGCCTGGATACCTGCTGAGTGCAGGAGCGCACGCGTCATTGGTTGCTATGATGCCGTGCGCCCGCTGCTGTACAGTAATACACTCGTATTATCTATACGAGTGTATTACTGTACAGCAGCAGAGGTACGAAGCGCACGGCGTCATAGCAACCAATGACGCTGTGCGCTCCTGCACTCAGCAGGAATCCAGGCTGGTATCTCACGGTCCGTGTTCCACGGACATGTGCATGAGGCTTAACAGAAGATACAGTTGGTGGAAGTTGAAGATTAAACTGAGCGCATTGAACCATCAGTGAGGTGGACAAGAAATAAAGAAAAGAAGAAACAGCGGTTGGCGCTATACAGATGGATTTTATTGAATAGCTCAGTGGTTATAATAAATGTTTAATTACATGCAGTTACATAGCACACTATTCAGATCCAGGTGCTAGTTAAAAAATTTTTTAATATTTTTCATGGGACAACCCTTTCAAGCGGTTAAAGAGACTGTTTGTTATCACAAGCAGCCATGTGATTACCCAAAGACATATTAGTCACTGTTACTGTAAGATTACTAATGCTGGCTTGGTGTTAAATAAAGAGCTTGAAAGGTACTAGAAGACCCTAGAATGGCATCCACAACTTTTTGGCAATTGGAGCACTTTCAATTTGTATTGAATTTATTCGGACCAAAATCGATCACCTGACCGATTTAGCCAAATCAAATTCAAATCGAATGTAAAGAAACGCGCTCATCACTAGTTATCACTAATATTTCTCAGTGTGCAATATAGAGAGTTTTCTATTTCCCTGTTTTTTGTGGGGTGGGAAGAAAATACTTTGGGTGAGCAATGGTGAAGAGTAGACCCCTTCTTATTGTTTGTAATGCAGAAGAAGAGCCTGAGAAATGCTTACATAACCTATTCTGATCACCAGTCGCTGACTTCTGTGCTACAGTTTTAGCTTGTGCTTCGCTTCCCAGCAGGCATAGCAGCGAGTTGACTCAGGCTGTGTGAAATGTCACTCTGCTTCGCTGTCTCACTAGCTGTGCTCTACAGAGCATAAAATTAATCTTGGCATATTTGTAAAAAGGGAAAGAAGAGTATGTAATTTTCGAAGGGTTCTAGAAATCCTTCTACATGGGAAAGCTATCATCTTGTTTGTTCTCTGAAATATTCAATAAACCGGCAAAGTCTAAGTTCTAGTTCAAATGAAGCATTAGGGTTTTTTAAATATACATTCAACATAGCTGTCCTCATAAAACTAGTTAAACAGACACAGACCATAAAACAACAAGAACAGAGTAAAAATGTAATGCTATTGCCATTATTATACATGGTGAATGCAAACATGCACTTTAGCAAAATAAGTAACACTCTCTATAACACTATTATTCTACAGAATAGCACATGGGTGGGAAAGTAGGCCTACAAGCTGGCCCATATTCCCTTTATAGTCCAGCGTATAAATCATGCATGATTACCGTACTGCACAGAGGGCAATAAAGACCGCCTGTCAAACAGACTCCTCATTACGCAGAGCACATGCTTGCTTAGCTTATCCTGTACCATCCATTCTGAATACAAAACCAACCCTTAGTGTATGGTTGGCACAGAAATCAACCCATGCATAGAATTACCCATTAGTGTCTTGCTCACTGACTTTAAACGTAAAGGGAGTCTGTCACTGAGAAATTGTAGGGCTAGCTCGGCTGAATGTAAACACATATTTCACTTACTGGTGCAGTTCTAAATTCAAAAAAAATACATTTAATTCATATGCAAATGCACAGTTAAGTGCACCGAGGGTGGGCCCAAGCTACTCTGTGCACACTTGCTCCTTCTGCTTCCTCTGCAAACCGCACCTTTTTGACTGACAGAGCCAGGCGAGATGACTTTGCAGGAAACTTGTCCTGTCAATCAAAAAAGAGAGGGAGGAGCTGGCAGAGGAAGCAGGAGGAGCAAAGGTGCACAGAGTGGTTTGGGCCCACCCTCAGTATTCTGACTCAGATTGTTGAAATAGTGATTTATCCCTAGTGAGACCTCTATGCCTGGCCTGTATGAGCAGATATAATCACTGCGGACAATCCTTATCAGACAGCTTGAACTTACCAACACCAAGTTTATCCGTGTAAGTTGCTTTATTCTGTAAGCAAGATAACAGAGTACAGCAGAACAGATGGATTCTGGTATTGTGCGGTCAAAAGATGATGCTTTTGTAAGCTTACATGAGAATACATGTGTACCTGTTCAATGGCTGGAGCAGTATGGAGAAACAGGAAGTGAGGTACACAGAAGAAGGGGTGGAGCAATGAAATGAATGACAGATATCACGAACAACAGGAAAACAAGCGCATTACCAAAAACGGTCACTAGATGGGAGCATATAACCAAATATAGAATATATATGAATTAAACTACATAAATTTAACTGCGTAGCAGCACACTCCCCGTCTGGCATTGAAAATGTCACTATTTAAACCATAACGGTAGTTATATAATTGGAAATAAACAACAGTAATTTGCTTAATGTCCGAGGACCTGAAAAACAAAGAGAACAGGCAAATAATGCAACAACTAAAATGTAAGGCTTCAAGTGTATCAAGTAAAGTTCAAACACTTCTTGCTTGAAGCTTCAAGCAGGATTCAGCAGCCTAGGCAAATAAGTTCATTCTCTAAAGGGCAAGAGCAGAATAAGTTCCGTGATAGGCCTAATGAAAGTCTTTACAGTCCCTTGTCTTGCAACTTTCACCTCCACCTTGTGTACCTTACCGTCATCACTAGGAAAGCTCTTCACAAAAAGTCCCATAGGCCACTCGATTCTTTCGGCTTGCTGGTCCTTGAGCAGAACGAGATCTCCAACTTATATGTTAGGGCACTGTCATTGCCATTTGCTGCGTCCTTGCATCCTTGGAAAGATACTCTATCTTCCGATTCTAGAAGCGGTTGGCAAGGTTTTGTACTCTCTTCCATTGATCAAAGCACAGATTTCCGTCTTTAAAGTTTCCAGGTGGAACAGGAATGGACCCAAGCTTCTGGGTAAGCAAGGTAGCTGGGGTAAGGATAGTTGTGTTCTCTGGATCTGTAGACACTGGAACAAGTGGTCTTGAGTAGTGATGAGCGGCAGGGGTCATATTAGAATATTTTGCGAATATTTTGTAGAATATTCGGCTAATATTCGCGAATTCGAATATTCGTTATATTCTACGATTTTTTTACTCGAAAAATCAACAAGGTAATGATCGCGTTATATGCGAATTTTCGTAATGCAAATTTTTATCGCAAATTGAATTCAATTGCCGAGCAAAAACATGATTCCCCCCCTGCTTCTTGCTTGTGGGCCAATGAGTCATAGCACTATATAGAATATAACAACAGAAGAGAAACAGGGGCGGCACAGTCCAATTCATACAGCGTAGAGCAGGTAATGGGCTGCTTCGGAAACTTCACACAGGCGGCGGTGCTCAGCTGCGGATAGCAGAGAGACTGACACAAATGAAGTAACGGAGGATGAATAAACTGATAAACTGGCCATATGGTACGGCCTTCTTGACATTCCATGGATGGAAGCTGTCGTAGTGGAGCAAGGAGTTGGTTGCCGTGACCAACTCGTTGCCCTCAGCCACGACAGCCACATCCAGGAATTGTAGGCTCCTGCCCCCAAAATTCAGGGTAAATGTCATTCCCATGTCATTTGTGTTGAGGTAATTGACGAAGTCCTCGCACTGAGTTTTTGTACCTTCCCATACTATGAAAACATCATCCACAAAGCGTAAATACGCCTTCAACTTGGGTAAAATGGATTGGTGGTCGAGTAAACATACTTGTCCTCCAACCTGGCAAGGTACATATTAGCAAACGTGCAAGATACGGGGGTCCGAAGCTAGATGGATTCTGCGGACCCAGGCTCTGGGTGAACTGGGTTTAAATGATAGGAACGATTTAAGTTCCTTCTTATAGATACATTTTGTCATGATGATTTTTATTTGTGTCATTATACCGTATTGCCTATTAATTACTGTCTCTTGCTTGCTTGTATACATACAATTTTCGTATTTCACTTTTGATGAAGGCACAGCTGTGTTGTCAATTACATTGACAACCACCGGTGCCGCTATTTAAAAGGGTGACGCGCAATACATGCGCCGACGCAGAGCCTGAGGAAGCGCTTGTTAGCGTGAAACGGCCGTCGCTGCTCTCTACATGCGTGTATAGAATTGTCTGCCCCCTGCCTGTTGGAATAAAAGTACCCACTTGATTTTCATCACACTGGTGAGTGCCGCTGTTTATTCATCCTCCGTTACTTCAACTATATAGAATATATTTGTTTTTTCAAATATTCGTAATATTCTAAAACAAGAATATATAGCAATACAGCGAATATAAAAAAAAACTAATGTAGAGCAATTTAGCTAATATAGTGATATAATCATTTTTTTCAATAGTTGAAATTTTTTTCCAATCTGAATGTCACGAGGGTGTCAAGGACCACGCCTGACTCTGTTATACCCGGGGTCAGGAAGTCGCAGCGGTTGGCTGCACGCTCTATTTAAGATAGGGCTGTTTTCCTTATGGTAGCTTTCTGGGTTTGCTTAGCAAACCCTTTTGGCTCACTCAGGGATCCGTAGCTCCTTCTCCTCAGCTGTTCCTTGTCCAGCACTCCCAGACCTCCTTATATTTCTCTCTCACACTTCTCTGGTTGCCAGAGATAGAGCTTCCTGCCTGGACATCTACTCTGACCTTCTGGAGCTGTGTTGCTGCGTTCGCTGGTAGTTGGTCCAGTACGCTACCCTCCAGATCCCTGTTGGACCTTTTTGGTTTATTGTGGTCGCCCACCTGGGTGTATGTGTTTGTATGTTTTGTCTGTCCTCTCCCTGGTGTTTCCCTCTTAGTGATAGTGGTGTGGACTAGCGATCCCACCGGCCTGTTCACTATCCAGGGCTCATATTAGGGAGAGCCAGGGTTTAGGCACGCGATCGCCGCACGGGTGAGGAACCCGTCTAGGGACGTCAGGGCAGTCAGGTGCCAGCCGCAAGGTGAGTTAGGGGTCACCCCCTTTCCCTCTCCCTTGGGCAGGGCTTTCCCTGTTTTCCTCCCTGTGCGTGTCGTCGGTCATTACATTATCTCTGGCCATTATTTTGTGTAGGTAAAAAAAAAATAAAAAAATTTACCTACTTAGAATCCAGTATGGATCAAATTGCTGCTCTGTCCAAACAATTTCATGGCCTGTCTTTGGAGGTGGTAGGATTGAAGGCGTCGGTCCTCCAGCAACAGCAGCAATTACAACTGACTGCAAGCCCAGCGGTTGCTACTGGTAACCAGGTTGTTGCGGAACCCAAGGTCCCTCTCCCTGACAGATTTTCTGGGGGAAGGGACAAGTTTTTGACATCCTGGGAGACCTGGTCCTGAGTGTCCGGAGGCCCCTCGTAGAGAGGGGGGTACTGTCACGAGGGTGTCAAGGACCACGCCTGACTCTGTTATACCCGGGGTCAGGAAGTCGCAGCGGTTGGCTGCACGCTCTATTTAAGATAGGGCTGTTTTCCTTATGGTAGCTTTCTGGGTTTGCTTAGCAAACCCTTTTGGCTCACTCAGGGATCCGTAGCTCCTTCTCCTCAGCTGTTCCTTGTCCAGCACTCCCAGACCTCCTTATATTTCTCTCTCACACTTCTCTGGTTGCCAGAGATAGAGCTTCCTGCCTGGACATCTACTCTGACCTTCTGGAGCTGTGTTGCTGCGTTCGCTGGTAGTTGGTCCAGTACGCTACCCTCCAGATCCCTGTTGGACCTTTTTGGTTTATTGTGGTCGCCCACCTGGGTGTATGTGTTTGTATGTTTTGTCTGTCCTCTCCCTGGTGTTTCCCTCTTAGTGATAGTGGTGTGGACTAGCGATCCCACCGGCCTGTTCACTATCCAGGAACCCGTCTAGGGATGTCAGGGCAGTCAGGTGCCAGCCGCAAGGTGAGTTAGGGGTCACCACCTTTCCCTCTCCCTTGGGCAGGGCTTTCCCTGTTTTCCTCCCTGTGCGTGTCGTCGGTCATTACACTGAACTTCAGATGAGAAAAAAATTCCAACTATTAGACAAAGAAGTTTATAGCACTATATTAGCTAAATTGCTCTATATTCGTTTTTTTTTAATATTCGCTATATTGCTATATATTCTTGTTTTAAAATATTACGAATATTCGAAAAACTAATATATTAGTTTTTTCGAATATTCATAATATTCTAAAACAAGAATATATAGCAATATAGCGAATATTCAAAGAAAAAAAAAATATATAGCAATTTAGCTAATATAGTGCTATAATCTTTTTTTCAATAGTTGAAATTTTTTTCCAATCTGGACTTCAGATGAGAAAAAAATTACAACTATTTGACAAAGAAGATTATAGCACTATATTAGCTAAATTGCTCTATATTTGTTTTTTCGAATATTCGCTATATTGCTATATATTCTTGTTTTAAAATATTATGAATATTCGAAAAAACTAATATATTCGATATAGTGCTATATATTAGTTTTTTAGAATATTCATAATTTTTCCCATTTAAAGTCATGATTCCTCCCTGTTTCTTGCATGTGGGCCAATGAGTCATTAGCCCACAAGCAAGTAGCAGGGAGGAATCATGTTTTTACTCGAAAATTGAAAAATTTGTGATAGAAATTCGCTTTACGAAAATTCTGAATAAAAAAAAAAATCTAAAATTTTCGACATTGCGAATATATATCACTATATTCTAAATATTCGCGAATTTTTGAAGTACCTATATTCGCGATAAAAATTCACAATTTGAATATTCGTGATCAACACTAGTCTTGAGTTGATTATGGCAGATGCTTTTGCCAAGAAGGTGGTTAGAATCTCGTGGGTAAGTCTCGTGGAGTTCAAGTCCATAAACATAGAGTCCAGTATTTTTCGTGTGATGCCTATCATTCTCTCCCATGAGCCGCCCATGTGGGAAGAATGAGGAGGATTGAAAATCCATGTACACCCCTTTTCAGCAAAAAGTTTTTGGATTGGCCTAGAGTTGAGTTGTAACTCTCCACAGGCTCCAACGAAATTAGTTACACAGTCAGACCTCAGTGTTTTGACTGGTCCTCTGATGGCAAGAAATCGTCTTAGAGCATTGATGAAGCTTGAGGCATCCATAGATTCTATGACTTCAATGTGTACTGCGCGCACACTCATGCAAGTGAACAGCACTGCCCATCGTTTACTGTTTGCTTGGCTACCTCGAGTTCTGCGGGCTGTTACCATCCATGGCCCAAAGACATCTAATCCAACATGAGAGAAAGGTGGGTCAGTACTTAATCTGTCAGCTGGCAAATCTGACATTAGCTGTTGCTGATGTTTACCTCTTAATTTACGGCACTGAACACAGCTGTGCAGCATAGCTGTAATTTGTCTTCTTGCTCCTATGATCCAAAGGCCGGCAGCCCTTCTGGCACCTTCAGTGAAGTGTCTACCTTGGTGCTTGACCCTTTCATGGTAGTGCCGTATGAGCAGAGTGGTGATATGGTAGCGAGCAGGTATTATGAGAGGATTCTGTTCTTGTTCCCCCAATTGAGCCTTGTTTAAACGTCCACCAACTCTTAACATGTCATCATTGTCAATGAATGGTTCAGGTTAGCAATTGGACTGTTTTTTGGAATGTCCCTCTTGTCACGGATACATTTAATTTCAGAGCGAAAGACATTCTGTTGTACACTGCGTATTATGATCATTTCACCTTTAGCAATGTCCTTTGCAGAAAGAGGCTTTTAACACGCGTGCCAACCTTGACATTGAACATCCGTGGGCTTTTTGTGAAAGCAGTGTGCAATATGGACTAACCTTGCGATGGTGTTTACAAGCCTTATCCACTTGGAAAAACGTTTAAAGCGTTGACAGCCCAAGACAAGTCTTTGTTTAGTTCTGGTGACGAGGGTTGTAACTTCAGGACGAATCTCTGGATCCTTGTCAGGTTCTAGAAGACCAAAGACGTCAGCCGTGGTCTCTTCTGTGTGATCCAGCAGGAATTCAGGACCTGTTAACCAGGAAGAATTTGCAGATACACTTGCAGACACTGGCCTAGTAGCATGATCTGCAGGATTCATTTCAGATGGAACATAATGCCATTGTTCAGGTTTAGATGATTTCCTGATTCTTTCTACACAGTTGCTGACGTAGACATAGAAACGTTTAGTATGGCTGTATATGTAGCCCAGAACAACCTTACTGTCTGCGTAGAATTTGGTGTCATCTATCTGAATGTCTAGCTCACATAATATGAAATCTGCGATTTCTACAGCTAACACAGTCCCACAGTCCCCAGTGTGCTTGGTTGTGGTGGATCTGTGAGATCTGGTCTCCTGCAGTTGAGTAATGTGGAGTTCTGCCTTAAGCTTAGCATTTTGCACTGCGAGATCCTTTTGTTGGTTCAGTGCATCAGTCCTGGTCAGTTCCGCTGAAGAATCCTCTATATTAGAGTCCTGCAAGAAGGCTGAGTATTTTGCAGACAGCTGCTGGTAGCGTACATACACAACAAATAGGTGATTTATAGAGTCTCTTATTTCAGCTGGTTGATCATTAGAGTGTGACAAAACTGACATGCGGTGTGAGGTTCTGTCCCAGGGGTCTGACAGATTACTGGAGAACTCATCTCTAGTGGCTTGATAGTTTTTTCTGAGTTTCTTTGTTGGTTTTATTGTACGTTTGGGCTTACACTCTGTTTGGTAATATCTGCAGAATCTGTTCCCTGTACGTCTGCGGGTTCAGAGGCATGATGTATCTGCATTGCTTCAGCCATAAAAGAGTGTCCAGAGCCTTATATAGAAATTTTTTTTGCGAAAAAATTGTACTGTCTCTTTAAGAAGACGAACATCAAAAAATGTTACTGTCTCTTTAAGAAAACAAACAGCAGCTTAGACAGGTGAGGTAACACAGTGCAATGTAGAGAAACAGTTTCCAACATTCACTTGAAGTGCAGTAAGCTTGTGCGACCATGTGCTTTCACAAGATGGCGGATGGCACTGAGCTTGATTGCATATTAAGCACACACATATACACAGCAGGCTTTAGGAATTATGATGCTTTTGTAAGCTTACATGAGAATAGACGTGTACCTGTTCAATGCCTGGAGCAGTATAGAGAAACAGGAAGTGAGGTACACAGAAGAAGGGGTGGAGCAATGAAATGAATGACAGATATCACGAACAGAAAAACAAGCGCATTACCAAAAACGGCCACTAGATGGGAGCATATAACCAAATATAGAATATATATGAATTCAACTACATAAATGTAACTGCGTAGCAGCACACTCGGTGCACTTACAGGTATAAACTTCGACCATTCTAAACTGCTGAAGGTACCAGGTAGAGGCTGAGGACAGCAGTACAAACATACCATTTGTGGAGCTTTTCTTATCAGAAAATAGTGTGAATATGAAGTTCTATTAAGGCAGATTCACCTTTGCAAGTATCCACGGCGGGGCTTCACTACTCTCTGCATTGAGCTGCTTCACAACCCCTCCCCTCTGCTCTGAGTGGCAGCTGTGATATCTAACTAGCAAACCACTACAACTTTCGCTCAGAGCCGAGGAGAAATGTTGTAAGAGCTTAATGCAAAGAACACAGACAACTTTACAGTGAAGGCCCTTCCTGAGTACTTGCAAAAGTGAAATCTGTCTGAAGAAAAGTTCATATTCACATTACTCCTGATTAGTGATGAGCGGCAGGGGCTATATTCGAATTCGCAATATTTCACAAATATTTTGTGGAATATTCGTCATATATTTGCGAATTCGAGAGTTCGAGATTATTTTATTGAATGCGAAAAATCGACAATGTAAAAATCACGTAATGCGAATTTATAAAGTGAAATAAAAGCGTGGGTCACTTTGGCTACATTTTTTAAGCTGCTAGAAGTTTCATGAGTTTCTCCTGAGACTGGAGAAAATGGTTGGCACGGCAGAACATTATAAAAGCTTTATATGCAGATAGAGTCAAGTGCCCCAGTATATTCGCGATTGCGCTAATCAGCAGTGATTAGGATATTTTTTCACACTACGTGCAACTTCACATTTTAGCAGTTTTGACTACAGATTACTGATTGGTGCACTAAGTATTGTTGTGAACTTGACATTGCTTCCTTCTCATTGGCCCACAAGCAAGAAGCAGAGAGGACTCGTGATCAAATGGAAAAAAAATGCTGAATATTCCATATAACGAATACATAGCACTATCTTCTAAATATTCGCGAATTCTCGAAGTGGCGATATTCACGATAAAAATTTGCTATTCGAATATTCACGCTCAACACTACTCCACAAAAATGTATTTCAAACTGCTCTCCACAGCCCCTCTAGTGCCATCAGCAGTTTCGCATGGTAAAAAAAAGGCTGACAGACTCCCTTTAACTACTCATTTTGATATTGATTGCAAATAATTTTTCTTCAGAATAAAGCAATGGATCATGTGAAAATGTTTTTTTCAGTCTTTGTTTATTGAAGATTTTTCATAAAGAGCAATTAAACAACAACATGTCAACCAAACATGCATATGTAGTTAAGAGAAAAGAAAAACCTGATGAAGGCAGCCAGATCAATGACAAAAGGAATCTCCATGCAGGGCAACTATACTGAACCCAGGCTCTTGAAGTGTGTCTATGTCAAGTGATAATGGGTAACTAGCAAAAAATTTGCTAATCAGATAACACAGCAGAAACAGGTGGAGCAAAACAGCAAACTAAACCATAAAATAAGAATAAATAGCAAGGTAAGTGACCGTGCTGCACCCAATAATGAGTATGTGAGTATTAGCCCAATTCATTGAATCCAATAGAGGATGAAATGGAGCAAACCTGACAGTTAGGCCCCTTTCACACGGGCGAGTATTCTGCGCGGATGCGATGCGTGAGGTGAACGCATTGCACCCGCACTGAATACCGACCCATTCATTTCTATGGGGCTGTTCAGAAGAGCGGTGATTTTCATGCATCACTTGTGCGTTGCGTGAAAATCGCAGCATGCTCTATACTCTACGTTTTTCACGCAAGTGCGGATGCGGTGCGATTTTCACGCATGGTTGCTAGGTGACAGTCTATTCATTGTATTATTTTCCCTTATAACATGGTTATAAGGGAAAATAATAGCATTCTGAATACAGAATGCTTAGTAGGTGATCAATTGAGGGTTAAAATTTTTTTTTTAAAAATTAACTCACCTCCTCCTCTTGTTCGCGTAGTTCCCGGTCTCTTCTTTACTTCTTTAATGATGAACTACCGGCTAGGACCTGTGGTGACGTCAGATCACATGCTCCAATCACATGGTCCATCACCACGGTGATGTACCATGTGATTGGAGCATGTGATCTGATGTCACCAAAGGTCCTTTAGCCCACAGCTCATCAAGAAGAGACTGGGAACTACGCGAACAAGAGGAGAAGGTGAGTTAATTTTTTTATTTTTTTCTAACCCTAAGTTGATCACCTACTTAGCATTCTGTATTCAGAATGCTATTATTTTCCTTTATAACCATGTTATAAGGGAAAATAATAACATCTACACAACACCTAACCCCAGCCCGAACTTCTGTGAAGAAGTTCGGGTTTGGGTACCAAACATGCGTGATTTTTCTCACGCGAGTGCAAAACGCATTACAATGTTTTGCACTCGCGTGGAAAAATCGCGGGTGTTCCCGCAACTCACCCGCACATTTTCCCGCAACGCCCGTGTGGAAGAGGCCTTAGAGTTGAGCGAACCTGCCTTTTGGCAGGTTCGAATTCAGGTTTTAAGTGAATTATGTAATAGATTCAGTTCTCACAGAATACATAACGTAATTAAATGGCGGCAGCCCCGAGGGTTCCGTTCTGCTGACCATACACATGTATTATGATGGCATGCAAAATGGCATGCTGGCAATAAATTACGTTATGTATTCCGTAAGAACAGAATCGATTACGTAATTCACTTAAAACCCGAACCCGAACTCGAAAGGCAGGGTCGCTCAACTCTACTAACAATGTACGGCGGAAGGTAGGGGAGGCCAAAGGAACTGTGTGTACTCAGGTCCCAGGACTAGAGCGCGACAACCACGGAGACCAGACTGAGATAATCGTAGCTGTGGTACTGTCCTCCAAGGTACAGAGCTCCTCAAACCTACATCATTTTTCCACCTTATCTCTGCTTTGCTGGAGGGTTGGGGGGGAGGGGGGGCGGGTCAGACGCCAGCCATCACAAAAGGATGAGTAATTTGGCTTTCTGAATGAGCCAGGCCTCTAGCCACCGTTTGAATGGAGATATTTGTGCTGTGGGAAATCATAGCAAGATCATCTCTGGTCATGGTGAGCTAGTGGTGCTACAAACAGAGTTTATATCTCTAACAAAATCTTCCAAAAATTGTGTGATTTTAAAGCAAGTGAACCAAATATGAAGATATGAACCAACTGTCTTAGTAACATAAGGAATACTGTACAATCTAGTTAAAAGCTTAAAGAGTTTTTCTGGATTCTAATACATCGTGAGAATCCGTGAGGCTGCAAGAGTATAAGTTGGACATCACTATCTGAAAATTGCATCCACAGTTCGTTTTCCCAATTACTAAGTGAAAGCTAACATAACATTCAGCCGAGCTAGCCCTACAAAGCATTGGGGGAGATTTATCAAACTGATGAAAAGTAGAACTGGCTTAGTTGTCCATAGCAACCAATCAGATTACACCTTTCATTTTTCACAGCTCCTTTGGAAAAAGAAAGGTGGTATCTGATTGAATGCTATAATAATACGCACCAAACCGAAGATAAAATCGATTTTAGAGGAAAAATTGTTAGGAAACATTCTTTCCTGTATTTTTACTTGTATTTAAAGTGCAAGTGCTGCCAAAAATTACAAGGAAGAGGCACTCAGATACAACCTGTATATCACATAAAGGAGAACCTCATTCACATTGTGCTACAATTGTTCATGTAATGGGACTCCTACACTCATAAAGCCTATGCACTAAGTGCTGCCAAAAATTACAAGTAACCAGCACTACAATACACCCTTTGTTACACATAAAGGAGGGCATCATACACAGCCTTGAAAAATTATGATTGATGGACTGCTGGTGACCCTCAAAATCATTCGGAGCAAGGGCCTGCTGATCTGACCATCTAAAACATTATGTGCGAGGGCCTGCTGCCGCTTTGGTGACTCTAGATAATCTGGGAATGATCGCACGTCCCCATGACAGCAATGATACATTCGGATGTCTGCCCTATCAACTTTCGATGTTATTTTCAGCCCAAACCATGTAGACCATGGGTAACGGGGGAATAATGGTTCGATTCCGGAGAGGGAGCCTGAGAAACAGCTACGGCTACCACGTCCAAGCAAGGCAGCATGCACGCAAATTACCTATTAGGTATAATTAGGTGAGGGCCTGCAGGTGATCTGACCCTGTAAAAGATTTTAGGTGCGGGCCTGCTGGTGAGCTGACCCTGTTAAAAATTATATGCGAGGGCCTGCTGGTGATCTGAGCCTGTAAAAGATTTTAGGTGTGGACCTCCTGGTGAGCTGACCCTGAAAAAGATTTTAGGTGCGGGCCTGCTGGTGAGCTGACCCTCTAAAATGTTGTAGGTGAGGGCCTGCAGGTGAGCTGAACCTCTAAAACATTATATGCGAGGGCCTTCAGGTGAGCTGACCCTATAAAATATTTGAGGTGCGGGCATGCTGGTGAGCTGACCCTGTAAAAGATTTTAGGTGCGGGCCTGCTGGTGAGCTGACCCTCTAAAATGTTGTAGGCGAGGGCCTGCAGGTGAGCTGAACCTCTAAAACATTATATGCGAGGGCCTTCAGGTGAGCTGACCCTAGAAAATATTTGAGGTGCGGGCCTGCTGGTGAGATGACCCTGAAAAAGATTTTAGGTGCGGGCCTGCTGGTGAGCTGACCCTCTAAAATGTTGTAGGTGAGGGCCTGCAGGTGAGCTGAACCTCTAAAACATTATATGCGAGGGCCTTCAGGTGAGCTGACCCTATAAAATATTTGAGGTGCGGGCCTGCTGGTGAGCTGACCCTGTAAAAGATTTTAGCTGCGGGCCTGCTGGTGAGCTGACCCTCTAAAACATTATATGCAAGGGCCTTCAGATGAGCTGACCCTGTAAAAGATTTTAGGTGTGGGCCTCCTGGTGAGCTGACCCTGAAAAAGATTTTAGGTGCGGGCCTGCTGGTGAGCTGACCCTCTAAAATGTTGTAGGTGAGGGCCTGCAGGTGAGCTGAACCTCTAAAACATTATATGCGAGGGCCTTCAGGTGAGCTGACCCTAGAAAATATTTGAGGTGCGGGCCTGCTGGTGAGATGACCCTGAAAAAGATTTTAGGTGCGGGCCTGCTGGTGAGCTGACCCTCTAAAATGTTGTAGGTGAGGGCCTGCAGGTGAGCTGAACCTCTAAAACATTATATGCGAGGGCCTTCAGGTGAGCTGACCCTATAAAATATTTGAGGTGCGGGCCTGCTGGTGAGCTGACCCTGTAAAAGATTTTAGCTGCGGGCCTGCTGGTGAGCTGACGCTCTAAAACATTATATGCAAGGGCCTTCAGGTGAGCTGACCCTGTAAAAGATTGTAGGTGAAGGCCTGCTGGTGAGCTGACCCTGTAAAAGATTGTAGGTGAAGGCCTGCTGGTGAGCTGACCCTGTAAAACATTATATGCGAAGGCCTTCTGGTGAGCTGACCCTCTAAAAAATTATATGCGAGGGCCTGCAGCTGAGCTGACCCTGTAAAACATTATATGCGAAGGGCATATATGCGAGGGCATATATGCGACGAATAAGCAAGTGTTGATATGATGGAAGAGGAAAAGGAGGATGAGAAAAGGAAGATTCAACCATATACCCTTGTTTTTGTTGGAAGGGGTGCATGGGAATACACAGTGTATTCAGTACATTATAAACAACACATTTAAAGTGCCTTTATGTTCATCAGCTTTCCTCTGGTGGAGTCGAGAAGTCATGGTCAGTCCAGGCCTTGTTCATTTTTATAAGAGTCAACCTGTCAGCATTTTCAGTTGACAGGCGGATACGCTTACCTGTTATAATGCCACCAGCAGCACTAAATACCCGCTCAGACAAAACGCTGGCGACAGGACAGACCAGCACCTCCAAGACATAGAGTGCCAGTTCGTGTCATGTGTCCAGCTTGGACACCCAATAGTTATAAGGCACAGAGGGATCACTGAGGACACTGACATGGTCTGCTACGTACTCCACCATCTTCCAAAACTTTTCCCTCCTTGTGACACTAGGCCACGCATCAGGGTGAGGGTGCTGGTGGGGTGTCATGAAACTGTCCCAGGCTTTGAAGAGTGTTGCCCTGCCTCTGTTGGAACTGCTGTGTGTTCCCCTTGTCTCCCCTCCTCGGTTGCTCAAGGAACTACGGACTCTGCCGCCAGCGTTGTCAGATGGATAGTTTTGGAGCAATTTTTCAACAAGGATCTTCTGGTATTGCATCGTTTTGCTCATCCTCTCAACCAGAGGAATGAGAGATGTGAAGTTTTCTTTGTAGCGGGGGTCGAGAAGGGTGAAAAAACAGTGTTGTCTAAAAAGTGTATAACGCGCGTGTCGCGGGAAAGGCAGCCTAACATGAAGTCAGCCATGTGTGCCAGAGTACCAACAGGCAAGACTTTGCTGTCGTCATCAGGAGGATCACTCTCAATCTCCTCATCCTCTTCCTCCTCTTCTGCTCACCCACGCTGAACAGATGGAATTAAACTTTCATGGGTGCTGCCCTCTGTAGCAGAGACAACCGCCTCCTGCTCCTCTGCCTCCTCCTCCTCTTCATCATCCAATTCGCGCTGAGAAGACGAACTGAGGGTGGTCTGACTATCACCCTGTGTAATGTCTTCCCCCATTTCCACCTCTTCCACATGGAAAGCGTCGCTCTTAATTGGGAGCAGCGAGCGTTTGAGTATACACAGAAGTGGGATGGTTACGCTGATAATAGCGTTAGCGCTGCTCACCATCTGTATTGATTCCTCAAAGTTTCTTAAAACCTCACAGAGGTCAGACATCCATGCCCACTCTTTGCTTGTGAATAACGAAAGCTGTCTGGAAAGGTCACGACCATGTTGCAGCTGGTATTCCACTACTGCCCTCTGCTGCTCACAAAGCCTAGCCAACATGTGGAATGTGGAGTTCCAGCACGTGCTCACGTCGCACAGCAGCCGGTGAGCTTGCAATTTCAAGCGCTGCTGCAGAGTTGACAGACTGGCTGAAGCTGTCGATTAATTGTGGAAATGTGCACACACACGGTGCACCTTCACCAGTAGCTCAGGCAAATTGGTGTAGGTTTTGAGAAACCACTAAACCACAAGGTTAAACACGTGGGCTAGGCATGGGATGTGTTTGAGCTTGCCGAGCTCCAAAGCCGCCACCAAGTTACAGCCATTATCAGACAAAACCATGCCTGGTTAAAGGTTGAGTGGCGAGATGTACAGCTCAGTCTGGTCTCTTATCCCCTGCTACAGCTCTGCGGCGGTGTGATGTTTGTCCCCTAAGCATATCAGCTTCAGCACGGCCTGTTGCCGCTTACCCACTGCAGTGCTACACTGCTTCCAGCTACTGACTGATGACTAACTAGTGCTGCACGCGGATAAATTGGAGGTGGAAGTGTAGGGGGAGGAGCCACTAATGTAGGTGATGACGGAAACCCTGATCATTGGCGTCGGTAGCACCTGTGCCATCCCGGGGTATGACTCGCTCCCGGCCTCCACAACATTCACCCAGTGTGCCGTTAGGGAAATGTAGTGTCCCTGGCCGAATGCAATTGTTCATGTGTCTGTGGTTAAGTGGACCTTTCCAGTAACTGCATTGGTCAGGGCACGTGTGATGTTAGGGGACACATGTTGGTGTAAGGCGGGCACTGCACACCTTGACAAATAGTGGTGGCTGGGGACTGCGTGAAGCGAGATTGCTGATAACATCGGGGCTGCGGAAGGCCTCAGTGTCCACAAGCCTAAATGGCAACATTTCCAGGGCCAATAATTTTGAAAGCTTCACATTTAGTGCTATGGCCTGTGGGTGGGTGGTTGGGTATTTTCACTTGCGTTCAAAGGTCTGGGGTAAGGACATTTGGACGCTGCACTGGAACACAGAAGTGGATGTGGTCGCTGATGGTGCTTGAGAAGGTCCAGGTGCAGGCCGGGAGGCAACCGGGCCTGCGCCTTTGACAGGGGATTGGCCAGCACATAACATAGGGGAAGAGGAGGCAGTGGTGTGACCCGCAGACACAGATTGTGGACGCAGGCATTCGGCCCACTTATTACGGTGCTTAGATGCCATGTGGTGGATCATGCTGGTGGTGGTGAGGTTGCTAGATTTCCACAAAGGGGTGCTTCGTGGAACAGTTGCGGGCCTGTTTGGTGTGGCCCGCCTTCTCCCTTTTGGCACCCCACTGCCTCTTCCAGCCTGTTGCCAGGCTGCAGATCCCTAACCCTCTGTACTGCTGTCCTCGCTCAACGTTCCACCTTCCCAGGTTGGGTCACTGACCTCTTCGTCCACCACCTCCTCTTCCACTTCCTTACTCTGATCATCCTCATGATTTTTTGACCTAACCACAACCTCAGTGATTGATAACTGTGTCTCATCCTCTTCATCGACCTCTTGAGACAGTAATTGAGGTTGACTCATTGCCAGCTGTCATCATCATCCATCTCATTAAACACTAATTGCCGTTCCCCACCGTCATGTTCTTGTGACTGTGGATGCTGAAGAGGTTGGGAATCAGGGCACAAGATCTCATGTCCCTCTTCAAGCGTACTTGGCGAGAGGGCCAAATCAAGTAATGCCGATGAAAAGAGGTCCTCGGAATATCGAGTGTGGGATCACTTGTTTGGCCAGACTGTACATGGTGGGAGCAAGGAGGATCAGGGTGAGGATTGTGTTGACCAGACTCATGGCTACTGAGACTGGACTTGGTGGAAGACAGGGTGGTGCTTAACCGACTGGAAGCATTGTCTGCTGCAATCCAACCGACCACATGGTCGCACTGGTCTGACTTCAAGAGTGGTGTCCTGCACCATCCTGCAGACTGGGACATGAAGCTAGGTACTTATGGCGGATTATTGTTTTTCTTGTGCTCTGGCAGCAGGCACAGTTTCTCAGCGCTGAGGGCCACGGCCTCTGCGTGCACCATCAGCATCACGGCCACTTCCCCGTCCCTTACTGCTCGCCTTCTTCATTTTAAATGTGATATATGGTTGAAAGTATGTCACATGTACAGTAGCGTAGGATTTGGAAGTGTATGCGCCAAAAAATTTACAAAGGTATTTGGAAAAAGTTCACTGGATGTCACTGATATTTTAGTGATGCGCACATTTTAAACAGGAGATGTGGCGCGGATAATTTAACTGTCCGCATCGGACACCGTCTACGGTAAAAGTGCACTGGATGTCACTGATATTTTAGGGATGCGCACACTTTAAACAGATGTGGCGTGGAAAATTTAACTGTCCGCAGCGGACACCGTCTACAGAAAAAGTGCACCAGATGTCACTGATATTTTAGGGATGCGCACACTTTACACAGGAGATGTGGCGCGGATAATTTAACTGTTACACAGTATTTAGCGCAGGAAGCGCTAAAAATATATATTGCTGCTGTCACACACAATAGGCTTTAAAAGGACTTTTGGGTCTCTGAAAAGTTTTTTGTATAAAAATCTTCCTATTACACTCCCTACAATGTCTGTCCCTTCCTATGCACAGCTCTCCCTAACACTGACCAATTTAGCGCAGGTTGAGCTACAAACATATATTGCTGCTGTCACACACAATAGTCCTTACAAGGACTTTTGGGTCTCTGAAACATTTTTGTGCAAAAAAAATAAAAAATTCAATTACACTCCCTACACTCTCTGTCTCTTCCTATGCTCAGCTCTCCCTGACTACGAATTAGCCGAATATGCGTCATCGGGTGCTATATAGCACCCAATGACGTGTTCTGGCCAGCCAATCACTGTTATGCCAGTAGCCAACATGGCTACTGGCATTACAGTGAGGGCAGTACTTACCTTCATGTTTATTGGCTGCGTAGCAGCCAAGAAATCTGCGGGGAGGAGACTCGAGCATGGTGCTCGAGCACATGTGGTACTAGACCGAGTACCGCCATGTGCCGAGCATCGAGATGCTCGAACCGAACAGGTGTTCGGTTGAGCATGCTCGATCATCACTAGTGCTATGTGTTTGATTTAATAGTAAATTTCCTGAGACTCCCTTGAACGGCTTTCCATACACAGATAGCGACTGATCAGGCATTTTGGACGGACATCATACCGCCGCAGTATTATGTCCGGCCAAAAAGCCTGACAGTGACTGAACGGAAGGCATACTGATGCAAACTGAACGGATTTCTATCCATTCAGAATGCATTGGGATATGCCTGATCAGTTCTTTTCCGGCATAGAGCCCTTTTGACGGGACTCTATGCCGGAAAAGAATAACGCTAGTGTGAAAGTACCCTAAAACCTACTAACACACAGTCACACAGCACACCTGTCTCCGCCTGACTATTGACCTCAGCCTGCAGGGGATTTAGGATACTTTCACACTAACGTTTTTCTTTTAATGCATAGAGTTCCTTCCTAGGGGCTCTATACTGGAAAAGAACTGATCAGTCAGTGACTTGTCCCGTTAGAAAACTGGAGACTGGGGAGTATTGGACTGGTGGTCAGGAGTCATGACAAGAGGGACATTCAGAGCTCTGACAGCACATGTACTAAAAGTGGAATGATACAGAGAAGATTAGCATGGTCTCTGCTCAAAGATAACAAGAAAATTCAGAGCTGAGAAGGGTTTCCTGTGAAGGAATGAGAAAGTCTCTGAATAGAAAGCACAACAGCTGTGTTGCCAAGCTTGTAGTGTGGGTCACTAGTAGATGGTAAGATAATAAAGTGACTAGCAGTGATCTGTGGGCTGCCAGAGTTAAGATGGGTAGGATATGGACCTTGCTTCCATTGGATGCAGATATCATTTTGCATCCATCTTACTCAGCGCTAGACAAAGGTAGGTATGAGGAGAAATGTCTGCCGTGCTTCCCCAATTCATCTTCCTACATGGGTTTGCTTGATTGACTGGTCTATCCTTATTTCCATAACGGAACAGACCTGTCAATTAAGCCAAGCTGGGCAGGGAGAAGCCAGAGGGGAGATGCCCAGCAGACAGTTCTCCAAATGCCCGAATCTTTTTAAAACTTTCTCTGATATGCAGTCTTAACATGATCCACAAGTTGCCATTTCCATGAGATTATGATTTAATAAGTTGTAACTGGAGGGTTGATGGAAGGGTGGTGATTTTCTCTGGTATCAGATATTTAGAACTGAATTGAACTGCCCAATTCCAAGTTCTTTTAAAGGGAATGTGTCATCAGAAAATAACGTATTTAAATCACATTTTTATGTTTAACATATTTTTTTATTTTTTTGATGTTATTTAAAAATTTCCATGTCAACATCTATATTTAAATAAAAACCTTAAAATCCTGCCAATTTTGCCTAAAAATAGGCGCCACTTCTTGGTCAAATTTTTTTAGCATATGTTACTGCTACAGCATCATTATGCATAAAGCAATCTTTCTTTTTGTCACATACCACTGTTTTCCTTGAGTTTTCTCCTTAGTTACGGCTGTTTTGAATCCCACATTATGAGGATCTTCTCAAGATGGCTCCTCTGCCAGTTCTCTGAGGCCAAAACTGCATTCCCTCAGGTCACATACAAACTTGCTGTAGCCAGCAGCTTCCTGCCAGCCAATCAGATTGGATTACTGAGAGACATGCCTCCTCACTCTGAAGCCTAATGCAGGCATGCAGTGTGAAGGAACGCCCCTCTGTCTTCCTAGCCGGAGACAGATGAGCCATAGCAACGGTTTTTTAAGGGAGCAGTGGAAAGGGACGGGGACAATAATAAAAGCTGTTATTATAAGGTAATTACAGATCTTTGGCAATCATTGACTGACTAACTCAGGTATACATGCCTAGCGCTAATAAACTAGCAAATAAAAAAATGACAGTTATCCTTTAAGAACAGCTCAGGCAAGATGGCCACCCCCATAATTATATTCAGGAAATAGAATTAAAAAATCTGCAATCAGAAAATTAAAACAGATTAGATAAAAAAAAACTATGTATGTCTCTATTTGGTTTTAACTAACAGATAACATTTTTGTTGACACATTTCCTTTAAACTCTCAAATCAAACATTTCATTCTTCACTGATATACTGATATACACCGATTACTGATATACAATGGCATCAGCAATAGACATGAAATAGTCATTATTTCTATTAACACATCTATTATCTATAATTAGGCTTCAAAATCATAATTATTCTGTTTTAGAAGTTGTTAGGGCAAGCATCCTTCTATCACTATTACATAGCCTTACAATATCCAAAATCTGGATATTTCTAGATACAATGGGGGTCATTTATGAACAAATATATGCCACTTTTTGGCGTATATTTCATGTAGATTTTGTCAGGTGATTTGCAGCAAAATCTGCAACTTCTTCCCCTTCCATGCCGCATACACCAGTTCTAAAAAAAAGGGGGTGTGACATGGGCGGGAAGAGGGATTGCCAGCAGGCCCGTCTCATTTATCATTTTCTACGCCAGTTGTTTGAGTAGAAAATGATCGAAATCTATGCCAGTAAGGTTGCTGGCGTAGATTCAAGGCTGTGTACGCCAGCGGTGGATGTACCTAAGTTAAGTAGAGGCCAGCACCTCTACATAACAGGCGCATCAAGCACCAGCACAGGGTTATTAAATCTTAATAAATGAACCCAAATATGCTTATATTCCTTTATTTCCAGAATATCAATGCCTATGCCCAAATGAATGTCACTTATGTGTATGGCAGTGCATTTAAGGTTAACATTTCTGAAATGATAGCCTACAAGAAATCATCTAGTATTTTAAATTGAACAGGGACCCCTGGTTCTATAAGCAAGGGGCTATGGAAAGGGAAGAAGAAAAGAGCAAAATAATGGAAATTTGGCTGATGGGAAGGAGGTAAGGGTGGGGTGTAAGGGCTTTACTTTGTTTTAATGTGAAACATATATTATCCCCCATTTACTAACGTGACTGTGCCTATAATCTGGAGTGAAAATGCTCCCAAATTATGCAATTTTGGTGCATAATGTCTAATCAAGTTTCAGATCACTTTATGAAACAAATGCACCAAAAAAAACTTTGTCCCTCACTCAACAAGGGGACATGCATGGACTAAAATGCAACAACATGCTTCAAAATGACTATTTGGCGTATTATAATGTGTCCCTATGAAAGAATTGGACGTTCAGTTAGCATTAGATCATTCAAATCTAGCACTACTGTACATCAGATGTTGAGCGCACATTTTCTACGTTAATGATTACAATTCTAGGAAGTCAAAAGCCTCCTACGGGAGGTTAATTTCAAAAGCTTCCTCAAACTGTGATAAGTAGGCAATCTTATATGCTTCAAGGATATCTTTCTTTAAATAACAAAAATCCCATTTTTCCTGGAGCACTCTTAGCAGCCCCACAAACACTGCACAGTGATTGTATTGTCATTTATCAAAAAACACACATTAATGAGTTAATCAACTATTGTTTCAGAAAAGTGCAAAATAGAAAATGTATTTCAGAGAAATTAGATATTCATTTTAAGCTTTTATTTTTAACAGTTTTAAGAGTCTATAACTAATCAAACTCAATTTAAACGTAAAGGGGTATTACCATCTCATTGATCATATTTTAATTTATTATTGAAATGCCTGTGATCATTTTTCTAATGATGTTCCTTTATCAAATCCCTACCTATCTTGGCAAAATTCATTCACTCCTACCCCCCTGTTGTCTTCTGGTAACCACTAGATATGGCCACCGATTGTGTGCCGCATCAGTGGGCTGCGCCTGCGCAGAACACATTGTCTTCCCCCAGCCGGGCCACAAATCGCTGTCTTGAAGGCGCACGCCGCCGCGCATGTGCAATGGTGACTTCTTTGTGGCCGATTATAGTACAGAGCCGAGCCGCATACAGGGCATGCGCATGCACGGTGGCGTGTGGCAGCGCGGACATCAGCAAGGGACGTGCAGAGAAAGAGGCACGAACGAGCACGCAAGGACTGGGTTCTCAGTGTGATGTCATAAAGAGGCGTGGCCGGCCTTCACTCAAATGGCCTAAGCCCGCCCAGCCTTAGAAGCAGGAAACCAGAAAGTGAACAGCAGAGCTGGCTGCACGTGAGGATGAATTAGCAAGATGGGAAAACCCCTTTAAAGGGGTTATCCCATGACTAATGTAAAATATGAAAATCAGACATAATCTAGTACATGACAACTGCTTCCAAACAAAGCTAGGGCCAGCCCTGTACCTCACATGGATCCAGAGATCTCCATATTCATTGCGCTGCGAGATTTATATCAAGCTGACAGCTCAGGGGGAGTGTCTATTCTGCTGCAGCTCAGGGGGCGTGTCCATGCTCTCCCTATCACAGCTAAGGAGGCAGCTTAAGGATGAAACTGAGCATGTGTGGCCATCTCAGTGAACAGGACTAAGAAATAAGGAAAATAGCAAACAGCAGGTGGCGCTATACAGATACATTTTATTGAATAATTCGCTGGCTATGCTAAATTTTTAATTATATGCAATTATAAAAGTATCCAGATCCATGTGCTTGTATGAAAACTGTAAAATATTTTTCGTGGGACAACCCCTTTAAGGGGGTTGTCCGCTTATGCTGTATTGATGACCTATCCTCAGGATAACATCTGTGCACTCTTTTCTGCCTGCAGATACCAACGTATCCCACTTAAATGCCAAATTACACACAAGCAGAACAAATAGGCTTAGCTAAGTCACCTAGATCTGAAGGATATCGATATTGCTTCAAACATATACAACCAATCAGTGTCAGACCGGAGTGCCTAGAGCCCACCAGTAAAATGTATTTTGGAGGCCCGCCGTACGGATACATGCAGATATTACCTGCTCACAGAGCAGCAAGATGCTACCAGATGATTGATGGGGGTCCCTGCAGCAACTTTGAGAAGGCAGGTCCTGGGGAAGGAGGACACTGGCTAGCTTTCCTCTATACCTGGAAGTCATCTCAGCTCTGATCGTGTCTGTAATAATAAACTGGGGAGTTTCTTTAATAATCTATCAAGTTTTTTATATGAAGATAGGCTGGATAATGTGCTGTACATTGAATATATGTATGTAGTGCAGTAAGTCTACGGTGTTACGTGCCACTTGTGCAGGGTGTGGGACACTTTGCTCAGGGGCCCTTCACCTGTACCCCTGTGGGCCAGTCCGAGCCTGCAACCAATCATATAGTTTATAGATTTGCATGTGTAGAAATATTTCAGATCTTTTGGTTTTAAGTCACCTCACCTAGAGAATGACATGCAAACAGCAAGGATAATTAGTTTCCCTGTAGCAGACATTGGGTTAGATGCTGCACCTTTCAGAGTACAATGCAGGTGTCCTCAGGGCAAGCCGGAGCAGATAATTGTATAATAATAGTATTATCAGCTCACTGGAACATTCTCAACATGGTGATGATGTCACTTTACAAGCTTGTCCTATGGTTTCTAATTCTCTACGTAATTTTTTTTTTTATAGACAGTTTAAACACCTGTGTGTGTATCAAGCATACTGTACCTGTGCACTCAAGATATGTCAAAAGAATGTCCTTTATGGCCAGTATGTGTTGGCATGCCTTTTTTCATTCTATAGGAAAGTGCGTTCCTATACAGAGGGACACAGAGAAGTATACAGCAGTCAATGACTGACATATACCACTGTCTATACAGCAACATACACCAGAGGGTTTTGTCGGTTATACATTGGGGGATGCCCCAAAGATATACTTCCAATGGAAGCATAAAATGAGATGTGAACATAGGCTGAAACAAGCTAAATGGCATCCAATTTACAGCATTTTGTAAGGTTATGGTAGGTAGGACTTAAAGGGGTTGTCCAGTTTCAGGATATTGATGACCTATACTCGGGACTGGTTATCATTATCAGAAGGGTGGGGGTCTGATTCCTGGCACTGCTGACGATCAGCTGTTTGAGGAGGCCTTAAAGCTCGTAGGCATCAATATTATGACACTGCACAACCCCTTTAACAAACCAGAAATGCTATCTTACAGCTGTGGTTTAATCAGAGAAGGAAAGAACAGTTTTGGAAGACTGATTCAGAGCGGAAACATCTAGGCCTCTTCACTATCTTTGCAGCCTATAGAATTTAAGAATGATGGAAATCCCAACTTGTGTAAGATCTGCCGGTCCATGCATGATAAAGACTGTGACTACTGCATTTGAACTTTATTACCAATGAAGAATGGTTGTTTATAGCAAAACTGTCAGTGCACGGCGAGAGGCAGCCAGACTAAAACTATAACATGCAGTACTTTTAGTCCGGCTGCCTCTTACAGTGCGCTGCCGTGCTGCCGCCGGAACTCCGCCTCTGCCCCATTATAGTCAATGGGGACAGAGCGGCAGTCCGGGGGCACACGTGATTTAGCAGCATGATGGATCCGACAGGATGTTCACCCGCCCGAACAGCCTGCCAGACTCCCCTGCCACTAGTGTGAAACTAGCCTTAAAGGGTTCTTGGGAATTATTTTTAATGGCCGCCAGTAACTTGTCCAATATTGTGAGAAGAACTGGTTGCCTTCACTTGAAGAGCTGCCTAGAGGGGTGAGGAGACAGGCCTTCTCTACACACTACACTGCACTACAATGATGCGATCCTGCCTACAAAATGCCATCATGGATGAGCAACCTGACAGCAAAAATCACTAATATGTAGTATATGCAAATGCTAGAGTGTAGCGTGTGGTAAGACCCTACCACCTCACCCCTAGGCAGCTCTGCAAGTGGTAGCAGACATTCTAGGACAGGTTGCTGGCCATTTTAAATAATTCCCGCAGAACCCCTTTAAAAGACCATGTGCACCAAATTTTCGATGCAAAGTATTGAAAACAATAGGTCATGTAAAGTTAAACAATAGTGTCTAACATGGAACCAAACTAAGGCTAGTTCGACACTAGCATTAGGGAACAATCTGCCGGATCTCTCTGCTACTGCATCGCCGTGTGGCCCCATTCAGATTAATGGGAACCTGCGGAGATCAGGCCCCAACCCGGCAAAGCCAGTGGTTTTCAGCCAGACGATTCTCAGCATGTTTGCCGCGTTGCGGCCAGATCTTCGCCGGTCCCCATTATAGTGAAAGGGACTGGCAGGTGTCAGGTAGCGTCTGGCAGTGCCGGATCCAGACATCTCCGGCAGGCTCCTCCCTGACAGAAAAGCCTGACGGAGATGTGTGAAACTAGTGTGAAACTAGCCTTATCATAGAACATGAGCTACTGGGAGAGATATGGAGCGTCTTTGGACTGCCTGGTCTACATTATGCTGTCTAAATGATAGACAGGATTAGTAAATCTGCCCTATGATGTTGACAGATCGTTACTCAAACTACATTTCACATTATGGAACCGCCCTGTGTCGAGAGACTACTGCACCCAGCCACAAGCACAGGTAAACATTATTTTTACAGAAGCTACCGATGTGTGCGTGTGTGTGTGAATTTGAAGATAATAATGCTGTTGGTTGGGTGTGGGTGTCTTTTAGCTGATCCTATAACTTGCACATTTATCAAAACTGATGGAAAGGAAATCTGGCTTAGTTGCCCAATTCCAACCAATTAGATTCCACCTTTCATTTTGGTCAGGTCCTTTGGAAAATGAAAGGTGGAATCTGATTGGTTGCTATGGGCAACTAAACCAGATTTCCATTATGCCAGTTTGATAAATTACCCTATTAATGTACATACACATATACATAACATGAAGCTCCTAGGCCCCAATGCAAAATCTGTAACAATGTCCCTACCTACCATAAGTTATATATATATCTATTCTGGTGTCTCTCTATGTGGTAGAGGGTCCCATGAGCCCCCGCTAGGCCCCAATGCAAAATCTGTAACAATGTCCCTACCTACTATAAGTTAAATATAATTCTGGTGTCTTCGTTTGTGGTAGAGGGTCCCCCTAGGTACCAGAGTGCCTCTTCTACCTCTGCCCCCCCGCCCCATAGCTACACCCCTGTATATACATTTGAGAGAAACTTTAATGAATTACTTCCCGTGAGCATCTGCTCGTGATTAACTAAAGCAGTCCCTGTACATTCATTTCACAGTTTAAAAAGATAGGATTTCAGATATAACAGATGTTTATCTACTGTAATATTGACAAGTGCACAGAGGGTTATGATTAAAGGTCATTAGTCAGGCAGAGTCTTGCAGGGAATTAGTTCAAGTGCTCAGATGTTTTACTGAGTTATTGATGGTTTTAAGATGCATAACTGGAAGTCTTCCCTGATTCACTGATAGCAGCCACTCAGATACACCAGTAAAAGGGCACCAAACTGCATTACAGATAATAAAACCATTCTGACCCAAGAGAGAAACTATTGACCCACAGTAAAGATGCCCATCTTCAATGGCCGTCTGACAGATGCTTGTTTGGCCAAGAGCTATTCTTCTAGACTGCCTCATATATATGCAAGCTCGGTTAGGCTGAGCAAGCATGTATTTTAGGAGTAAGCCACTACCAGACCAAAATTCAACACGCTCCAGCCCTCCTACAGATGATGTTGTGTGAGTCTGGAGGTCCCCATACACATACCATATATATATATACTCACTGGGTGACTTCCTTTTCCTCTGATTCCTGATCTCCTCCTGCTCTTGGACTGGCCAGTACTGCTCACATGAGCAATTCTGGCCAATCTGAGGGCAACAGGAAGTGTCTTGGACTACCAAATGCACAGTATGCACCAGGAAGTCTGAGGAGCAGTGCGGTCAACTTAGATGACAGAAGAATTGACAAATCTGCAGTTGAAAGATGAAAAGGAGAGAACCAGGTGAATGTCCTCTTCATTTTACAGCAAATGTGAGTTAATGTTCTTGAACTGGAGGCTTACTTTAAAACTTTGGAAGAAGGGCTGTTCAACCTGCTATACTGGCTAGACTGGTTCTTAGACTTGCACCACAGGAGATATATCATTACTATAATATACATTCCAAAGCACTAGCCTAGTGATGGGGCTGTCTACACTGATTCAAATTCTTAGGTATTATTTGACAACGTCATATTTCTGCGTGAACCGTAAAAATAATATTGCCCAATTCACTAAATAACTCCTGTACAACCCTCCTACAACTATTGCTACAACCTTTCAAGAAATCTTGGCGAGCTTCCCTCAGCTAAACAGATGTTTGTATAGGAGCTCTGTAGTACACAGATATTCCAGTAAATGGGCGGACAGGCGGGCACATGTGCGAGGGCTTAAAATATCTAGAGAGCGTGTTTTTTATATTATCATATATCTAGTTTATTCAACATTTTGGCCTATATTGAGGCGCCCAACTAAATGGCAGACCAAGAAATCGAATCACTGTTGATAAAAATATGTTGCCTTCTCAAATACACATTTTAGAGTAAAATATCCTCAACTTTCACAAGACTGGATTTTCAGTCTGCATCTGATTATTTGCCGATTGCACGTGGACCCATTAATTTCCATGGAGCCACAAAATCTATGCAGCCGAGCTGCAAATTATAGACATTATAGGCCTATAGGCATTTTTCAATGGGACCCATTAAAAATGCAGGATGCAAAAGGACCGTATCTATATTTTGCGGATTAGAAAAAGGATGAAAGTCAAATAGTGGCAAGTTATTGTAGGATGGAATCTCTTGTATTTCCACTGATATGTCCTTCCTTACTTTACCTCTTGGCTCATCATATTCTAAGGCTAGGTCTACACGACGACAGTTGTCGCGCGACATTAAGACGTGCGACAGATAGGGCACAATACACTGCAACATTTGTCGCGCAACATTTTGTCGCATCAATGTCGCGCAACAATTTTTATAATGGTAGTCTATGGTGTCGCACTGCAACATGCGACATGCTGCGACTGTGACGCAACAGTCGCAGAAAAATCCATCTCAAATGTCGCGAGACAATTTTTATAATGGCAGTCCATGGTGTCCCACTGCAATATGCTGCATATTGCAGTGCGACACCATGGACTGCCATTATAAAAATTGTCTCGCGACATTAGTGCAACAAAATGTCGTGTGACAAATGTCGTCGTGTAGACCTAGCCTAAGATGTGTGGTGTGAGATAAAGAGGTTAAGAATAAAGCATGCTTTCCTGATATTTTGTCACAAGATATCTATCCTAAAAGTGTCTCAGTGTGGCCACCCAGACAGTGTGATGTGAACTGTAGCCTGAAAAGCCTTTTACTAGCTTGTTCCAATGTTATTGAATCTGCAGTTTTTAACCCAACTCAAGCTAAGGTAAGGCTTGCAGGTGAGTGTTTGTTACAATGCATCATGAAAATAATATGGGCGCACCCTATCTTAATTCATTACTATCCAAGCTAATAACGTGCACCCGACAAAATGGGAAATACATTCCAGATGAGCCAAATGACTCATATGTATAGATTCGTTGATCAAATGGAGTTCTTGAGCAGTGACTGTCTGCTACTTGACTGACATCTCAGCCGGACCTGAAAATGTCACGCCTGTGTCGCCGCTCCGAATAACCGTGCAAGCACAGAGGGTCTGCTGCTGTTACTGAAGCAGCAACTGTGCATGTGCACCTACCCAAAAGTGCAGCAGCCGGAGAGCCTCGACCACTACTCGTTGCAAGATTGTCAGGACTGGCCAAGATGGGCAGATCTGTCAATCAAGAGGCAAGGGGGAGCTTCTTCAGCAGCAGGGACACCCCCTCACTGCTCAAGAACTCTGATGAACGAATCCATTCGCTCATCTCTATTTCCAGAGTCTGCCTTAGTATTGTTCCTGACCATTTAGCCTTCCAGCCAGATATCAGGCCATGCTCTAAAACAGGCATTAACTGTGGGTCTTTTCACGAACATGAAAAGGAGTTCAACGTAGTCAAATGGCTTAGGCTACTTTCACATTTCACATCCATCATAGGATCTCAATACCGGAGCAAAAGGCTTCAGTTTTGTCCACATTAATTATCAATAGGGACAAACCTGAACTGAACCAGAATGCAATCTTTTCCATTTGGTTGGGTTCCCATGACGGACAGAAAATCGCTGCAAGCAGCGTTTTTTTGCGTGCGTCATGGGATACTGATCAAGACGGATCCGGCATGAAACAATGTGAGTCAATGGTGCGGGATCAGTTTTCTGGGACACGAAAGAAAACGGATCAGGCGCCCATTGAATTACAATGGTTTTAGTGCTAGATCTGTCTTGGTCATTTTTGAGATAATACAACCGGATCCGTTCAGAACGGATGCAGCCTGTTGTATTATCATAACGGAAGTGTTTTTGCTGATCCACTGCGGATTCGGAAAAAACGCATATGTGAAAGTAGCCTTACACAGTCAACAGATCATCCAAAAGAACACATCTGACATAAGGCAGAATAAGGATAGGAGACACACTAAAAAGCTTTAATATGGCAGCACATGATTTCTGTTGACTGTCATTTGTTGCCTTTGGTGAACAACTGCCCGGCTCCCATCCAGTCTAGAGAGTAATATGGGCACTGCGCTGGAGTGCCATACCATGCCACACCACATCATGTAGCTGTTTCGAAAGCCAAAAAGGGATTTCCTTCACATGGGATGAAAACTGATGCCTTGCAAGGGCGATTGAATATACTGCAATAGGCAAGAAAAAATGTATTGCTGTGATGAGATGTCCATCAAAGAAAAAAAGGTATGCAAGAGCGGGAGGTGTAAAATCCTGGAAAGTAGAGTTGTATAAAAAAGAATCTCCATGGTAGTCTGGGTCAGAGAGAGTAGTCAGGGAGGATTCCAGCCATGATTCAACAGGTATAGAGGGGTTACCCCATGATAATGTAAAAATGAAATCAGACATCATATAGTACATGACAATCTCTTTCTAACAAAGCTAGAACCAGCCCTGCACCTCACATGGATCCAGAGATCTCCACTTCCATTGCTGCATTGGCTCTGCTAGATTTATTTAAAGCTGGGAGCTCGGGGGGGGGGCATGTCCTTTCTGCTGCAGCTGGTGGCAGCTGAAGGATTGAACTGTCGACCCCAGCGAGTTGGACAGAAAATTTAGAAAAAGAGCAAACAAGAGGTGGCGCTATACAGATCAAGTTTATTGAATAACTCAGTGGCTATGCAACGTTTTTAATTACATACAATTACAAAAGTATTCAGATCCAGGTGCTGGTTTAAAAATATTGTACAATTTTTTTTTGGGACAACCCCTTTAACAGTTGCTTATGATGCTAGTATTAGGGAATAAATCAAAAAGTAAAACTGCAGCGCTCGCCGGTCTTCAATTCATGCTGGTTTATTCACCCAAAATTGCAACGTTTCGATCTCTCAGTCTTTCTCAAGTTTGCTTGAGAAAGACTGAGCGGTCGAAACATTGCAGTTTTAGGTGAATAAACCAGGATGAATTGAAGACCGGCGAGCGCTGCAGTTTTACTTTTGATTTATTCTGGATGATTTGGGGATGCTACAGACTGGTATCCAACCACTCGAGAGACTTTTTGCTATAGATTCGTAAGTGCTGCTACTTTTTTTTTTTTTTTTGAGCTACTATTAGGGAGTGTTATTCTATTTCTTTGATTTACTCAGATCTGAAGGGACCTGGGACTACCGTGGCTATTTTCCTCTCATAGGAATCCATAAACCAAAGACAGGCACTTCATGCCTGCTAACATCAAGCTCTCAAGCCCAATAGACAGAATATCAAAAGCTAGCCATGAAAGTACCCGCATGTGTTAGCAGTGGCCTTGGCTGCGTCCTCCTGCTTTCATCGCAGGTGTGAGTGGAGGAAAATTTATGAATCAACTCAATTCTTGTGAATGCTGACTCTGGCGCTGTGATTGTTACCCTGCTCCTCACTCGCAGCTCACCAGGTCAGGCGCTCGGTTGTAAAGCCGCTGTGACAGCACACTTTTGGCAGACACCTCAGTTTGTTCACATCATGCCATGGAACAATAGCCCTGGAACATATGGTGAGCTGACCACCTGGTCAGAAGAGCTTTGCTTCATCACAGCATATGGAGCTTGTATTTCACTGTAAAGATGTGCATGGAAGTATAGACGCAAAGTGCAGGATGGCGTACAGCCGATAGGTCGTCGTATCCTGATAGCTGTGTATTCAACACATGGCTAAAGGTAGAGGTACTGTATTCTGTTCCCACCAGAGCAGATGAGGCAGCCCGAAATGTTACCTGCCAATGCTGTGTATTTATAAAGCTGTGGTGTGGATGGATAGATAGATAGATAGATAGATAGATAGATAGATAGATAGATAGATAGATAGATAGATAGATAGATAGATGATAGTGTAGATAGATAGATATATAGATAATAGATACTGTAGATAGATAGATAGATAGATAGATAGATAGATAGATAGATAGATAGATAGATAGATAGATAGATAGATACTGTAGATAGATACTGTAGATAGATAGATAGATACTGTAGATAGATGATAGTGTAGATAGATAGATAGATAATAGATAGCTAGATAGATACTGTAGATAGATAGATAGATAGATAGATAGATAGATAGATACTGTAGATAGATGATAGTGTAGATAGAAGATAGATATGAGATAGATAGATAGATACTGTAGATAGATAGATAGATAGATAGATAGATAGATAGAAGATAGATATGAGATAGATAGATACTGTAGATAGATAGATAGATAGATAGAAGATATGAGATAGATAAAATGGATGGATGAATAGATAGATAAAAACATAATAAAAACAGACATAAGCAGATAAATATGCCACAGAGGATGAATACATGGATATACAGAGAAGTAGATAGTAAGATAGATAGATACTGTAGATAGATGATAGTGTAGATAGATAGATAGATAGATAGATAGATAGATAGAAGATAGATAGATAGAAGATAGATATGAGATAGATAGATACTGTAGATAGATAGAAGATATGAGATAGATGAAATGGATGAATAGATAGATAAAAACATAATAAAAACAGACATAAGCAGATAAATATGCCACAGAGGATGAATACATGGATATACAGAGAAGTAGATAGATAGATAGATAGATAGATAGATAGATAGATAGATAGATAGATAGACAGAGCCACGCCCTAGCGTTTTGTGCTGTAGCCATAATGCAAAATCCATGTCAAATCCCCATTTTTTTGTTTTTGTTTTTGTTTTTATAGCAAAATCACATCCAGTGTGGACATACCCTTAACCACCTCAGCCCCTATAGCTTAAACACCCTTAAAGACCAGGCCACTTTTTACACTTCTGACCTACCCTACTTTCACCGTTTATTGCTCGGTCATGCAACTTACCACCCAAATGAATTTTACCTCCTTTTCTTCTCAGTAATAGAGCTTTCATTTGGTGGTATTTCATTGCTGCTGACATTTTTACTTTTTTTTGTTATTAATCGAAATTTAAAGATTTTTTTGCAAAAAAATGACATTTTTCACTGTCAGTTGTAAAATTTTGCAAAAAAAACGACATCCATATATAAATTTTGCTCTAAATTTATTGTTCTACATGTCTTTGATAAAAAAAAAAGTTTGGGTAAAAAAAAAATGGTTTGGGTAAAAGTTATAGCGTTTACAAACTATGGTACAAAAATGTGAATTTCCGCTTTTTGAAGCAGCTCTGACTTTCTGAGCACCTGTCATGTTTCCTGAGGTTCTACAATGGCCAGACAGTACAAACACCCCACAAATGACCCCATTTCGGAAAGTAGACACCCTAAGGTATTCGCTGATGGGCATAGTGAGTTCATAGAACTTTTTATTTTTTGTCACAAGTTAGCGGAAAATTATGATTTTTTTTTTTCTTACAAAGTCTCATATTCCACTAACTTGTGACAAAAAATAAAAAGTTCTATGAAGTCACTATGCCCATCAGCGAATACCTTTGGGTGTCTTCTTTCCAAAATGGGGTCACTTGTGGGGTAGTTATACTGCTCTGGCATTCTAGGGGCCCAAATGTGTGGTAAGGAGTTTGAAATCAAATTCTGTAAAAAATGGCCGGTGAAATCTGAAAGGTGCTCTTTGGAATGTGGGCCCCTTTGCCCACCTAGGCTGTAAAAAAGTGTCACACATGTGGTATCTCCGTACTCAGGAGAAGTTGGGGAATGTGTTTTGGGGTGTCATTTTATTTATACCCATGCTGGGTGAGATAAATATCTTGGTCAAATGCCAACTTTGTATAAAAAAATGGGAAAAGTTGTCTTTTGCCAAGATATTTCTCTCACCCAGCATGGGTATATGTAAAATGACACCCCAAAACACATTCCCCAACTTCTCCCGAGTACGGAGATGCCACATGTGTGACACTTTTTTGCAGCCTAGGTGGGCAAAGGGGCCCACATTCCAAAGAGCACCTTTCGGATTTCACCACCCATTTTTTACAGAATTTGATTTCAAACTCCTTACCACACATTTGGGCCCCTAGAATGCCAGTGCAGTATAACTACCCCACAAGTGACCCCATTTTGGAAAGAAGACACCCCAAGGTATTCGCTGATGGGCACTGGACAAAGGTGCTCTTTGGAATGTAGCCCCCTTTGCCCACCTAGGCTGCAAAAAAGTGTCACACATGTGGTATCGCCGTATTCAGGAGAAGTTGGGCAATGTGTTTTGGGGTGTCTTTTTACATATACTCATGCTGGGTGAGAGAAATATCTCGGCAAAAGACAACTTTTCCAATTTTTTTATACAAAGTTGGCATTTGACCAAGATATTTATCTCACCCAGCATGGGTATATGTAAAATGACACCTAAAAACACATTGCCCAACTTCTCCTGAGTACGGCGATACCAGATGTGTGACACTTTTTTGCAGCCTAGATGTGCAAAGGGGCCCACATTCCTTTTATGAGGGCATTTTTAGACATTTGGATCCCAGACTTCTTCTTACGCTTTAGGGCCCCTAGAATGCCAGGGAAGTATAAATACCCCCCATGTGACCCCATTTTGGAAAGAAGACACCCCAAGGTATTCAATGAGGGGCATGGCGAGTTCATCGAATTTTTTTTTTTTTGGCACAAGTTAGCGGAAATTGATTTTATTCATTTTTTTCTCACAAAGTCTCCCTTTCCGCTAACTTGGGACAAAAATTTCAATCTTTCATGGACTCAATATGCCCCTCACGGAATACCTGGGGGTGTCTTCTTTCCGAAATGGGGTCACATGTGGGGTATTTATACTGCCCTGGCATTCTAGGGGCCCTAAAGCGTGAGAAGAAGTCTGGAATATAAATGTCTAAAAATTTTTACGCATTTGGATTCCGTGAGGGGTATGGTGAGTTCATGTGAGATTTTATTTTTTTACACAAGTTAGTGGAATATGAGACTTTGTAAGAAAAAAAAAAAATTTCCGCTAACTTGGGCCAAAAAAATGTCTGAATGGAGCCTTACAGGGGGGTGATCAATGACAGGGGGTGATCAATGACAGGGGGGTGATCAGGGAGTCTATATGGGGTGATCACACCCCTGTCATTGATCACCCCCCTATAAGGCTCCATTCAGATGTCCATATGTGTTTTGCGGATCCGATCCATGTATCCGTGGATCCGTAAAAATCATACGGACATCTGAATGCAGCCTTACAGGGGGGTGATCAATGACAGGGGGGTGATCAATGACAGGGGGGTGATCAGGGAGTCTATATGGGGTGATCACCCCCCCTGTAAGGCTCCATTCAGACGCCTGTATGTGTTTTGCGGATCCGATCCATCTATCAGTGGATCCGTAAAAATCATGCGGACGTCTGAATGGAGCTTTACAGGGGGGTAATCAATGACAGGGGGGTGATCAGGGAGTCTATATGGGGTGATCACCACAGTCATTGATCACGCCCCTGTAAGGCTCCATTCAGACGTCCGTATGCGTTTTGCCGATCCGATCCATCTATCAGTGGATCCGTAAAAATCATGCGGACGTCTGAATGGAGCTTTACAGGGGGGTGATCAATGACAGGGGGGTAATCAATGACAGGGGGGTGATCAGGGAGTCTATATGGGGTGATCACCACAGCCATTGATCACGCCCCTGTAAGGCTCCATTCAGACGTCCGTATGCGTTTTGCGGATCCGATCCATCTATCAGTGGATCCGTAAAAATCATGCGGACGTCTGAATGGAGCTTTACAGGGGGGTGATCAATGACAGGGGGGTAATCAATGACAGGGGGGTGATCAGGGAGTCTATATGGGGTGATCACCACAGTCATTGATTACGCCCCTGTAAGGCTCCATTCAGACGTCCGTATGCGTTTTGCCGATCCGATCCATCTATCAGTGGATCCGTAAAAATCATGCGGACGTCTGAATGGAGCTTTACAGGGGGGTGATCAATGACAGGGGGGTAATCAATGACAGGGGGGTGATCAGGGAGTCTATATGGGGTGATCACCACAGTCATTGATCACGCCCCTGTAAGGCTCCATTCAGACGTCCGTATGCGTTTTGCGGATCCGATCCATCTATCAGTGGATCCGTAAAAATCATGCGGACGTCTGAATGGAGCTTTACAGGGGGGTGATCAATGACAGGGGGGTAATCAATGACAGGGGGGTGATCAGGGAGTCTATATGGGGTGATCAGGGGCTAATAAGGGGTTAATAAGTGACAGGGGGGGTGTAGTGTAGTGTGGTGCTTGGTGCTACATATTGCTGAGCTATCTGTGTCCTCTGGTGGTCAATCCAAACAAAAGGGACCACCAGAGGACCAGGTAGCAGGTATATTAGACGCTGTTATCAAAACAGCGTCTAATATACCTGTTGGGGGTTAAAAAAAATCACATCTCCAGCCTGCCAGCGAACGATCGCCGCTGGCAGGCTGGAGATCCACTCGCTTACCTTCCGATCCTGTGAACGCGCGCGCCTGTGTGCGCGCGTTCACAGGAAATCTCGCGTCTCGCGAGAGGACGCGCCGGCGCGTCCAGGCGGAATGAATCAACCACCTCCAGGACGCGTCGCTGCGTTCGGCGGTCCGGAGGTGGTTAAAGGGGTTGTGTCACTTCAGTAAGCGGTATTTATAATGTAGAGAAAGTTAATACAAGGCACTTACTAATGTATTCTGATTGTCCATATTGCTTCCTTTGCTGGCTGGATTCATTTTTCTATCACACTATACACTGCTCGTTTCCATGGTTACAGACCACCCTGCAATCCATCCGTGGTGGTCGTGATTCAGTAAAAACTGTAATTTATACCTTTATAGCTTTGCTTTTTTGCAGCCCTGTGAAATACTATCAGAACAGGAGGGAGGGGTTATCAGTGATTGATAGCATTGTGTGTATAAAGGTGGATTTCGACAGGCCGATTCGGCAGCTGATTGTTTCTACCTGACAGCCGGCTGCTTGTTCAGTGAAGGAGAACGCGCATTTATACGCAGCGATCCTCTTCACTGTATAAGGACAAGGGATCGCTACAGATTCATGGTTTCTGAGCAGTGGATCGTTGTTTGGACCACATGATCTGCTGCCCAGAAACTATGATCGGTGGTGCCTGCATGAACGACTGCATCACCCAGCGGCACATTTACACGGGCAGATTGTTGGGAACAACCGTTTGCAGGAACAGTCGTTCCCGATGATCTGGACGGTTATTGGCTCATTTAAAATGTAGCTTAAGTGTGCGCAAGAGATAGCTGTCAGTCACTGATAACACTTCCCTAGTTTTTCACAGTGCTGCAAAAAAAGCAAAGATATAAATGTATGAATTACAGGTTTTAGTGAATCTTTTCCCATAATAATCTATATGAATCTGCTCAGCTCTTCCTGCTCTATAACATGGTGCTTTCAGATTGCATTGCATTGTGATGACAGGTTCTCTTTAACATACAACCATCTGATCACTTCTCCCCTAGACTGCAGTGATTTAACATTGCAGTCTATGGAGAAACTTTGCTATGACAGGCCACAGATCTTTCGGAGGGCCCGACGCTGTCATAGCACCCGAGCAGCCCCCTCAATCTGTCACGACTGAGGATGGGGGAAACCCTCAGCCATGCGATATTCTGAAGATGTCCGGTCGCTACTCGGCCAGGACGACAGAATTAGGGAGCAGGTCACCTCCTATTGCGTCCCTAACACTGACCCTGTCTCCTAGCCGTATGAGCCGACCCCGATGGTAGGAGGGCTCATACTATGGAACCTAATAGTCCCTAGAAGCCCTTAGGCTGGCCCTGAACTAGGAGGAGGGTAAGACTACCTATTCCTCCTAGGTACGGAGGAACAGGAGTCTCACTGGCCAAGCAGCAGGGAGAAGGGGAACAAGAACAGACTATGAATATGACAGGTGAACCAAACAGTTCCACACTAACCTGCCACAGCCTTGCTGACTGGAACCCGTGCTCAGAAACGCTGTCCACACAAACATTAGACAAACAGCACACACATAAGAACACAGAGGAACCAGGACATCCACAGCTGCAATAAAAACCAAAAGCATAGGACATCAACTAAACATCAGGGATTTGGATTTATGACCGGAAGGGTGGCCCTTACTTGAAGGATGGTAACAGGATACCAGGAGGACGACTCCAGCAACATGCCTGGAGTACCCCTCAAGCTTCTGCCATCCAGCAGGAAGCTAAATAACCCAAGCGGCCACACCCACACCCACACTAGGAAAGGAGCTTAACCCTTCCATCACCAAACCAGGTAAGTGTCACTTAAAGGGGAAGTGTACAGACATTAAACTCCCTTTCACCAAACATAAAAAGTGAACACTAAAACCACACGTTGCCAGAGGCAACCGCATGCCGTGACAGCGAGCGCATAGCAACAGCTCAGGTCGCTCCACTGCCAACAAGCTTATGTTGCCAGCGGCAACCACACGTGAGGCAAGATACAGAGCCCACACCTGTGGAAGACAACATAAGACAAACCGCTGACAACAGCATGCGAACCAAGGAGTCACGACCACAACCATGGTCGTGACACAATCTCAGTGCTGGGGAGACATTCAGTCCCTGGAAATGCCGCACTCTTTGGAAAGGACTGCTTAGATACCATGGTCGCAACAACAGTCACCTGCTGGCTACGGTGCCCACTCAGCTCCTGAGTGGGCACCATCCTTAAAGACTTGACATATTATGAAGGAGTAAGACTCAACATGTTGGTAAGGTGGTAAGGATGGAGCTAACTCAGTAGCCACCTGCTGCCAGTGTTCATGATCAGAGTCAACACTGATCATAGAAGTTTAACTTCTCAAATGCCATGTTCAATTGTGACCACAGCATCAGAGCGCTCACCAAGAGGGCAGGGTCTCCCTGGTGATCGAATGTCCCCTTTCTGGAAATTAGATCACAGGTGCCGTCTGGGTGCTTTGGCAGTCTGAGGCCTTCCATGTAATCCAAGACCTGCCACAGTAAAGTTCCTACTGAGCTCTGCCACAAGGAAGGCTTAATAGGAATACAGTAATTTTGCCATATACTGAAACTGTAAGCGATTACAGTCTATGGTATGTGACTATGGACTGCAATTTCAAACCTCCTAGGGAGGCTAAACATAAACCTTAAAAAACATTTTTAAAACTATTTTAAAAAATCTAAGAATTAAAAATTCAACTGACTCGTTTTCCCCATTTTTCACCTTTAAAAAAATAACTAAAAAATTACTGGTATCACCGAGTCCGAAAATGCCCAAACTATTAAAAGTATTTATCTCATATGGTGAACACGATAATGGAAAAAAATCTAAACGCTAAAAGTGCCATTATTTGGTAGATGCATCTCCAAAAAATTGAATACAAAGCGATAAAAAAAATCATACAAAGCCCAAAAATGTATTAGGAAAAAACTACATCTCGCTCTGCATAAAATAGAGACCTCACACAGCTCCATAAATAGAAATACAAAAACGTTATGGGTGCCAAAACTGGCAATGCAAAAAAAATGTTTTTATCTTCAAACGTTTTTTTAAGCATTAGGGCCCACACATAAATTTGGCTCTGGCTTATTTTTTACCAGTAATAAAGGCCAGAATAAGTGTAAAAAATTTTTTTATGCCATCCGCATTTTTCTGCATTTTTTTGCAGTGGCTGGAGTAAATTTCAGTCTAGGATGGACTGCCTACCTAAGGCCTCTTTCACATGGGCGTTGCGGGAAAAGGTGCGGGTGCGTTGTGGGAACATGCACGATTTTTCCGCGCGAGTGCAAAACATTGTAATGCGTTTTGCACTCGCGTGAGAAAAATCGGCATGTTTGGTACCCAAACCCGAACTTCTTCACAGAAGTTCGGGTTTGGGTTAGGTGCTGGGTAGATTGTATTATTTTCCCTTATAACATGGTTATAAGGGAAAATAATAGCATTCTTAATACAGAATGCATAGTACAATAGCGCTGGAGGGGTTAAAAAAAAATAAAAAATTATTTAACTCACCTTAATCCACTTGCTCGCGCAGCCTGGCTTCTCTTCTGTCTTCTTTTTTGCTGTGTGCAGGAAAAGGACCTGTGGTGACGTCACTCCGGTCATCACATGGTCCATCACATAATCCATCACCATGGTAAAAGATCATGTGACGGACCATGTGATGACCGGAGTGACGTCACCACAGGTCCTTTTCCTGCACACAGCAAAAAAGAAGACAGAAGAGAAGCCAGGCTGCGCGATCAAGTGGATTAAGGTGAGTTAAATTATTATTATTATTTTTTAACCCCTCCAGCGCTATTGTACTATGCATTCTGTATTAAGAATGCTATTATTTTCCCTTATAACCATGTTATAAGGGAAAATAATAAAGATCGGGTCCCCATCCCGATCGTCACCTAGCAACCGTGCGTGAAAATCGCACTGCTTGCGATTTTCATGCAACCCCATTCATTTCTATGAGCCTGCGTTACGTGAAAAATGCACAAAGAGGAGCATGCTGCGATTTTCACGCAACGCACAAGTGATGCGTGAAAATCACCGCTCGTGTGCACAGCCCCATAGAAATGAATGGGTCAGGATTCAGTGCGGGTGCAATGCGTTTAACTCACGCATCGCATCCGCGCGGAATACCCGCCCGTGTGAAAGGGGCCTAAGGGTTGGAATAGATTTCAGTCTAGGCGGATGTGCTGCCAGAGGCCTGCACCTCGTCATAAATAAAGAGCATCCTGCGGCAGCGCAGGGGAAATCAAAAACTGGCATGAACACCGGTATTTGATAAATGTCAGTGTTAAGTGTCTTACTGCTGCCATTTTTTTTCACGGTACTTTTCCCCCTATACAGAAGGTGATGTAAAAAACGCCAGAAAAAAACTGAGCTGCAGCATGCTGTGTTTTTGAACAGACGCAAAAAGACAAAAATGCCGTCTAATGGACAAAAAACTCCAGTAGAAAAATAACGCTTGTGTGGGATTCATTTCATATTTATCACAGACGTTGAGCTAACATAAGGAACTGCCGTTTTTACCACAAAAAAGCACAGCAAAAAGCGCTGCAAAAAAGCAATACTAAAGAAAAAGGATCTTAAAAACCTACGTTTGAAAGCACCTTTGAAGCATAACAAACACTATATAAAATTGGTATCGCTGTAATCACAATGACCCACAGAATGAATGTACCGGTAATCTGTAATTTTTATTGCACAGTGAACAAAGGAAAAGCAAAACCCATTATGGCACAACTGCATTTCTTTTCGAATCCCCCCTCCCCCATTAATAAAAATTTTTATGGCACTGTCAGGAAGTACAGCTTGTATTGCAGAAAAAGTAAGCCATCATACGGTCATGTGAATGGAAAAATAAAATGTTACGGCTCTTGGAGAGAAAATGTGAAAAAAGTGGTTACGATGCCAAGGGGCTAGGAACCTCTTAGTAAGGGCTCATTCACACGACTGTGCCATGTTTTGCAGTCCGCAAATTGCGGATCCGCAAAACACGGATGCCGCCCATGTGCCTTCCGCAATTTGCGAAACGAAATGGACGGCCTATTATAGAAATGTAAAACGGACAAGAATAGGACATGATCTATAATTTTTGTGGGGCCACGGAACGGAGCAACGGATGCGAACAGCACACTGGTGCTGTCTGCATCTTTTGCGGCCCCATTGAAGTGAATGGGTCTGCACCCGAGCCGCAAAAAATGTTATAACTATTTAAGTACATTCCATATTGAACATGAAATTGAAAATGCACCTAGGTAAATAAACCAGTCCTCATTTTCCATTTAACACGTTGCAAGAAATTAAGGGACAGAGTATTTAAAATATTTAATTTAAAGTCCATTTCTACTTCATTAATGTGGCTTCATAATTCTGTATACTAATGATATTAACCAGAGTCTATTTAAACCGTCATTCAAATGTTAATTCTTCCACATGATTGTGGCATCTTGCAAAGAAGATCTCCATTGTCAGGGAGATTGGTAATGCCGACAAGAAGTGTCAACAACCATTGTGAAAAACAAAATTCATAATTTAATAGCTGTACTACAATACCGCTTTCAGTGGTTTACTACTCAGCATTTGACACAGAAGTGAGCTGACACATATTTTCATGGGGTGGTTTCTTTATTTGTTACTTTTGCATGTTCATGGGTTGAATCGAGAGCTTTCCACTTTAAATACTACAGCACAGTCCTTTCAAGATGCATAATATACCGCAATAATGAATATTTCCATGACCTCACAGATGGACTCAATAAATGGAGGATGTATATACTAATAAAGTAACTATACATATATACAGTGTAACTATTATATATATATATATATATATATATATAAAGAAAAAATTGGCAGCACCGTCACAGTTGAAGAAAATGGATGAAGGGTGCAAAAGCCCAATGTGGATATAGGCCAATCCAATTGAATACGAATAGTAAAAAAGGGGGCAGCACTCCAATAGATAAAAATGAAAAATAACTTTATTTACCCATAAGGCTGTTGCGACGTTTCGGCTCTTACACAGGAGCCTTCCTCAAGTGTGTCCAAACTTTTGGTCTGTACTGTATATATATATATATATATATATATATTTTTTTTAATTATATACAGTACAGACCAAAAGTTTGGACACACCTTCTCATTCAAAGAGTTTTCTTTATTTTCATGACTATGAAAATTGTAGATTCACACTGAAGGCATCAAAACTATGAATTAACACATTCACATGTCATATTCTAGGTTTTTCAAAGTAGCCACCTTTTGCTTTGATTACTGCTTTGCACACTCTTGGCATTCTCTTGATGAGCTTCAAGAGGTAGTCCCCTGAAATGGTTTTCACTTCACAGGTGTGCCCTGTCAGGTTTAATAAGTGGGATTTCTTGCCTTATAAATGGGGTTGGGACCATCAGTTGCATTGAGGAGAAGTCAGGTGGATACACAGCTGATAGACCTACTGAATAGACTGTTAGAATTTGTATTATGGCAAGAAAAAAGCAGCTAAGTAAAGAAAAACAAGTGGCCATCATTACTTTAAAAGAAATGAAGGTCAGTCAGTCAGCCGAAAAATTGGGAAAACTTTGAAAGTAAGGGCTATTTGACCATGAAGGAGAGTGATGGGGTGCTGCGCCAGATGACCTAGCCTCCACCCAATCGAAATGGTTTGGGGTGAGCTGGACCGCAGAGTGAAGGCAAAAGGGCCAACAAGTGCTAAGCATCTCTGGGAACTCCTTCAAGACTGTTGGAAGACCATTTCAGGTGACTACCTCTTGAAGCTCATCAAGAGAATGCCAAGAGTGTGCAAAGCAGTAATCAAAGCAACAGAACAGTTAGCCCCTAATAGAACAGTACTATCCTTGTCCGAAATGCGGACAATAATAGGACATGTTCTATTTTTTTGCATAACGAAAATATAGACATACAGAATGCACATGGAGTACCTTCCATTTTTTTTGCAGACCCACATTAAAATGAATGGTTCCATATACGGTCTGCCAAAAAAAAAAAAAAAGTTTGTGTGCATGAGGCCTTAGGAGTCTTGAAAGCATCTTGCACTGTACAGAAGAAGCAATTTAAAGTTGTGTGAAATCACACCTCACTATGATATAACAGCACAAAAACCATTGAAAAAGATTCTTGCCATTGTTTACTCAATACAATAAGACAATTGCTACATCTGCTACATATATCTGGTCAGCATTGTGGCCTCCTTATAGCTCACCAAGCACAGTGCTGTACAATGTAAAGTGGCTGTGCTTGTTATTGCTGCTGAGCCCCATTCACTTGAATGGGACTGAGCAGCAAATAGTTCATGTGACCAATGGACGTGAAGAGGTTGTGGTGTTCACCAAAGCACCACAGCTTCTTCAAATAGACCCCAAATGATTGATTGAAGATCTACATCAGTATTTAACTCCCAGAAAACCCCTTTAAAGCCTGTAAAGTCAATACAGAGGTAATGCAATCAACTGTCAATGTGTTATTACTTCCACTATTATGAAAAATAAATAATACAATAATCTGAGTGCATTCCTTGCGCTTCATGAGATAGTAATAGAAAATACTGAAAGCAGAAAAGTAGAAAGTGACCACCCATACAATAAAACATTGCTTTAATAATACTGACACTGAGATCAATGCCCATAAAAACAGATATAAAGTGTCATTGGACCAACAATAAATCGTAACCCTGAATACATGTACATAAATTAGAATTATTCTCAATTACTTGCTGAAGTTATTAATTTTAGTATTTTGTTGCCCCATAAGTGGGTAATGATCGCCGTAGGCACCATATAGGAAACCAGTGGAGCATTACTAACATCTAAACGATATATACAGTGCACAGAACATAAAATATGTACACTGCAATTACATGACAATTGTGCTAATAAAAATCAATACAATCTCTAAACAGTAGAATAGTTAACCACTGACGTTTGACACAAATCATCTCCCTGTTATGATGATATCACATACAGGTATTTAGATATAAAATATTTAATATAGCAATACATTGAAATATTTGATGTAAATGTCAAATATAGTGTATTGCAGCAGAATATATGTCAGATAATTAAGGACATATCACCATACAGACAGACCATGCTAGGGCACTTTCCATTTTTCATCTCATGTCCAGTTTGATGGGTGGTGAGAACCTGGACATGGATGTGGCCTCCACAAGATCTACGCTGATACACTACAAATGGAGATAAGCGTATCGATTGTAAATTAATCAAATCCTTCTTCAGGTTTCCAAAAATTTGGATTGTAACTGAATCAGAATGTTTTGCGATGGCCGTCCAGTGGAAGTTTTTGGGGATGTATATTGTGCTGCTGGCAGTATTTTGTGATGGACTTTGGTATTTGGCACTGTTGGGGTGGTATAATGTGCCACAATATGGTATTGATGGCCCTGCCTTCCATCAGTTTGGGCCCAACTACAAAATGGGGCCACTTTTATTATTTTTTCCAGGGCTACTTTAAATTCCCAGTCCGCCCCAGCCCATAGTCATATATGTTGCTGTCAGGTTCATATTACTAATGCTTTCTTGGCGTTAAAAAACTTAAATAGGGTTGGATACAGCCCTAAAGGCCCTCAGAGTGTCATATACAACTTTTCAGGGCAATCTTAGCACTCTCAATTTGAGTTGAATTTATTCATACCAAAATCAGATCTGATGATAAATTTGTTAGAATTGGACCCGAAACAAATTTCAAGAAATTCACTCCTCTATACCTCCAAACATAAGGGTGGAAACCATGCTCAAGTCATGAAAAAGGCATGTGTACACCAGAAGTTCTTGTTGCAGGTGGTTACAAGTTTATCCCAGCTAAGGAATCTGATGTATGCCTCATATTATATGCCAAACTGTTCCAAAATGATCAATCAGCAGCGTCTGGAACGTTTATTTTCTTACCCTTAAAATGTGGAAAAGATCAGAACTGATATTGAGGTTTCTGTATGGTTATCTACAGGGGTCTTAGATTAGGGCTGACATAGTAGTTCCCTCCTCTGGCTAATGTCCTGGTTCACTCTCCCCAAACCCTGACTGGTTTGGTGGTGAACTCCCTAACATGTTTTGGCAGCTGTTGGAGCCCCCGAAGTAATAAAGGTGACCGCAAGCCAATGCAGGAACCTCGGGCCTGACTTAAAAATACCCTCTCCTTAATCCCTAGTTTGAAACCCCCTCTGATGCTTTTCACCATCATTTCGGATCATCAGGGAGCAGCACGTGGGGTATAGCAGTGGCCATGTCTAATGTGGAGAGGCTTTCTTTTAAAGGCAGATGTCCTCCCATCTAAGGGGCCACACATCCGAAATGCTGCTGATTGATAATGGTACAAGTGTAGTGGTGTCAGGCAGCACCTCAAAGGGGCCTCATTTTTGATGAGCAGCCCAACCTGTGTGTATGTCATCGCCTTCAGTTGTCTGGCCACAACACTACCAGTTAGGGGGGGGGGGGGTGTCCCTATACAATTTGCTACTGGCAGCGCTGATTTGATCATCTCAGACTGTACAGGGACCCCCCCAATGGTAACACCGATTGCAGATGGCTGGCTATTCATTGTTAGGAATAATTAAAGGGTTTCTGTCACCCCGCAAAACTCATTTTTTTTTTTTTGGATAGTTAGATTCCTCATAGTGCGATATAGGAGAATATAATGCTCTTACTTACTTTCATGCGGCCGATTCTTTATAAAACGAACTTTTATAATATGTAAATGAGGGCTCTACCAGCAAGTAGGGCGTCTACTTGCTGGTAGCCGCAGCAGAAAACCGCCCCCTCGCCGTGTTGATTGACAGGGCCAGCCGTGATCTCCTCCTCCGGCCGGCCCTGTCAGTAATTCAAAAATCGCGCGCCTCGCGTCATTCGGCGCAGGCGCTCTGAGATGAGGAGGCTCGTATCCTCAGCACTCCCTCAGTGCGACTGCGCCGATGACATCACCGAAAGAGAAGACGTCATCGGCGCAGGCGCACTGAGGGAGTGCTGAGGATACGAGCCTCCTCATCTCAGAGCGCCTGCGCCGAATGACGCGAGGCGCGTGATTTTTGAATTACTAACAGGGCCGGCCGGAGGAGGAGATCACGGCTGGCCCTGTCAATCAACACGGCGAGGGGGCGGATTTCTGCAGCAGCTACCAGCAAGTAGACGCCCTACTTGCTGGTAGAGCCCTGATTTACATATTATAAAAGTTCGTTTTATAAAGAATCGGCCGCATGAAAGTAAGTAAGACTATTATATTCTCCTATATCGCGCTATGAGGAATCTAACTATCCAAAAAAAAAAAATGAGTTTTGCGGGGTGACAGAAACCCTTTAATAGAAGGATGGTATAACATAGAGTCATAAGAATGGATGCTCCAGAGTTGTCATTACATGGGGAATATAAGTAGTTACTAAACAGACATGTCCGGAGAGGTATAGCGAAGAAGGACCGGCACTCACTTTTTTTTATTATATGAAGAGACTAGAAAGTGATAGCCGGTCCTTCTTCGCTATACACTAGTGGGCCGCCTTCCCTGGACTCGTGCACCACGTACAAACCGCAGTGCCGACCCATCTTCTTCGATGTCAGGAGAGGTGACAGGTCATCTGTAACGCTTCTTTTTTCAAAAGCAGTCAGACCACCGCTGATGAGGAAGTTTTGGCATATCTTAGAAATGTTGCATCACTTTCTATTGTGAGGAAAAAGACAATAAAAGCAGGCACTACTTATTAAAAACCAACCTTTTCTTAATAAATTCCAGCCCCAAATACTCAACAATTTGTTTAGAAGAAAATGTCTGGAATTAATATACCGTCCTTTTGGTAGTAGCTATGGCAACGAGCAGTCTCAGGGAGAAAAAATAACAGCACTATTTATATAAAATGCCTTTCCAATCAGGCTGTCACTTCTGGCATATCCCTCCGAACAAACTGCAAAGTCACCCAGGATCCTTTACCCCTTACCAGAAAAACGCAAGCACGCCGTCTCTGGTAATGAGACTAATGATAATGGGGCTAACAATGAGCTGCACATGTGTACAGACGTGTAGATATAATGTGTCAGAAGCAATACCGACGATGCCGACTATGCAAATATAGACAGTCTCTGGAGACCTAGACGTATAGGTTATCTTACTGATGACTGAGAGCCAAAATCCAGACTCTAAATAAATCTGATTTGCATTTTAAAAATCCAGTGGAGAAGAGATTTTTTACATTTTTTCTCCAGATGTCTTTGCATTAAAAGCAATGAACATAAAAATACTTAGGGGGTGATCAATATCAGGTCGGCAGGGTTTCAACTCTCGGCACCCCCCGGTGTTCAGCATTTCAAGGGGTCACGGCACTTTTGCAATCGATGCCTCCTCTTCAATGTCCACCTGCAGGCTGTCTAGCTTTTAGCGGAGGTGCAGTGTAATTACAGCTGTTCATCCCATTAGAATGAATGAAAGAGGTAGCTATATAAAACTGCACCATGCTACAAGCTAGACAGTGTGCAGGGGTGCTAGGAGTCAGACACGGCCGATCTGATATTAATGAACCCATCCTGACCTATCCTAAGTATTTTACATCTCCTATGTTCTCAGACTGTTGAAGTCATGAATAAATCCATGTGCAGACTGCAGGCTGCCATGTCAGCAGTATCCAATGAACTTCAGAATGAAAGCTGTCAAACAACCTGTGTCTGTTGATGGTGGTCCTTCAAAGGCTGCTCAGAAAGGAGAATCTTGTATAAAACACCTTTGAAGGCAGCATGGAGGTTTGGTTATGCTGGGTTTCAGAGGCTCGGTAAATATCTCCTTATTGAAATAAACAGGCAGGTTTGGACACTTAGAGAAATAGCTCAGAGACCTTGCTGTTGGCCAAACAAGCATTCAACGTCAGGAAGAGGAGTTCCACGGTGACTACTCAGTTTCCCTTCATACCACTATCAATGAGATGAATAAATAACACTATTTTACAGTGGAAGCCACCATACTGTGCTAGGTTACTGCCTAGATCGGAACTTCCTTTCTAATAAGTGTGGGTGTCAGGAATTCATCCAGACAAACCACTATGCAAGTCCAAGCTGGTCGACTTCTCAGTGTCATTGGAAGCAGAGCCAATCAGGCTTTCTTACTCTGTGTACAATCCCAGAACTAGGCAGGAGTTTTAAGACGGCTTATTCATGATTGACTTGCCTGTGATTTCATTTGTATCAGGGCTTTAAATATCCTACCAATATCCTGGTGACTTGCGGCTTGTTTCTGGATTAACTTTGTGGCTGCTGTTCCTGCTTATATTGACTCTCTCGGTGAACTGACTACTGGCTGTTTCTGGATTAACCCTGTGGCTGATTTTTCCTGCTTACATTGACTCTCCTGGTAACCGACTTTAACCTATCTCTGGATTTACCCCTCATATACTGCATTGTCTCATCCAGTTTTGACCCTGCTTTATGAATTATGATGTCTCTTTGCACCTCTCCAGTCATTCTGAAAGGTCTTCCACTAGTGTGCCAAACCAGTTTTCAGTTACCAGCTCAGTTGACATAACCTGGGTCCCTAGCACCAAAGCCAGTCTGTGAAGAACCCAGGGGTAGCCATAGCTTCCTACCACCTGGAGTGGTTTTGGAAGACTGGTTGCAGTTTGGGGGTTCACCAGATGGTAAGCCTAGTACTTCCTAACAGTGGGAGACACATAAATATTGCTCAATAGACAATAGAGTGCAGGAGAAGCCAACAGACCAATGTGTATGAGGAGCTTCTGATTCTTCCCCAACAGATGAAAGCGGGGGAGAGATGCATCGGTTGCACTGACCTCGGCAGTGGCTTTCACTTCTCTACCCACTGAAAGTGCATACAACCAAGTGTGTATGTTTTTGGAGACTAGGCAGAGATAGCTGTCAGCAGACTGGGTGTTCATCCAATTGCTATTGAAGGTATATGGGCACTTTAAAATATATTTTACTCTACTAAAACACTAATGTGTGGGTCTCAATTGGGATACTTTCACACTAGCGTTTTGGCTTTCCATTTCTGAGATCCGTCATGGGCTTTCAAAAGTGGACCAAAATGGATCAGTTTTGTCCTAATGCATTCTGAATGGAAAAGGATCCGCTCACAATGCATCAGTTTGCCTCCGTTCAGTCACCATTCCGCTCTGGAGGCGGACACCAAAAGGCTGCTTGCAGCGTTTTTCTGTCCGCGACAGACATTTTCTCTGACACAATAGAAAACGAATCCGTCCCCCTTTGACTTTCAATGGTGTTCAAGACGGATCCGTCATGGCTATAGAAGACATAATACAACCGGATCATTCATTCATGACGGATGCATGCGGTTGTATTATTGTAACGGAAGCGTTTTTGCAGATCCATGACAGATCCGCAAAAGACTCTAGTGTGAAAGTAGCCTTAGATGGGTGGGCTAGACAGAAAATCCAGACAACTGTGTGAGATTCGTGACGCGGACACTTCACAACAGTCTATGTGCAGTGGTTCTCATCCTTCTCAACTGAGTACATGCAAAACTAGAACAGAAAAAAAGCAAGCCTCCCTGAAATACGTTATTGTCTTAAACAATTTTTTTTATTAATTTAAACAAAGCCAGTAGCAGCCAATGCATGTGCTGTTACTGCACATATGTATCACACAATTATATTTTTCTACCAGATGTGATAAATCAGTAGAAATCCACCTACACACATGTACTTGCCTTACACCTTTAGGGAATAAACTGGAAAGTAATGTATTCCTGGTATTACATTACCAATAGGAAAAGCGATCTCTATAATTGCTTCCCTCTTGTTTATTGGGAGTAGATTAAGTATAAGGTGCTTGGCTAAACACTTTGATTCTATAAATCTCTTTGGGACTTCTTTGCTTTTATCAAGCACAATAGATGTTTAAGGACTGAGCAAGAAAACTACAAATAACCGCATTGCCTAAAATACATTTGTCCTCTATTAACAATGAGACTCTGGGACTCTCTGCCTGAGGAGGTGGTGATGATGAACTCACTAAAAGAGATGAAGAGGGGCCTGGATGTATTTCTGGAGTGTAATAATATAACAAGTTGTAGTTACTAGGGTCATTGATCAGAGAGTTATTCTGATTGCCAGGGTCGGAGTTGTAAAGGATTTTTTCTTCCTTAACAGCTTGGCTTCTACCTTAAAGTTTCTTTTATCTTCCTCTGGATCAATGTAGCAACAGGTACTAGATGTAAATATGGCTTCTTTGCACTCTTACAAACTATGCTACTATGTTCAAATAATACAACGTGGACACACTAGAATTTCATAAGCGGTAATATTAGATCTTCTAAGTGTAGGCTAAATTATGATATCCTTTAGCTTCGACCAAGCTGTTTACTTGATCTAAAGTCTAGAAAGCCCCAAGGCCACATGCTATGGACAGCTTCCTTAGTTGTAAAATATGTATTTTAATATGTCATGTTAGAGAATCATAAGCAAAATTGAAAGTAAAAAAAAAAAAAACAAGCGACAAACTAAGTGGTGAAGATAAATGCAAAACATCTCATCCTGGAATTGTATATATTCCAGAACATAGCAATGAAATACTTGAAAATAAAAAACGTATGAAATACTATAAAACTACATGTTGGCACAGATACCCCCTATGTTTAATCTTTTCAGTAGACCCAATTTAATACAATATCTCAGAACATGGCCAGAACTTCGTAGAGCCACAGGAAACACAACTGTCACCTTCTCCTCCACTGACTGGCACGCTGAGCTGTGGATAATTTATTAATGATTCAATGTGAAAAGAAATGAGTGAACCAGATCTTAATTTGTCACTGAAGGACCAATTTGAGAAAGCCTATGCATATAACAAGAGCGGGCTCAGTTGGGAATCCATTCAACCGCATACTGTTTTACTGTCCCTTGAGAATGTCTAATTTATATCATTCATTAGTTATCTGTACCTGAATGATGTGCATCCAGAATGTCTAACATGTTTTGGGGTCTTTTTCCTTCTATTCTGTATTCTCACTCCAAAAAATTAAAATGACTGCTCTGGAAATCAACACGATGTCCCCCCCCCCCCATGCTGCTCTCCCTTACCTGCATTCTATGCATCAGGGGTCAGCAACCTTCAGCATGCCAGCTGTTGTGAAACTACAATACCCAGCATGCTCCATTCTATTCTGAGTTCTGAGAAGAGCAGAGCAATAATGCATGCTGGGAGTTGTAGTTTCACAAAAGCTGGAGTGCCGGAGGTTGCCTACTCCTGCTATACATGTATGCCATGCCACAACTTTCTACCCTTGATACAATGTGTCTAGGAGAGAATGCACTCTGTATCACAGCGAGCATTAGCACATACCCCAATTTTCTACCCGTGATACAATGGGGCAGATTTACTATTGAAAATGTGCCAGTTTTTGGTGCATTTTGCACCAAAAAAATGGCACCCATGCTTTGCATCACATTTTCCAGATGTTTTACACACGTTTCTAAGCATTTGATGCTGACAAGGGGCAATGATCTAAATGAGCTTCTGTGTACCAAAAATGTTTCAAAAGTTTGGTACAGTTTTTGAGTAGACCTTTGCCAACTTATAGGTGGCGTAAACTTACACTACTCTTTTTTTTTTTTGGCGCATAGGCAAAATTCTGGCGCACGGACAGAAATTTACAAAAGTCCATGTGCCAGAATAGTCAATTTGTCGAATATTAAGATTGTGATTTGTATTCTTAGACTATTAGTAAATCTGACCCAATGGAGGATATTTATCAAACTGGTGTAAAGGAAAACTGGCTTAGTTGTCCATAGCAATCAGATTCCACCTTTCATTTTTCAGAGCTCCTTTGGAAAATGAAAGTTAGAATCTGATCGGGTGCTAGGGGCATTTAAGCCAGTTTTCCTTTACACCGGTTTTGATAAATCTCCCCCAATGTGTCTAGGAAAGAATACCCTCTGTAGTACGGCAAGCATCAGCGCATGCCACAATTTTTTGTTTCACTCACTGAATCCATGAGAAAAAAAAATTCTGCTTCTCACTGTGTGAAAAATAATACAACAGGGGCCATATTCAGGATCCAGGTGATGTGGATGCCAAAGACAGCAGCGTCCATGATGCCATGTTGACACTTTTATACTACGAAGGGTTCTTATATTCACATTCACTACTGATTTGCTATATAAAAATAAAACTATATATAAATATACAATCCATTTTATTGCATTGCTCTGATTTTCATTGGCAGCACATTCATTAAACACAGACCAGTAAATCCCAAGGTTATGAAGTTAGAAAAGTCCTGAAACACACAGTGACATTATACTGAACAATCCTAAAGTCTATCCATCAGGGGCACTTTCTGTACCAGTTGGCATCACTGCTAATATTGCATAGATTGGCCTACAATTTAATAAGACATATTTGATCTTACATGTGGGGCCTTGGGCACTGAAAACCTAGCATGACAAGGATATGCAAAGCCTGAGATAGATGTAATAGTGTCTGTTTCCTAGTATTATTTTAGTTTTCCTCTTCTTCAGGTTGATGCCATCATAAAATATCCCCGTGCATCGGGAGATTGCATTTGAAATGACATACAGTAGATAAACAGACCAGGAAGCAAGGATTCTGTACGTTATACGGTATAGTACAGGGATCGGCAACCTCCACCTGTTCAGAAACTACAACTCCCAAAAGGCTTCATTCACTTTTGTGGGAGTTAGAAGAACAGCTGAGCATGCTGGGAGTCGTAGTTTCACAGCAGCTGGTGTGCCGAAGGTTGCTGATCCCTAGTATAGTATTTCATTCTTACAAAATAAAAGCTGTAAGGGTTCATGCACACGAACGTTTGCCGGCCATTCCATGCATTGGGGACCACAATAGAACATGCAGAGGTACAGAGAGAAACCCCAGGGAAGCTTCTGTAGTGCTTCCGTGGGGTTCCGTGCCTCCGTTCCGCATCGCTCCTTCTGGATTGAAGTGAATGGATCGGCATCCGTGCACACAGCCAGCGCCTGTATATTGCGGACCACAATATGGGCACGGCCAGGCAATGGCTGTGTGCATGAGGCCTAAGTCTTAGCTCTCGTGGAGCTTATACATTAGGCTACTTTCTCACTGGCGTTTTGGTTTCCGTTTGTGAGATCCGTTTCAGGGCTCTCACAAGCGGTCCAAAACGGATCAGTTTTGCCCTAATGCATTCTGAATGGAAAAGGATCCGCTCAGAATGCGTCAGTTTGCCTCCATTCAGTCTCCATTCCGCTTTGGAGGCGGACACCGAAACGCTGCCTGCAATGTTAAAGATAATACAAACGGATCCTAAGAGACGAAGTTCTTCAGTGAGCACCGCCACTATGTGACAAAACATCTTTGAATCCTTAAGTAATTGTTTTGAGTATTATATTGGTACAGAAATTTACATTTCAACTAGTCTTTAGCAAGCAATTCATTACAGACACATTAGCATTACAGATGTGATGGACAGGCATGTCCGTGCATATTATACATGACTGCACTAAGGCAATTCTGAACACAAAACTCTCCCGGATCCCCCCATGAGCCCGTGCGCACAGTATGCCATATGATGGATGATTTGTTATTTCGCCTTTTCATTACTCACTCCATCACACATACAGTACAAACAGGTATAATGATAAAAGCTGTTGGAAGTACAGTAAACGTCTATGCTTAGCTACGTCTATGGAATTAGTGCGACGCGTGATGTTCGTGAGGGAGATTTACTAAGTCAATCCGGAGAATTATGGTCTGTACTAAGTTATCTTAGCATTTTAGACCTACCTGAAAAGTTATCTATAGTACAGGAGGCTACCTACCTGAAAAGTTATCTATAGTACAGGAGGCTACCTACCTGAAAAGTTATCTATAGTACAGGAGGCTAAGATCCATCCAGCAACTAGCGTGCCTAACATTCTACAACAATGGGCGCCATTTGTGCAAATTCCTAATGAATGAATCTCAAATCCCTGCCATTACTCCTGTATTCCTCCAAGGCATATTGAAACCATTGAATCTAACCAGTCATTCATGTTTTGGCCTCTATTTGGGGCAGTTTCCTATTGATACATCAGTTTCCGCTACTGTTAAAAAAAACAATATATCTGGTTTCCTATAGAACTGGCCCCAGATTGTGTGCGAGCACAAGATAAGACCCTTAGATTGTAAGCCCCACTGGGGACAGATGAGTCTGAACAGGGCTTCAGAACATGTTACTGCATAAATCCATTTGTACCAGACACAAGTAAGACACCTAAGAAAAAAAGTATGATGTGATGTTTCCCACATTTCAGGTTTTCTTATATACAATAATAGAATACAGAATGAGCTGTCTGTTCCAGTGTAACTCTATATAAGCTGCACATTTTTTCTCAGAACCTTTAAATATGTGAATTATTAAATTGTGTATGTCTAATTAGACAAAACTGTATATCTACTTTCTAACAACATGGAACATTATTACAACGAAACAATTGAGATGATCTAAAATGATCTTGAAATAAAATAAAAAATAAAAAAATTCCAATGTCTGTGTCATTCAACTAAAGATACAATTTCCCTAAGACCTGCAGTGTCTGACCTTGGGTCAGTGTCCTAACTTCAGATCCTGCGAGCGCCCTAAGGCTACTTTCACACCTGCGTTCGGTGCGGATCCGTCTTGTATCTGCACAGACGGATCCGCACCGATAATGCAGACACTGGTATCCGTTAATAACGGATCCATTTGCATTATTCATTCAAAAAAAAATCTAAGTCAAAACGGATCCGTCCTGACTTACATTGAAAGTGAATGGGGACGGATCCGTTTTCAATTGCACCAGAACATGAGAATAACATTTCAAGTGAGTGCATGCTATTAACAAGCGGTGGCAGATGGATAGATAGATAGATAGATAGATAGATAGATAGATAGATAGATAATAGATAAATAATAGATAGATAGATAATAGATAGATAGATAGATAGATAGATAGATAATAGATAGATAAATAATAGATAGATAATAGATAGATAGGTCATAGATAGATAAATAATAGATAGATAGATAAATAATAGATAATAGATAATAGATAATAGATAGATAATAGATAATAGATAATAGATAGATAAATAATAGATAGATAGATAATAGATAGATAATAGATAGATAGATAATAGATAGATAGATAATAGATAGACAGGTAGATGGATAGAAGATAGAAAATAGATAATAGATAGATAAATAATAGATAGACCAAAATCTAATTAAAATCTTAATGTGTATTAAACAAATTCCTCATCAGATGCCATTCCGGAGACGATGGGCACACAGCATTGTATTACTAGAGATGCTGATGTTGGCAGAATCGTCTTACTGAGTTTGTACCTGATTTCTATCAGTGTCAGTGGTAATTGAGAGCTGTCCAGTGTTCGGTGTCATGCGATGTCAAAAAAGACCCCCACCCCAGCAGTAATTAGATCTCTAATGGCTGCATGGCTGGCTCCAGACCACTGTTGGATGCTCCAGGAAGCCCCTCTTCCACTTGCTCAGATCACCCAGGGCTCTGCAGCGCCACACTCAGTTTACAGTTGGTATCAGCTCAAAGTCAACTACATGAAGCTTTTTCCAGCTTTGCTGTTGTAGTCAGCCCTTACATGTCTGGGAAATACTCTACATGGAACAGCATAATAAAGTGTGGCGTACATGTAATCTCAGCACTAGATGGCAGAAACAGCGGGGGAAATTCATTAAGTGGTTGTGGATCCTAAGCCAGATAGATAATTCTGCATATGTTATGTGAGTGTGTGTGTATATATATATAATATAGCCAATAGGAATGAATGTACAGTATGTAGACCATACCTCAACTAGAACAGAACAGGTCGCTCCCATGGTCCCAATGATTGAGACATCTATGAGAGCAGCAACTTTATTACTTGCCTTACACTGACTGCAGCAGAACATATGTGATCATCAGATCTATCCCAACCTGGATACAACAGTCACTGAGATCCCCCTGGGAGCAGGCATGTTATTGTGTGCTTAACCTGACAATCACACATTTCTTTCTGCCCTACAGCAATGCAATCCTTTTGGGTCAAATCCTCGGATTCTGACATTATCCAATTACTGCCCCAGGGCAAAAACATACAGAGCAATACCCCCCTGCAGCATGGTATCCCGGGTTCTGACCACACAGCATCCAAATATCTGTTATTAGAAATAGCGTGGAACCTCCTATGGTCATGTCATCCAGAAAGAGAAGACAACAATCTGGTGGCATCACACTGCAGGGTGCATACCCTACCAAGTCACCCCCTCTGGACCAGTACTATAGCCTATGTATACAGGATAAATAGATAGATAGATAGATAGATAGATAGATAGATAGATAGATAGATAGAATAGATGATAGATAGATAGATAGATAGATAGATAGAATAGATCATAGATAGATAGATAGATAGATAGATAGATAGATAGATAGATAGATAGATAGATAGATACAGATAAGTAGATAGATGCCACTGGACCTGCTGTACTTACAATACAAGGCATAATGATAGAAGTACAGTAGTAACAGGAGTTACAGAAGGTCTGTCTAATATCTATTTATTTATCTATCTATCTATCTATCTACCTAATATCTATCTCTCTCTCTATCTATTTCTCTCTCTCTATATCTATCTACCTAATATCTCTCTCTCTCTCTCTCTCTCTCTATCTATCTATCTATCTATCTATCTATCTATCTATCTATCTATCTATCTCTACCTACCTCACTCTATCTCTCTCTCTCTCTCTCTCTCTCTCTAGTGCACTGCATGCATCCAGCATGTGTCTGGCTATCTGACTGAGACCCCCGGTTGTACAGACAGGTTTCAGCGTGTGCAGTGGACAGCGACAGGTGCTGAAATCCCCGCCTGCTCTATGGACGGCTCCCGGTCCTACCTGGCGCGCACCAGTGTCCGCCGCTGGAGCCGGTAGTCCGCCCGGCCGGGGCTGAGCAGGGCTGCGGAGGTCCGTGTGGTAGTCCAGGCAGTGGATGCTGGAGGAGGAGCAGCAGCTGCAGCTCCCTGGGAGAAGGCGACGCTAATGTGGAGGTTTGATCAGAAGCCTCAGCCAATTCCCATGCATCTGAGCCTGCAAATCAGAGGCTGGTTGGGGGCTGCAGCCTTGTCCAGCCTGCAGTGGTGTCATGTGCCTGCTAGTGAGACTGCTCATCGTGTAACACAGCATGCCAGCCTGGCAGACAGTGGGCCACCAAAGAGGCAGAGTGGTAGAAACAGGCAACAAAGTAAATGCCAGCATTACAGTGTCAAAGCAAGATAGTTATATCTCCATGTTTGCATACTAGATTGGTTGCAGTAAGGGGGATACCGGGGATGCATGCAGTAAGGGGGATGCTGGGGATGCATGCAGTAAGGGGGATACCGGGGATGCATGCAGTAAGGGGGATACCGGGGATGCATGCAGTAAGGGGGATACCGGGGATGCATGCAGTAAGGGGGATACCGGGGATGCATGTGCTGCCCCTGGCTCTGCTGGAGTGTTGGAAGGCGCCATCTTGTGGAAGCTAAATAGTACAAAAACGTTATGCTGATTAAAAAAAATAAAAATAAATTAGGAGTCAAAGCTATTTTGCTGATACAGGATTTCCAATCCCTTGCATAGATCTAGTGTCAAAAGATAAAAGTCTGACTGCCTGCAGCCGCCCGAGGGGGTTATTAGAGGCTTGCTGAATATGCCTTAGAGGGGTTTCCAGTAATAAAGCGCTATTGTCTTACATTCCATAGCCTATTGAAAGAGTCATACTTGTCTGCTCCCTGAGTGCTAGCTCCTATCGCCACTGAAGCCAGTCACTGGAGGCAGCAGCGCACATAGCCATGGCCTTACGCAACCAGAAGAAAACAAAAAAAAGACTCACCTGTCTCCAACTGCTGCCACTACAGAGGTCACTGACTGACCGGCAGAGGTGATGTGCGTGTAGACAGCAAGTCATGTGTTTGGTCCAGCAGGGACTGTGAGCAGTGGAGAAGGGAGCCTAGTGCTGAAATTGCAGTACCGGTGGAAGGTGATTTAACCTCTGCACCCTGCCTTGAAAAAGGGCTTCTGGTCTTGGAGAACCTCTTTAAACATTGAACTCAATAATTAAACAGGATGCACTAAGCTCCCTCTAGCAGTACTTGCAGGCAAACAGAATTGTATAATTCAAAGGTGAACATGTACTGTAACCAGGTCCGGACTGGGAATCTGCCATACTGTGTAGATTCCTGCTGGGCCGCTCCACAATGGGACCACTTGGCTCATCCCTTAAAATTCCTCCTCTGTACGTTTCAGGCCTCCTATGTACATTGTAGACCTGCCTCCATACATTCTGGTCGCCTCTGTACACATCAGGCCAACTTCTTATATTCTGGCCCACCTCTGTACATTCCCGCCCCTCCTAACCCTTGCTCAGTTTAAAACTCTTGGCGGCAGCGGTGGGCCGTACAGTGTCCTTCTGTCAGGGACGTTCTGATCATCTGTGTGCAGTTCAGCGCTGCCGTCTGCCCCATGAACTGCTGGCTCCACTGACGTTTTGTTCATGTGCTTACAGTGATGGAGAAGGTCCTGTGATGGTGCCAGGGAATCCGTCCTTCCATGCTGTGGAAAAGTGCGGGTGCTACACTGTAGTGCACAAACCATGCAATGCACTCACTCTCTGCCTCACAGGTATGCGGCCCAAGTGGTAAACATTTCAAAATCATGAGGTGGAATTCACACATTGCCGCAGGATTGCGGGTTTAAATGACTACAATTAAAAGCACTTTAATTTTTAATGGCATAACTGTGTAAATGTGACCATTAAAATAAAAATTATTTTTATCTGAAAACTTTTAAATGTGTATTAATCTCCATGACAACATTTTTAGAGGTACACTATAACCATGATGTGTGAACATAGCCTTAGAGACTTGATAACAGAGAGTCATAGACAGATGTCCCTCATAACAGTGCATTATCCACAGATGTCCCCATAACAGTGCATCATCCACAGATCCCCCATAACAGTGCATCATCCACAGATGTCCCCATAACAGTGTGTCATCCACAGATCCCCCATAACAGTGCGTCATCCACAGATGTCCCTATAACAGTACATCATCCACAGATCCCCCATAACAGTGCATGATCCACAGATGTCCCCATAATAGTACATCATCCACAGATCCCTCATAACATTGCATGATCCACAGACGTCCCCATAACAGTGCATCATCCACAGATTCCCCATAACAGTGCATCATCCACAGATCCCCCATAACAGTGCATCATCCACAGATCCCCATAACAGTGCATCATCCACAGATCCCCCATAACAGTGCATCATCCATAGATGTCCCCATAACAGTGTGTCATCCACAGATCCCCCATAACAGTGCGTCATCCACAGATGTCCCTATAACAGTACATCATCCACAGATCCCCATAACAGTGCATCATCCACAGACATCCCCATAACAGTGCATCATTCACAGATCCCCATAACAGTGCATCATCCACAGACTTCCCCATAACAGTGCATCATCCACAGATCCCCCATAACAGTGCATCATCCACAGATCCCCCATAACAGTGCATCATCCACAGATGTCCTCATAACAGTGTGCCATCCACAGAACTCCCATAAAAGTGCATCATCCACAGATCCCCTATAAAAGTGTATCATCCAACTATTAAGAAGTTATGGGGGTCAGAATATGGTGATGTAAATAAAATAAGTTTAAACTTATTTTACACTATTTAGACATAAAAATCCTATACACATGTGGTATCGTTGTAATCGTACTCACTCAGTGAATGAAGGGCACAGGTCAGTTTTGCCACAAAGGGAATGCCGTCGGAACAAAACAAAATTGCGTGTTTTTTTTCCCAATTCCACCCCATTTGGAATTTTTTTCCCGCTTCCCACTACATTGTATGCCATAATATTAAATGGTGGCATTAGAAAGTACAACTTGTCCCGCAAAAAATAATCCCTCATATAGCTATGTGAATGGAAAAGTAAAAAAAAGTTATGGCTCAAGGAAGATAGGGAAGAAAAATGAAAACAAAAAAATCTCTGGTATCCTAAGGGTTAAGGGATGTCCTGGTCAGAATTGCCATACAATTTTTTTGTTGTCAAGGAATAGTGCCAGTCTGTGACGGAGATAATCTCCATCAGAAACGGACACATTCCCTTGAAAGAAAGTAAGAAATTAAAAACCTTATACACATCTTATCAATAGACACAGTCCACATACCCAACACACAGCAGCATTACAAACCCACTGATGCTTTCTCACATGCATCCTCCAAAGAGGTGTATGTGATACAGTGCACAAGGTACCCCTGTGAAAGGTACCCCAAAGACGATATCTTCTCCTGGTCTCTGGATAGTACTCACAGTTATGCTTACAGGGAATGGTTCTTCCTGGAGATCTGGAGGTGGCTGCTAGCTTGTCAACCAGCTGAGGCTGAAGGGCTCAGACTGGGGATGGTGATCTTTGGTCTCAGCCGAGACTCGATCCTGGGTTGGGATCCCTAGAACTGGGAGCTCCTACCAGCACAGCCTACCCCTAGCCAGGGTGGCTGGCACACACACACTAACTTCCTTTCCACGCCATGAGGCAGGATGTGGGAACATTCCACACCTCCTCAAAGAGGGGGGAGCTAAACTGGAATGTACTATTCCAGTCTAGATATGCTAAACTGAACTAAAGCCCTGCTGCCACCTGCTGGTGTACATGGAAATTACAGCAAATACATGTAACAGGCTTAGGAAATGCACATTTGTGAGAAATATTAAATGAAATCACATTAGATGACAAGGCACATGTTACCAACAAAAAGTAGCGGGGAAAATGAGTTTAGTAACATAACTCTGGGATGTTACATTCCCCTTTACTTTGAGTTAAGCCGCCCTCGGCTTATGCTTAGGAGGGAGATAAATCAGCTCTGGGGTACCCAATAAATACAAAGTGCTGCATGAATTACATATATAATGAAATACATAGACAAAACATGAAATGGCTTTCCCCAGGTTCCTGCCCGCTAGAGTAAGGTGTCCAACACAGTTTCCTTCTCTTGGTATAACCAGTGAACCTAATAATGCACAAAGCAAACATTACTGACTGACTTTGAAATGTTCTGGATGCTTTAAACACCAAAGAAAGCATGGGGGGTGTCTTTACTCCGTAATCCCGCTATTTTGTAATGGAATGCCCGCAAATGAAAGGGTGGCTTTATCCTGTATTCCCTTTCCTGCACCAAAGCCTGAGAAATTTGTCTTAAAACACTATGGTGACTAAGGGGTAGCTAAATTGTGGCTCTAAGGTTTGAGGCGCCATACCTTAGGCAAAGGCTCAGAAGGGGAGGTATTTATCGTCTCCGCAAACTTCTGGCAATGTCACAGGAGGAGGCTACTACGATCCCATGGATCTCCTGGAAATAAGAATGGAATTTTTTTTTCCCCCTTCCCATGTTCTCTCTCTTCTCCTTACTCTTTTTTGAGGGGGAGGGGGAGAGAAATTCTCCCCTCTCTCTCCCTCTCTCTCTCTCTTCAATTGGGTGGGGGGGAGGGTGGTGGGGTTAAAATGTTAATATGTGAAGGATTATTGTGATGACCTGTTGGGCGGTCTGATATTGTATATTGTATGTTTTTTCTATAACAATAAAGAAACAAAAAAAAAAAAAAAACTATGGTGACTAAGGGGTAGCTAAATTGTGGCTCTAAGGTTTGAGGCGCCATACCTTAGGCAAAGGCTCAGATGGGAAGGTATTTATCATCTCCGCAAACTTCTGGCAATGTCACAGGAGGAGGGTACTACGATCCCATGGATCTCCTGGAAATAAGACACCTCAGGATGGGAGCAATCCTGAACATAAAACAAGCGGGGAAGTAGCGGTCTATAACTTCTAACGATTCCCGAAGCAGCGGGGTTACCCGTGTAGTTACTAGACCTGCCTGGACTTACCACTTGGTCCTACCCATGGTACCTATGGGTATATATCACCGCGTGTAGGAAAGTAGTTTTAAGCGTCTGTATGAAGGCAGTCCATATAAAGGAAGGAGAGAACAAGAGCTGTAAATTGAGGCATACTGAAGTTAGTTGCTACATTTTTCGTTAAGTGCAATGGTAAATGCAATTGTCACAAATAGTGCAGGAAGGTCACATTGCGGCACCTAGGAGAGAATACACACAATGGGCATGTTATCTTAAACGTTGCATAACCTGTAAACTTGAAATGAAATTAGTGCAAAAACATTATGCAAATATCAGTTTAATAATACGCTCAAATATGACTTGAGTCTTTTTTCTTGAAGTGCTTGACTGTGGAAAGGAACAATAAGGGTTAATTGTAATCCAATGGAACAATAAAGTTAATTATAATTCACGCAAGGTAGTGGGTAATTTCCACAATGGGTGGTTTTCCTCACAAAAAAGTCTGGAAAACATCCTCCTGGATCCCATGTTTGAGGAGGCAAAAGTTCTTTCTTAACCTGGGTCCTCTCGGCAGCTGTAATGGTGCACCACTGCCCTCTTGTGGTGTCTTTTGGAATTGTCTGAGCAGTAAGCCTGGTGAATGCAGCTGTGACATGCGGCAAGCCGGGATCCCTAGCCGATGCAGAGGTGGACAAAACCTCCGGCTGAAGGGGTTCTGGTAGGCAAACAGAGGGTGCCTGGGGCTGCTTCCAGGGCAGTATGTAGGGTTGCACCCTAGGGTTAAAGGTCAACGTGGAATTGTTAATCTGGCCCACCCGTAGTGTTGGAGCCGCAGGGATTTCAGGGCTCACTATGGGGACCTCCTGCTCTGGAGGTGTTGGTTCTGGGCGGCGGAGTGGAAGTTCCGGCCGCCTCCGCCGCACCAGTATGTGTGCATGGCGGAGCAGGCTTGGGCCTATCAGAGGTATCGGGACCCACAGGGAGCGGTGCAGGGGCAGCTTCGGACCGGGCCTGAGCCTCAGGGAGCGCGTCTGCTCCTACCTGATGTTGCGGCCGGTTCCGATGCCTCCTGGTGATGCGCGGGAGCCTCCGCGATAGGTGATGTCATCAGGGCCGTTTCCGGAGCTGCAGACGCCCTCGGTGATGCGGGTAGGTTCGGAGCTTGGGCAGCTTGGCTGCCGGTGGTATCCGCAGGAGCAGGCTTGATGCTGGTGGCCATCTTGGGGAACGTCTTGTCTGTGCGTTCGGCCATAGCGGAGGGATCCACAGCCTCCGGAGTCCGGACTGGAGATAGGACGTCTTTATCCGCGGGAGCGGATTCAGGAACGGCGGCCATCTTTGTTTGAGCAGCGGCGGCTGTCTCGCCACCAGTTGAGGAACTCACAGCCTCCGGAGACACTCCAAAAGCGCTGGGGCCAGCTCTCTTCACAAGCTGGGAGACCCGGATTTCTGGTGGGTGAGCTTCATACACTGATTCTTCTGGTATCGCCATCTGGTCCCACTTTGGCTTTGGGGGCTGCGCCATCTTCCTTGTCTCCTCTGTCACAATCAGTGCAGGAAAAGCAGGAAGTGAGGGTGGAGCCCAGAGGGAGGAGTCTGCACTCCCTTGGCTTGCATTGCAAAGTTCTTGGTGGGCAGGCTTTAGATTTCCCTCTTCTAGGGGGGCGTAGTCATAATTTTCGTGCTTTTGAAAGCCATGAAGACACTGAGCCATGAGGGAAAAATGGCTGATTAACCCTTGCAGTGCTGACACGCACAATGCAGCGTTTTCGGCTCCCGCAATGAAAGTAATAAAGTCCATTTTCAGGGTTTTTGCACAATCTGTAGATCTTGCAGTATAGTGAAACATGCAATTTGATCCAGTTGATCCGGTTCTGTTGGCACACAATTGGATCCGGTTCTGTTGGCACACAGCTCGATCCTGTTCGTGACGCCAAAAATGCAATGAGCAGGACCGTGGTACGGTTACGCGGATGCCAAAATATGTTTTTGTTCGTAACGCCAGTTGCAGCGTGCGCAGGGTACAGTCTCAGGGACCTTTAAGGTGTTGCAACTCACGTACCAGGTTAGGATTGCCAGAGTGGTGTAATGTCTCTGTGTGGTAGCAGTAATAGTGTCAACGGTGTCTCCTGCCTTGGTACGGCTGGACTCCTGGATCCTGGCTCACTTGCAATAAATGAGTGTTGCTAGTAGGAGTAATTGAGGAACTTAGTAGCAATGAATGAGATCCAGACTTGGAATATAATTCAACTTGTTTTTACTGGAGGCAGCATTAATCCACATGAGATGCAGCAATAGTCCTTGGGTCCCAGCAGGAATGGGCAATGTATGGCAGGGATCAATATCTCTTCTGCTCCTATCATGTGCCTGGAGAATATGGCAGGAATCTGTCTTCTGCTCTGTCTATCTTCAGCTGTGTATGGGACTGACTAGCTGAGGAGGAATTTGGCTTCTCCTGGTCTCTGGATAGTACTCACAGTTATGCTCACAGGGAATGGTTCTTCCTGGAGATCTGGAGGTGGCTGCTAGTTTGTCAACCAGCTGAGGCTGAAGGGCTCAGACTGGGGATGGTGATCTTTGGTCTCAGCCGAGACTCGATCCTGGGTTGGGATCCCTAGAACTGGGAGCTCCTACTGGCACAGCCTTCCCCTAGCCGGGGTGGCTGGCACACACACACTAACTTCCACAGTTTTTATTTTTTATTTTTTACGGTGTTCACCTGAGGGGTTAGGTCATGTGATATTTTTATAGAGTCGGTCGATACGGACGCGGCGATACCTAATATGTATACTTTTTATTTATTTATGTAAGTTTTACACAATAACAGGTTTTTTAAAACAAAAAAAATAATGTTTTAGAGTCTCCATATTCTGAGCCATAGTTTTTTTATTTTTTGGCTGATTGTCTCAGGTAGGGGCTCATTTTTTGCGGGATGAGGTGATGGTTAGATTGGTACTATGTTGGTGGGCAAACACCTTTTTGATCGCTTGCTGTTGTACTTTTTGTAATGTAAGGTGACAAAAAAATTGTTTATTTAGCACAGTTTTTATTTTTTATTTTTTACAGTGTTCATCTGAGGGGTTAGGTCATGTGATATGTTTATAGAGCCAGTCGATAAGGACGCGGCGATACCTAATATGTATACTTTTTTTCCCCCCTATTTTCTACCAATTTTTTTAAACTTTATTTGGGGAATATGACGTTTTTGTTTATTTTTACTTGAAACTTTACATTTTTGGGGGGGAAACTTTATTTTTTCAACTTTATTTTTTCACTTTATTTTTTGTCCCACTTTGGGACTTGAACTTTTGGGGGTCTAATCCCTTTACAATGCATTCCAATACTTCTGTATTGGAATGCATTGGCTTTATGAGTAATACAGTGAGTATTACTCATACAGCTTCCGGCCTGTGAGATCCAGGGGGCTGGATCTCACAGGCTCGTAACCGGAAGGCAGCGCGATGCCTTCCTTAGGCATCGCGCTGCCTTCCATGCCATCGGGTCCCCCCTACAGCCGCATGGGGACCCGATGGCACCGCCCACCATCGCCGCAACCGCAGGAAAAAGCCGGTGTAATCGGAAATAAGGCGGCGGTAATCGGAAATACACATGACGTACCGGTACATCATGTGTCCTTAATTACCAGGACAACATGCCGTACCGGTACATCATGTGTCCTGAAGAGGTTAAAGATCTGCGCATGCGTGGACCAGAAGAACGGATCCGGCAATGCGGCAATTTTAATGCCGGACATGGCACTAATACATTTCAATGGAAATTAATGCCAGATCCGGCATTCCGGCAAGTGTTCAGGATTTTTGGCCAGAGAGAAAAATACAGCATGCTGCGGTATTTTCTCCGGCCAAAAAACGTAAGAGGGACTGAACTGATGCATCCTGAATGGAATGCTCTCCATTCAGAATGCATTAAGATAAAACCGATCAGTTTTTTTCCGGTATTGAGCCCCTAGGACGGAAAACAAAAACGCTAGTGTGAAAGTACCCTTGGACAATAAAGGTATCACTGCTATAATACTGTTGTCCTTGTTGACACAAAAGCATTTTCCAATACATAGATAAATCTACAAATAGACTCTAAGGGCTAGTTCATACAAGCAAAATACTTTTCAGAAAAATACGACTAGTATTTTGGCAGTGGATGCCATGGCAGAAAGTCAAGGCTGAGCCTTGGGTTTATTCCGCAGATCTGCATGCTGATTTGCCCCATTCAATGGGACTGATCAGTGTCTGGCCATCCACTGCCCTTTCAGTGTTGCTTTCAGTGCTGAAACAGCAGCAAGATAGAGCAGGACGCTTATTATTTCAGCACGCTGGAAAAAAAACGAAGCATTAATTACTGCCTCTTTTTGAAAAAAATGGGGCGGCAGATTTGAGGCATTTTTCCATGCTGATTCCCAGAATCTCCTTACAAGGTAGACAGGGTGGTGAGGAAACCAGGAGCAGATAATTCTTCTGTACTGCAGGACCATTTAGCTCATGGGATGGATACCATTTTCATTACATCTCCCACTATACAATATATAAGGCAGCAATGGCAATAGTGCTGGTGGCTGGAGTCATGAGAATTTGGATTAGTCCATAACACTAGAATAACAAATTGTGGAGGAATGCCTACAAAAGATTCATCTGATGGAATACCTGCTTATGAAGTAGCCACTTTATTTCAATTTTGTTTCTATTGAACATCTCATCATCAGGAAGGGAAAGAGCATTTATTCCCTTTAGAATTTAAAACCAGAGCTAGAACTTACGGTACATGTTGCTTGAGGTAACGTTTCTGAATAAGCTACTATAAGAATGTCTATCAGGAGTAGCATTTTTCCCAGTGCAGGCACTTAATATAAATCCCAGTTGTCCCTAAGCAAGTGGGTGAAGACTAGCTGGCCTGATGTCTCCCATACACAGCACACAGATACGTGACAGATTTGTCTTTGGTTACCTCATCTGTTGGGAAAGGGTTAACTATGTTCATAAACACATATATAGTGATGTAATTATGTTTATAACTGCCCCCCACCTCAAATTCCATAATTTAATGAACTTTACTTCAAGCGTCATGGCATGACTCCTCATAACTTGTCTTAAAACCAAAGCCCAAAAAATTATTGGGGAATGTAACGATTTTGCCATTGGCTACCACATCTATGTTAAGAAGGGGTTAAATATGTGCATAAACAATGCATAGTGATGTAATCATGTTTGTAACTGATTGCCCACTTTCCCCTCCAGTTTTATAATTCGATGCGCTTCCCTTCATCTTTAATCATCTTTTTGGGGCGTTCACCAGTATGCTTGTTTAACCAGTATCCCCAATGTGTTTGTTTTTAAACAAATGAATTTTCCATTTTCTAAATTGAAAACAAACTAGCTTATGTCGGGCTATTATCATTACAACTTGCTGTGTATTTAATAGCTCCGCTGCCATACTACCAACCAATCCAAACTCTGACAACCACTGCCAAGGGAACGGGAAAGATCCCTTCTCACTTCCAAAAGCAATTTAGCATCGGAGTATGGTTTGGATGAAATGCAGGCTGGAATAAGCCATAGACTGGATGACTTACAGTTATAGTATACAAAAATAATTCTCTCATCACTGGTTGCCAAAAGCCTGTAACTCACAATGCAGAAATAGTTGTGAGTCCATTTACCATATATTTTCAAGTTTGTACTATTGCTAGTTGGAATGACAGTCCAGTGTTATTTTTACTCATTAAATAACATGAAGTAACCATCGACAGACAGGGAGAATGGGGGTTGGGGGGGATAAACACATAAATAGCATCTAATCTGAATGGACATTTATGGAGTCCGGAGGGATTATTTCCTTTCATTGAGAACATTTGGTCTTTAGAGATGGACGAATTTCTTGAAATTTGTTTCAGGTATGAGTCTAGCAAATCAGTCGGCAAATACAAATAAATTTTACCCGAACCAAAAGTGCTCAGATTGTCCTGAAAAGTTGTGTATCACGCTTTGAGGTCACCTAGAGCTGTATCCAACCCTTTTCAAGCACTTTAATATCAAGACAGCATTAGTAATGTCAAAGCAACAGGGACATGTATGTCATTGGGTAAACGGATGGTAGAGGTTGGTAACATACAGCCTGTTTAAACAGGGAAGATGACTATGCAGGAACCTGATGTTAGGGGCAGTGTATGTGGACCCACTGTGCCAACCAACCAGTTTGACTTTGGGCTAGTCCTGAGGGTGATTTCCTGGCAGTCCCCTGGTTTTTACCCTTTCACCATTGTACAGATATCTTACCTTTGCTACAGGGAAGTGAATAGAACGCTACCTCTTGGAATAGTCCCAGATGGTTGGCTGCTGACCCACTGGGTGTGTGGCACTAAGGGAACAGGCAAACTCATAGTCAATAATAGGCTGAGGTCAAGGTGAACAGAATTTGTGTACGTTTGTAAAACAATCCAAAGCTCAGGGCAAGGGGCGCAGGATCAGTACAGAGAACCGGCACAGGTCAAGTCAGGTGGCAGAGGGTCAGAAAACATGCAGAAGACGGTACACTGGCAGACAAATGTATTATAGCTCTACAGGTTCTAGCAGGCTAGGGAGACCTGGCAGGCTCTACATAGACCAATTGCTTAGGCAATTGTGAGGTCAGTCGCACAGCTATACAGCTGAAGCCGATTAGCGATTGGGAACAGCCTCATTGCAGCTCATAGAGGAGATCTACATGAACAATGGCCCTAATTCACACACAAGAAGCTGGTGTCTCTGGGCATGGGACAGGAGATGCCATGAACCACCATTGTAACACCTGGGCCTGTCAATCAAGGAGAGGGAAGGGCTGGAAGAGGAAGCAGGAGCACAGGTGCCAGATGTCACCGCCAGCTCTGTGAGAAGGTCTGTTAGACGTTCTTCGCTACCTCTTGCATGAAGTTCTTTGTTTTGGTTTCACTTTGTCATCTCCTTTTCTTCTCCCAGCTGTCATCTATTTGCACTGATTGTCTCCCTTTATATTCCCTCCCATACTGCCTCACTTTGCGGTTTATACTTCTTCCTGGATGAGTTGTTCACTGCTGGATGCTCCTTCTCCTGAATCCTCAGATAAGTCTGTTTCCTTTATTTGTGTTTACTTGCTGGCTTGATTGTGGGTGACCCTGACTCCGTCCGTATTAAGTGCAGGGAGCCGGTGGTCGTGTCCCCTCACTATAATAGGGTTTTCAGGTGTCAGATTGTATAAGGTACGTGGACATGCAATCGTCTACCATAAAGATCTTTGCATGGGCATAGCAGTCAGGGAGAGCTCTAGGGGTTTTATAGGGCTCACCCATATGCTCCTTAGTTTGGGATCAAGCCAGTCGGATGTTTATTTATAAGTTCCAGCTTTCTGCAACACCATCCGTGACATTATAAACCGCCATAACCGTCTTAAGCATGGATCCGGTTTCAGCCTTGATTGACCGCATGCAAGGTATTTCACTGGAGGTAGCAGATCTCCGTAAAACTGTGTCTCAGTTTCAGGTGACCGGTTCTGCTTGCGTTCATGAAGTTTGTTCCGAGCCTAAGATCTCGCTTCCGGATACGTTCTCTTGGGGTAGTGAGAATTTTGTTCGCTTTAGAGATGCTTGCAAACTCCATTTTCGCCTACCTCCCTATTCCTCTGGTGATGAGTAGCAGAGGGTGGGGATCATCATCTCGCTGCTCAGGGATAATGCTCAGTCTTGGGTCTTTTCGCTGCCGGTCGGGGCACGGCACCTCCGATCGGTGGATTAATTTTTTGTAGCCCTGGGGCAGATATATGATGACCCGGATCGTATTGCTCTGGCTGAATCTAAACTGCGTCTTTTATGCCAGTCCGCAGAGATATATTGTTCAGAATTTCGGAGATGGGCAGCTGATACTGGTTGGAATGATGCTGCACTTCAAAGTCAATTTTGCCATGGTCTTTCGGAAAGATTGAAAGATGCATTTGCTTTTCATGAGAGACCAGCCTTGTTAGAATCTGCCATGTCTCTAGCTGTTCGTATTGACAGGCGTCTTAGAGAGAGAGAGGAGACTACTCCTTCCTGTCATATTCAGTCCAAGGACAGTGGGGCTGTCTCATTCAGTGCGCAGGGGTCTCTTTCAATCCCCTCTGAGGAGGAGGCCATGCAGCTGGGTTTGCTTGCCTCTGATAGTAGAGGATTCAGGTCTCAGAAGAGGGTTTGTTTCTGTTGTGGGGGTATAAATCATTTGGCTAATGTTTGCCCCTCTAGGAGATTCATGGAGTTTTCTGAGGGTAATAAAACAAAAACAAAAAAACCCTCTAAAAACTTTCCATTTGCTACTATTGGCAAGGTTGATGCGGAAATTGAAGGTTTGCCATTTACTTGTAGTTCCCGTTTTCTCCTACCTGCCAGGGTGGCGCTAGACAGCAAGAACATTGTTTGTGAGATTTTTGTAGATAGTGGAGCAGCTGTCAATCTCATTGATAATCAATTTGCAATAACACATGGTTTCCAGGTATGCACTTTGGAAAAGGATATACCTGTTTTTGCTATCGATTCCGCTCCACTTTCTCAAAGATCGTTAAAGGGCATAGTTCACAATATCCGTTTGACTGTGGGTGACGCTCATGTTGAGGATATGTCATGTTTCGTCTTAAGCGGATTACCTACTCCTCTAGTGTTGGGGCTACCCTGTCTCACTAAACATAACCCCACCATTGATTGGCAAGCAAGGCAAATAAATGGTTGGAGTGAGTTTTGCAGAGAGAATTGCCTCACGGCGTCTCTTTCAGAGGTTTCTACCAAGACTGTGCCATCTTTTCTCTCTGAATTTTCGGATGTGTTTTCCGAGAGTGGTGTCCAGGAGTTGCCCCCGCACCGGGAGTATGACTGCCCTATTAATCTCATCCCAGGTGCCAAACTGCCAAAATCACGTTTATACAATCTCTCCCAACCTGAAAGAGTCGCTATGCGTACTTTTATCTCTGAGAGCCTGAGAAAGGGACACATCCGACTCTCGAAGTCACCTGTTGCCGCTGTTTCTTTTTTTGTTAAGAAAAAGATGGTTCTTTAAGACCTTGTCTGGATTTCAGGGAGCTGAACCGTATCACGATTCGTGACCCATATCCGCTTCCTCTGATCCTGGACCTGTTTAACCAGATTGTTGGGGCTAAGGTTTTTTCTAAGTTGGATTTAAGAGGGGCATACAACCTAGTCAGGGTCAGGGAAGGGGACGAATGGAAGACGGCCTTCAATACCCCTGAGGGTCATTTCGAGAATTTGGTTATGTCCTTTGGTTTGATGAATGCTCCGGCCGTCTTCCAACATTTTGTGAACAGCATTTTTCATCATTTAATGGGGAAATTTGTACTGGTGTATCTGGATGACATTTAGATTTTTTCTCCTGATTTCAAGACTCATCGAGACCACCTACGTCAGGTCTCGCTGATTCTGCAGGATAATAAATTGTACGTTAAACTGGAAAAATGTGTGTTTGCGGCTCCGGAGATTCAATTTCTTGGTTTTCTTCTCTCCGCTTCTGGTTTTCGCATGGACCCTGAGAAGGTCAGCGCTGTGCTTGATTGGGCGCTTCCTGAGAATCAGAAGGCGCTGATGCAGTTTTTGGGTTTTGCCAATTATTACAGAAAGTTCATTTTGAATTATTCCTCTGTTGTTAAGCCACTCACTGATATGACTAAAAAGGGGGTAGATTTTTCTTCGTGGTCGGTAGATGCGCTTAAAGGGTTTCTATCACTTTGTATCACATAATTAGCTGTCAGACACTAGCGATCTGCTAGTGTCTGCTCTGGCCAACCATCCTACTATAATCGCTTGTGGGGCAGCGGTTTTGCTAAAAAACAAACTTTAATAAATATGCTAATGAGCCTCTAGGTGCTATGTGGGCGTCATTAGCACCTAGAGGCTCAGTCTACCTTCATAAACAGTCGCCGCCCAGCGCGTCCCTCCAGCCCGCCCATGTCCTGCTGAATGCGATCCTCCGTGTGACGCAGCGGACGAATTCTCGCGCATGCACCGTGCGTGGCTGTATTCGGCGCATGCGCATTGAATGTCTGCTCCCAGCTCAGACGTCTCAACGGCGCCGAATACAGCCGCGCACGGCGCATGCGCGAGAATTCGTCCGCTAGCTCAGACATCTCAAATGGGCAGAATACAGCTGCGCACGGCGCATGCGCGAGAATTCGTCCGCTGCGTCACACGGAGGATCGCATTCAGCAGGACATGGGCGGGCTGGAGGGACGCGCTGGGCGGCGACTGTTTATGAAGGTAGACGGAGCCTCTAGGTGCTAATGACGCCCACATAGCACCTAGAGGCTCATTAGCATATTTATTAAAGTTCGTTTTTTAGCAAAACCGCTGCCCCACAAGCGATTATAGTAGGATGGTTGGCCAGAGCAGACACTAGCAGATCGCTAGTGTCTGACAGCTAATTATGTGATACAAAGTGATAGAAACCCTTTAAAGCCTTTTCTAGTATCAAAGAAAGTTTTGCTTCCGCTCCCATTTTGGTACAACCTGTCTCTCTACCTTTTATTGTTGAGGTGGACGCTTCTGAGGTGGGTGTGGGTGCGGTCTTATCTCAGGGTCCCTCTCCTGCCAAATGGCGACCGTGTGCCTTTTTCTCAAGGAAACTCTCCTCTGCAGAGAGAAATTACGATGTGGGAGATAGGGAGTTGTTGGCCATCAAATTAGCTTTTGAGGAATGGCGCCATTGGTTAGAGGGAGCCAGACACCCTATTACCGTGTTTACAGACCATAAGAATCTGGCCTACTTGGAATCGGCCAAGCGTCTGAACCCGAGACAGATGGTCTTTGTTCTTTTCTAGATTTAATTTTGTTGTTACGTTCCGCCCTGGGGTTAAAAATGTGAAGGCGGATGCCCTGTCACGTTGTTTTCTGGGAGGGGGGAACTTTGAAGACCCGGGTCCCATTTTGGCTGAAGGGGTGGTCGTCTCTGCTCTTTATCCTGATTTGGAGGCAGAGTTTCAGGCAGCCCAGGCAAAGGCTCCTGATCTTTGTCCCCCTGGGAGGTTGTTTGTGCCTCTCGCTTTACGACACAAGGTTTTTAAGGAGCACCACGATACTGTCCTTGCTGGGCACCCGGGGAGCAGAGCCACAGTGCATCTCATTGCTCGGAGATTCTGGTGGCCGGCTCTTCGTAAGACAAGTCTGTTTCCTTTATTTGTGTTTACTTGCTGGCTTGATTGTGGGTGACCCTGACTCCGTCCGTATTAAGTGCAGGGAGTCGGTGGTCGTGTCCCCTCACTATTATAGGGTTTTCAGGTGACAGATAGTATAAGGTACGTGGACATGCAATCGTCTACCATAAAGATCTTTGCATGGGCATAGCAGTCAGAGAGAGCTCTAGGGGTTTTATAGGGCTCACCCATATGCTCCTTAGTTTGGGATCAAGCCAGTCGTATGTTTATTTATAAGTTCCAGCTTTCTGCAACCCCATCCGTGACACCAGAGTGCCTTGGGCCTGCCCTCGGAGAGGAACATTATCAATGATGCAAACTGATCCTCTTGCTAATGGCGATTCTCTGCTAGGACTGTGGCGGGAAGGGGGGTTAGGGGGCAGCAATTTTGCCTCCAGCTCTGCACACCTGCACACATGTATGTCTACATGTATGTGTCCATGTTGTTGTGGTTTTGCAGCACATTGCGACCCTTAGAGACTACATGTGCAGGTGACATGATGGATTATCTCAAAAGTCCTTAAAGGGAACCTGTCACCAGCTATCTTCCTATCAAACTGTTTGCATAGACATATAGCTGTGGTTCACCTGATTAACCCCTTCAGGACCCTGCCATTTTTCACCTTAAGGACCAGGAAGTTTGACATGTGTCACTTTATGTGTAATAACTTTGGAATGCTTTTACTTATTCAAGCCATTCTGAGATTGTTTTCTCATGACACATTGTACTTTATGATAGGGGTAAATTTCAGTCAATAATTTTCATTTTAATGTAAAAAAAATTACAAAATGTAAAAAAGAATTCATTTTTATTTATAAAAAAATACCAAATTTACCAAAAATTTGGAAAAAAAATCAAATTTTTAAGTTTCAATTTCTCTACTTCTATAATACATAGTAATACCTCCAAAAATAGTTATTACTTTACATTCCCCATATATCTACTTCATGTTTGGATCATTTTGGGAATTATATTTTATTTTTTTGCTGGACTGGTTTTTTGATACCATGTCCCATTTAAAGCCCCCCTGATGCACCCCTAAAGTAGAAACTCCAAAAAAGTGACCCCATTTTAGAAACTACACCCCTCAAGGTATTCAAAACTGATTTTAAAAACATTGTTAACTCTTTAGGTGTTTCACAAGAATTAATGGAAAATAGAGATACAATTTCAAAATTTCACTTTTTTGGCAGATTTTCCATTTTAATTTTTTTTTTACAGTTACAAAGCAAGGGTTAACAGCCAAATAAAGCTCAATATTTATGGCCCTGATCCTGTAGTTTACAGAAACACCCCATATGTGGTCGCAAACTGCTGTACGGGCACAAGGCAGGGCGCAGAAGGAAAGGAATGCCATACGGTTTTTGGAAGACAGATTTTGCTGGACTGGTTTTTTGATACCATGTCCCATTTGAAGCCCCCCTGATGCACCCCTAAAGTAGAAACTCCAAAAAAGTGACCCCATTTTAGAAACTACACCCCTCAAGGTATTCAAAACTGATTTTACAAACTTTGTTAACCCTTTATGTGATCCACAAGAATTAATGGAAAATAGAGATACAATTTCAGAATTTCACTTTTTTGGCAGATTTTCCATTTTAATATTTTTTTTTCCAGTTACAAAGCAAGGGTTAACAGCCATACAAAACTTTATATTTATGGTCCTGATTCTGTAGTTTACAGAAACACCCCATATGTGGTTGTAAACTGCTGTATGGGCACACGGCAGGGCGCAGAAGGAAAGGAATGCCATACGGTTTTTGGAAGGCAGATTTTGCTGGATTGGTTTTTTGACACCATGTCCCATTTGAAGCCCCTCTGATGCACCCCTAGAGGAGAAACTTCAAAAAAGTGACCCCATTTTAGAAACTATGGGATAGGGTGGCAGTTTTGTTGGTACTAGTTTAAGGCACATATGATTTTTGGTTGCTCTATATTATATTTTTTGTGATGCAAGGTAACAAGAAATAGCTGTTTTGGCACCGTTTTTTTTTTTGTTATTTACAACATTCATCTGACAGGTTATATCATGCGGTATTTTTATATAGCAGGTTGTCACGGACACTGCGATACCTTGTATACAATTCTTTTTATTTATGTAAATTTGTAAATTTGCTAATTTTCTAAATTTTTGGAAAATTTGGTATTTTTTTTATTAATAAAAATGATTATTTTTTTACTCATTTTTACCACTGTCATGATATGTGACAAGAAAACAATCTCAGAATGGCATGTATAAGTAAAAGCGTTTTAAAGTTATTACCACATAAAGTGACACATGTCAGATTTGCAAAAAATAGCCTGGGCAGGAAGGTGAAAACAGGCCCGGGGTTGAAGGGGTTAAACAATTCTAGACTGCCTATATGATGATGTCATGTGTTTGGAAGCTTCTGTTAGGTTTTTTTTAGCAACATGTGAGTTAATTAGAGACATACCTGTGGATGTATTTAAATGCACACCTGAAAACACACTGCTTCTATTTTTAGCATTATGGGAAAGTCTAAAGAAATCAGCCAAGATATGAGGAAGAGAATTGTGGACTTGCACAATTCTGGCTCAACCTTGGGTGCAATTTCAAGATACCTGAAGGTGCTTTGTTCATCTGTACAAACAATTATACGCAAATACAAACAAGATGGGAATGTCCAGCCATCATATCACTCAGGAAGGAGACAGGTTCTGTGTCCCAGAGATGAACGTGCTTTGGTCAGACATGTGCATATCAACCCAAGAACGAAAGCTAAAGACCTTGTGAAGATGATGGAGGAAGCTGGTAGGATTGTGTCAATATCCACAGTGGAACGAGTACTGTATCAACATGGGCTGAAAGGCCACCCTGCCAGGAAGAGGCCATTTCTCCAAAAGAAACATAAAAAAAAAAACAGATTAATGTTTGCAAATGCATACAGGAACAAAGACCTACATTTTTGGAGACATGTCCTGTGGTCTGACGAAACTAAAATTGAACTTTTTGGCCATAATGACCATTGTTACTTTTGGAGGAAAAAGGGAGAAGCTTGGAAGCCTAAGAACACCATCCCAACTGTAAAACACGGGGATGGCAGCATCATGTTGTGGGGTTGTTTTGCTGCAGGAGGGACTGGTGCACTTCACAAAATACAGTCGTGGCCAAATGTTTTGAGAATTACATAAATATTGGAAATTGGAAAAGTTGCTGCTTAAGTTTTTATAATAGCAATTTGCATATACTCTAGAATGTTATGAAGAGTGATCAGATGAATTGCATAGTCCTTCTTTGCCATGAAAATTAACTTAATCCCAAAAAAAACTTTCCACTGCATTTCATTGCTGTCATTAAAGGACCTGCTGAGATCATTTCAGTAATCGTCTTGTTAACTCAGATGAGAATGTTGACGAGCACAAGGCTGGAGATCATTATGTCAGGCTGATTGGGTTAAAATGGTAGACTTGACATGTTAAAAGGAGGGTGTTGCTTGAAATCATTGTTCTTCCATTGTTAACCATGGTGACCTGCAAAGAAACGCATGCAGCTATCATTGCGTTGCATAAAAATGGCTTCACAGGCAAGGATTTTGTGGCTACTAAGATTGCACCTCAATCAACAATTTATAGGATCATCAAGAACTTCAAGGAAAGAGGTTCAATTCTTGTTAAGAAGGCTTCAGGGCGTCCAAGAAAGTCCAGCAAGCGCCAGGATCGTCTCCTAAAGAGGATTCAGCTGCGGGATCACAGTGCCACCAGTGCAGAGCTTGCTCAGGAATGGCAGCAGGCAGGTTTGAACGCATCTGCACGCACAGTGAGGCGAAGACTTTTGGAAGATGGCCTGGTGTCAAGAAGGGCAGCAAAGGAGCCACTTCTCTCCAAAAAAAACATCAGGGACAGATTGATCTTCTGCAGGAAGTTTGGTGAATGGACTGCTAAAGACTGGGGCAAAGTCATATTCTTCAATGAAGCCTCTTTCCGATTGTTTGGGGCATCTGGAAAAAGGCTTGTCCGGAGAAGAAAAGGTGAGCGCTACCATCAGTCCTGTGTCATGCCAACAGTAAAGCATCCTGAGACCATTCATGTGTGGGGTTGCTTCTCATCCAAGGGAGTGGGCTCACTCACAATTTTGCCCAAAAACACAGCCATGAATAAAGAATGGTACCAAAACACCCTCCAACAGCAACTTCTTCCAACAATCCAACAACAGTTTGGTGAAGAACAATGCATTTTACAGCACGATGGAGCACCGTGCCATAAGGCAAAAGTGATAACTAAGTGGCTCGGGGACCAAAACATTGACATTTTGGGTCCATGGCCTGGAAACTCCCCAGATCTTAATCCCATTGAGAACTTGTGGTCAATCCTCAAGAGGCGGGTGGACAAACAAAAACCCACTAATTCTGACAAACTCCAAGAAGTGATTATGAAAGAATGGGTTGCTATCAGTCAGGAATTGGCCCAGAAGTTAATTGAGAGCATGCCCAGTCGAATTGCAGAGGACCTGAAAAAGAAGGGCCAACACTGCAAACACTGACTCTTTGCATAAATGTCATGTAATTGTCGATAAAAGCCTTTGAAAAGTATGAAGTGCGTGTTATTATATTTCACTACATCACAGAAACAACTGAAACAAAGATCTATAAGCAGTTTAGCAGCAAACTTTGTGAAAACTAATATTTGTGTCATTCTCAAAACTTTTGGCCACGACTGTACATGGCATCATGAGGAAAGAAGAAATACTGAATCAACATCTCAAGGAATCAGCCAGGAAGTTAAAGCATGGGCGGAAATGGGTCTTCCTAATGGATAATGACCCCAAGCATACTGCCAAAATGGTTACAAAGTGGCTTAAGGAAAACAAAGTCAATGTTTTGGAGTCGCCATCACAAAGCCCTGATCTCAATCCTATAAGGGCAATGTTACCAAATATTAGTGAAATGTATGTAAACATTTGACTTTGCAGAAATAAAAATGCCTTAAACATTCTCTCTCTATCATTATTCTGGCATTTGGCAAATAATAATAGTTATGGTAAATCTAAATGACCAAAAACAAGAAAGGTTTATTCTGATTTCATGTCAGATATTGAGAAAAACATGCATATGTGTCTTTTTATATAGTGTATGTAAACTTCTGGTTTCAACTGTATCTTTTACATCCAGTGATGTCTCCTCTGATGTAGACATTCTCTTTCCTTATCTTCTCTATTCAGCTCAGAATGCCATGACAAGTTCTTTCAGCCACATCATGCCATGACAAGTTCTTTCAGCCACATCTTCTCTTTGCAGACTTTACACACAGACATCTTAAATTCCTCAGTTTTCTATCATCCTCATGATGGTTCGCCAACAGAGTTATCCTGCTGCTAACCCCAATACTGTGCCGATTGTGTTCCTCAATGCCCCCAAATACCATCCTGTAGAAATAATAGTGCCATACAGATAGTCCCCCTCTAGTAACAGAGCTCCCCAAAGTCCCACTTACACTAATAATTTTCTCCCAGAGTGCCCTTAATAGTAATAGTGCCCCATTAATAATAATGCTCTACAAAAGTAGCACTCCATATTGCACTAAATCGTGATAACACCCCCCCCCCCCAATAGTAACCTCGGGAGTAGTAATAATGCCCCATAATAGAAATAATTTTCCCCTATAATTCCCCCAGTAGAGTAAATATTCCCCTAATGTGTCCCCATGGCATAAATAGTCCCATATAGTGCCCCAATAGCATAAATAGTCCACTATAGTGCCCCCAATAGCATAACTAGTCACCTATAGTGCCCCCAATAGCATAACTAGTCACCTATAGTGACCCCAATAGCATAAATAGTTCCCTATAGTGCCCCAAATGGTGTAAATAGTGCCATATAGTGCCCCCAATAGCATAAATAGTCCACTATAGTGCCAATACTATAAATAGTCCCCTATAGTGCCCCAATAGTATGAATAGTCCCCTATATTGACCCCAATAGCATAAATAGTCCCCTATAGTGTCCCCAATAGCATAAATACTTCCCTATAATTTCCCCAAAAGCATAACTAAAGATTGCAGTATGTCCTGCTGGGCCTCTATTGGCCTCACAAGCATTTGGCACTTGCAGCGTGGACCAGATGCTGCTTCCTAAGCTTGGGAGTCGACTCAGTAACTTGGCGCCTGCACAGTAGACCTGATGAGATTTGCTTTCCAAGCTCATCAAATCCACTGTGCAGGTGCGAAATCACTAAGCCGACTTGGTGCTGGCACGAGAACATAGGGCTAGACAAGTTATCTAGCATTGTCAATGAAAAGGGGACGGGGGTACACAGAGCACAGGGGCATTGCGCTAGCGGTGCTCTTAGTGCTATAGCCAGCATCTTGGTGCTCATTTGCATAATTATAAAATAGGTTGTGTAGATGCCAGGATGCCTCCCTGCGGCTGGAATACGATTGTTTGGCAGCAACCTCACTCGTAGTGACAGCAGGACTCAAAACAAGAAGGGGGAACAGACGAACAAGGGGAAAAGCCAAACATAGGGTAGTAAGGCTTATTCCCATTACACGTGTGTCAGCGAGAAGGTGTAAGCACAATGTCACAATGTCTGGAGCAAACTGCAATATATACAGTATTTCTTACAATGATGTAGACAATGGGAAATTCAATAATTGCTGTAAGGCAATGCACACGAAATCAGATATGCTCTATAATTGAATTTTTAATAATTAATCGTTAGATCTTACATTTGTTTTCAACGCTTCTCTCTATGAATGCACTTTTTATTTCATATCTCTGGAACATCTCACGCATAAAGAATGATTACCTAATGGAGCACTACATCCAGCACGCATTTTCTGCAATTCCTTGTTGCTATGGTGATTTGATAATTAGTCATTGCGTCAGCGGTCTGTACTTTTCTGCCATGCTTCTCTAATTACCACACAACTAAATGAAGAAATCAGTTATTCGTGTTGTGCATGTTGTGTTTGTAAAGTTTTATTAATGTTTCGTAATTTGATTGCAATTGTGGCCATAAAGCCCTAGCCTGTGTATTTACACAGAACATATTTACTGTAGCAGTGTCACTATAATGGATACACTCCATAAAGGTGTTTTTTGTATGTTTATGTATTTTTTTTATGTGCTTTAATAATTAAACTTATTAAGTGACCTTCCAGCCAGAAACAGAAATCACTCAATTCCCTTTGCCTCCAATATACCTACAAACAGTGGAAGAGGGGCAGATAAAACAGAACTACACATGACTGCAAGATCAGATTGTACTCAGGGTTTGTTTGTAGTCTGTAACCATGGAAACACATACGACTGCAATGGAGCTGTGTACACATAGTGGTAGGATATGTCTATTCAAAACATAAACTAAAGTGTCTGAGCATCATAAAGTTAAACTCAAAAATGTTGGACACCAGATACTTGGATACTAATCCCTTCTTCCACACGCCATAGTTTTACAGCATGAGGAGCAGATACTTTTGGCACCAGCATGGGTATAGCATGGGCTCAGGAGCATGCATCATCTGTAGCAGAAATGATGACACATTTTACCTTAAAAGGAAACCTGTCATCTACAAAACATGTATTAAACCGCCACCATTACCTTACAGAAGTCTTTAGCGTGAATCTAAAGTTAGTTTTGTTTTTGCTGTCTGATGCACCTAATCCATGAAAAAATACATTTAATCCCCTGCCAGCAGTATGTAAATTAGCATCTTGAAGTCAAAGGGGAAGTGGCTTTCTTGGTTGAAGTCAAGCTTGCTGCTCCACCTTTCCCGCCCCTTAGAATTTCATTGATGACCTCTGTATTCTTGTCAAGTCGGATTCCAGCCCAAAATCTTGCGCATGCGGTGTGTTCTGGGCATGGGGTCCTGGCGGGCATGGCGAGCTTGACTTCAACTGAAAAAGCCACTGCCCCCTTGACTTTAAGACCCTAATTTACAATCCATCAGTAGGGGATTAAAAGTCTTTTTCCATGGATTAGGCACATCAGACATAAAGAACAATATTAACTTTAGAATAATGCTAAAGACTTGTGTGAGGTAATGCTGGCGGTTTAACATGAGTTTTGTAGGTGACATTTTCCCTTTAAAGGGGTTGTCTCATTTCAGCAAATGGCATTTATCATGTAGATAAAGTTAATACAATGCACTTACTAATGTATTATGATTGCACATATTCCCTATTTTGCTGGCTTGAATTATTTTTCCATCACATTATACATTACTCATATCCAGGGTTTATGGCCACCCCTGCAGCGCAGATATGAGGTGGCCGGCATGCGATCTGCTACACATTCATGTTTATGTGCGCTCCTACAGTCCCAGCCACCAGGCTGCCACCTTTCTCTATAGTATGCAAGCACAACCACCACTGCTGGATTGCAGGATGGTCGTAACCCCTGGGAACTAGCAGTGTATAATGTGATGCAAAAAAGAATGAAACCAGTAAAGGAGGCCATATGGAGAATCACAATACATTAATAAGTGCCTTTTACTGGGGTGTACATAGAAATCATTGGGCCCTATAACAAGAATCTAAATTGGGCTCCGAGGCCCCATCCATAGCCCCTTTTACTAACTTTTCCTGGTATTTCCCCTTGCTTCATGAACTGTGTTTGCTGCTGCATGGTATATAGCATGCTATCAGGGCTGGACTGGGATTACAAAACAGCCCCTGTAGCTGTAAAGCTAAGACCTGTCCTAGGTTGCTAACATAGCTTATATGTTTATACAGCTAGACCTGCCAATAACCGTAAAACAGTTCCTATGTTTGTGTTTTAAATTCAAAAGCAGAGTTATTTACAGTAACCTCATGTTTGGATATCATATATAACAGAAAGTATAGAGTTAAACTGTTGTTGCTGGGCAGGAGTCTAGACCAATCACAGCCAACCTCACACATAGCAGGAGTCTAGGCCAATCACAGCCAGCCCTACACACAGCATGTGTGGGAAATTCCCTAGCAGGAGCTGCTAGAAATTATTATTCACCAGAGAGAGAAGCTGAACAGACATTCACTCCACTAAGAGCTGTGTGTTATGGAAGCAGAGAGGCCAAAATAGGTATTTAAAACAGTTATATAATGTTCCTACTGTTAATATAGCGATAAGAACTGTATACTGAACCAGTTATATGTGTGTTTACTTACAGTTCCACCGATTGAAAATACCATACAATTGCAGACTACAAAGTTCACAATCCAATTTCGAATTCCATATTGCAATCCAAATTGCATACTACCATACCAGATCATACTCAACCAATCTGCAAATAGTTGCTGCTAACTGCATACTGCAAATTGCGACCAAATTCAGCAAGTTAACTATTAGTTAGACCTCCGATATACCTCTCAGAGAGATCATAAAGTGCTTAAATAACTTAAAGTGAAAGTACAGATACTCAAGAGAGAAATATATCCACTATTTTATGTTGAATGACAAGATTGAACAGTTGAACCACCATCTTATGCATACCGACATTTTGTGATATCTTTTCAACATGTGTAATGTACATGGACTATCTGCTGCAGAGGCGGCAGTGTTATATATGAAGAAAAGTTGAAGTTAATAAAGAAGTCCTTTCAAGCATTTGGTGTGGTCTTTAAACCTACTGTTTCCATAGAACGGTGCTAGAGGAATTACAGAGTAATAGACAGTCTGGTTAGACTAAAAGTCAGAGATATCAAAATTATTCTAATGCCACAGCGCAAAAGGCACTTCATAGTACTGCGCCTGCCACAGCCCCGGCCCACATAACCCACCATCCCACTTATGATATTGCATAAAAATAATTGTGCACAATGCACACTGCAGAGGTGAATTTCACTTTACTCTGTCATGCCCCTATGCAAACCATCAATACAAGAAAGGAAATAAAAGTGGAACACGAAAAAGCGCAATCACATGGTCAGAGACATAGGTTATCCTCCCCAACAGCAACACATACTATGATGAAGCTCAAAATACCTCTGAGCAGCATCTGATTCCAGCATGATTTTCCAAATTACCAGTCCAACTTCACCATATAAGTACAGCATAAATATCTCCCCAACAACGCCAAATAAAAACCACCATTAAGTATTCAGCTTTATTGTCCTCTGACAATCCTTCCCCCACTGGCAGCAGCATTGTCCCCTTAAATGTCTCACCCCTGTTTGGGACTTGCAGGATATGAGTAGTGAGGCTGGATTTGGATAGAGAGAGCTTTCTAGGAGGAGGTAGAATGGAGTGGGTAAAAGGAGTATTCTTTTTCTCAGCTATTTAAAAAGCATCAATTTTGTATGCCTTTATTATTAGATCCGTTTTAAGCATATACAGTCACATAGAAATTTTTTTGATACTTTCCTGCTATTATCCCAGTGCTAATATGACCTGCTTGTTAGGACCTTCCCATTTAATAGGCTACAATTGTAACCATGGCCATTCACATTAGAAGAACATCAGCCAGACCTGCCTATTTTCGGAGGGACTAACCTAACATACAATGGCCCAGATTTACTAATCCTAAAGATGATGCAAACCTAGACCATCTGTCTAGACTTGCACCAGGTTTATCACAGTGGCTCGGGCTGGATAATAAATCTGGGGCAGAGATGGATACTTTTCTCTGACTATACCAACCATTGGTTGGCTTACTTTGAAACAGATTTTTACACCAGAATTGTGCAAAAATGTTGGTGCAAAATGGTGCATCTTAGATCTTGCCCCCTTTCCCACAAAGTTCCATCCACCCTCTGCTAAACTCTTCTTCCTTGTTGAGAATGCCATAAAAAAGTTAAGAAACCCTAGATGTGCCAATATGTACCACATTTTAGACATATTTTTAGTGGCGACACATTAGTAAATCTGGGACAATGTGAATAGTGGCAAACCAACTTTCCCCCAAATACAGATGCCGAGGGAAAGAACGATCAGGCTATGGATTTCAGTATGCCCAATCCTTTTTCTAAAGAGAGAGAAGCCACCACCAGAGACGTCTGGCAGTGACTTATTCCTCTCTCCCTATTGAGTACACATGCTTGGTCTGCCTAACTGAGTGTGCATGTGCATGGGGGAGTCAGAGGGAATATCTTTTGGCTGAAGAAACGTATGGCTACCTTTATGAACAAGTATGGATATAAGTGTATGGCTAGTTTTAGGAACATATATAGATATGTGTATGGCCACCTCTAGGAACATGTATGGATATATGTATGGTTACCTCTAGGAACATGCTGTCTGATAAACAAATATAAAATGCTGCAATTGTTCGGCACTGTTTTCTATCTTTTTTATTCGGTTTTACCCTTGCCGACATGAACTGCAAATGTACGGCACAGCGAGATGGGACTTCCTGTGTTCCCCCATACAGGTACAGCACATTGATTCAGTGGGCACAGGAGCTGTGCTCGCTCGATCAGTACAAGCCAGCCAGGCCACTGCTTTATCATCCGGCATCAGGGTTTTCAATGCTGACTGTGGTATCTAAGGCGTATACAGAGGCAGGGAGCTCTCTCTCTAACTTGATCGGCTCACCGCAATGAAATTGCAGGGTACTGATGGTTGCCATAGCACCCTGAAGCCTTACACAGGCCTCTAGGCCTGCCATGTACGGAAGCCTATGAGGCACAGCCGCCAGTCTGGGTCTGAAAGGCAACTGTCCATTTAAAACTGACACACATTGTACTGTATTGTACTGTACTGCACTGAATCAGCAATTAGACCCTCAAAAGATGAAGTCCCACAGTGGAACCAAAATAAAAAGTACAACATTTTTTTTAAGTGTTTTATAAAAATGAAAAAAATAAAAGTTTCAAGTGTATAAAAAAGCCTCTTTCCTTTTATCAAGCCACTTACGATTAGAAAAAAAATAGACATATTAGGTATCACCGCATCCATAACGATCAGCTCTATAAAAATATCACATGATCTACCCCATTAGGAGAACTCCATAAATAAATAAAACTATGCCAGAACAGCCATTTTTAGTATCTCTATAATCATACTGAACAGAATTGCCGCCTTTTCTTTATCCTGCTTCCCAAAAATCTAAATAAAAAGTGATCAAAAAGTTGCATGCTCCCCAAAATAGTACCAATAATAATGGCAACTCATCCTGTCAAATATAAGCCCTCACACAGCTTCATTGAGAAAAAAATAAAAAAAACATATGGTTCTCAAAAAACAGCAGCACTGGTAGCCCAGATGCTGTTTGAAAGGAACATTGCAATTTTCATTTTGCACAGTTCCTGGTTAATTAACTTCAGGAAAATACTTGTGGTGTAAAAATGCTCACTTCACCCCTTTATATATAACTTGAGGGCTGTAGTTTCCAAAATGGGGTCACTTATTGTTTTTTTTTATTGTACAGGCACCTAAGGATCTCTGCAAATATGATGTGGCACCCAAAAAATAATTTCAGCAAAATCTGCACTCCAAAAGTCAAATGGTGCTATAAATTCAAGTAGGGTTGTGTGAGTCTCAGATAGCACTAGCTGGACACAACATATTGGGAACTGATATTCCTTATCTGTGGAAAAAATTGCAATTTTCATTTTGCATGGCCTGCTGTCCATTAATTTCTGCAAAATACCTGAGGCATCAAAATGCTCACTCCAGCCCTAAAACACTTCACAGGGGTTCCATTTATTATTTCACCCCACCCCAGCACAAGCTGTGTAAATCACCAGAATGAGTCTCAAAAGAATAGGGCCATATATAGAGTATTTCTAAAACTAGGAAACATAGCATAATAATAAGAAGGCTGACTTTTCACGCTGGGCACAACACATTTGGCACTGAAATGGTATATCTGTCAACAAATGTTCACTTTATACTCTCTGCTATGCATTCATTTTTGCAAAACACTTGTGGGATGAAAATGCTCACAACACCCCATGGTATATTCTGTGAGAGGTTATTTTTTTTTCAAAATTGGGTCATTTCTTGGAGGTTTGCTTTGTTTTATTTCAACTCAGACACTGCATTTTTCAGACAGTGCCATATAAATCCTCACAGTAGGCCTCAAATCCACATGGTGCTCTTTCTTTTCTGAAGCCTGCAGTGTGTCCATACAGCATTTTACGACTGGGTATTGTTGTACTCAATTTGCCATGCTTTTTCTACTATTGCCACTTGTGAAAATGAAAAATTTTAAGCTAAAACCACATGAAGCAAATGTGGGATCAAGCCAATCACTGTACCTCTAGGGGAATACCTTGAAGGGCTTTGTTTCCAAAATGTGGTAACTTTTTGGGGGTTTATACTGTACATGGTACCTCAGGGGTTCTGCAAATGTGACATGGCACCAGAGAGCCATTCCAGCAAAATCAGCCATCCAAAAGTCAAATGGCACTCCTTCCCTTCTGCGTGTTGCGGTGTGCCTATACAGCAGTTTACACAGTTTAATATTAGGTGTTGCCGTATAGGAGATATATAGGAGAATATAATAGTCTTACTTACTTTCATGCAGCCGATTCTTTATAAAACAAACTTTTATAATATGTAAATGAGGGCTCTACCAGCAAGTAGGGCGTCTACTTGCTGGTAGCTGCTGCAGAAATCCGCCCCCTCGCCGTGTTGATTGACAGGGCCAGCCGTGATCTCCTCCTCCGGCCGGCCCTGTCAGTAATTCAAAAATCGCGCGCCTCTGGTCATTTGGCGCAGGCGCTCTGAGATGAGGAGGCTCGTATCCTCAGCACTCCCTCAGTGCGCCTGCGCCGATGACATCACCGAAAGAGAAGACGTCATCGGCGCAGGCGCACTGAGGGAGTGCTGAGGAGACGAGCCTCCTCATCTCAGAGCGCCTGCGCCGAATGACCAGAGGCGCGCGATTTTTCATGGGCCTGACTGTATATTTAAATGCAACATGGCACCTGAAAACCATTCCAGCAAAATCAGCCATCCAAAAGTCAAATGGCACTCCTTCTCTTCTGAGCCCTGCCATGTGCCCATAGAGCAGTTTACGTGTATGGTGTTTCCATATTGATGAAAAAATGCTCAAATTGTAGTGCTTTTTCTCCTGTTGCCTCTTGTGAAAATGACAAATTTGGAGCTAAAACAACATTTTATTGTAAGAAAAAAAAAATAGTATTTTCACAGCCAAATGTCTCTGTTTGGTTTTCATTACATACCTCAAAAAATTCCTTTGGGGTATAGTTTCCAAAATTGGGTTACTTTTGGGATGTTTTTACTGTAGGGGTACCTCAGGGTCTCTTCAAATGCGACATGGCACCCAAAAACCATTCCAGCAAAATCTGCCCTCCAAAAATGATATGGTGCTCCTTCCCTTGTTAGCCCTGTCGTGTGCCCATACATCAGTTTATTATCACATATGGGATGTGTATGTAAACTGAAGAAAACACTACACAATGTTTAAGCTCCCATGCACCATTTGGGTTCTGGTTTTGAATTTGACAAGGGCAATATTTGCACATAGTTTGTATGTTCTTTATTCGTACTTTCACTTGTAGATTGTAAGCCCTTGTTCATGCTTATTGCAATAGTCTGTATTATGTATGTGTACTCCATTTCATATGTACAGCGCCATGGAATGAATAAACCACTTTTAGTTATGGGTGACTTTAATAATGTTATGGATAGTAAAATAGATAGATGTAGAGTTGGGAATGCTCAAATCCTTAGCACGGGATCTAAATAAAAAAATATTACATAGGAATTGGGTTGGATAGATATTTAGAGGGTAATGCATCCCAAATTAAAAAAATATTCATGTTTTTCAAAGACTCATAGGAGCCTATCACGGATTGATTTAGTTTTTTTCTAATAATAAAGGTTCGTCTGATATCGAACAGGTTAAATATGGACAGCGTGGGATTTCAGATCATAATCCAATTATAATAAATATAAAAACAAGATATAAAAAAGAAGAGAGATGCATATAAATATTGGGTGGATAAATATAATGGGCATACACGATAAGATTTTGAAAGAGATAACAGCGTTTTTTGATTGGAATGAAGGTTCAGCAGCAACCAATATAGTATGGTAGGCCGCAAAGGCATATATTAGAGGGATTTTCACAAAATACACAGCAGTATATAAAAAAGGGGTAAGGAAAAAAATAATGGACCTGGAACAAGAGGCAGGAAAATACGAAAATAAGTATATTGGAAACCCTATAGATAAAAACTATAAAGAATGGATAGAGGCAGTATCCAAATTGGAAGATGAGCGGCTCTTACTGGCACAACAACAAAAAGAAAACTATGTGAGGGATAAATAAGAACTTGACACAAATACATTTATTGGAGGATACTACTATCTCTAGGCTAACAATAGAGCAAAGTGAAAAATTGGAGGCCCCCTTAAATGCTCTGGAAGTGAATAAAATAATGTCTAGTATCACAAAAAATAAGGCCCCAGGAATAGACGGTATCCCGTTTGAAGTCTATGTTCAATAAAGAAATATTAACTCCTAAACTATTGACAATGAGGGAGGACTCGAGGAAGGCAGGGAAGCTGCCAGACTCATTGAGAGAAGCCCTAATTACACTGATCCTAAAACCGGGGAAAGACCTAGCCCTTCCGGACTCATATCGTCCCATTTCACTAATCAATACCGATAACAAAATACTGGCCAGGATTTTGGCAGCTAGACTCAGAAGTGTTGTCTCAGGACTTGTTCATGAGGATCAGACGGGATTTTTGTCAGGCAAAACAACAACGGATAATATTATGCGTTACTTTGTGAACACCCAGCTTGAACCCACGAACTACGGCAAACGACTAATTGTTACCATAGATGCCTCAAAGGCATTTGATACTGTAGAATGGCCCTTTTTGATTACAACATTGAAGAAAATGGGATTCGGTGATAATTTTATATCATGGGTAAGGCTGTTATATACTGAAATCTCAGCAAAAGTTGTATTAAATGGGGAATATTCTGATAACATTGATATTGGAAGGGGGGTTAGACAGGGGTGTCCCCTTTCCCCCCTGCTTTTTGCTATAGCTATGGAGCTGTTGGCTGATATGATCAGGCAAGTTGAAGAAATCGTGGGGTTCAGGTTTGGTGAACACGAAGAAAAAATCGCTCTGTATGCGGACGATATTATGTTGTTTGTAGGTTCACATAGATCACGTACGAAGATTTTTCAGGTATTTGATCAGTATGGCAAACATGCCGGTCTCAACTCTCAATAGAAATTGGGCTAAATCGGCCTGTGTCCCGATTGATCCTCTGAACAATTTTATACCAGGAGCACTGGAAATCAAGAAGAGTAATGAACCTGTTAAATATCTGGGCATTCAAATAACCCCAAATCCTAAGGAATATGTGCAGCTGAATGTGATTCCAAAAATACAAGAAATTAGGAAGAAAATAGACGTTTGGAAAAGATTATATGTTTCGATGGCAGGTCGGATTTCCTTAGTGAAAATGTGTCTACTACCTTCCCTCAACTATATTCTGTGGAATGCCTGGCAATAATCCCTAAAAAAATATTTAAAATAATAGCTAGTCTTTTAATGAACTTGATATGGCGAGGGAAAAAACCAAGGATAAAAGCACAAATATTCCGTATCCATGAGAGGGAGGGTGGACTATCAGTCCCAGACTTATAGAAGTGGGTCTTTTGGCACAACAGGGAAGCAGAAAGATACCGCTATTTGAGCTGATGGAAAAGGTTTGGAAGGAAGCAAGGGCTTTGTGGACCGAGGCTGGACTCCATGCTGACACCATACTGTGGGATAACACCCACCTAATAGAACTAAAGGCGATTGAACAAGAGATTTGGTGGAAGCGTGGAGTCTATAAACTGGGCCAGGTATGGAGACATGGGGATATAATACTAGATGAAGATCTTAAAAAGGAGTATGGTCTGAGTAATACAGAACTGTGTTTTTTTCATCTACAACTAAAACAAGTATTGAGAAAGCTGCTGGGCAGGGGTACACAAATTGTTGCCCTTCCACAGCCGCTAGTTGATATTTCTGGATTAACAACAGGGGGTAAATTAGTTTCTAAAATATATCAATGTCTGTTAAAACAAAAGACTAAGAAAATAGCAGTTAACAGCTTAATGCATAAATGGCAAGATGTTATAAACCCCCAACGAGAAGGGTGCAGGGATTTGGCTATACAGGGAAAAAATAGGATCTCAAAGAACTTTTCCCATAGAATTATCCAATTTAATATACTATATCGCCTTTATTATTCCCCCAAGTTTTAATGAAGTGCTATAAACCTAAAGTCTTTAGATGTTTAAAGTGTGGGGAGATAGGGGTGGACGATGTTCATATACTTTGGACATGTCTAAAGACCCAAGACTTCTGGAGAATGGTTAGGGATAGAATAGAGCAATACCATCGGATAAAAGTCCCCAGCCAATTTAAGATATGTATATTGGGGGTGATGGATAAAATGGACATCCCTCAACACCGAGAAATAGCTTCCAAATTACTTTTTCAAGCCAGGAAGTGCATCATTCGACACTAGGGAGGTAGTGCTAAATCCACGATCAAGGAATGGGAGAAGCTTATTAGAATTTCACTTGTTTGCGAGGAAGCTCATCTGGGAAACAATAAGAAAAAATATAGATTTTCTAGAATATGGCAGAAATGGTTGGTCTTTGACTTTCTCTGAGAAGATGGGAATTATTATGAGTTGGGGCCGGGGGACGGAGGTGAGAGAAAGAGGATGATTAGAGGAGCGAGGTGAGAAGAGTGAGTGGCTTGTGTAATTTTATTTTAATTATTATTATTTTTATTTTATTTTTTTCTTCTCTCTTCTAGAGAGAAGCGGCCAACGAATAAGGGTGGAGGGTGGGGTATGTCATAAATTATTAAATGTTATTAAACTAAAAGATTGTAAAAATTATTTTTGTATGTTAAAAAATATAATAAAGATTTATAAAAGAAAAAAAAACTTGCCTACACTTCCCTCTTTACGCCTTTCTGTTTCTCTACCTTCCAATGACAATAAACCCTTTAAGTTTTGTAGGATTGACCCTCTTTACGGAATCGTGGGCTGCAACCAGTTTAGCAAAATGCACCTCTTAGTCACCAAGCAAATGGCATGAAAGAGAGACGGTAGTCTTTGTTCATTTGGGCCCTCACTGCCCATCTCCTCCCAATAATGGAAGAGATAGATCATAGGTCTTAGGGGAATAGTAAGGTTCCATATTTCTTTTATACGATTTGTGCCACTTGATCCCATAGAGACTAGGTCTGCGGGCAGGCCCAAAGACCGTGATACAAATCTGTGCGTGGGGTGAGACATTTTGGGCAATTGGTTGGTCTATTTGGTCTGCTCGGGGCTGGCAGTAAATTGAAAGCATAGATAGCATTATGCATTATCCTAAAGTGTGTGTCTCTCCAGGTTTCATTTAGTACTGATTTTCCCAGCGTCCACCAACCTTTCAGAATCTTGTCCCCCGCCTCTTGGTCCTCCAGAACCTGGGCCCATAGCCTGAATGATTGTGAGGGCAGTCCATCACCTAAAGCTTCTCAGACCTGGGAGTAAAGCAGAGATATGGATTGGGCGCCTGTCCCTCTCAGTAAGATCTTGTTAAAGCTGTTCTGAAGTCAGTGAGAAATTTCCTGACCTGGGAGAACTGAATGCCTTGAAAAAGGTTTAGTTTATACTTGTCTCTGACCTCCTGATATGTCAACCACCTACGATCTAAATCATCAAATGTTGGGCTGTGAAGATCTCCTTTGCTCTCCATTCTTCAAAGAGACCACTGCTCCTACCTTGCTTAAATTCCAGGTGACCCCATAGCGGTTGTTCTGCCCAGCAAAGTTAGGGAAAATGATTACAGATCCCATCTGCCAGGGTTTGGTATTTCTGTAGTGATTAGTGTGGTTATAGCACCATCTAGCGGTGCTAAGCTATATTACACTTTATTTTTCCTGTTACAAAGACTGCTACATTGTGGGTGGTGAAAAGCATTGTGGGACTGAAAAGCATCCTGGGAAAGAGAAGCCTGCAGTCACCAGGGCACATCAGCAGAGCTGTCCTTATAGCTATCTCCTTCTTAAACTCCACCATCCTTGTGAAATCATATCTGGTGAGAGATCTATCTTTGTTTCAGGGACATTGTGTTATACAGAGCTGTTCAGCTAGTTATCATTGTTAATCAGGGAAGTTGTTATAACTGTTAGGTGTTAGACATGAAGTCCTATGTTAGGCAGCCATTTTACCATGTGCTTCAGTGTTATGCAAATGTTACAGTACATGCTATGCATTATACTTATACATGCTATTTGCATTCTTGTAGTTTTACCAATCAATCAAATACTCCTGTTTCACCAATAAACAAGTTAGACTACAAAGAATAGTCCTCTTATTTGGAAGGGGAAATACACAGGGGGGGGGGAAGGAATCTATTAAATGGAGATCAAATGACCAAGGGAGGCGGGGAAACGTACAAAAACGCCAATCCAAGCTATGAGTGGGTAAAGAATGTAGTATCTTGGTGGTATAGTAACACAATGTAAAGTTGAAAAAAATAGAAAAAATTAATAAAATAAAATAAAAATACAAGGTATATTTTAAAAGTACAAAGTGGATTGAAACCGATAAACAGATGAAGTTCACTTCCTGCTAACGGTATCAGCAGGAGATTAAAAACAAATGGTTATAAACAAGAAATATAAGATAAAATGGATGGGAAACATCCAGTGAGGCACTTACTTCACTGGGGGGTCGTCAGCAGGATAAGCATACAACACCTGTGACGGTTCCCCCCTGGCCAGGATCGTATGTAGAATCTTAGTGAATGATTGCAGCGAGGCAGAGCGCTTCTGATCAAATCACCTTTATTGTATGATATATGGCTCAATGCGTTTCGGGGATCAAGGTATCCCCTTCATCAGGAGCAAGTATGGTAGGTAGCATACTTGCTCCTGATGAAGGGGATACCTTGATCCCGCGTTGAGCCCTATATCATACAATAAAGGTGATTTGATCAGAAGCGCTCTGCCTCGCTGCCATCATTCACTAAGATTCTACATACGATCCTGGCCAGGGGGGAACCGTCACAGGTGATCTTATATTTCTTGTTTTTAACCATTTGTTTTTAATCTCCTGCTGATACCGTTAGCAGGAAGTGAACTTCATCTGTTCATCGGTTTCAATCCACTTTGTACTTTTTAAATATACCTTCTATTTTTAATTTATTTTATTTTTTTTTTATTTTTTTTTTAACTTTACCTTGTGTTACTATACCACCAAGATACTACATTCTTTACCCACTCATAGCTTGGATTGGCGCTTTTGTACGTTCCCCCACCTCCCTTGGTCATTTGATCTCCATTTAATTGATTCCCCCACTCCCTGTGTATTTCATCTTTACATTGAGTGCCTTCATTGGACACTTCTTGAGCTGCCTTCCTTGCGTTACCCAGACCCACTTTACCAACACTGTCGGCGCCTACTTTCAGACACTCTGGGGATTTTTCCAGATCCTTGAGTGGCTGAATAAACTTCCTTTTTTCCTTTTTCTTCCTCTTATTTGGAAGACAGGTACGGTTTATGCTGAATGTCAGACTGCACACTGTGTAAACGTTTATGAAGACAGAACAGTAAAACAGATGCTAGTCACCAGCAATAGTGGATCTGACTATACGGAGTCACCATCACACACGCGGTCCTGCGTACAAGATTGCAGCAGTTGCCATACAGTCACAAGAAGTGAGAGTGCAGCTCCCAGCAAATGCAGCACGATCCAGACCATGTTGAAGTCTGTTTCTACATAGACTGAGTCCGCACAGACATTAAGCAGCCAGCAAAAGGCACACAATGTCTGCTAGCCAAGCATCATCATACAGGACCAGGTCACAAGCAAGCTGCTCTAGCAAGTCCTTAACAAGAAAAGAAGGCTGCTCTCACCCATGCAGAAGCTGAGGCTGCAAAAGTAAGATCTTCCTTTGCTGCACAAAAGATGCAACTAAAGAAAGAGAGAGCGTCAAAGGAAAAAGAGAAAGTGTTAAAGGAAAAAGAGAAAGCGCTACTGGAAAAAGAGAAAGCGTTACTGTAAGAAGAGACAGCTTGCCTGCAGGTGTCGCTGGAGAAACTTGCTGCAGAGAAAGAAGCGGTAGCCGCAGTGGCCAAAACAGAGTTCCTAGAAGCAGTGCCCTACAGAACGAAAACTCCAACCTTCGTTTTGACTTAAAGGGACACGCTTCGCTTTAGAACGGTATTATACAAACTTCCCTAAGCCAGAAACTCCTAAAAGGTGTGATACACCACACATGCAGCATAACAACAACACACCGGGTAGAATTGGAGCTAGCCAGGCCGCCATGGACTTTGCTAAGTTCTTTGCTAAATGAGAGCTGGTTACCAAAGGAATTATAAAGTTCCCCGATCGCCCGAGAACTACAGGGCATGGCGAGCCTCCTTCCAGAACCCCATAAGTGACCTAGATCTTTCCTGTAGCGAGGAGTTAGATCTCTTGGTAAAGTGGCTTGGAAGTGAGTCTGCTGAACACGCCAAAAGAATCAGAGACATTAACATAAACTATCTGGGCAAAGGCCTAAAGATGGTGTGGGAAAGACTTGATGAGTGTTATGGGTCAATAGAAGCTATAGAAAATGATTTATATAAGAGAATTTATAATTTTCCCAGAATAGTGGGTAGGGGTTACCAGAAGCTCAGGGAACTCAGTGACTTGTTGATAGGGGTACAGTTGGCTCAGGCAGAAGGAGATCTGCCAGGGCTAGCATTCCTGGACACTGCCAGAGGTGTCAACCCGATTGTCCAAAATCTCCCTTATAACCTACAGGAGAAGTGGATCACGCATGGTTCTCATTATAAACAGGTTCATAATGTACCATTTCCCCCCTTTGTGGTGTTTGTAGATTTAGTTACTCAACAGGCAAGGATCAAAAACAATCCCAGTTTTGACTTTACATTGTCATGTTCCACTACCCCTGGTGTCAAACCTCATACAACACCAGTGGCAGTCCACAAAACTAACGTTGCCTCCACAGGTTCTCTTTATAGGCCGTTTAAGCCTTCTCAAGAAAAGAACATACCCAAAGATCTTGCCAAAGAATGCCCCCTGCACAAAAAACCACATCCTTTACTAAAATGCAGAGCCTTCAGGGAGAAGTCTTAAGAGGACCGCAAAGAATTCCTCAAAGAAAACAACATCTGCTTCAGGTGCTGCGCTACAACATCGCACTTCACCAGGAACTGTAAGGTCAGTGTGATATGCACAGAATGCGGTAGCACAGAACACAACATGGCTTTACACCCTGGAACACCCTCTCAGGTATCACCCCAAGCAGAGGAGCATGACGGAAAGCAGATAGACACCGACATAGATACCCAAGTAGTCACTTTTCACTGTACAGAGATCTGTAAAGGACTTGCAGGAGGGAAGTCCTGCTCAGAAATCTGCCTTGTCAGAGTTTATCCGGTCGGCCACCAAGATAAAGCAATCAAGGTATATGCAATCTTAGATGATCAAAGAAACAGGTCTTTAGCTAAATCCACCTTCTTCACATTCCAGACAACTGGTCTGAGATACCGACACCAGAGGTAGCAGCATACCACCGACACCTGAGGAGTATAGCTCACCTGATAATTCCTAAAGAATTGCCACACAACACTCCTGTGCCTTGTCCTTTCGAGGATACCTCCTGTGAAGACCATGCCTGCGATAGTGACCAAGATCACTTAGGGTGCACAGTCTGTCACAGGACAAGAGAAGACAACAGGGTCGCAATGTCCATAGAAGACAGGATGTTCTTGGATATCATGGATCAAGGAATAGTAAAAGACAAGGCAAAAAGCTGGGTCGCACCTTTACCATTTAAACCCCCGAGACAACGCTTACCTAACAACAATGAACTTGTTTACAGTCGATTTATCTTCCTTCCTCCACAAACTTCAGAGGACACCAGAGACGAGAGAACATTTCTTTACCTTCATGGAAAGAATATTCCAGAATGGCCATGCATGGCACCCACGCTCCAAGACTCCGAGGAGTGTTGGTACTTACCCATATTCGGCGTGTATCATCCTAAAAACCAGGTCAGATACGAGTAGTATTCGACTCGAGCACCAGGTGCGAAGGGGTCTCGCTAAACGATGTCTTACTGTCTGGTCCAGACCTCAACAACAGACTTCTGTTGGTACTTCTACGCTTCCACAGAGATTCTGTAGCATTTATGGCCGACATACAACAGATGTTCCACTGCTTCCTCGTCAAGGAAGAACACAGAAACTACTTAAGGTTCTTCTGGTACAGCAACAACAACCCCAATGAAGACATTGTAGAGTACCGAATGAGAGTGCACATATTCGGAAACAGTCCTTCCCCTGCATTCGCTATCTATGGTCTCAGACATTTAGCCCATGAGGGTGAAGCAAAGTATGGGTCAGATGTCAGATCCTTTGTAGAAAAAGATTTCTACTGCTTGACGACTGCTTGAAATCCACACCCACGAACGAGACCGCAATCAGTCTTCTGAAAAGGGCTCAAGAGATACTTGCTCTATCTAATTTGAGATTGCACAAAATTGCCTCCAACAGACATGAGTTAATGGAGGCCTTCTCACCCTAAGACCATTCAAGTGATCTAAAGGACTTGGATCTTAGCACCGACTCCCTTCCGATGCAGCGGAGCCTCGGTTTGCTCTGGGATTTAAAGGCAGACACATTCACAAATCAGCAAGGAAGAAAAGCCCTTCACACATAGTTCTGTCCACCATAAGTAGCATATATGTTTGTGGGTTGTGGGTTGGAATAGAGCTGTTTCAAATACATCCTAAAGGAGTCCACCATCCCTAGTCGTTCCAGCACCCACCCTAGCCACTCAAAATGTATGTTATCAAATGCTTTTTCAGCATCTAGTGTAACCAGGGCAGGTGCAGAGACCCCTGCTCCTCTCCGACCTACTGCATCCAGCACCGCCAGAACTCTACGAATGTTCGTGACCACTAATTTCCCCTTCACAAAGCCTACCTGCACTGGGCTGATCAGGCCAGGAAGAATCTGAGCTAGCCTATTGGCCATGAGTTTAGAGAAAATCTTCAGGTCTTGGTTGATAAGGGAGATTGGACGGTAAGAGGCTGGATCTTCGGAAGATTTGCCCTCCTTTGGGAGCAATCTAATGTGAGTCATATTCATTTGCGGTGACAACACCTCTCCCTGCATAATCGCATTGCCCACGCACGACAGGGTAGGCAAGACCTGCATTTTCAGTATTTTGTAAAAATCTCCTGAGTATCCATTAGGTCCCGGGGCCTTATCGCCTGTTAGCTGGATTATTGTAATTTGTATCTCTTCCGCCATGATGGGCGCGCATTGAGAAAGCTCAGTTGTTCAGATGTCCAACTGGGAAGATCCAATCCCCCCAAAAAGCTAGTTTCTCCACCCACTCTACCCTCAGGCTTTGACTTAAGGGTACTATCAGGTCTACGCAGCTGATATAAGGGGCGTGGTGGGCAACGTCCCTTTGCTAAGTTGGCCATCAATCTCCCTGCCTTGTTCCCATATTTTTGGAGTTCTAATTCCCATTGGGATTTATGAAAACCTTCCCTCCTGTCTGCTCAGGTGTCAAAATACCACCTTGCCTCAATCCAGGCTTTTTTATCTTGGTGCGAACTCTCTATATGCCTTTTTCACCACCTTTCTAGCTATAATATATTGGGTCTTGGTTGCCTCTTTGAGCCCTGCTACATGTGTGATCAAGCAGCCCCTTATCACTGCCTTCCCCGCCTCCCAGAATAATGCAGGATTGGATACATGTTCTTGGTTTAAAGTACTATACTCTAGCCAACAACCCTGCACCAAGACAGAAAAGGCTTAATCTTTCACTAGGAAAGATGGGAAATGCCATGTAAACTCTGCTCCCCTCGGGACCATGTCTGCCAGAATCAGAATAACTGGTGAATGATCTGAGATCACTAGATCTCCAATGAGTACTTCTTGCACCCTAGGCATCAGCTGGGAGTCTGTGAACCAGTAGTCTATTCTAGACCATGAGTCCTATGCATGGGAGTAGTGGGTATATTCCCTGTCATCATGGTGTGAGATCCTCCACACGTCCAGCAAGGACGGATCCACTAGGAAGGCGGCCAGAACCCCACCTTGTTTGCGGTCTTCCCTTGGAATTGATACTGTGTTAAATCCCCCCTATCTTATCCTGTATGGGGTCCTGCAGAAGCCTGTCTCTCAAGGAATCAAAAAAGGGCTGCTGGGCCCCATTCGGGGCGTATACATTAGAGACTGATTTCAGATTATCTTTAAAACTAGAACTCTCCCTTCATCATCTGTGGCCTGAGCCTGCACTTTATGGGGTAGGTTTTTATGCAGGAGTGTGATGACCCCCGCTTTACCCTGGACTGCTGGAGAGCCATAAACCTCCCCTACCCAGGGCCTAGCCATTCTCTGGAAGTCAGATTCTATGAGGTGCGCGTGCATTTCCTATAGAAGGGTGATGTCCGCTCCTAGGTGCTTGAGATAATGCAGCACCATCATGCGCTTCTACAAGGAAGGCAAAACTTTGACGTTCCAAGTGACTATTTTAACCATTATGTAATAAAAAACATCATCTAACCCTCGCTGTGCGGACACACGTAGACATGAAAGTAATCTGCAGGATCAAAACAATAATAACTCCAACAGAAAAAGAAAATTAGTAACATTGTGAAACAAGCGGTAGTCCCACTGCAAAAAGAGGAAAAGTCATAGACTCCCTTTTTTCTGGTATCTCAAGACACTCTGTTACCTTCAGATCCAGACATGTTGGGGAAGAAAAGTATATAATGTGACAGTACCTTCATATCTCGACGCTACAGCAGGGTGTAGCTGTGGATCCTAGCAATAAAGTTCCTCAGCGCCAATGTCGCCTTTGCTCCCTGGCTGCTGGTGCTATGCATTCCATCCCACGTTTTGTTTGTCCCGGTGATCATCCAGGTGAGTTGCGCTGTGTGGTTCTTGGCCCACTTATGCCTATTTCATTAGTGCCTTATCGATCTGACAGAAAAGGACCTTGAGCGAAAAAGGCTTAGGCCTCTGAGGCAGACTCAAAAGTCTTGAACGATCCATCTACACACCTAACGCGCAGTACTGCAGGATACAATAGTTGAAAACAAATATTGCGTTGAAATAAAGAAGTACAAAGCCCGCTGAAGGCCTGTCTCTTTTTTGTCACTACTGCAGAGTTGTCATTAAACAGCATGATTTGTTTACCCTGGAAAGTCAGCGGTTCTTTACGAGCCGGATAAGCTCGTATAATGTCCTCTTTGTCTGTGAAGTCTAGGTACTTCATGATGACTTGTCCAGACCTCGGGGACCTCTCCCTGTTATCTCTGGCACCCTCTGCGTCATTTAAGTTAGGCCCCAATCTATGTGCTCTTTCCACTTTTCGTGGTATCGACAAGCCAAGTGCTTTAGGAAGGTCAAACTCACATATGGGTCGTAGCTCCGACCACGATACCTTCTCCGGTAGCCCCACCAGGCGCAGGTTGCTGTGGCGGGAGCGATTTTCTAGATTGTCCACTTTATCCTTAAGCTCCACGACCGCACGCTGCAGCATCTCCACTTTTGTATTGGTGCCTCCTAGATCTTCTTCTACACACGAGGTGCGTTGCTCAAGTCCGTCAGTGCGATAGCCTTGCTGTGTAAATGCGTCTTGCAGCTCTGTAAGAGCAGATTGTACTGTGGCTGATAATGAAGCCTTGAGGTCCGGAGCCAAGTAATTCTCTACCTCAACAGCCAGGCACTTAAGGTCGGTGGTCAGGAAGGAGCTGGGCCCAAAGATATCATCTTGAGAGGGAGTGGTCTGCAAGTCCAGGGGAACACTATCTGGCAGGATGGTAGAGTGCTCAGACACCATTTTGGGCATGCTGTTGGTCTGACTAGGCCTCTGTTCATCACCGTCACCCTGTTTCTTCCCACTTCTAAATAAATACCTCTCCATACACTTGTGGAAGTATTGCAGGGTATCCCACACACTGGATGGGAAAGATCAGCCCGTAGGCGGTTTGTGGAGGGTGATACGGCTGAGAAGGGTAGCGGAGCTCCGCTAGTCGTGTCACTCCATACCAGCGCCGGAACCAGAAGTCCCTGGAGTAGTCTTTGTGTGGTTGACAGTTGACCAATGGGGTCAGAGAGGGATTAGACAAAACCATAGTCAGGGACAGGATGAGTTTAGGGCAGGCTGAGTATGAGCATTCTGATAAACAGTCCATAGTGCATGCTTTCACAATTCAAATGCTGTAAATAACCCATATGTAGCCTCTCACAGCCATGTAATTTAGAGTTTAGCAAATATTTCAATTCATGAATCTTAAATTGTATCAGTCAAGAAAACAACATTCTATCAGAAAATTAAAGTTAGCAAGTCACTGAATATAAAAAATAATAGTAGTAGTATTAATTAGTATAGTAAGGCTAATTTCACACTAGCGTTTGAGAGCTCTACTCAGCAATATTTGTCCAGCCGATTCTCAGCATATTTGCTGGCTTGGGGCTGGATCTCTGCTGGTCCCCATTATAGTTAATGGAGCCAGCGGGCCTTCAGGCAGCTTCAGGCAATGATGGATCCAAAGTAGGGATGAGAAAATCCGAACTTTACAGGTTAGGGTTCGGTGTTCAGGTGGTGTAGGAATTCCCTTAGGGATTCCGTTATAACGGAATCCGTAGACGGAATGCAAAATGGAAGCCTTTAAGGCTAAATGTACACAATCAGGATTGCGTGCAGATTTTCTGCGCGGACTTGCGTGTGGAAAATCCGCACTATAGGTCATGTATATTGTATTCTATGAGAATTTGAAATTCTCATTCACACGATGCAGATTTTTTGTGTGCGGATTTTGACCTACAGTGCGGATTTTAAAATCCACAGCTTGTCAATTTATTTTATTTTTCCTGACCGTATTTTCTCCATTCAATGCATGTAAATCCGCACCAATTGATGGGGATTGACCACACGGACTTTCCTGCGAACACCTTTGGATTTCAGTGCGGATTGTCCACACATAAATCCTGAATGTGTGCATTTACCCTAAGAGACATTCCGTTTTGATCTGCCATAATAGAAGTCTATGGCCAAGCATAACGGATCCGTCTGGTTTCTAATATGAAGGACTTTGCTTCGCATAACAGAAACCAGACGGATCTGTTATGCTTGACCATAGACTTCTATGGCAGATCAAAACGGAATCCCTCTTAAAGGCTTCCGTTTTGCATTCCGTCACCACCCGCACACCGAACCAGAACCTGTAAAGTTCATTCATCTCTAAGGGCACACGACCGTATTTTCTTTCCGTTTCCGTTCCATTTTTTTACAGGTCCATATGCAGAACCATTTACTTCAATGAGTCTGCAAAAAAAAATAATATATGCACTTGTCCTATTCTTGTCCGTTTTGCAGACAAGCACAGGCATTGCTACAATACGGATGTCACCCGTTTAGTTTTTTTTGCGGATCCGTGTTTTGTGGACCAAAACATACATATGGTCGTGTGCATGAGCCCTAATCCAGAGAGCTCCGGCAGGCTGCTCTCTAACACTAGTGTGAAACTAGCCTAAATTACAATTAGGCATAACCTATACGGTAAGTTCTTACATTAAGAAATTATTAATTACACAATGTTGTGAGAGCTTTTGTGTCAGATTTATGTCAGATTTATCCAAATATAGTGTAAGATAGTATTGCCATGAATATTGATGCGATATCTTCTAAAACTGAGTTACAGCCTTGCAGACATCTTGATTTAATGTCCAGTATCTACTTCTATTCAGCAGCTCTTTTAATCATATAATGTATAAATCACACTATATGATGTGTGTGTGTCTGGAGGCAGGTTGAATTTTTGATCTGATTAAACATGAAGGAATAACTCTTACTGATTTGTGATACAGCAATTTGCTTATTTATAATATATTTTACTAGTGGGATACAATTATCATGTGCCTTTCCAGCTTCTTCCAGAGCATCAGCGGATTTATTAAGTCAGTGAGATATTTCTCCATGAACTGTGTCACTATTAGGATATCAAATCCACACTCAGTTGATAACAGAGTAATAAGTATAAGTAATGGATTAATAAATTATTTTAATGTATTTTGTGCATGTTATGATCAAAATAAATTATGCAATAAAATCCTGTTTTACATAATTGTTTTTTATTTCTGTATGGTTCTGTTTATTAGTATTGATTGGTTGTATACAGTATATGAGAAGTATAACCTTACTATGAACTATTCACAAATCAATGAAGTTTGTGGACATTAGAAAATAGGTTACTTTCATGATAGTGATATTCTGCCTGCTCTAAAACGTGATGCCGATAGATTGGTGACACGTTCTTTTTAAGGCAACGTTTGGACGTGCCAGTTTGTTGCAGATTTTAGACTGTAGACTGCCTGCATGTAAAATATGCAGTATAAGGCCCCTTTCACACGAACGAGTCTTCCACGCGGGGGTAATGTGTGACGTGAACGCATAGCACCCGCACCTAATCCTGACCCATTCATTTCAATGGGTCTGTGTACATTCAGTCCTGCGTTGCGTGAAAATAGCAGCATGTTCTATATTCTGCGTTTTTCACGCAGCCCTGGCCCCATAGAAGAGAATGGGGCTTCAGTGAAAAACGCATTGCATCCGGAAGCAAGTGCGGATGCAATGCGATTTTCACTGATGGTTGCTAAGAGATGTTGTTTGTAAACCTTCAGGTTTTTTATCACGAGCGTGAAAAACGCATCAAAGCGCTCGCGCTGAAAAAACTGAATAACTGAACGCAATCACAGACAAAACTGACTGAACTTACTTGCAAAACGGTGCGAGTTTCACTGAACGCACCCTGAACGCATCCGGACCTAATCCTTTACTCTCGTGCGAAAGAGGCATAATACATCAAAATGACGATTTTCCACACACTGCAGAAAGTTTTCATGCTGATTTAGGCCTCATGCACACGACCGTTGTGTGCATCCGTGGCCGTTGTGCCGTTTTCCGTTTTTTTTCGCGGACCCATTGACTTTCAATGGGTCCGTGGAAAAAACGGAAAATGCACCGTTTGGCAGCCGCATCCGTGAGCCGTGTTTCCTGGCCGTGAAAAAAATATGACCTGTCCTATTTTTTTCACGGCCAACGGTTCACGGACCCATTCAAGTCAATGGGTCCGTGAAAGAACACGGATGCACACAAGATTGGCATCCGTGTCCGTGATCCGTGGCCGTAGGTTAGTTTTTATACAGACGGATCCGAAGATCCGTCTGCATAAAAGCTTTTTCAAAGCTGAGTTTTCACTTCGTGAAAACTCAGAACCGACAGTATATTCTAACACAGAAGCGTTCCCATGGTGATGGGGACGCTTCTAGTTAGAATACACTACAAACTGTGTACAAGACTGCCCCCTGCTGCCTGGCAGCACCCGATCTCTTACAGGGGGCCGTGATCAGCACAATTAACCCCTTCAGGTGCGGCACCTGAAGGGGTTAATTTGGCTGATCACGGCCCCCTGTAAGAGATCAGGGCTGCCAGGCAGCAGGGGGCAGACCCTCCCCCCCCCTCCCCAGTTTGAATATCATTGGTGGCCAGTGCGGCCCCCCCCTCCCTCTATTGTAATAATTTGTTGGTGGCACAGTGTGCGCCCCCCCCTCCCTCCCTCTATTGTAATAATTCGTTGGTGGCACAGTGTGCGCCCCCCATCGCCCCCCCCCCAACCTCTATAGCATTAACAACATTGGTGGCCAGTGTGCGGCCTCCCATCTCCCCCCCCCCATCATTGGTGGCAGCGGTGTTCCGATTGGAGTCCCAGTTTAATCACTGGGGCTCCGATCGGTAACCATGGCAACCGGGACGCTACTACAGTCCTGGTTGCCATGGTTACTTAGCAATAGTACAATAGTAGAAGATTCATACTTACCTGCTGCTGGCTGCTGCTGCGATGTTCGTGTCCGGCCGGGAGCTCCACCTACTGGTAAGTGACAGCCTCAGGTCTGTGCGGCGCATTGCTAAATGAACTGTCACTTACTAGTAGGAGGAGCTCCCGGCCGGACACGAACCTCGCAGCTCCCAGGTAAGTATGAATCTTTTACTATTGTACTATTGCTAGTAACCCGCTGCCACCAATGATCGGGGGGGGGGGGGGGGGAGATGGGAGGCCGCACACTGGCCACCAATGTTGTTAATGCTATAGAGGGAGGGGGGGCCAATGGGGGGCGCACACTGTGCCACCAACGATTTATTACAATAGAGGGAGGAAGGGGGGGGCGCACACTGTGCCACCAACGAATTATTACAATAGAGGGAGGAAGGGGGGGGGGGCGGACACTGTGCCACCAACGAATTATTACAATAGAGGGAGGAAGGGGGGGGGGCACACTGTGCCACCAACAAATTATTACAATAGAGGGAGGAAGGGGGGGGGGGCGCACTGGCCACCAATGATATTCAAACTGGGGAGGGTCTGCCCCCTGCTGCCTGGCAGCCCTGATCTCTTACAGGGGGATATGATAGTACAATTAACCCCTTCAGGTGCGGCACCTGAGGGGTTAATTGTGCTGATCACGGCCCCCTGTAAGAGATCGGATGCTGCTAGGCAGCAGGGGGCAGTCATGTACACAGTTTGTAGTATATTCTAACTAGAAGCGTCCCCATCACCATGGGAACGCCTCTGTGTTAGAATATACTGTCGGAAATGAGGTTTCACGATCTAACTCATATCCGACAGTATATTCTAACATAGAGGCGTTCCCATGGTGATGGGGACGCTTCAAGTTAAAATATACCATCGGATTGGAGAAAACTCCGATCTGATGGTATAAAAGGGACTCCAGACTTTACATTGAAAGTCAATGGGGACGGATCCGTTTGAAATGGCACCATATTGTGTCAACGTCAAACGGATCCGTCCCCATTGACTTGCATTGTAATTCAGGACGGATCCGTTTGGCTCCGCACGGCCAGGCGGACACCAAAACGACTTTTTTTTCATGTCCGTGGATCCTCCAAAAATCAAGGAAGACCCACGGACGAAAAAAACGGTCACGGATCACGGGAAAACGGAACCCCGTTTTGCGGACCGCAAAAAAATACGGTCGTGTGCATGAGGCCTTAGAAATGTGGAGTGGATTCTGAACTCCACAGCATGTCAGTTTTGTTGCAGATTAGTTGTGGAAAACTACAGTAAATCTGCAAGCATGTAACCTAAGAAATTAAATGAAGCAAAACCAAGTGTTGGTCAGACTTAAAGGGTTTCTATCACTTCATATCACATATTTAGGTGTCAGACACTAGCGATCCGCTAGTGTCTGCTCTACCGAACCATCCTAATATAATAGGTTTTGGGGCAGCCGTTTTGCTAAAATAAGAACTTATATCTATATGCTAATGAGCCTCTAGGTGCTATGGGGGCGTCATTAGCACCTAGAGGCTCTGTCTACCTTCCTAAACTGTCGCCGCCCAGCGCGTCCCTCCAGCCCGCCCATCTCCTGCTGAATGCGATCCTCTCCATGCGCGTCTCTGTTCTGCGCATGCGCAGTGAATGTCTGACCGCTTCCCTGCTCAGACATCTCCACTGCGCCTGCGCCGATGACATCATAGTGCTCCGAGGAACAGGCGCAGTGGAGCTGTCTGAGCAGGGAAGCGGTCAGGCATTCACTGCGCATGCGCAGAACAGAGACGGGCACGGAGAGGATCGCAGATCATCGCATTCAGCAGGAGATGGGTGGGCTGGAGGGACGCGCTGGGCGGCGACAGTTTAGGAAGGTAGACGGAGCCTCTAGGTGCTAATGACGCCCCCATAGCACCTAGAGGCTCATTAGCATATAGATATAAGTTGTTATTTTAGCAAAACGGCTGCCCCAAAACCTATCATATTAGGATGGTTTGTTAGAGCAGACACTAGCGGATCGCTAGTGTCTGACACCTAAATATGTGATATGAAGTGATAGAAACCCTTTAAAGAAGACCTTTCCCTGGTCCTGACGTTACAATATTAGTACCTGGCAGTGTAGGGAATGATTAGTAGATATCACGGCGCTTTTTTTTTCTGATGCGCTTCTCCATTCCCCCGCTGTGCCCCCCGTTCACTTTTCCCACCTTGTATGCTAATCAATTGCATCGGTACAGGGAGGAGGAGACGGCTATGTTTCTCAAGGGGCGTCTTCTTCTCCCTGGCGGCTGTGAGAAGGCTAGCTTACAGGGAGAAGGAGACGCCCCCTAAGAAACACGCCTGTCTCCTCCTCCCTGTACCGATGCTATTAATTAGCATACGGGGTGGCAAAAGTGAACCAGGGCACAGTGGGGAACGGAGTAGCACATCTGAAAAATAAAAAAACATAGTGATATCTACTAATAATGCCCTACACAGCCAGGTACTAATATTGTAATGTCAGGACCAGTGAAAGGTTCTCCTTAAGAATGACTGTAAGTAGATCCTCACACTTGGCAGTTTTGTTACAGAACTTTGTAACTGTTCCATTTTCAGAAATCCATATGATTGCTGCAGAAAAAAAACAACCTTCTTCATGTATGGAACTTGATTTAGCTGGTTAAGGCCTCTTTCACACGGCCATGTGTCCCCCGTGGCCGCATTGAGGCCTGCATACGGCAGGTCTGCAATACACGGGACACCGGCCATGTGCATTCCGCATCCCAAATGCGTATCCATTCACTTGAATGGGTCCGCAAATCCGGAGATGCGGTGCGGAAAGGAACTACTACCGAGTGCTTTCGTGGGGTTCCATTCCGTGCTTCCGTTTCGCAAAAAGATAGAACTTGTCCTATCTTTTTGTGGAATGGATGGATCGCGGACCCCATTCAAGTGAATGGGGTCGCGATCCACATGTGGCTGGCCCGCGGTCGGTGCCCATGCATTGCGGATTGCAATTTGCAGGCCACAGCACAGGCACGGCCAGCACACGTTCATGTGCAAGAGGCCTAAAAGACATGAACAGATTCATTATAGAATGAAAAGCCGCACCTATGCAAGCAGGGGAAAAAATCTGGTCTCCCTGGACATAGGACAAATGTCGTCGTGTAGATGTAGCCTAAGACTGGAGCCACAGTTTGCAGCACTTTTGATTGATTTTTAACTATCAATTAGCAGCTGTAGTCCAAAGCAGTAAATTGACTTGTATGCAATCACTGCAGCTGTCACTCAATAGTTAAAATAAATCAAAAGTGCTACAAAAAGTATAGGTGTAGCCCCAGCCAAAATTTTAAGGCGATGAAGGCTCAGCAAGAGACAGGAAAATTTAAGACTACATTCTTTATAAGCAATAACTGGAATGGGTGGACTAAAGTACCCAGAAAGATCAAAATTAGGGTTATTCACTTTAGAAAAAATATGACTAAGGGTCTATTCACACATCCATGTGTGTTTTGCGGATCCACGGATCCGCGGATCCGCAAAACACGGACACCGGCAATGTGCGTTCCGCATTTTGCGGACTTCACATCGCCGGCACTTAATAGAAAACGCCTAATCTTGTCCGCAATTGCGGACAAGAATAGGACATGTTCTGTTTTTTTCGGGATCGGAATTGCGGACCCGGAAGTGCGGGTCCGCATTTCCGGATCCGGGCCGCACGTCGTGCGGCCCCATAGAAATGAATGGGTCCGCAATTCCGTTCCGCAAAATGCAGAACAGAATTGTGGACATGTGAATGGACCCTAAGGCTACTTTCACCCTAGTGTTTTAGTTTTCTGGCGTTGAGATCCATCATAGGGGATCAATACCAAAAAAAAAACGCTTAAGTTTTGTCCCCATTCATTGTCAATGAACTGAACTGAACAGAACGGCATGCTCCAAAATGCATTCCGTTCCGTTTAGTTGCATTCCCCTACCGGATAGCAAACCGCAACATGTAGTTTGCTTTCTATCCTGGGATGTGGAGCAAGACGGATCCGGCAAGACCCCCAATGCAAGTCAACTGGGACTGATCCGTTTTCTCTGACACAATAGAAAACGGATTCGTCCTCCATTTACTTTCAATGGAGTTCATGACAGATCCGTCTTGGCTATGTTAAAGATTATACAACAGGATCCTTTCATAACGGATGCAAATGGTTGTATTATCAGTAACTGAAGTGTTTTTGCTGAACCTCTGTCGGATCCAGTAAAAATGCTAGTGTGAAAGTAGCCTTAGGGGAGATCTAATAACTATGTATAAATATATCAGAGGTCAGTACAGAGATCTCTCCCATTATCTATTTATCCCCGGGACTGTGACGAGGGGACATCCCCTGCTTCTGGAGAAAAGAAGGTTTGTACACGAACATAGAAGAGGATTCTTTACGGTAAGAGCAGTTGCAGTACGCCAGTCCTTCAGGGTGAGCGAATGTGAGGTCACGGGTTAATAGGCAGAAAGAGGGTTACTCTTGGTACTCACAATTTGTAGAAGACCCTGGGCAGGCGTACAGCAGTGATGGAGAGGCTGGCACATGGATCCTCTGGGGCACTTTCTGTATATAGGGACCAGGCCGGGTGGTAGGTGAGGTGCCCTGGGTGTTGGAAGTTTAGTGTGCCGGTGGCAAGATCCCTTATAGTTCGTGATGCCAGTGCCGGTAACTGTGGCACACCGATTTGTTGTAGGAATAATTGAGGTACACACAGTTGTAGTGAACCAGAACTCCTTTTTACTGAACAGTTCAACTATTTACAGGCTTCAGATAAAGTTCCATATGCAGGATAATGGTATCAGGCAGGCTTGACATAAATGGCAGGTAAAATCCTAGCTAAGATAACTCAGAGGGAATAAACTCACAGATCAGGCTGTACTTTCTGCAGAATCCTGTCTGACTTTCTCCAATGCCCGGATGCCTAATAGCTGGCTTTATCCTTGGGAGGGGAACCTTCCTCTGGTATTGATCCACTTGCTGCAAATAACCTTCTGCCTTTCAGCTTTCTACTTTGCTGGTTATAATTAGCACTGCTCTGTACTTTGTAAGATGCAGGGTAACTTCAGGAGGGAAACTTCTTCTCCTAGAATCTGGTTAGGATCCTGGCCTGGGCTATTTAGCTGCATGTTAGAAGCTGGACCTCAGCTCCTGCCTGGCTGAAGTAAATCTTGGCTTCTGACCACACCCCCTTTCCCTGGACTGGACATGTCTATATATACTAGGGGGTTCCCTAGCTCCCTCTACAGCTTGGGGGGAGAAACTCTACAGCTTGGGGGGAGAAACTACACCCCTAACAGGCCTGGTACACAGGAAGTAACATTAAAATACACATTATAATGTAATACAAAATACCATGACCATGTTCCACAGGAGGTGGAGAACAACGTGACCCAATTGACCCTTGAGTAGTGCCCACCCTTACGTAGTGGGACACTACACAGTGAGACTATGGAACTCTCTGCCTGAGGAGGTGGTGATGGTGAGTACAATAAAAGAGTTCAAGAGGGGCATAGGTATATTTCTGTAGTGTAATGTTATTACAGGTTATAGCTACTAGAGATGGGATGTTGATCCAGGGAGTTATTCTGATTCCCTCATTGGAGTCGGGAAGGAATTTTTTCCCCCTAAAATGAAGAAAATTTACCTTTACCTCACTTTTTTTTTTTTTTGCCTTCCTCAGGATCAACTTGCAGGATAAGGCCTCTTGCTCAATGGATCCGCAAAAAAAACAGAAGGTACTCCGTATGCCTTCCGTTTCCGTATTTCCGTTCCGTTCAAACATAGAACATGTCCTATTATTGTCCGCATAATGGACAAGGATAGTACTGTTCTATTAGGAGCCAAATGTTTCGTTGTGCAAAAAACGGAATGCACACGGACGTCATTTGTATTTTATGCGGACAGCAAAATACAGAAAAAGACATATCGTCGTGTGCAAGAGGTCGTATAAACTATGTTACTATCTAACCTTCTATAGGTAACTTGTTAAAGTTGCCCCAGATTTGCTACTAATTACATCAGCACATTCGTAAACTATCACTAACTCTATCAGTTTGCGTTCACAAGAAATAAAACAAACATCTTCAGTTTAGCATATTACAAACTTTTTCAATGGTACATCAATTCTGTAAAGGTTAATTAACGCACTCTTGGTATCAAAACAGAAAATCATTAAACAGTTTGCTGCTTAGTATCTAACTTCACTTTTGCTGGCTGCAGTTAGGCAAATCAGCAAGCTTTTAAATGCGCACTGATCTGGCTAATTGGGTACTTTCCTGAATAACAAAAAACAAACAAGCAAGAAGCAAAAGCATTTCCCCTTGTGGATTTGTTAAACTTTCTATGCTGTAAGGCCTCATGCACACGAATGTATTTTGTTTCCGTGTCCGTTCCGTTTTTTTTGCGGATAGGATGCAGACCCATTCATTTCAATGGGTCCGCAAAAAATGCGGACAGCACACCGTGTGCTATCCACATCCGTTCCGTAGTCCTGCAAAAAAAATATAAATATAAGACCTATTCTTGTCCGTTTTAAGCATTGTTACAATGGATCCGAAAAAAAAAAAAAAACTGATGGCATACGGATGTCATCCCTTTTTTTGCAGATCTGCAAATTGCGGACCACAAAACACATACGGTCATGTGCATGTAGCCTACCTGTGCATGATTTATGCTGCTCAAATACTGGATTATAACGTGTTTATACTGCAGAATCTAATATATAAAACTGAGTGTATGTGTGTATGTCTGCTAAATGAATCCGCATCGTCGCATTTACAATCTCGACATTTGGCACATAGTCACATCAGGTGTCCGGGAAGGTTTTAGACTGGGTCTCAGCTCTCTAGCACGTACCGTTCCTGAGATATTCCCAAAAAATGCATTAGCCAATAGAAGCCAGGTCACATGACCCATCAGCTAACAGAAGCTCACAGGCCCTTAGTCTCCACATACACACAGTTTTACACCAGGTTAGCATAACAACCCAGCCATTTTTCTTCACTGCTGTAGGTCAGATTTAAAGGGGCAGGGCGCTGTGGATGACACTGTTAAGGGAGCGGAGTGCTGTGGAGGTCACAGTTAAGGGGGCAGGTAGGGTCAGGTCCCGCGAAACCACGCCCCAATCCAGTTAGGCCACACCCCTCCCACTCCGCAGCCAACGGGGATTGAAAAAATGGTGGTAAAAAACAACTTCTGTCAGCTGCAGGGGTGGGAGGGAGAGATAGTGACTGAGAGTGAGCTGTTCAAAAGGACATCCCTGTGTCCGTCCAGGTGCCAGACAGAGGACAGGGTCACTGTGTTCGTCCAGGCCCTGTGCCGGACAGAGGACAGGGAGTATTAAAGCCAGACTGTCCGGCCTAAAACTAGACCTCTGGCCACCCTAGGGGCAGGCTGCTGTGGAAGTCATAGTTAAGGGGACGGTCCACTATGGAGGTCAGTGTTAAGGGGCAGATTACTGTACAGGCCACAGTTAAGGGAAGGGGTGTTGTGGAAATCACTGTTAAGGAGATGGGGTACTGTTGAGGTCACTAATAAAGGTGCGGCCGCTGTGGAGGTCACTGTTAAAGGGGAGGACTGCTGTGGAGGTCACTGTTAAGGGGGTAGGATGCACTGGAGGTCACTGTTAAAGGGTCGGGGTACTGTAGATGTCACTGTTATATTGGATACTGTCTATATATTTTAACGACACACACAAACATTAAATGAAATAGATGAAATATACCCGTTTAAAGCCGGGTCCTTCTGCTAGTATAATATACAGTTGCAAGAAAAAGTAGGTGAACCCTTTGGAATTATATGGATTTCTGCACAAATTGGTCATAAAATGTGATCTGATCTTGATCTAAGTCACAACAATAGACAATCACAGTCTGCTTAAACTAATAACACACAAAGAATTAAATATTACCATGTTTTTATTTAACACACCATGTAAACATTCACAGTGCAGGTGGAAAAAGTATGTGAACCCCTAGACTAATGACATTTCCAAGAGCTAATTGGAGTGAGGTGTCAGCCAACTGGAGTCCAATCAATGAGATGAGATTGGAGGTCTTGGTTACAGCTGCCCTGCCCTATAAAAAACACACACCAGTTCTGGGTTTGCTTTTCACAAGAAGCATTGCCTGATGTGAATGATGCCTTGCACAAAAGAGCTCTCAGAAGATCTACAATTAAGAATTGTTGACTTGCATAAAGCTGGAAAGGGTTATAAAAGTATCTCCAAAAGCCTTGCTATTCATCAGTCCACGGTAAGACAAATTGTCTATAAATGGAGAAAGTTCAGCACTGCTGCTACTCTCCCTAGGAGTTGCTGTCCTGTAAGGATGACTGCAAGAGCACATCACAGACTACTCAATGAGGTGAAGAAGAATCCTAGAGTGTCAGCTAAAGACTTACAAAAGTCTCTGGCATATGCTAACATCCCTGTTAGCGAATCTACGATACGTAAAACACTAAACAAGAATGGATTTCATGGGAGGAGACCACAGAGGAAGCCACTGCTGTCCAAAAAAACATTGCTGCACGTTTACAGTTTGCACAAGAGCACCTGGATGTTCCACAGTAGTACTGGCAAAATATTCTGTGGACAGATGAAACCAAAGTTGAGTTGTTTGGAAGAAACACACAACACTGTGTGGAGAAAAAGAGGCACAGCACACCAACATCAAAACCTCATCCCAACTGTGAAGTATGGTGGTGGTGGCATCATGGTTTGGGGCTGCTTTGCTGCGTCAGGGCCTGGACGGATTGCTATCAACGAAGGAAAAATTAATTCCCAAGTTTATCAAGACATTTTGCAGGAGAACTTAGGGCCATTTGTCCATCAGCTGAAGCTCAACAGAAGATGGGTGCTGCAACAGGACAACGACCCAAAGCATAGAAGTAAATCAACAACAGAATGGCTTAAACAGAAGAAAATACGCCTTCTGGAGTGGCCCAGTCAGAGTCCTGACCTCAACCCGATTGAGATGCTGTGGCATGATCTCAAGAAAGCGATTCACACCAGACATCCCAAGAATATTGCTGAACTGAAACAGTTCTGTAAAGAGGAATGGTCAAGAATTACTCCTGACCGTTGTGCACGTCTGATCTGCAACTAGAGGAAACGTTTGGTTGAAGTTATTGCTGCCAAAGGAGGTTCAACCAGTTATTAAATCCAAGGGTTCACATACTTTTTCCATCTGCACTGTGAATGTTTACATGGTGTGTTCAATAAAAACATGATAACATTTAATTCTTTGTGTGTTATTAGTTTAAGCAGACTGTGATTGTATATTGTTGTGACTTAGATGAAGATCAGATCACATTTTATGACCAATTTGTGCAGAAATCCATATCATTCCAAAGGGTTCACATACTTTTTCTTGCAACTGTAAGTTCTTTATGCAGAGAGCCAGCATCGGAAGCAGGTAAGTTATCTTTCCTTTGCAGATCCAGCAGAATGGAGGAGAGGGGGTGGATAGTGCATTCTTGCACAACCCCTTTAAGACTATTAACTGACTATTATTGTAGTTGCCATGGTCAAACTAGAGTTGTTTCGAGAAAAACATGGGTTGGTCTGCCCTGTAACAAATGTTCTTTATTGTAGAAAGAGCACAGCTAGGTCACTTAAAAGGAAAGTGATGGAAGTAATTCATATTCTTAGAAACACTTTGAAACACAGTGGAAAACAAACTTTCAGCCGGTGTGCAATTATAATGTGTTTTATTCATTATGCTTTGCTTTCTGTTGAACAAAGAATATATAAAAGCATCAGTAAATTTCCATTTCATATGGACATAGAAGAAATAATTGACAAGTATTGCTATGCTGTTTAAATTACTCATAAAAGTATGCAAAATAGTTAGAAAATTGTCTATCTAATGCCATCAAAATCAACAAAACCATTAGATTGCTTTATTTATAAACTCCAATGTATTGGCTTTGGACTTTATGACAACTACACTATGTGGGAGTGTATTGCAAGGGTATTTTTAAGTACTGATTAGTTCTGTCCTCTTTTATATTACAAGTTTTCCTTGTAATGTAGTAGGTCGGTCATGTGTTATAGCGTGCTAGACAGCCATGTGTTATAGCGTGATCAATGGAGTCTCCACCCCATTCAGGCTAGTGATGTATTTACTTTTTATTATTCAGTATGTCATTTGTTTGTTTTATCGTATACTTAATTACACTTAGAAAATATATTTATTCAGTTAGCCTGCATAAGCTTATTCATTCTCAAATCTTTTGAATTTACACTATGTTACACATTTATCACACTGGTGTAAAATAGAACTGGCTTAGTTGCCCATAGCAACCAATCAGATTCCACCTTTCATTTTTCACAGCTCCTTGGGAAAATGAAAAGTGGAATCTAATTGGTTGCTATGGGCAACTAAGACAGTTCTACTTTACACCAGTTGATAAATCTCCCCTTGTGTTCTTATGAAGCCCTGCCACAGACAGGGGCTCCATAGGAACTAATATGCGGCAGCCCTGTATACTTCCTGAGTGCATAGGCTGCTATACACTACATTCAGCGTCCCCAATCCTCGCCAGGGTCAGCCAGTACATTTCCAGGAGCACTAACCTCCCACTGTCACGGCGGACGGGATGTCAGATACACAGATAAACCAACAAACAAGTTTCTAGGCGAGAAGCTGGGGAAAGGTCACCTCCTAGCAAATCTCTGACTTCTCTCCCTACACTGCTAAGCCCACATTCAGACCTTGAAGGTAGGAATAATGTGTCCTCGTGCCTGGGCTGAAAATACCCTAGAATCCCTGAGATGGTGAAAGGGGAAAAGGGGCAGCCTGCTCCCTCAGAACCTGGAGGGGACAGATGACACACAAACAACCTAGACAGCAAACAACAAAAACAGAAACCAAACTTATCTTATCTGAGCTGGAACAGACAATCCTTCCTTCCAAGGCCAGACTGATTTCTATAACCCGCACAGAACACTGGGATTGAGTGAGATTTAAAACCAATGACCCCACCCAGTGCACCTGAAGGGAGGCGGATCCAGCACGACTCCAAAACAAAGCAAAAAACTAAACACGTGCTGCTATTCTGGCCGACCTCCGCACATAGTCAGAGCAGGGCATGACACCCACATGCCATGGTAACATTTGACCATGGCTTCTGAAGTGTTAAATATATGCGATCAACATTATTGTTGATTGCATACATTAGGACTGGGTGCCTGCTATTTAAAACAGCAGCGGATATGGTTCAGATGCTAATTCATAACAATTTTGGAAGGGAACATTTTTCCCCAATGTTTATGATAGAGAGGGCCCATCGAGTTCCAGGAGGATAACCAAGGCCTGGAAGATCACCTAGGATCCTTCTGGCAAAAGTTTTTGTTCAAGAGACAGAGATATGATCCTGAGAAGGGCCAGGGAATCCCCCCCCCCCCCCCTATTGTATATGATGGAAATAAATTGTCCTTTTTTCCAGGGAAATTCAAGAAAAGAGGCAGAACTTTGTGGTGGTCATGAAACGTCTACAGCAAAAAGACATTAATTATTCAATTCTGTATCCAGCCAAACTCTGAACAGTTTTCAATGACATAGTACACTTTTTTGAGACTCCAGAGCTTGCTACGGAATGGCTGGATTGTAATAATATTGTCACGGCTGAGGATGGGGAAAACCCTCAGCCGTCCGGTGCCAGAAGATGGAAAGGTCGCTACTTAGCCAGAACCACAGAATTAGGGAGCAGGTCACCTCCTAGAGCTTCCCTAATCTGACCCTGACTCCTAGCTGCATGAGCCGCCCTTGAAGGTAGGAGGGCTCATGCTCAGGAACCTCGGATCCCTTCTGACCCTTCGCCGATCCCTAAACTAGGAGCTGGGTAGACAGCCCGTTCCTCCTGGACGCGGAGAAACAGGAGTCTAAAGTGGCCAAGCTACAAGGGGAACAGAAACAACTTATGGCAATGGCAGGTAAATGCAACAAACACCACACTCACCTGCCACAGACAACAAAGCCTGGAACCCATGTGCAAGTGCTGCTGTCCAGAACACAAACGAAGACAGCACACACCACACATCACACAGGACCATAAGCTGCAATAACAATGAGACCACACACACACCTTCATAACACCATGTAACGTAATTTATGACCACAAGGGTGGACCTCACTGACAGATGGTATTAGCCAGGAGGATGACTTCAGCTAACCATGGCTGAAGTACCCCTCAGAGTCTGGCAACCAGCAGGAGCTAAATAGCCCCAAGTGGCCACACCCACACCCCTGGCTATGAGCTGAGCGCTGCGATTGGCCAGCGCTACAGCATAGGAGAAAGAGACGCCGGCAGGTTCCCCTGGGTGGAGCCTAACTATGAAGATACTGGAGGCTATACTGGGCTAACGGAGCGGCGCCCGGGGATAACAGTAAGTGCAGGGGGATCCCTGGGCGCCGCTCTACACGTCTGTATAGTTAGTTTAGATACTTTATTCTGGTGAAAGGTCCTCTTTAAATCGCGATTGCGGCGGGGGTTATTCGCAACAGGATGTCCGCTGAAATCATTTAGCGGGCATCCTGTCACAACGGGGCTCCTGCGATCCCCCCATCAGCACCCATCACCATCCTACATTCATCACCCCCCAGGTAGGTTAGGGTCAGTGAGGGAGAGGCACCGTTAGGCAGGGATAGAAGGGAAAAGTTAGTTAGAAAATTTTTTTTGATTGAAAATGAATTTATTGTTTTCTAGCTTTCAGACCCTAGACACCCCCCCCCGCCACATTTTTTTTTTTTCTAACACTTTTTTTAAACTTTTTAGTACCTGAACACCCATGCCCGCACACACACGCACATACAATAAAGTTTTACACGCACATACACACACACATACCCATGGCCCGCCGGATGTTCTCGGTGGAGGAGGCATACGCCCAGATTGCCTCCGACTCCGAGAGCCCCAGTGAGGATGAGGATGACCCCACGTTCCTTTTGTCATCCGCATCCTCCTCATCATCATCTGACGATCCAGATTCCCACAGTGGGGTTTACTGAAATGGACTTTTTAAGTTTTTTTTTTCAGTGACCCATTTGTGAATCTAATGGTGGAGCAGACGAACCTGTACGCCCAACAGTTCGTTGCTCAGAACCCGGGCTCCTTTTTGGCTAGACCCGGTGGCTGGACGCCGGTCAGTGCAGCCGAGATGAGGACATTTTCGGGCCTCGTGCTGCACATGGGTCTAGTGCAAAAACCCAGTGTCAGGCAATACTGGAGTGGGGACATCCTCTACCAGACCCCACTCTACAGTATGGTCATGACACGTCACCGGTTTGAGGCCATCCGGAAATGTCTGCATTATTCAGATAATGCAGCATGTCCCCCCCGAGGTGATCCTGCCCATGACCGTCTGTATAAGATACGGCCGGTCATCGATCACTTCGGGGCCAAATTTGAGCAGGCCTACGTACCTGGAAGGGAGGTCGCGGTTGATGAGTCTCTCATTGCGTTCAAGGGAAGACTCAGTTTCCGCCAATACATTCCCACTAAGCGGGCGAGGTATGGCGTGAAAATGTACAAAATTTGTGAGAGTACCTCAGGGTACACTTAAAAATTTTGTGTGTACGAGGGGCGAGATTCCCGTATTGAACCCCCAGAATGTCCCCCCACTCTGGGTGTTAGCGGGAAACTCGTGTGGGACCTTATGTACCCACTGCTAGATAAGGGTTACCACTTGTACGTGGATAACTTTTATACTAGCATTCCCTTGTTCAGGTCCCTTGCCGCCAGATCCACGTTCGCTTGTGGGACCGTGCAGAAAAATCAACGCGGCCTCCCTACCTACCCCCTCCAGGTACCTATCCCCAGGAGTGAGACCCGTGCCCTTACCAGTGAAAACCTGTTGCTGGTCAGGTATAAGGACAAGAGGGATGTCCTTGTACTGTCCACAATCCACGGTAACAGCACCACCCTCGTCTCTGTGCGAGGTACCGTGGCAACGGTCCTCAAGCCCGATTGTATCGTCGACTACAATCGCTATATGGGAGGAGTTGATCTCTCTGATCAAGTCCTCAAGCCATATAATGACATGTGCAAAACCCGGGCATGGTACAAAAATGTTGCAGTCTACTTGGTACAGGTTGCCTTGTACAACGCTTTTGTACTATCCCGAAGCGCTGGCAGCACAGGGACATTCCTCCAATTCTATGAGGCAGTCCTCAAGGACCTGATCTTTTCAGACCGGGAAAGAGTAGGCCGGAGTACCTCGGGAACTGGAGGCGCCCGGATCGTCCCTGGCCAACATTTTCCAGGTGTGGTCCCTCATACTGGAAAGAAGGGACGAACCCCAAAAAGGTGCAGAATGTGTCACAAGAGGGGGATACGGAAGGACACCACCACTCAATGTGACACTTGCCCCGATCATCCGGGCCTCTGCGTTATCGATTGCTTCAGGGAGTATCACACTTCCATGGAGTACTACATTTTTATAATCCCCAACAGTCCCCTAGAGAACATAAAAAACTATGGCTCTCAGACTTTGGAGACACGGAAACAATTTTTTTTTTCCCAAAAATATTAGTTTTAGTGCAGGCATCCTCAAACTGCGGCCCTCCAGATGTTTTAAAACTATAACTCCTAGCATGCCCAGACAACCTACAGATATCAGCAGGGCATGGTGGGAATTGTAGTTTTACAACATCAGTTTGAGGATGCCTGCTTAGTGTCTCCAAAGTGTGAGAGCCAAACATATTGGACATTGCCGCGTCCGTAAAAATCTTCTCTATAAAAATAACATTTAACCCAACCCCCCCGGATAAACAGTGTTAAAAAAAAACATCACAAAAAGTGTAATAGCGTGTCATATGCACCCCCAATTAGTGCCAATAAAACCGCCATCTCATCCCGCAAAAAATGAGCCCCTACATTAGATAGTCGCCTAACAAAAAAAAAAAAACTGTAGCTCCCAGGCTATGGAGATACAAAAATAATTTCTTTGGGTTCCTAAAATGATAATATAGTGTAAAATCTAAATCAATTTTAAAATGTAGACATATTAGGTATAGCCGCGTCCGTAAGAATCTTCCCTATAAAAATAACATTTGACCAAACCCCTTGGATGAACAGCGTTAAAAATATAAAATAAAAACAGTGCCAAAACACCAATTTTTGGGCAAAATTTCCATTTGAATCCTTTTTTTCCGGTAATAAAGCAAGGGTTAACAGCCAAACAAAACTAAATATTTATTGCCCTGATTCTGTAGTTTGCAGAAACACCCCATATGTGGTCGTAAATGGCTATATAGCCACACGGCAGGGCATAGAACGAATGGAACGCCATATGTTTTCTGGAAGGCAGATTTTGATGGACTGGTTTATTTACACCATGTCCCATTAGAAGCCCCCCCTGATGTAGCCTAGACTAGAAACTCCAAAAAAGTGACCCCATCTAAGAAACTACACCCCTCAAGGTATTCAAAAGTTACTTTACAAACTTTGTTAACCCTTTAGGTGTTCCACAAAACTAAATAGCGAATGTAGAAACAATTTTAGAATTTACATTTTTTGTTACCTTGCCTCAAAAAAGTGTAATATAGAGCAACCAAAAATCATATTTACCCTAAAATAGTCCCAAAACATCAACCACCTTATCCCGTAGTTTCCTAGATGGGGTCACTTTTATGGAGTTTCTACTCTAGAGGTGCATCAGGGGGCTTGAAAGGGTACATGGTATAAACAAAACAAGTCCTGCAAAATCTGCCTTCCAAAACCCATATGCCGTTCCCCTCCTTCTATGTCCTCCCGTTTGGCCAAACAGTAGTTTACGACCACATATGGGGTGTTTTTGCAAACTACTGAATCAGGGAAACCCACATTGAGTTTTGTTTGGCAGTTAACCCTTACTTTATTACTGGAAAAAATGGGTTAAAATCGAAAATTTTCCAAAAAATTGAAATTCCAAAATTGTTTCTCCATCTGCCATTAACTCTTGTGGAACACCTAAAGGGTTAACAAAGTTTGTAAACCCAGTTTTGAATACCTTGAGGGGTGTACTTTCTTAGATGGAGTCACTTTTTTGGAATTTCTATTCTAGGGGTGCAACGGGGGGCTTGAAATGAGACATGGTGTAAACAAAACCAGTCCTGCAAAATCTGCCTTCCAAAACCCATATGGCGTTCCCCTCCTTCTATGTCCTCCCGTTTGGCCAAACAGTAGTTTTTTACGACCACATATGGGGTGTTTTTGCAAACTACAGAATCAGAGCAACCCATATTGAGTTTTGTTTGGCAGTTAACCCTTACTTTATTACTGGAAAAAATGGGTTAAAATGGAAAAATTTTCAAAAACTTTAAATTCCAAAATTGTTTCTCCATCTGCCATTAACTCTTGTGGAACACGTAAAGGGTTAACAAAGTTTGTAAACCCAGTTTTGAATACCTTGAGGGGTGTACTTTCTTATATGGAGTCACTTTTTTGGAATTTCGATTCTAGGGGTGCAACGGGGGGCTTGAAATGGGACATGGTATAAACAAAACTAGTCCTGCAAAATCTGCCTTGCAAAAACCATATGGCGTTCCCCTCCTTCTATGTCCTCCCGTTTGGCCAAACAGTAGTTTACGACCACATATGGGGTGTTTCTGCAAACGACAGAATCGGGGCAACCCATATTGAGTTTTGTTTGGCAGTTAACCCTTGCTTTGTTCCTGGAAAGAATTGATAATATTAGAAAATTTTCCAAAAAATCTAAATTCTTAAATGTTATGTCAATTTGCCATGAAGTCTTGTGGAAGACCTAAAGGGTTAACAAAGTTTGTAAAATCAGTTTTGAATACCTTGAGGGGTGTAGTTTCTAAAATGGGTCATTTTTATATTACGTAAGCCTCACAAAGTGACTTCAGACCTGAACTGGTCCATAGAAAGTGGGATTTGGAAAATTTCTGAAACATTTCAAAATTTGCTTCTAAACTTCTAAGCTATGTAACATCCCCAAAAAATAAATTGACATTCCCAAAATGATACAAACATGAAGTAGACATATGGGGAATGTAAAGTCATCAAAATTTTTGGGGGTATTACTATGTATTACAGAAGTAGAGAAACTGAAACTTTGAAATTTGCAAATTTTTCCAAATTTTTGGTAAATTTGGCATTTTTTTGTGCAAAAAAAAATTAACTTTTTTGACCCAATTTTAGCAGTGTCACGAAGTACAATATGTGACGAAAAAACAATCTCAGAACGGCCTGGGTAAGTCAAAACGTTTTAAAGTTATCAGCACTTAAAGTGACACTGGTCAGATTTGCAAAAAATGGCCAAGTCCTTAAGGTGAAATAGGGCTGAGTCCTTAAGGGGTTAATAGCTATTCCAGAGGAGTGTCAGTTTTTTTTCATAGAGGAGTTGAATTTGTCTGTGAGGCGTCCTCTATCGATAGTCAGGGGAGATATGTCTTCCTCTATGGGAAACTACATGGCCAGAGTGCCCAACCCTCCATTAGCCAATAGAAGCCTGGTCACATGCCCCATCAGCTAACAGAAGCTCATAGGCCCTTAGTCTCCACATACACACAGTTTTACACCAGGTTTCCATAACAACCCAGCCATTTTTCTTCACTGCTGTAGGTCAGATTTAAAGGGGCAGGGCACTGTGGATGACACTGTTAAGGGAGCGGAGTGCTGTGGAGGTCACAGTTAAGGGGGCAGGTAGGGTCAAAAGACAGACTTAAAAAACCCACCCTCAGGTCCCGCGAAACCAAGCCCCAAGCCAGTTAGGCCACACCCCTCCCACTCCGCAGCCAACGGGGATTGAAAAAATGGTGGTAAAAATCAACTTCTGTCAGCTGCAGGGGTGGGAGGGAGAGAGGGTGACTGAGAGTGAGCTGTTCAAAAGGACATCCCTGTGTCCGTCCAGGTGCCAGACAGAGGACAGGGTCACTGTGTTCGTCCAGGCCCTGTACCTGACAGAGGACAGGGAGTATTAAAGCCGGACTGTCCGGCCTAAAACTAGACCTCTGGCCACCCTAGGGGCAGGCTGCTGTGGAAGTCACAGTTAAGGGGACGGTCCACTATGGAGGTCAGTGTTAAGGGGCAGATTACTGTACAGGCCACAGTTAAGGGGAGAGGGTGTTGTAAAAATCACTGTTAAGGAGATGGGGTACTGTTGAGGTCTCAAATAATGGTGAGGCTGCTGTGGAGGTCACTGTTAAAGGGGAGGACTACTGTGGAGGTCATTGTTAAGGGGGCAGGATGCTCTGGAGGTCACTGTTAAAGGGTCGGGGTACTGTAGATGTCACTGTTATATTGGATACTGTCTATATATTTTAACGACACACACAAACATTAAATGAAATAGATGAAATATACCCGTTCTAAGCCGGGTCCTTCTGCTAGTATAATATAAGTTCATTATGCAGAGAGCCAGCATCTGGAAGCAGGTAAATTATCTTTCCTTTGCAGATCCAGCAGAATGGAGGAGAGGGGGTGGATTGTGCATTCTTGCACAGCCCATTTAAGACTATTAACTGACTATTATTGTAGTTGCCATGGTCAAACTAGAGTTGTTTCGAGAAAAACATGGGTTGGTCTGCCCTGTAACAAATGTTCTTTATTGTAGAAAGAGCACAGCTAGGTCACTTAAAAGGAAAGTGATGGAAGTAATTCATATTCTTAGAAACACTTTGAAACACAGTGGAAAACAAACTTTCAGCCGGTGTGCAATTATAATGTAATGAAGAAGAAAAAATGATAGCGGCACTCACCCGGGTGTAGCAAAAAGGTATCTTTAATCCGGAAAGGACATACACAAAGTAGCAGCAGGCTGGGGCGGATACAGGCGTGTGTGCTGAGTGATCATCTGGCGACAGCCGTTTCGCGCACCTTGCGCTTCCTCTGGCCTCTGACCTCATCACGCTACCTGTATGCTCCCTTATAAGCAGGTCTCCAGCTGTCAGACAATCTCCGACGCTGGAGCAAATCAGTAATCAAACTCTGAAACAAAATAGCTGAAACATTGAATACAAGTACCGGACAAAATATCATCCCTGACAAATATATACAATTCCTGCATCGGCTAATCTAGATAGGTGTTTCCTTAAAGGTAAACATTTAACTCATTGCGGTCATTTAACCCTAGTAATCCCATCGCATTAGTGCGAATATTCCTATCAGCTTCCCTCTGCATTAGGAGGCGATCCCTGTCCCCACCAGCAGGTGGAGCAGGTACATGTTCCAAGGCTACAAACTGTAGGCAATCTACGTTACCTTCATGCATGTTCACTACGTGCCCAATTAATCTGGGACATCCTTTTCCTGATTTGACAGAGTTTATATGCTCCCTAAATCTTTCACACATAGGGCGGATCGTCTTCACTATGTAAAAGGAACCACAGGAGCACAACACCAGATAAACTACATATTTAGTTTTGCACGTAGTGATCTGCATGAGCCCATGTTTTATGCCAGCAAAAAAGACAAACCTGCCTTTTATTATGTGTTTACAAAAAGAGCAATTGCCACATCTGTGGCTGCCTATTGTGGTGTTCTCAGTAAGCCAATTTTTTGTTCTAGTGACCCTTAGTCTACTCCTCACTAATTTATCCCTAATTGTGTGACATCTTTTAAAGGTGATAAGCGGTTTGTTCTCCACAACGTCCTGTAATCCCTCCTCATTCCTGAGGATCTCCCAGTTCCTGAATATGGCCTGCTTGATTACATCCGCCAAAGGGCTATACTTGAAGGCAAAGGCAAATCTCTCTATGTTATTTTTAGATTCATTATCTTTTTTATTTTTATTTTTGCCTTCAAGCAGCTCTTTCTGAGTAAATTGGCCTGCCTTTGTTAACGCCAAGTCTAGAGAGTGTTCAGGGTATCCCCTTTTCAACAATCTATCCTTGAGTTCTAGGACCTGTTGTCTATAGCCTACCTCTGTGCTATTTATGCGTTTAAGCCTAATAAATTGGCCATACGGCACTGCCCGTTTTACGCTACGTGGATGATAGCTGTCATGGTGCAGCAGGGAATTGGTGGCCATGGGCTTTCGATAGCCCTTGGTGACTATTGTGCTGTTCTCTATAGTGACCAAGACATCGAGAAATTCTAATGATTCACCTCCAAAGTTCATGGTGAATCTCATGTTCATGTCATTATGGTCATTAAGGAAAAGCACAAAGTCATCACATAACTGCCTAGGGCCCTGCCACACCATGAAAACATCATCCACGTAGTGCACAAAAAGTTTAATGTATCGTAGTTACGGATTTGAAGTGGAGTAAACAAAGCGGTCCTCAAAAACTGACAAAAATAAATTAGCAAAAGTACAAGACACGGGTGTGCCCATGGCCGTACCATGGATCTGCCTGTACCAGCATCCCCCAAATGTAAACACATTATTACTGAGTACAAAATTCAATGCATCTTGGACAAAGCTGCAATAGATACCACTCTTGTCAGTATTGCTGAGAATTTTGATGACAGCTTGCACACCCTTCCCATGTGGGATACGGGTGTACAAGCTTTCCACATCAAGTGACACCAAATTAAAATCATCCTGCCACTGGAAGTGATACAATACCTCCAGGAAGGAGTTGGTGTCCTGTAAATAAGTAGGAGCATGCGACAAGAGTGGTCTAAGCAGCCAATCCAAATATTTGGATAAAGGTTCAGTCACAATTAGTCAGACCCTATCCCTGCCACAATGGGGTGTCCTGGTGGGTGGGTCAGTGACTTATGAACTTTTGGTAAAAAATACCATGTGGGTTTATTGGGGGATGGTGGCACAAGCCAATCCATGATACGTGGCGTAAAAAAATCCAAATCAATATATTGCGTAAGTAACTCGCGAAGTTGCACCACAATACTGGGGATGGGATCCCTGTCAAGTTTATGATAGACGGAAGTATCTCCTAACTGCCTAAGTGCCTCCTGCATGTAGTACTCCTTAGTAAGAAGTACAATATTGCCCCCCTTGTCTGCCGGTTTTTATGATGTCATCATTATTGGAGAGCCATTTAATGGCTGACCATTCCTCATTAGTGACATTACTATCTTCATTGGGATATATCAGAGCCTTCACATCTCTTAATACCTGTTTATGGAATACATCAATGCTACTCCCGGCAGGCAAGGGGGGACAATATGTAGACTTAATGCCTCCTCTGAAAGAACTCTCTTCTACGATCGGAACCTGGGGATCACCCAATTCTATGTCAGTAAGACCCTCAAGGCAGGCAATTTCTCTTTCACTAAAAGGCTCTTCAATGTTGAAACCCAAAAAATTGGTATGTGCTGGGATTTCTCCCTCCTTCTCAGAGCCCATAGTGGAAGAGGAGATGCTATACATTTTATGTAACTGTAACTTCCGAATGGCCTTAAACAAATCAACTTCAAAAGCAACGGGATTAAATTTCTCCACCAGACTAAAATTAAGTCATTTGTTAAGAACAGTAACACATGGAGGTGGGAGTGAAAGCGTAGTTAAGTTAATTACAAGATTTTCACTGGATGCAGTGGTAGACAAGTCCGTCACTGACGCCAAGAAACTTGTTTTTTGTTGCGTGATGATTTCCTTGTTGGTCTTCTCTCTCCTCTTCCTGCCCCTTCTTGTGCTACATCTAAAGGGTGGAAGTTATCGACCATCTTTCTATTGATGTTAATATCATCAGACAAACTGGAGTCACGTCTTTTACGTTGTCTTCTTTTGTTCCAATCAAATATTTTCCCGCTATCATAATCGCACTTGTCACGTAAAAATGTATACTTTTTTCTTTCTTTTCTTTCTGATTGTATGATCACTAGCTTCTTATTTAATTTCTTATCGAACAGCATCATTTGGCTTTCCGTTAATCTGTGCATGAGTTCAATTCTTGCATTTTTTAACTCTTCAGTAATTTTACTGTACTCTTTTTCTTCACGTTTTAAGATCACAGAGAGTATTTGGGATGAGAACTGCATATGGAGAAAGAATTATTAGGAACACCTGTTCTATTTCTCATTAATGCAATTATCTAGTCAACCAATCACATGGCAGTTGCTTCAATGCATTTAGGGGTGTGGTCCTGGTCAAGACAATCTCCTGAACTCCAAACTGAATGTCAGAATGGGAAAAAAAGGTGATTTTGAGCGTGGCATGGTTGTTGGTGCCAGACGGGCCGGTCTGAGTATTTCACAATCTGCTCAGTTACTGGGATTTTCACGCACAACCATTTCTAGGGTTTACAAAGAATGGTGTGAAAAGGGAAAAACATCCAGTATGCGGCAGTCCTGTGGGCAAAAATGCCTTGTGGATGCTAGAGGTCAGAGGAGAATGGGCCGACTGATTCAAGCTGATTCAAGAAGAGCAACGTTGACTGAAATAACCACTCGTTACAACCGAGGTATGCAGCAAAGCATTTGTGAAGCCACAACATGCACAACCTTGAGGCGGATGGGCTACAACAGCAGAAGACCCCACCGGGTACCACTCATCTCCACTATAAATAGGAAAAAGAGTCTACAATTTGCACGAGCTCACCAAAATTGGACTGTTGAAGACTGGAAAAATGTTGCCTGGTCTGATGAGTCTCGATTTCTGTTAAGACATTTAAATGGTAGAGTCCGAATTTGGCATAAACAGAATGAGAACATGTATCCATCCTCTGATGGCTACTTCCAGCAGGATAATGCACCATGTCACAAAGCTCAAATAATTTCAAATTGGTTTCTTGAACATGACAATGAGTTCATTGTACTAAAATGGTCCCCACAGTCACCAGATCTCAACCCAATAGAGCATCTTTGGGATGTGGTGGAATGGGAGCTTCGTGCCCTGGATGTGCATCCCTCAAATCTCCATCAACTGCAAGATGCTATCCTATCAATATGGGCCAACATTTCTAAAGAATGCTATCAGTACCTTGTTGAATCAATGCCACGTAGAATTAAGGCAGTTCTGAAGGCAAAAGGGGGTCCAACACCGAATTAGTATGGTGTTTCTAATAATTCTTTAGGTGAGTGTATATTACTCCGATGTGGCTAAATAAAAGTGGGTATTGGGAAACGTCTAAATGTCCCTTGACGTGGACTTTTTACACATTTTTGGATTTTGTTGTGAGATAAGTAATTATTGAAGATAAATTTTTGAATTTATAGAGCACAATTTGGGGGTATTGATCCCATTGATCCCACAATGCTGTTTGTTGAATGATTTTTCTGAGGTTAACTGTACTCAAAATATCAAAATACTTTTTATAAGAGTCATCTTTTTGGCTCACTTAATGATTACAAGATTGTGGTTCTCTAGGAACTCCCCTAATGTAAAGATGTGGGTTAATGTAGTGAATAAAGTCAAAAGATATGAAAGCATTTTATATAACCAAAGAAAAAATGAGGATAAGTGGAAGAGGATTTGGCTACCCTGGCGTTTTTGTGAGGGAGCCTGTACTTTTAAGAAATTTTCCAGTCACTTTTTTTTTTCTTCTCTTTTTCCTCCTTTCCCTGCCCCTCCTTTTTTATTTTATTTTTTTCCCTACCAGAGATGCGTTGCAAACACAGATTGACAGGGAGGTTTGGGTGGGATAGGGGTACTAAGGGGCTATGATAAACTAGATTTATTATATATTCCTTTCTATTTTATTTATTGAAGGGATTGTATTATGAATTTATAAAAAAAAGATTAATAAAAAATAAATGCCTGGCCGCCAGTGTAAATTTATGTGGGGCAATCAGGAAGTAGTTAATCACTGAATTCAGGTGTTTCATTCAGTCCCATTGCCACAGGTGTATAAAATCCAGCACCGAGCCATGCAATCTTCATTTACAGACATTTGTGACAGAGTGGCCCAGAGTGGTACGGTAATACGATGCCCCCATTCATGAAATTTTTTCCCTCCTAGATGTTCCACAATTAATTGTAAGTGCTATTATTGCAATTGCAGTGGAAGGATTTAGGAACCACAGCAATTGAGCCACAAAAGTGGCAGACCACGTAAGGTTAGAGAGTGTGGTCACTGAGGTACATAATGTATAAAAAAGTCAGCAACACTTTGCTGACTCAATAACTGCAGAATTCCAAACCTCCTCTGACATTAACATCAGCACAACAACTGTGTGTTGGGATCTTCTTGGCGTGGGTTTTTTATGGTTGAGAAGCTGCATGCAAGCCTTTCATCACCAAGCACAATGCCAGCGCTGGACTGAGTGATGTAAAGCACATTACCATAGGACTCTAGAGCAGTAGAAACATGTTCTGGGAAGTGACAAATCATGCTTCTTTATCTGACAGTCTGATGCAGGGGCGTTGCTAGGGTCTTAAAAAATCCGGGGCCCAAGCCCCAATGCATATGGCCCAATTCTCTAAGTCGACCAATAGTGCTCTTAGTAAAAGTAATGCGGATCTATAAGTTCCTTCTTTCGACCCCCCAGTAGTAATAAGAACGCCTAATATCCCCTGGATTTAAAATGTCCCCACAATGCCCCTAGTATTTATAATGCCCTCTACTGTTATAATGCTCACCTTGAAGTGCCCCCAGTATTTATATCGCCCCCTACTGTTATAATGCTCGCCCTGAAGCGCCCCCTGTATTTATAATGCCCCCTACTGTTATAATGCTCGCCCTGAAGTGCCCCCTGTATTTATATCGCCCCCTACTGTTATAATGCTCGCCCTGAAGCGGCCCCTGTATTTATATCGCCCCTACTGTTATAATGCTTGCCCTGAAGCGCCCCCTGTATTTATAATGCCCCCTATTGTTATAATGCTCGCCCTGAAGTGCCCCCTGTATTTATATCGCCCCCTACTGTTATAATGCTCGCCCTGAAGCGGCCCCTGTATTTATATCGCCCCCTACTGTTATAATGCTCGCCCTGAAGCGCCCCCTGTATTTATAATGCCCCCTACTGTTATAATGCTCGCCCTGAAGTGCCCCCTGTATTTATAATGCCCCCTACTGTTATAATGCTCGCCCTGAAGCGGCCCCTGTATTTATATCGCCCCTACTGTTATAATGCTTGCCCTGAAGCCCCCTAGTATTTATAATGCCCACTGCATTGCCCCCTGTAGTTATATTCCTCAGTTTACTGTCCTCAGGAATTACAATTCCTCAGCCCCTCCACCATACAGTCCAATGTAAATAACATCACCCCCTTCCCAGCCGTCTTCAACATACAGTCTCATGTAAATAACATCACCCCCTCAATATTCAGTCCCATGTAAATAACATCACTCCCTCCTCCAAACACCTTCAACATACAGTCCCATGTAAATAAAATCCCCCCCCTCCCCAGCTACCTCCAACATGCAGTCCCATGTAAATAACATTACCCCTCAGCATTCAGTCCCATGTAAATAATATCAATCCCTCCCACAGCCACCTTCAATTTATAGTCCCATGTAAACATCACCCTGCCCCAGCCACCTACATGCATTCCCATGTAAATAACATCACCCCCTCAACTTTCAGTCCCATGTAAATGACATCACCACCCCATAGTCCCATGTAAATAACTTCCCTCGCTTCAGCCCTAACATACAGTCCCAGTTAAATAACTACAACTCCCAGCATTGCTCTGCCTCTCCTCATGTAGCAAGCAGACATCACCACAGCTTCTTCCCTAGGACTTCTCCTCTTCACCGCCGTCCTCGTCTGCACTGGTCACATGACGGTGACATCATCGCAGGTCCTTTTCAGCTACTGCCTTTAGAACCGATCACATGGACTGTGATGTCATCACAGGTCCTTCAGATCTTGCAGGGCATTAGATTTAATTGTATTGCCGTCCTGAGGATGGATACAGTTAGATCTAATAGGCAGGCAGGACATTTGGGGCCTGGGACAAAACATCAGGGGCCCAGGCCCCGAATGTTTTAACCTAGCAATGCCCCTGGTCTGATGGCCCACCCAGAGCCTTGACCTCAACCACAACAAACACTTTTGGGACTAAATAGAATGGATATTGCAAGCTGGCCCTCTCTTCTGACATCAGTTACCTCACAAATGCTCTTCCGAATGGGTAAAAACTCCCACAGACACATGCCAAAATCTTGTACAATGTCGTCCTAGAAGAGTGGAAGCTATTTTAGCTACAAAAGGGAGACCAAATCAAAAATAATGTCTATGGATATCAGGGGTCGTGTCGAGGGGGAACGCGTGGGAACGGCGTTCCTGCACTTTTTTCATGGCAGGAACGCCGTTCCCTTTCAGGGCAAAAGGACCAGGAGGGGAAGCGGTGAAATCAGATTCAGTTGAGGACGGAAGACTCACTGACTGACTCCCCCCCCTCCTGGCTGAGAGCTCCCCTCCTCTTATCCTGAGCCTGCGACTGCAGTGGCGTACCTACCATATAGGCAGACCACGCAGCTGCTATGGGGCCCGTGAGGAAGGGGGGGCCCTGCAGTGGAGGAGAGTCCCCGCCCCTGTCTATCTTCCTAACTGTCTCCCGTCTGCTAGCCCCGCCTCCTAGCTCCGCCTCCTGCCTGTTAGCTCCGCCCCCGCCTGATTGCTCTGGATTGCCACAACCAGTAATGAAGTAAGTGACGACTTGTAGGTGAGGACAGTGCAGAGGTGTATGTGTGGAGGGGGGGGGGGGGTCACTCAGCTTTCCCAGGCTATTCCTCTGCACATATGCCATTCAGAACAGGAGGGAAGCTGGGTGTCACTACATTATGTAATGTGACTCAGCTTTCCTGATGTCCTGCATGGCACAAGTGCAGAGGCAGGAGAAGATATGAGGGTTATGTTACTCAGCTTTCTCATGTCTCTCCACATGTGCCATGCAGGAGAGCAGAAAAGCTGGGTGCTGTTACATCATGTAATGTCACTCAGATTTCCTGCTATCCTGCAAGGCATAAAAGCTATGGGGCCCAATGATTTCTGTGTACGCCCCTGCCTGACTGTCTGCTGAGGTGAGCGTGGCTGGACCATCTGACCGGACCGGGGTCCTGGTGGTCCGGTCCAGACCAGTCTAAGTGTCTGTGACTGTCCCTGAGTGAGTCCGGGGGCCCTAACCCGCCTGGTGGGAGCGCCGGTGGCCAGCAGCCCCAGACCAGACCAGTCAATACCCCCTCTTTTATCTCAGTCAGTACTCTCATCAGATGTGACTGCAGGCAGCACAGCAGCAGGCCAGAAGAGATCGATCAGCCAGGATTAATGTGCACAGCCTGGGTGGGAGGCCCCCCTTACCCTGGCCTTAGGCAAGTGACAAACTGCCCCCCCCTCCTCAATCTGAGGCAAGTGACAAACCCAGCTCTGCTACATCTACAATGAGCAACTACAACAAATGTAATGCCAAACTGCAGTTCCTCTATGCGATTGTGATGCCTCAGATAGCTTCCACTGGACCCACAGCCTGTGGGTCCAGTGGAAGCTATCCAAGGCATCACATAGAGGAACTGCAGTTTGGCATTACATTTGTTGTAGTTGCTCATTGTAGATGTAGCAGAGCTGAGTTTGTCACTTGCCTAAGAATGAGGGGGGCAGTTTGTCACTTGCCTAAGCGAGGCCTCCCACTATGCACATTAATCCTGGCTGATCGATCGCTGCTGCTCTCACATCTGATGAGAGATTTCCTAAGGGGGTATTGACTGGCATTAGGGACGGGCTGGTGGATGAGGGCAGCCACCCGGTCCTGCCTATGGATCACCCAGTTTGCACTTAGCTATGCCCAGGCCCCATTTCAGGGGGTCCCTGATGTATTATCTGACCAATAACATGGAGATCCCAGTGCCAGCTGCCTTGCTGGTGGACGATTGGCATATACTTATGCTGTGGGCCACAGCAGAAGTATATGCCAATCGTCCACCAGCAAGGCAGCTGGCACTGGGATCTCCATGTTTATTTCATGTTAATTTTGCAGTTGTTTGTGTAAACTGGCACTTTACAATAAATTTTGCACTGAATTTTCAGCGAAATATATATATTTTTTTTTTTGGGGGGGGGGGGGGGGGTTGCAGTGGATCTTGGGTAAGTTCCCACACTTTTTTTTCCCAGGACTTGACCCCTGATGGATATAGAATAGGATGTCATAAAAGCTCCTGTAGGTCCCCCAATACTTTTTCCATATAGTGTATATGAATGATCTTCTGGCATAGTATGAGTTATAATGTGTATGTTTTACTCTTTTAAGCTACATTCACATGGCCAAACCAGGAATGTTTCTAAAACACTGAAGAGGTGCAAATGTTTCCATTATATAATTTTCTTTTTAGGTTTCAGCAGAGAACGTGGCCTATTTTTTAACATATATATACATATATATTAAGAAATATATATATATATTTATTTTATTTATTTTTTATTTATTTTTTTCGACCTGCTAATTACCTGTTTCTCTGACAGCATTGGCATCCCTTTAATAGAAGCAGACCACGCAGGTGCTATTGGGCCCATGGAGGAATGGGGGCCCGGCCATGCAGGAAAGCCCCGCCCCCAATTACACTTGCATAGCTAGCTGTGAAGATGGACCTGCGATGATGTCATCAGCATGTGACCAGGGCAGCCATATAGAGTACAGAGTCAGTAGCTTTACAGCTGAAGGATCTGTGATAATGTCATCATCATGTGACCCGGGCAGGGAGATGAAGCTCAGCCATGAAGAGGAAAATATTGTGAACTACATGGGGAGGAGCTTTCGTATGTGCCTGCAGGAGAGGTGAGTGGTGTGCTGGGATTGCCCATAACATCCTAATAGTGGGAGTTGTAGTTTTGTCCTACTGTTGACCCCTCCATGTAATGTTTACTGATGTCCGACAATAACAGTCTGGGTATGCTGGGAGTTGTAGTTATCTCCTCTTATAACATCCACTGATGCTGTATAATAACAGTCTGGTAATGCTGGTGGTTGTAGTTCTCTCCTTTTATACCCTCTCCCAGTAATGTCAACTTGTATTCCATAATAACAGCCTGAACATGCTGGGAGTTGTAGTTCTCTCCTCTTTTACCCCTCCATGTATTACCCACTAATTTTGAGCAATAAGGTGTCACGGCGGACGTGCACAGTTTAACAGATAACACACCAACCAGGCTCTGGACGAGAGACAGGGGAAGGGTCACGTCCTAGTTTATCCCTGCAATGCTCAGCCCACAGACAAACCTTGAAGGTAGATTTGCTGTGTCCTCCAGCCTATACTAACAGAACCCTGAACTCCCTGAGATGGTGAAGTAGGGAAAAAGGAACAGCCTGCTCGCACAGAACCTGGATGGGATAGATGACATAAACAACCAAACAAGAAAAGACACTTATCTGCAGAGAGCAGGAACAAACTGCCAACCTTCCCTCCAAACTTCCCAGACCATATAGAACAGTATAATCTGCTCAGAGCACTTAGCTGGAGACCATTTAAACTAATGACTCCACCCAGTGCACCTGATGCGAGGCGGATCCAGCACAGCATCAAAACAAATACTAGACTCGTGCTGCAATCCTGGCTGACCTTCGCACATCGTCCGAGTGGGGCATGACAGTAACCCCCCTTCTACGGATGACCTCCGGACACCCTGGACCAACCTTATCCGGATGGGACCTATGAAAGGCCCTCACCAGACGGCTGGCATTGACATCTGACGCCGGAACCCACATCCTCTCCTCAGGACCGTATCCCCTCCAGTGAACCAGGTACTGGAGGGAACCCCGCAGAACTCTCGAGTCGAGAATCCTGGAGATCTCGAACTCCAAGTTTCCCTCGACTAGAACAGGAGGAGGAGGCAATGGTGATGGTACCACCGGTTTAACATATTTTTTTTAGTAAAGACTTGTGGAAGACATTGTGGATCCTCCAAGTCTGCGGCAGATCAAGTCGAAATGCCACAGGATTGATCACAGCAGAAATCTTATACGGACCAACAAATCTTGGACCCAGTTTCCAAGATGGCACTCTCAACTTGATATTACTAGTGGACAACCACACCAAATCACCCACACACACAGGTCCGGACCAGTCACACGTCTCCTGTCAGCCATTTGTTTATACCTCTCACCCATCCTCTCCAAATTCCCTTCAATCCCCCGCCAGATAGAGGATAAGGCAGAAGAGAATCTCTCCTTCTCTGGCATCCCGGAGGAACCAGACCCAGAAAAGGTACCAAACTGAGGATGGAAACCGTATGCGCCAAAAAATGGCGACTTACCCGTGGACTCCTGCCTACGGTTATTCAATGCAAATTCTGCTAAGGGCAAGAATGAGGACCAGTCCTCCTGATTCTCAGCCACAAAGCACCTCAAGTAGGTCTCCAGGTTTTGATTGGTACGCTCCGTCTGATTATTCGACTGTGGATGAAAAGCTGACGAGAAAGAAAGTTGAATGCCAAGTCGAGAGCAGAACGCCCTCCAAAACCTGGAGACAAACTGCGTGCCCCTATCAGAGACAACATCCGAAGGAATACCGTGCAATTTAACAATATTTTCCACAAAAATCTGCCCAAGAGTCTTAGCGTTAGGCAGACTTGTTAGTGGTATAAAGTGAGCCATTTTACTGAAACGATCGACTACCACCAAAATCACTGTTCTCCCGGAGGAACTCGGTAGGTCCGTAATAAAGTCCATGGACAAATGTGTCCAAGGACGAGATGGAATAGACAATGGAAGAAGTGAACCAGGCGGTCGTGTATGAGCAACCTTAGACCGAGCGCAGGTTTCACAAGCTGTCACGTAATTCTCAATACTCTTACGCAAACCTGGCCACCAAAACCTCCGGGACACCAGATCACAGGTGGACTTACCACCAGGATGTCCAGCGAGAACAGTATCGTGATGTTCCTTGAACACCTTGTATCGTAGGCCCTCAGGAACAAACAACCTCCCTGGGGGACACGAACCAGGAGCCCCCTCCTGAGCTCCCAACACCTCCATCTCCAATTCAGGGTACAGAGCGGAGACCACCACTCCATCCGCCAAAATCGGCGCTGGATCTTCTGAATCACCTCCCCCAGGGAAGCTGCGAGACAAGGCATCTGCCTTGACGTTCTTGACCCCTGGGCGAAAGGTAACCACGAAATTGAACCTGGTAAAAAACAATGACCATCTGGCCTGTCTAGGGTTCAGACGCTTGGCAGATTGCAGGTAAGCCAAATTCTTATGGTCTGTATACACAGTAACGGGGTGAGAAGCCCCCTCTAACCAGTGACGCCATTCTTCAAAGGCCAACTTGATCGCCAACAACTCCCTATCTCCAACATCATAGTTCCTCTCGGCGACCGAGAGCTTCCTGGAAAAGAAGGCACACGGGACCCACTTGCCAGGAGAAGGACCTTGCGAAAGCAGCGCCCCAACCCCCACCTCTGATGCATCAACCTCGACCACGAATGGCTGAGATACATCCGGCTACACCAGAATGGGAGCAGACGCAAAACGCTCCTTTATAGCCGAAAAGGCCTGCAATGCCTCATCCGACCAGACAGAGACATCAGCGCCCTTCTTGGTCATATCAGTAAGAGGTTTGACTAGCGTGGAATAATTCAAAATAAATTTTCTATAATAATTCGTAAACCCCAAAAATCGCATCAAAGCTTTCTGATTCTCCGGTCGGTCCCACTCCAGAACCGCCCGGTTCTTTTCGGGGTCCATACGAAAACCAGAATCAGAAAGCATGTATCCCAAAAATGGAAGCTCTTGCACCGCAAACAAACATTTCTCCAATTTGGCGTATAACTTATTCTCCCGAAGGATCGTCAAAACCTGTCTCACATGATCCTGATGGGTCTTCAGATCAGGAGAATAAATTAAAATGTCATCTCGGTAGACTACTACGAACCTCCCCACCAAATGATGAAAAATATCATTGACGAATCGCTCAAATACCGCTGGCGCATTCGTCAACCCAAAAGGCATTACCAGGTTCTCAAAATGACCCTCGTGCGTATTGAAGGCCGTTTTCCACTCATCCCCCTCCTTGATCCTGATCAGATTGTATGCTCCTCTCAAATCCAACTTGGAGAACACCTTGGCTCCAACAATCTGATCAAAAAGATCAGAGATCAAAGGCAGGGGATATGGATCGCGGACTGTAATACGATTCAGCTCCCGGAAATCCAAACACGGTCTCAGTGATCCATCTTTCTTCTTCACGAAGAACAAACCTACAGCCACTGGAGACTTAGATGGTCTAATATGACCCTTTGCCAAACTCTCAGCGACATACTTTCGCATGACCTCTCTCTCGGGTTGAGAGAGGTTGTAGAGCCGAGACTTAGGCAACTTAGCCCCCGAAATGAGATTCACAGGACAATCATAGTCACGATGAGGGGGCAATTCCTGAGCCCCACCCTCTGAAAAATCTGAGAGATACTGAGGCAAGGCCGTAACGGACACTTCATAAATAGATGTGACAAGACAATTATCCGAACAAAACTTGCTCCAACCAATGATTTGTCTCGCCTGCCAGTCTATAATTGGGTTATGTTTAGACAACCATGGCAACCCCAAAACTATTGGAGCTGGCAAATCCTTCATGACGAAACAGGAGATAATCTCAGCATGTGAATCACCCACCCTTAAATGAATATCATGAACAACGTGAGTAAGGCTCCCTTGAGAAAGAGGGGAAGAATCAATGGCAAAAACACAAATCTCGTTCTCTAACGTGCAAATACTTAGTCCCAAGCCCTCAAGAAACAGAAAGTCAATTAAATTTACCCCAGCACCACAATCAAGAAAAACATCAACAAACACATTTCTAGACTCTAGCGCCACCATAGCTGAAAGGAGAAAATGGGAACTGCAGGGAACATCCATACTACCAAGTGTGAGGGAGGTTTTCTTTTTCTTTTTTCTTTATCACTTTCCCCTGGGGTTCAACATACAGACAAGAAAAAACAAAATGACCCCTCTTTCCACAATAGAAACATAAATTGTGCGCTTTACGAAAGTCTCTACTATCCGAATGGAAAGATATCTGACCTAACTGCATGGGTTCCTCCCCTACCCCAGCAATATCACCCTGGGCAGCTGGTGAAACAAAACCACACGCGGGAGGAATCCCCTGCACAGAGGGACCCATACACCTCTCTCTGATACGTCTATCCAAACGTATCGCCAAAGACATTGCGTTTTCCAAAGTATCTGGGTATTCATGAAAAGCCAGAGCATCCTTCAACCTTTCAGATAACCCCTGACAAAACTGGCTACGTAACGCGGGGTCGTTCCACCCCGACTCAGTAGCCCACCTCCTAAACTCTGTGCAGTAAACCTCAGCAGTATGTTTACCCTGTAGTAAGTTACGTAATTTAGACTCTGCCATCGAAATTCGATCTGGGTCATCGTAAATCAATCCCAGGGCTTTAAAAAATTCCTCCACCGACCGGAGAGCGAGAAAACCGGGCGGCAGGGAAAAAGCCCAGGATTGCGCGTCCCCTTTCAGCAAAGACATGACGATACCCACCCTCTGATCCTCATTACCTGATGAAAATGGGCACAATCGAAAGTACAACTTACATGATTCCTTGAAACTGAAAAAATCATCAGTACCCCCTGCAAATTTCTCCAGAAGAGCGACTTTAGGCTCCCCAACAATTTGACCTGTACCTGAAGCCAACACCCTCTGACACTGTGTGACCGTACTACATAGATCCGCAACCTCCAGGGACAAACCCTGCATGCGGTCAACCAGTGCCTCAATTGACGCCATCACATAAACACCGAGAAATGGCGGTCACAGTATGGCGGATTATAATGTCACGGCGTACGTGCACAGTTTAACAGATAACAAACCAACCAGGCTCTGGACGAGAGACAGGGGAAGGGTCACCTCCTAGTTGATCCCTGACCTCTTTCCCTGCAATGCTCAGCCCACAGACAAACCTTAAAGGTAGATTTGCTGTGTCCTCCAGCCTATACTAACAGAACCCTGAACTCCCTGAGATGGTGAAGTGGGGAGAAAGGAGCAGCCTGCTCGCACAGAACCTGGATGGGATAGATGACATAAACAACCAAACAAGAAAAGACACTTATCTGCAGAGAAGAAGGTTTTCTGGTCAGGCGCAAAACACATAGGATCCAATCCGTCTCTTATAGGTGAATCTTTTTTAATGCATAAATAAAATAGAACAACGCGTTTCGGGGCTCAAAATGTCCCCTTCATCAGGTTAACAGTAGTCACCTTCTTCTCTACAAGCATCCTTTGGGGGATTGGGCCTCTGATCCCAAAGATACCTCTTCTGCGGCTGCATCCACGGATCCGAAAAATCTCTCTGGTTTATTTTACATACCTACAATAGAGTTGTGTCTATTCTTGCACAACCTAAAAAGGTGAGCACCTTTAACTTGTTTTACAATTAAGTTTGTATTGAACATACTACCCTATTGTGCGCCCCCCATACCCCTTCTTTTGTCTCCATGTTCCCCTCCTGACCGAGGGGGACTCTAGACTCGCCTGTGGTTTCCAAGACTTATCTGCAGAGAGCAGGAACAAACTGCCAACCTTCCCTCCAAACTTCCCAGACCATATAGAACAGTATAATCCGCTCAGAGCACTTAGCTGGAGACCATTTAAACTAATGACTCCACCCAGTGCACCTGATGCGAGGCGGATCCAGCACAGCATCAAAACAAATACTAGACTCGTGCTGCAATCTTGGCTGACCTCCGCACATCGTCCGAGTGAAGCATGACATAAGGCTGCCGGCAGTAGTTCCAGCAGGCTGTTCTTACAGAGAGCAATCTGTTGGAGCTCTTTGAATCCAGCATTTCTAGAGATTATTGGAGTGCCCACTGGTCCCATTGTACCCAGAGAGCTCCGATGGGCTGTACTCTGCCGGAACAGATTGTTGGAACTACTGCCTGCAGTGCGAAACAGGCCTAAACTGGTCATGATGAGACTTGTAGTTCTCTTATCATTATTATGATGGTCTGCGGCAGCTGACGTGTTTATTAGGCATTATTCACACCTCCCCTAGTGACGTTCACGGCTCTGCTCTGTCATAGGAGCTCAACAACGAAAATCACGGTAGTGCCGGATCTGGCACATTCGGACATTGGGCCCAATTCAGATTCTTGCTATGAGGCCCAATGATTTTTATGTACAGTACGCTACTGGATGACCGTTATTGCTCCTGAACCCCCGAGTGTGCATATGTTCTGAACTGGGAGACAGGTGTAAGTAGCTGACAGCACCTCTAGGGGCAGCATACCTCACCTAAGAACAAAAGGATCGGGCATGCTAAAATCCAAAATCTGCTGTTAAAGCAAATACAGGACACTCCCATACACATTAGATAGATGTACCATTCTGCCAACTGTAGGAGTGTAGCTGGCCAGCTAAAACCTGTCCTAGGTTGCTAATATAGCTTGTGTGTTTATATAGCTAGACCTGCCAATAACCTTAATACAGTTCCTATGTTTGTGTGTTAAAGACAAAAGCAGAGTTATTAACAGTGACTTCATGTTTGGATGTCATATAACTGTTATATATATTGTGTTCACAGAAGCAGAAAAGATAATATGCCTTTATAATGTAAGGTAAGCTCAATGACACAGCAGAAACAACAGAAAGCATAGAGTTAAACTGTTGTTGCTAGGCAGGAGTCTTGGCCAATCACAGCCAGCCTCACACACAGCAGGAGTCTTGGCAAATCACAGCCAGCCTCACACAGCCTGTGTGGGAAATTCCCCTAGCAGGACCTGCTAGAAATTAATGTTCACCAGAGAGAGAAGCTGAACAGACTTTCATTCCACTAAGAGTTGTGTTTTATGGTAGCAGAGAGGCCAAAATAGGTATTTAAAACAGTTATATAATGTTCCTACTGTTAATATAATGATTAGAACTGTACAGTGAACCAGTTATATCTGTGTTTACTTACAGTTTCACCAATTGCAAACTACAAATACCATACAAATAATTGCAACCATTCAAATTCCATATTGCAATCCAAATTGCATACAACCATACCAGATCATACTCAACCAATCTGCAAATAGTTACTGCTAACTGCATACTGCAAATTGCGACCAAATTCAGCAAGTGAACTATTAGACCTCAGATATACCTCTCAGAGAGATCATAAAGTGCTTAAATAACTTAAAGTGAGAGTACAGATACTCAAGAGAGAAATATATCCACTATTTTATGTTGAATGACAAGATTGAACAGTTGAACCACCATCTTATGCATACCTCCATTTTGTGATATCTCTTCAACACATGTTATGTACGTGGAGTATCTGCTGCGGAGGCGGCAGTGTTATATATGAGGAAAAGTTGGAGTTTAAGAAAGAAGTTATTTCAAGCATTTGGTGTACTCTTTAGTTTAAACTTAGTGTTTCCATGGAACGGCGCTAGAGGAATTACAAGGTAATAGACAGTCTGGTTAGACTAAAAAAGTCAGAGATATCAAAATTCTTCTACTGCCACAGCACAAAAGGCACTTCATAGTGCTGCGTCTGCCACAAGGAGTATCAATGCAATCACTCCACCTATGTGCCCACAGATGTATCCTGAAACTTTAAATAGTTGACAGTTGCCATTTTAAGTTGATGCCATGTGTATCATGCTGTTGTCCATTGCTACTAATATCTATATTGCTATATGTGCACTTTTATTGCAAACTATATGCAATGTATAGGATATCGTATGTGTACACCTTTGTTTTAAGACAGTGATGGCCAACCTGTGGCTCTCCAGCTGTTGTAAAACTACAATTCCAGCCATGCCCTACTGTAAGCTTATAGCTGTAGGGAGTCTGGGCATGCTGGGAGTTGTCGTTTTTCAAAAGCTGGAGAGCCGCAGGTTGGCCATCCCTGTTTTAGGGCATTAATGCCCAAACTAGCTGGCCCCACTCAAGGCCTATAATATGAGGAAAGGTTATATGATAAGGATGCTATATGCACTTTATGGCAGTAGTTATGGCAGTACCTAGTGAGTGCATTGGGGCAGAGAGACACATGCTAAATTTCATCTGTGCATTACAAATTTCTCTGCTACTTATAATTTATATTTGCGTATACACTCACCTAAAGAATAATTAGGAACACCATACTAATACGGTGTTGGACCCCCTTTTGCCTTCAGAACTGCCTTAATTCTACGTGGCATTTATTCCACAAGGTGCTGATAGCATTGTTTAGAAATGTTGGCCCATATTGATAGGATAGCATCTTGCAGTTGATGGAGATTTGAGGGATGCACATCCAGGGCACGAAGCTCCCGTTCCACCACATCCCAAAGATGCTCTATTGGGTTGAGATCTGGTGACTGTGGGGGCCATTTTAGTACAGTGAACTCATTGTCATGTTCAAGAAAACAATTTGAAATGATTCGAGCTTTGTGACATGGTGCATTATCCTGCTGGAAGTCAAATTTTGGTGAGCTCGTGCAAATTGTAGCCTCTTTTTCCTATTTGTAGTGGAGATGAGTGGTACCTGGTGGGGTCTTCTGCTGTTGTAGCCCATCCGCCTCAAGGTTGTGCGTGTTGTGGCTTCACAAATGCTTTGCTGCATACCTCGGTTGTAACGAGTGGTTATTTCAGTCAACGTTGCTCTTCTATCAGCTTGAATCAGTCGGCCCATTCTCCTCTGACATCTAGCATCCACAAGGCACTTTTGCCCACAGGACTGCCGCATACTGGATGTTTTTCCTTTTTCACACCATTCTTTGTAAACCCTAGAAATGGTTGTGCGTGAAAATCCCAGTAACTGAGCAGATTGTGAAATACTCAGACCGGCCCGTCTGGCACCAACAACCATGCCACGCTCAAAATTGCTTAAATCACCTTTCTTTCCCATTCTGACATTCAGTTTGGAGTTCAGGAGATTGTCTTGACCAGGAGCACCCCCCTAAATGCATTGAAGCAACTTCCATGTGATTGGTTGACTAGATAATTGCATTAATGAGAAATAGAACAGGTGTTCCTAATAATTCTTTAGGTGAGTGTATATTAGATAGATAAACATCCTGCTTTTTGATAAAAAAAACTGACCCCAAAAATGCCATAAAAACACCACAAACCAAAATGCTTTGTATGAAGTGCATTTTATATTTTATCTAGACTTCAACCTATAATCTAGCCACAAGCATTTTTGGCCCAAAAAAAAAACGGTGTTTGAAACCAGCCTAAGGCACTAAAATGATCCGGCAGGCTGTTCCGGTAGAACCCATTGACTATACCTTTCCCTGCTGGAGCCCATTGACTATAATGGGATCCGGTCTGTTTCGGGCATTACTGCTGCAATTCAGCCACACAAAAAACGCTACTTGCAGCGGTATTCGATTGGCCAAATCTCTGCACTAATGCTGGAAAAAGACCGGATCCCCACCGGGTCCCCTCTCTGGCACCTCTCGGCTTTGTTGGATACAATGAACTCCGGCAGCAGTTCCTCTGCCGGAACGGCCTGCCAGATTATTTTACTGCTAGTTTGAAACTAACCTAAAAATAAAGTATAATCACAACTGGTAAAATCTTTTAACTTAAATTCAGGCACATACATTTCTGTAGCAAGCAGATGCATGTCTGCAAACACCATTCAGGATAAGAGGAGTCGCAGAAATTTTTGCTACAAATTTGCATAGAAGAATAGAAGACATAATATCAACAGAAAAGAAGAGAGGGAGGAATGAAGTGTTTATGTATACTTCTATACAGCCTGACTGACGATGTGACCAGAGACAGATCTCCCTTCGTAACTTTCATTATGGGTGACGACTGTTTTATTTTTCTGACTAGGAAGAGCAGTTTATTCAGTGTCGGACTGGGGTGCCTAGGGTCACCAGTAAAATTCATTCTGCGAGCCCAGTTCACAGCTACATGCAAAAACTACCTGCTCACACAGCAGCAGGCAGCAGCAAGATGCTGAAGATGATTGGTTATGGGGTCCCTGCAGTAACTTTAAGAAGGTGGGCTCCTGGAGAAAGAGAATACTGGTTGGCCTTCATCTGTGCCTAGAAGTCTTCTCCCCCACCCAATGCCTCTATAACAGTGATGGCTAATCTCCGGCACTGCAGCTGTGGTGAAACTACGACTCCCAGCATGCTCCATTTATTTATATGGTGTTCTGAGAACAGCCAAGCAAGTGTACATCTTGGGAGTTGTAGTTTTACCACAGCTGGAGTGCCGGAGGTTAGCCATCACAGCTCTATAATAATAAATTGGGTAGCCCTTTAACCCCTTAAGGACACAGCCTTTTTACACCTTAGGACCAGGCCATTTTTTGCAAATCTGACCAGAGTCCCTTTAAGTGCTGATAACTTTAAAACGCTTTGACTTATCCAGGCCGTTCTGAGATTGTTTTTTCGTCAGATATTGTACTTCATGACACTGGTAAAATGAAGTAAAAAAATTATTTTTTTTTGCACCCAAAAATATCTAATTTAACAAAAATTTTGAAAAATTTAGCAAATTTCAAAGTTTCAGTTTCTCTACTTCTGTAATACATAGTAATAACCACAAAAATTGTGATGACTTTACATTCCCCATATGTCTACTTCATGTTTGAATTGTTTTGGGAATGATATTTTATTTTTTGTGGATGTTATAAGGCTTAGAAGTTTAGAAGCAAATCTTGAAATTTTTCAGAAATTTACAAAAACTAAATTTTTAGGGACCAGTTCAGGTCTGAAGTCACTTTGCGAGGCTTACATAATAGAAACCACCCAAAAATGACCCCATCTAAGAAACTACACCCCTCAAGGTATTCAAAACTGATTTTACATACGTCGTTAACCCTTTAGGTGTTGCACAAGAGTTATTGGCAAATGGGGATGAAATTTGAGAATTTCATTTTTTTGTCTAATTTTCCAATTTAACCCATTTTTTCCACTAACAAAGCAAGGGTTAACAGCCAAACAAGACTGTATCTTTATTGCCCTGACTCTGCCGTTTACAGAAACACCCAATATGTGGCCGTAAACTACTGTACGGCCGCACAGCGGGGCGTAGAGGGAAAGGTGCGCCGTTTGGTTTTTGGAGGGCTGATTTTTATGGACTGGTTTATTTACACCATGTCCCATTTGAAGCCCCCTGATGCACCCCTAGAGTAGAAACTCCCTAAAAGTGACCCCATCTAAGAAACTACACCCCTCAAGGTATTCAAAACTGATTTTACATACGTCGTTAACCCTTTAGGTGTTGCACAAGAGTTATTGGCAAATGGGGATGAAATTTGAAAATTTCATTTTTTTGCCTTATTTTCCATTTTAACCCATTTTTTCCACTAACAAAGCAAGGGTTAACAGCGAAACAAGACTGTATCTTTATTGCCCTGACTCTGCCGTTTACAGAAACACCCAATATGTGGCCGTACACTACTGTACGGCCACACAGCGGGGCGTAGAGGGAAAGGTGCGCCGTTTGGTTTTTGGAGGGCTGATTTTTATGGACTGGTTTATTTACACCATGTCCCATTTGAAGCCCCCTGATGCACCCCTAGAGTAGAAACTCCCTAAAAGTGACCCCATCTAAGAAACTACACCCCTCAAGGTATTCAAAACTGATTTTACATACGTCGTTAACCCTTTAGGTGTTGCACAAGAGTTATTGGCAAATGGGGATGAAATTTGAAAATTTCATTTTTTTGCCTTATTTTCCATTTTAACCCATTTTTTCCACTAACAAAGCAAGGGTTAACAGCCAAACAAGACTGTATCTTTATTGCCCTGACTCTGCCGTTTACAGAAACACCCAATATGTGGCCGTAAACTAATGTATGGCCACACAGCGGGGCGTAGAGTGAAAGGTGCGCCGTTTGGTTTTTGGAGGGCTGATTTTTATGGACCGGTTTATTTACACCGTGTCCTGTTTCAACCCCTCTGATGCACCCCTGGAGTAGAAACTCCCTAAAAGTGACCCCATTTTGGAAACTACGGGATAAGGTGGCATTTTTTTGGGGACTATTTTTAGGGTAAATATGATTTTTGGTTGCTCTATATTACATTTTTGTGAGGCAAGGTTACCAAAAATTTAAATTCTGAAATTTCATCTCCATTTGCCATTAACTGTTGAGGAACACCTAAAGGCTTAATAAAGTTTGTATAATCAGTTTTGAATACCTTGAGGGGTGTAGTTTCTTAGATGGGTCAGTTTTGGGGAGTTTTTACTCTAGAGTGCATCAGGGGGGCTTCAAAAGGGACATGGTGTCAATAAAAAAGGCCATCAAAATCGGCCTTCCAGAAACCATGTCAGTCCTTTCCTTTTGCGGCCTCCCTTTTACTGATACAGCAATTTACGACCACAAATGTGGTGTTTCTGTAAACTGCAGTATCAGGGTAATAAATATTAAGTTTTGTTTGGTTGTTAACCCTTGTTTTGTTACCGGAAAAAACGGATTGAAATGGAAAAGTGCCAAAAATAGCGGTTTTGGCACCGTTTTTTTTTTTTTTTAGGTTAGGTAATGGGATATTTTTATAGAGGAGATTCTTACGGACGCGGCAATACCTAATAAGTCTACTTTTTTTTACAATTATTTAGGTTTTTGACTATATTATCTTTTTTGATACAAATCTTTTTTTTGGGTATCTCTAAAGTCTAAGGGTCATTTTTTTAATTTTTTTTTATCCAATTATCTCATGTGGGGGCTCATTTTTTGCGGGATGAGCGGACGGTTTTGTTGGCACTATTTTGGGGGCTATATGACTTTTTTTTCGCTTGCTATTAAAGTTTTTGTTATGTAAGGTGACAAAAAAATTCTTTTTTTGCACCTATTTATTTTATTTTTTTTGACCATGTTAATCTGAGAGGTTGGGTAATGGGGTATTTTTATAGAGGAGATTCTTACGGACGCGGCAATACCTAATAAGTCTACTTTTTTTACAATTATTTAGGTTTTAGACTATATTATCTTTTTTGATACAAATTATTTTTTGGGTATCTCTAAAGTCTAAGGGTCATTTTTTTTTAAAGTTTTTATCCAATTATCTCATGTGGGGGCTCATTTTTTGCGGGATGAGCGGACGGTTTTATTGGCACTATTTTGGGGGCTATATGACTTTTTGATCGCTTGCTATTAAACTTTTTATTATGTAAGGTGACAAAAAAAAACTTTTTTTGCACCTTTTTTTTTTTTTTTTTCTTGACCGTGTTAATCTGGGGGGGTTGGTCATGGGGTAGTTTTATAGAGGAGATTATTACCGACGCGGCGATACCTAATATGTCTACTTTTAATAAATTATTTTAGTTTTTTTGGGTGTCACAGGTCTGAGAACCATTTTCTTTTATCCGATGTCAGTGCTAAATTGGGATATAAATTTAGTACTCCATGGAAGTGTGATACTCCCTGAAGCAACCGTCAATGCAGAGGCCCGGATGATCGGGGCACGTGTCGCACTGAGTAGTCGTGTCCTTCCGTATCCCCCTCCTGCGACACACTCTGCACTTTTTTTGAGTTCGTCCCTTCTTTCCAGTATGGGGGACCACACCTGGAAAGTGTTGGCCAGGGACGATCCGGGCACCTACAGTTCCCGAGGTACTCCGGCCTGCTCTTTCCCGGTCCGAAAAGATCAGGGCCTTGAGGACTGCCTCATAGAACTGGAGGAATGTCCCTGTGCTGCCAGCGCTTCGGGATAGTACAAAAGAGTTGTACATGGCAACCTGCACCAAGTAGACCGCAACTTTTTTGTACCATGCCCGGGTTTTGCGCATGGCATTATATGGCTTGAGGACTTGATCAGAGAGATCAACTCCTCCCATATACCGATTGTAGGCGACGATACAATCGGGCTTGAGGACCGTTGCCGCGGTACCTCGCACAGGGACAGGGGTGATGCCGTTACCATGAATTGTGGACAGCATAAGGACATCCCTCTTGTCCTTATACCTGACCAGCAACAGGTTTCCAGTGGTAAGGGCACGGGTCTCACCCCTGGGGATAGGTACCTGGAGGGGGTGGGCAGGGAGGCCGCGTTGATTTTTCCGCACGGTCCCACAAGCGGACGTGGATCTGGCGGCAAGGGACTGGAACAAGGGGATACTGGTATAAAAGTTATGCACGTAAAGGTGGTAACCCTTATCCAGCAGTGGGTGCATAAGGTCCCACACAAGTTTCCCGGTAACACCCAGAGTGGGGGGACATTCTGGGGGTTGAATCCGGGAATCTCGCCCCTCGTACACACGAAATTTGTAAGTGTACCCTGAGGTACTCTCACAAATTTTGTATAGTTTCACGCCATACCTCGCCCGCTTGGAGGGCACATACTGGCGGAAAATGAGTCTCCCCTTGAACGCAATGAGAGACTCATCAACCGCGACCTCCCTTCCAGGTACATAGGCCTCCATGAATTTGGCCCCAAAGTGATCGATGACCGGCCGTATCTTATACAGACGGTCATGGGCAGGATCACCTCGGGGGGGACATGCTGCATTATCTGAATAATGCAGACATTTCCGGATGGCCTCAAACCGGGAGCGTGTCATGGCTGTACTGTAAAGTGGGGCCTGGTATAGGACGTCCCCACTCCAGTACAGCCTGACACTGGGTTTTTTGACCAGGCCCATATGCAGCACGAGGCCCCAAAATATCCTCATTTCGGCTGCACTGACCGGCGTCCAGCCACCGGGCCTGGCCAAAAAGGAGCCCGGGTGTTGAGCGACGAACTGTTGGGCGTACAGATTCATCTGCTCCACCATCAGATTTACCAGTGGGTCACTGAAAAAATGACAAAAAAAGTCATATTCAGTGTAGCCCACTGTGGAAATCTGGATTCCTGATTGGCCTACAAAATCAGGAATCACGGGCTCGTATCGCTCTGGGCTACACCAGACAAGTTCACCGGCAGGGGGCTCTGGTGGATTTAACTGGTGGGCCGGGAAACCAGTACGAGCCCCAGAGCTGCTCGTACTAGTGTGGGCCACAGGGTCCCTAACATGGCGGTCCCCTTGCTCCGCCTGGCGGCGTCTCCGCCGCCTTGGGGGCTCATCATCATCGCTAGATGATGAGGAGGATGCGGATGACAACAGGAATGTGGGGTCATCCTCATCCTCACTGGGACTCTCGGAGTCGGAGGCAAGCTGGGCGTATGCCTCCTCGGCCGAGAACGTCCGGCGGGCCATAGGGGAGTGTGTGTCTGCGTGTATATGTGCGTGTGTGTAACTCTTTATTTTGTGTGCGTGTGTGTGGGGGCACGGGTGTTCACGAACTCACCCTAAAACGAACAGAAAAAAAATAAAATAAACTAACTAAAAAAAGGGCAAAAAATGTGGGGAAAAAAAATCAAAACCGCTGATCAACCGTCCGAAGTTGATCAGCGGTGGGGTGTGCGATGCGCTAATAGTGGCCGGACACTAAGTGCCGGCCACAATCAGCGTACACAAAAAAATAAAATAAATGCACCCCAAAAAAGGTGGGGGGGGGCAAGTGGCAGCACCCCTGGGGGGTCTAGGGTCACACAGCTGTGCTGTGGACCCCAGACACCCTAACTTAGGGTGATGCAATCAAAGTAAGAAAAGTTCAGAAACTAACTTTCCCTTTTTTTTCCCTGCCTAAACCAAACTTTCCCTATGCTGTCCCTATGTACCTGATGGGGGGTGCTGGGGCACAGATCGGGTCCTGGGGGCACAGATCAGGTCCTGGGGGTGCTGGCAGCGATGGTGGACACACGTGCAGGCAGCTCCTCTCTCCTCCGGCTCCGGAACACAAAAGGAGGAGGAGAGGAGCGCCTGCCTCTTTTGAATTTGGAGCCGGACCGCCCACAGACCAATCAGAAAGTGATCCTGAGTGGTGATGTCACCATCACCACTCAGGATCGCTGGATGGTGATTGGTGGGGTGAAATCACACCACCATCACCATCCTGTTCCGGGTTATCGGGTCTTCAGAGACCCGAACAACCCGGAAACGCAGAAAACCGCAGGTCTGAATTGACCTGCGGTTTTCTGCGATCGCATACATGGGGGGGTCACCGGACCCCCCGGCGCATTTGCCCCAAGTGCCTGCTCAATGATTTGAGCAGGCACGGGGTTCCGATCACCGCCCGCCACGCGGCGGTGATCGAAAATACACAGGGCGTACATGTACGCCCTGTGTCCTTAAGTACCAGGGCACAAGGGCGTACCTGTACGCCCTATGTCCTTAAGAGGTTAAAAATCTACCCAGGGTTTTATATGTACATAGGCTGGTTGAGATGCTGTATGTAGTGCAATCAGTCTACTGTGCCTTCTGCCACTTGTCGAAGGGATAGGGGACTGGGGGCACACCCTTGCTGAGTTTATTCCTATAGTAAGTGAAACAGTATGAAGGCCAAGAGCAAAGGATGATTGAAGGAGTTATACAGAATTACAAAAATATGGCTGCCTTCTGCAAACAGTGCCACACCTGTCCACAGGTTGTTTCTGGTACTACAGATCAGCTTCACTGAAGTGAATGGGGCTGAGCTGCAATACCACACATAGCCATTAGAGAAGAGTGGCATTTAAGAAGCCCTTAAATTAGCATTTTATAGTATTATTTGAGCAGGGATGCATTTTAGATTATACTATTAAAATGAGCAAAAAATAAATCACCAACAAGCAAAAAGTTATTTGGGGCAGATTTATCATTACTCTGACAGCTCACTCCACTTTCACATATGGCTAAAGTCAGTTTTAGCCAAGTCAAATTTATGATCGACCGTTTAAGACTGGTATAAATGTGGTTTGACGGTAGCAGATTATCCGTTAGTAAGCAGCTTTACAAAAATTGCACGTCTTTACGAAAAAGTTGCATGTTCTATTAAAAAGTCGCATAAGTTAAGCATGGTCCTCACTGGAGTGAAATTGCGCATTTTTTTGCAACCTTTTTGCGACTTTTTAAATAGTCGCAATAGTAAATCTGTCTAGAGATTCATTTACATAAGAAAGCACGCCCACTTTCGGAAAACTGGCGAGCATAGTACAGAGCCAATAAAAGTCGCAAATTTTTAGACAGTTGAAGCGATTGCGCAAAAATTTGCGACTTTTCACTCCATTATTCTGACTTGAGCTCATGATAAATCTGGCCCAAAGACATGTTTTGAAATCAGTTTGCATTCCCTTCTCTTTATAGGATTATTGTGGTATCCATTTCAGTAGCAGCTGGCTGTAGAGAAGCTCAAGGCAAGGAAATAGCTCAGCAGGGCTCAGTTTATTCTACCAGGATAATAAAGATTAAAGTGACATGATCTGTTATTGAACAAACATATTATTTAAATTGTCCTCTTGAGGCAGATGAGCCATCATATTCACCAGCAACACTGTCACACAAAAAAAAGTACAGCAATATTACATCATATTTCACATTTACTGGTGAATCGTTCATAGGCATATTATAAAGGCTGCACCCCATTAGGCAGAGTGATCAATGCACTTCAATAATTCAGAGTTAATAAAAGCATTACACAGTACAGAATGCAAATGTCATTTGTCCCGTGTCATCGTTCATTACCCGATTTCCTGATACAAAGATGTAAATGTTTCCTTATATTACATTCTAGTCACATTGCACTTATTAATTCTTTGCAAGAGATATGTACCAGGATTATGTAGATCTTTTAACCCCCTAAGGACACAGCCTAGTTTGGTACTTAAAGGGGTTGTGCAGCGATTTATATTGATGAGCTATCCCCAGGATAGGTCATCAATATCAGATCGGCGGGGGTCTGACACCTGGCACCCCCACCAATCAGCTGTTTGACTAGGAGTTTCCTAGTCATTACACTACACGTCGTCTCCTGTGGAGGGGTGGCATAGTGTAATTACAAGTACTCGCTACATTCAAGTGAATGGAACGAGTACTCGTCATTATGCTGCATTTCTGAGACGACGGGCAGTGTAATGATTGGTGGGGGCTGGCAATATGATATTGATGGCCTATACAGAGGATAGGTCATTAATATAAAACCCCTGCACAACCCCTTTAAGGGGTTTGTGCACCTTTGGGGGTGCACAAACATAGGCATTAATATGGACTGCCAGATAGAGAAGCATGACTCGTGACTCCACATAACACGTTTTCCCTGCTCCAGAATCCAGTGGTGGTGTTCTTTACACCACTCCATCTGACTCTTGGTGTTGTGCTTAGTGATATAAAGCTTGCAGTTTTTGGTAGTGTTGTTTAGAGATGAGCGAATCAAAGCTGATGAAGTGGAATTCGATCCGAATTTCAGGAATTATTTGATTCTCACCGAATCTGAATTTCCTCACGCTTTGTGGTAACGAATCACATTTTTTCCTAAAATGGCTGCTGCACATGTGAGGACATGGAGAAAGGAACTCTGGGAAGGCGGGATCACCCATAATGCCATGCATGCAGCCAATCAGCAGCCAGCCAGCCCTGTGACGTCACAGCCCTATAAATAGCCTCAGCCATCTTGAATTCTACCATTTTCCAGTGTACTTAGTACAGGAAGAAACGTCGGCAGGCACTAGGAACAGTGCTCAAAAAAACGTCATTGTGCTAAAAAAAAACTATTTACAAGTGCAGGGAAAGATTATTCAAGGTGTAGGGAAAGGATGGGGAGGAATCATTTCGCAGCATTTATGTTGAACAGGGTTCAGTAGGGGAGGTTACAGCCTGGGTAATAGGAACAATCCTATTACACCTTGCTGCACTGACTGGGGACCCAAATTGCCATTATACAGCTCTGTAATTCCAGCAAACCATTCTTGTTATTGAGGTGCAAGTTCTGTTTGATACAGCCATTAACAGGGTTTATTTCAAGGAAATATTTATACATCTTATTTGCCCTTGTGCGGTGCAGTTATATGTTCTAAAGCATTTTTTGGCTTATATTTTTGGCTTGTATTAAGAGGGCAAAAAAGGGCTCATTAGCTGTTGTGTGGTGAAGTGTGAAAATTACAGCCGTGTATTAATGGCAAAAGATAAATATATTTGCCGTTCAGCGGTGCAGTTATATGTTCTAAAGCCCTTTTTTTCGTGTATTAGTGGCAAAAGTAAAATATATTTGCCGTTCAACGGTGCAGTTATATTATCTAAAGCCTTTTGAGGTGTGTATTAGTGGAAAAAGAAAAATATATTTGCCTTCCTGCGGTGCAGTTATATATTCTAAAGCCTTTTGTGGCATGTATTAGTGGCTAAAGTAAAATATATTTGCAGTTCAGCGGTGCAGTTATATGTTCTAAAGCCTTTTGTGGCATGTATTAGTGGAAAAAGATAAATATATTTGCTGTTCATCAGTGCAGTTATATGTTCTAAAGCCCTTTTTTGTATGCATTAGTGGGGAAAATGTGTTTATTAGCCGTTGTGTGGTGAAGTGAGAAAATTACAGTCTTTTATGGGGTGTTTTAATTTCCTTTTCATTTATTTATTTGATCTAACAGTATGTCAGACAGAGAAGTGCCAGGCCCTGCACAGGGGAGTGGCAGAGACGTAAATGTTTTTGGCGCAGGCAGATGTCGCAGCAGAGTAAGGGGCTGTGGCAGCAGGGGTCACTTCAAGAGGCCTGAGCTCCCAGTGTCATCTAGCGGTCGTGTCTTGACCAGCAACCCAGATATTCTTGAATGGTTGACTCAATCTTCGACTTTGTCGCAAGTGACATCAGACACCCCCAGCCAAGAGTCAGTGGGTTCGTCTGACACAACCCTTAGTTGGCATGGCCCGGGAGCAGGCCCTGTGCCCTCACCTGTCCTCAACCTGCCTCTGTCCTTTTCTGTTCCCTCAGCCAGAGAAGTATTGTATGCTGTGGGCTCAGCTCCACTATACATTGAGGAAGAGCTACTAGAACACAGTCAGCAGCTACTTGCAAGCCAAGATGTGGAGGAGACATCTACTAGGCGGGCAAGTAGTGATGAGTGGCGTGGGTGCTGGTGTTGCGAGCAGTCAGGCTCCTGACCCAGAGAAGGTTGAGGAGGACATCAGTGACGTGCAGACAGTACTCGATGATGATGATGTAGCTGATCGCACTTGGGAACCTGGTGACGAAGGGGCTTAATCATCAGGAGAAGAGGGTGTAAGCTTGCCCGCGAGGCAGCGGCAGAGCCAGCAAGTCTCTAGCATGGCCGGGTGGCAGCAGTGGGAGGTCAGGAGCCAAACGTGCCCGGGTAGACCACCCACTTCGCAGGAGCCTACCTGCCCCGGAAGTAGCGGTGCATGGGTTCAAGGAAGTAGCGGTGGTAGCAGTCAGTGAGTGCGTAGTGTTAGGGGTAAAATCACCTACTCAGCGGTGTGGCAGGAGGAGGTGAACATCGCCATATGTAAAATCTGTGGGCAGAAGGTGAAGCGTGGCCAGGGTGTCAATGTTGGCACCACTGCCCTGCGTCAACATATGCAGCGTCACCATAAAGTGACCTGGGAGAACCGTGGCTCTGATGTGGTGGTCCAGCCTGCCGCAGCAACCGCTGCATCACCCAGTGGCACGCAGCCGATTTCAGGCAGTCAAGGCTCCACCGCCTCAGCCGAAGGGAGCTATCTGTCCTTCCCATCATCTGCTGGTTCTGATGCTCCTACTCCTCGCCCTCCTACTCCTCGTCAGTTATTCCGTCAGCAATCGATCACCAAAGTGATTGCCAAGAGATAACAGTATGCGTGCACTCATCCAACGGCGCAGAAGCTGAACGTGCTCCTGTCCAAGTTGCTTGTGCTGCAGTCCCTCCGCACCTTTCAGAGAATTGATGGCTTGTGCCGAGCCGAGGTGGAGTGTCCCAAGCCGTCATTTCTTTGCCTAAAAGGAAGTACCAGGCCTGCAGACACATATAGAACAGAAGGTGCGACAGTTCTTGAGCCTGTCAGTGTCTGCCAAAGTGCACGGCAGTGCCAATGTGTGGAGCTTTAACTACGGTCAGGGACAATACATGTCCTTTATGGCCCACTGTGTGAATGTGGTTCCTGCACAGCCACACCAGCAACTTGGCCAGGTGATGCCGCTTCCGCCTCCACATTCTCACGCCATTGGTCCTGCGACAATGTCCGCCTCTGCCTCCTCATCCTCCACTGTGTCCTCAGCCTCCACTGCAGGGACAATTCACAGTGCAAAAACATCAAACAAAATTATTTTAGGACCCTTAAGACTTAACTTTTAATAGAGATAAGATAAAAAACGCCCTATATACCAAGGCGGATGAAATTAAATAAACAAAGGCAAAGATATGGCCTAACTACCACTGAGCATGTGACATCCACTGGAAAGTTCCAGTAATGGAATGTGTGAGTAGCTTAGATAAGGGCAATACCTAGGGTGATACCAGTGACAGAAATGAGAGGCCTGGGGCAATAATATTAGTGCAGGGGAGAAAAAGAGGAAAAACTATCCCTGTGCAAGCCCTAACTATGCCTCTGCCCAGGGAGTATACAGAGATTTTTCAACAATTGGTAACTTCAGAACTCGAGATGTTGAGGGTCCACACTTCATATCGTAGGAATCCATCCATTTCAGACCTGGAAGCTTTAAGAACATTGGAAAGTGATAGATCCATAATTATCAAACCATTGTAGAATGTGTTTGGATCTCCTTAATGACAGAAATGGTTATCAGGTACCACATCACCCTACAGATATATTTCAGGGGGAAATCTGGTCCATTCTTTAATCTGGTCTAGAGAAAAGGGTCATTAGCGAGGCAAAATACCATTTTATGTTGCCTACTACACCACAAATCACCACCTTTTATGGACTCCCCAAAGTCCACAAAGGGACGAGTCCTTTAAAAGGTTGCCCAATTGAATCAGGGGTGAATTCCCTAACACAAAGCTGTGGGTTATATTTGGATCAAGTTATGAGAGAATTTGTCCTGTCCCTCACATCGTATATGAGGGACACAATGGACTTCTTGAATAAAATAGAAACGTTGGTCCTTGACTCCTCATGTCTACTTGCCAGTATTGATGTCAAATCCTTGTATAGTAGTATTCCGCATGACAAGGGACTCCTGTCAGTAGCACACTTTCTTAGTACAAGAGGGACATTTTTTAATGCCTACAACCATTATGTTATGACCTTCCTCAAGTTCACCCTGAAGCCCAATTTCTGCTTGTTCAATGGGCGGTTCTACCACCAGCTCAGGGGGAAGGCGATGGGGTGCCCTTGTGCACCCTCGTATGCCAACCTCTTCCTGGGCTGGTGGGAGGGCAATATAGTTTTTCCCAGCCACAGGACATGGTGGAACGAGAAGATAATCTTTTGGACAAGGTATATAGATGATGTTTTTGTGCTTTGGAATGGAAGCAAGGAAGAGTTTACCAGATTTGTCGATACCTTGAATAACAATGAAATAGGCTTGAAATTCATGTTCGAGATACAAATTGAACATATTAATTTTCTGGACGTGAAGGTTCACAAACAGAGGGACAGACTCACAACCACCATTTTTAGAAAATCTATGTCAACCAATGCAATTTTGCACTGAGAAAGCCACCATCCCGTTCTGCAGAAAAAAGGTATCCAGAGAGGCCAGTACTTGCTGGTGCGTAGGAACTGTTCTAATATGAATGATTTCCATTTGAAAGCAAAAAGACTATATTTCAGATTACTGGACAGGGGGTACCCCAAGGCCACTCTGAGACAGGCATTTCAACACGCATTGGCCACGAATAGGGAGACCCTACTTTCCCCCTAAAAAACTGTAGAGGGTGAACAGACGCCGACCCGCCTCATCTCTACATACGATGTGGCTAATATAGAGATAAAAATGATTTCAAAGAAATACTGGCCAATACTACAGATGGACCCCAATGTGGCAAGAAACATCTCTCCCCTCCCAAGTATAACATATCGTAGGGGCAAGAGCCTCAGGGATCGACTGGTACATAGCCACTATGTCCCTCCTGTGGCATCTGTGAGGTGGCTGGACCGCCGACCCACATGTTTAGATGTGGGACTTGCAAAGCCTAAACCTTCATTTCTGTGTCTACCGTAAGAAAATTACATACTCAGCCACTAACAAAATTTTCACCATCTGGGATTTTGTTAATTGTAGGAGTAAAGGGGTAATCTATATTTGTCAGAGCCTCTGCCCTAAGAATTATATTGGGAAAACATTCAGGAAACTCAGAAAAAGGATATGCGAGCATGTAAATGATGTCAGGAAGAAAAATATCACGCCAGTTGCTATTCACGTCAATGAATATCATGGAGGGAACCCCAAGTCCTAAAATTCTCAGCTCTGGAGCTTGTCCCTCTCTCCCCCAGGAAGGGAGATTAGGACAAGAAAATTCTCCAGAGAGAGGCCGAATAGATATATAAATGTAGATCACACCTGTTTCATTTAGTACTTTATTGGATCTCGGGACTTTGGAGTTTGCTTCTTACTGGGTCTCCAATTATGGGATAGGAAAAACCTCTTCTTCTGTATCTAGCTGATAGTCTTAACTGGTCATGAATGCAAAAAGCATTCATATGAACGTATTTCAGGTGGATAATAATCTGAGGCACCCTTTGTGTGTTTTCTTTTCAACCTGATTATTCGTATCTAATTTAATGTTCAGGTGAGCTACAACTGTAGTATGTGCTTTCTAGATGCGGTACTATTATGAGGCCTTTTTTTTTTATGTAGGGAGGCATAGTTCCTTTCAGCATAGGAGATAGCTTCCCTGTACATATGAGCATAATATAATGGTGCATGGTATTTAAGTAATTGCGGTTGCCTCTCCCCTCCTTGCTACAGCGCTCCTCCTTTTATTCCCTTTGGTTTAGTCCGATAATGGTCTGCATGCGGGGCCTGTCTCTAGGGTATGGAAGAAAACTGAGCGCCGTCATCTCCGTTGTGGGACGTGTGCGGATGCCGCTATTTAAACTTCCATAGCACTAACATGCCTCACTGCCGCAGCACTTGAAGGGGGCACATCACTTGTAAGTTTATAACTTTGCCAGATATGTTTCCACCTTGCATAGGTATTTATATAGTAGACGTATATATATCTATTTGTCTTTTATTTGTAGGTGGCATTTCTTCCCTATAACAGTGTGGAATCTGTGATGTAACCGGCTCCTTTTGTTGTACTCAGCTTCTATCATAAGGTCTGCCTTTTTTGTATTATCTTTTAAGGAATGTTATCAGCCATTATCTCTGGATGAAGTATGTTACCGATATGATTTATATGTACTCAGCTACTATCTTTATATGTACTCAATAATCCCAGAAATCCACGGCACTTCCTTTATACAAAAATACATATACATAAGAGACTATAAGTCATATTTCATACTAATTAGGCCACTCATTAAAACCCAGGTGATATAATAAATAACATGATTAAAACCAACAGTTTAACATTTGCAACCTGATTCGGATCCAAGCGGCACATGGAGATCTGGCGTGGTGCGGAGACAGCTGTGCCTGCATGACGCTACTTCCGCAATCCTTCCGGTGTTAGCAGTCTTCTATGAGCGGATGTGTCACATGATCAACAGGTCAGATTGACCAGAAGATCAGGTGACCGGTATGTTAGAATCACATGGGGCATGTTTGTTTACGTTGCTACAGCAACCATCACGTGACTCAGGTCCTGCACTTTCTGACGAACAATTCGCAGGATCTGTTTCCATTTATTTAAAAGAAAATAAAGATAGCCTCTATCACCCTAATATAGTAACCTCTCTCCACATCTGTAGCACTAGGATCACAAAGAAATACATCCCATAATAAGCAAACATTAATATTGACTAGCAGAGTGAGTGACAGATTAAATTCCTGCATATGTGGGATCATCAACATCTGATGACATCTGTTAATGCCACCAGCTGCATCCGAAGGCAGCAACAGTCACGCTGCATTTGTCCCCAAACACAGAGTCTAGCCATGCCAGCCAGCCCCCCACCACAGCAGAGTAAAACTGTATCAACAGAGAGGATTGGCCCCTCAAGCTGCTCCAAGTAGTGCTTAAAGCGAATCTAGGGCAACCACATCCTTCACTGTCAAGAGAAGGGGATCATTCAGGAATATAGAGGGCTCCCATTTCTAGGGGCTCCAGCATACTCGATCCATGTCCCACTAGTAAGCCCTAGTTGTCATCTGCCACTCACCTATGCCAAGATAAAGGTATAAAATGTACCAAACTAAATCAAAGAACTATCAATGAGGAGAAGGAACAAATAGAGAGAGAGAGAGGTGTCCCCATGTTCATAATCACATCTGTTATCCATAATTCTCGATCTGCATTTATTATCCATGGTTGTCCAGCATCCCCATGTGTAGCAGGGATCCGAACCAATTCCTCTTATTTTTCAAATGCTCAAAAATACATTATCTGCAAGTTAAAACAAGGTAGACCATTAAAAACAAGTCAATAGCACCCCACATATAACTAGTATTTTGACATAGCAGGAATAAAGTAACACACAATGGAGACACCATCTAAGAACAAATCCAAGGTCTGAATTCAACATTCAATCCCATCAGTTTTAAAGTATTAATTTTTTTATAATCCAAAGGATTTTGCCCTGGAAAAGCTGTCCTGCCCGACCAGTAGTGTGGCATGAGAGTGGGTGTTTAATGCAGCGGGGGCCATAGTTACCCCAAGAAGAACTTGCCTGTCCACCCAAAATGTGGAGAGACTGACCTTTGTCAAGACAAACCAGGCGTGGATCAGCCAGGATTTCCACCCACCAATGCCTGATGCATCAGACTATATCATCCATGGTGCCACACAAACACTTTGAGAAAATAGACAGGTTTCTTCTGGCTACCTGCCTCAGCTACTATTCTGAAGCCACACATCTGATGCCAAGTGCACCTTCTTACACCCACCATCGTCAGCAGATACTGTTATTGCCACCCACCTCCCCACTCTGTCACCGGGCCACTCTGTGGCCTCCTGATGCTGCTTCCACCTCCACACTATGTCACCTTGCCACTCTGTGGCCTCCTGATGCTGCCGCCACCTCCACAATGTCATTGCGCCACTCTGTGGCCTCCTGATGCTGCTGCTGCCACCTCCACGCTGTCATTGTGCCACTCTGTGGCCTCCTTTTGCTGCTTCCACCTCACCACTATGTCATAGGACCACTCTGTGGACTTCTCATGCTGTTCCCACCCTTACCACATCCTTACTGGACTGACATCATTTATTTGACCCTTCTTCTGATTTGTCAGAAGCAAGGAAAAATGAGACGCATGAGGGATCCTGTCTGTGTAGCAGCTGTAAGGCCTGTATGGTCCCATCAGAATTTGCTTGTGATTTGGTAGCCAAAAGCTGGAGTGGGTACAAAACACAGAAGACATGCAAATATTCCATTCACATGTCATCTCTGTTTTGGATCCACTCCTATTTATTTTTTTTGCATTAGCAATACTGATGGATTACTGACCAAATGCTGACCGAGTGAAAGCGGATGCTCAACAGACAGGATCCGTTTATTTTTAGGTTATTGTTCTAGTGGATCAGAGGGAGGGCAAAATAATCAGTGACGTCCACACAAACTTACTGCTGACTCCCTCTCCACTCTGTCGGGGGGCTCTACTTGTTTAAGTGTTTAATAGAACAGGTTCTGTAGACATCTATGTGGAATCAGCTGACGACTGTGTAAAAGGAGTGTGCTTCTTCTTGTCGCCAACATTATTTGGTCAGTTTTGGCCTCGTGATTTCCCAAATAAGTAAAGTGTGTAGTTATTCTAAGAGCGACGCCTGTCATCTGCATGTCATACTGACTCACAGTATTATTTCACTACCAGAGCAGACTCCCTATGCATGTTACTGCAAGGCACAGTGTATGCTGGTTGCTTGTGGCAACTTGTTGATATGTATGTGTGTGCACTTTCCCTTTAAGGATGTTTCCTTTCCCTGCTTTGGTGTGCACGGGGTTAAGGTGTGTTTTTGCTAGGTGTGGTGGGTGTGACCTCAGGCCTCCTTATATGTTGGTGTGTTGGAGCATGTGGTCAGTTGGATTTTGTCAGTCTGTGTAGGAGCTCTGCTCCCTGGCTGAATGTCTATGTCTGTGTGAGTCACCCTTATTTATTATATTGTTTTCCTTGCTCTGTCTGTGTGTCCCCTCCGGCGTGTTTCTGTTTTCCCTCTCCCACCTGGTGTATGTAGTTGTGGTGTGGGCCTTGTTTGGAGGTTATTGTGTTGTTGTTGTGTGTTTCCTCCGAATGGGGGCTGCTTTCCCGGAGGGGTTTAAGCAAACATCTAGACAGTGCGTTTCCGGTCCATCTCGTCGGCGGCAGGTAAGTTCTGGTAACCTAGGTTGTCTGTTGCCTTTTGTTACTTACCTGTCGTTCGGCTGTGAACCCTGTCTAGTTGGTGGCCAGCTTCTGGGATTCTGGAGACACCATGCATCCGTTGTGCTGGATGAATGGTTGGTCTCTGCCCTGTCTTCAGGCTTAGGGCATAGCAGGGATACCTAGGGTTCTAGGTTGGAGAGCATGAGCCCCCTTACCTTCTGAGGCGGCTCATGCATTAGGAGTTTAGGGAGATCTGCAGGGTCGCGTTAGGAGGTGTCCTGCTCCCTGTTCCCTGCATTCCTGCGTTGCAGCGAAAGCTGAGGCATGGTGGGGGGTTTCCCCCACTCCCCACCGTGACATAGTGTGTTCGTGGAGTGGCACTAGTTTGATCTGGCTCATAACAAACCCTACATGGCATCGTTCTTTGACATTTATGATCTTTAGGTATGCCACGGCTGCAATTGCCTTGACTGAAGCATCGCAGAAGATATACAGTCTTTGCATCTTGACTTTAGTTGATGGCCCGGAAGCGTAGGGGCGTGCCACGTGAAGGCTGGTCAAAGCTTCAAGAGACTGTCCACAGGTCTTTTTTCTCCTCGGGAAGTGGATCATCCCAATTAGACGTCTCTGTGGGGAAGTCTCTTAACCCCTTAAGGACTCAGCCCTATTTCACCTTAAGGACTTGGCCATTTTTTGCAAATCCGACCAGTGTCACTTTAAGTGCTGATAACTTTAAAACGCATTGACTTATCCAGGCCGTTCTGAGTTTGTTTTTTCGTCACATATTGTACTTCATGACACTGCTAAAATTGGGTCAAAAAAGTTAATTTTTTTGCATAAAAAAATACCATATTTACCATAAATTTAGAAAAATTAGCAAATTTCAAAGTTTCATTTTCTCTACTTCTGTAATACATAGTAATACCCCCAAAAATTGTGATGACTTTACATTCCCCATATGTCTACTTCATGTTTGTAGCATTTTGGGAATGATATTTTATTTTTTGGGGATGTTACAAGGCTTAGAAGTTTAGAAGCAAATCTTGAAATTACAAAAACCCAATTTTTAGGGACCACTACAGGTCAATTTGCGAGGCTTACATAATAGAAACCGCCCCAAAATGACCCCATTCTATAAACTACACCCCTCAAGTTATTCAAAACTGATTTTACAAACTTCGTTAACCCTTTAGGTGTTGCACAAGAGTTATTGGCAAATGGGGATGAAATTTGAGAATTTCATTTTTTTGCCTAATTTTCCATTTTAACCCATTTTTTCCACTAACAAAGCAAGGGTTAACAGTCAAACAAGACTGTATCTTTATTGCCCTGACTCTGCCGTTTACAGAAACACCCCATATGTGGCCGTAAACTACTGTACGGGCACACAGTAGGGCGCAGAGGGAAAGGTGCGCCGTATGGTTTTTGGAAGCCAGATTTTGCTGGACTGGTTTTTTGACACCATGTCCCATTTGAAGCCCCCCTGATGCACCCCTAGAGTAGAAACTCCATAAAAGTGACCCCATCTAAGAAACTACACCCCTCAAGGTATTCAAAACTGATTTTACAAACTTTGTTAACCCTTTAGGTGTTGCACAAGATTTAATGGAAAATAGAGATACAATTTCAAAATTTCACTTTTTTGGCAGATTTTCCATTTTAATATTTTTTTTCCAGTTACAAATCAAGGGTTAACAGCCAAACAAAACTCATTATTTATGGCCCTGATTCTGTAGTTTACAGAAACACCCCATATGTGGCCGTAAACTACTGTACGGGCACACAGTAGGGCGTAGAGGGAAAGGTGCGCCGTATGGTTTTTGGAAGCCAGATTTTGCTGGACTGTTTTTTTGACACCATGTCCCATTTGAAGCCCCCCTGATGCACCCCTAGAGTACAAACTCCATAAAAGTGACCCCATCTAAGAAACTACACCCTCAAGGTATTCAAAACTGATTTTACAAACTTTGTTAACCCTTTAGGTGTTGCACAAGATTTAATGGAAAATAGAGATACAATTTCAAAATTTCACTTTTTTGGCAGATTTTCCATTTTAATATTTTTTTTCCAGTTACAAAGCAAGGGTTAACAGCCAAACAAAACTCATTATTTATGGCCCTGATTCTGTAGTTTACAGAAACACCCCATATGTGGTCGTAAACTGCTGTACGGGCACACGGCAGGGTGCAGAAGGAAAGGAAAGCCATACGGTTTTTGGAAGGCAGATTTTGCTGGACTGGTTTTTTTGACACCATTTCCCATTTGAAGCCCCCCTGATGCACCTCTAGAGTAGAAACTCCAAAAAAGTGACCCCATTTTAGAAACTACGGGATAGGGTGGCAGTTTTGTTGGTACTAGTTTAGGGTACATATGCAGCACGCCAGACCTGCAGGGTATTGCGAAGTGAGGTCACGGTTATGGGCAATCGAGGGTTGCTCACTGTATTGGAGAACCCTGGGCAGGCATGCGGCAGTGAAGGAGAGGTAGACACAGTTCCTCTGGGGCACACTCGGTATGTAGGGACCAGGCTTGATGGTGGATGAGGTGCCCTGGATGTTACTGGTATTTTGTGTGCCTGGGGCAAGGTCCCTTTTGGATTCGTGACGCCAGTGCCTGTAACGGTGGCACACCGATTTATAGTTGGAATAAGTGAGGTACACGGGGGGTATAGTGAACCAAACGTTGCTTTACTTAAACAGTCCAACTTTGTACATCAAGATAGTAATGCAGTTCTTTATATCACAAGCTTCACAAGCAGGCTTATTTCACAAGATGGCAGGTATTGATCATGCAAGATACTCAGAGGGTAAATCCACAACACACTCAGAATCAGGTTGTACCTTTCCTCGGAAATAGTGTACACTGTTCTTTTAGAACTCCTGTCTGGTTTCTTATCCCAAGGCCCGGATGCCTAAATGCTGGCTTAAATCCTTGGTAAATATATATCTTCCTCCCGTATTAATTCTTGCTTTGCTTTATAGTTCCTCTGCCTATTAGTTTACTTATCTTGGCTGGAAATATCCTTACTTGGCTTGAGGATGACTGCAGGTTTCTCCCAGGAGGTTCTGTCCTGCTACTGGGGTGACTTCTGAGCTAACTAAGGCTCTCTTGATCTTCAGGCAGGCTAGGGTTCCTCACTAGCCTCCTGGTCATAGCTAGCAGCCAGGGCTATCAAGCTGCATGTCAGGAGGAGGCCCTCAGCATATCTCTGGCTGGTGCCTTCTTACTTCTGTCTCCACAGACTCCTGACTCTGAACTCCCTCTCCCTGTCTGGGCCTGGAAATTTATACTAGGGGCTCCCTATCTCCCTCTAGTGTCTAGGATGTCTCACTACACCCTAACTAGGCCTGCTAAGCATTTACTCAGGGGAACATTGCATATAAAAACACATTAGAAAATACATAAAATGCATAGTTAAACATAACATTTCTGTCCCTTGTGAGTAGGAGTACACGCACACCAATTGACCCTTGTGTAGTGCCCACGCCTATCTAGTGGGACACTACACATATGATTTTTGGTTGCTCTATATTACACTTTTTTGTGCGGCAAGGTAACAAGAAATAGATTTTTTGGCACGTTTTTTTTTTGTTATTTACAACATTCATCTGACAGGTTAGATCATGTGGTAATTTTATAGAGCAGGTTGTCACAGACGCGGCGATACCGAATATGTATACAATTTTTTTTATTTATGTAAGTTTTACACAATGATTTCATATTTAAAACAAAAAAAATGTTTTAGTGTCTCCATAGTCTAAGAGCCATAGTTTTTTCAGTTTTTGGGCGATTATCTTAAGTAGGGTCTCATTTTTTGCGGGATGAGATGATGGTTTGATTGGCACTATTTTGGGGTGCATATGACTTTTTTATCGCTTGCTATTACACTTTTTGTGACGTAAGATGACAAAAAATTGCTTTTTTTACACCGTTTTTATTTTTATTTTTTTACGGTGGTCACCTGAGGGGTTAGGTCATGTGATATTTTTATAGAGCCGGTCGATACGGACGCGGAAATACCTAATATGTATACTTTTTTAAAATTTATTTAAGTTTTACACAATGATTTCATTTTTGAAACAACAAAAATCATGTTTTAGGGTTTCCATAGTCTAAGAGCCATAGTTTTTTCAGTTTTTGGGCGATTATCTTGGGTAGGGTATGATTTTTGCGGGATGAGATGACGGTTTGATTGTTACAATTTTGGCGTACATACGACTTTTTTGATCACTTTTATTACCTTTTTTGAGAAGTAAGGTGGGCAAAATTTCAATTTCATCATAGTTTTTTATTTTTATTTTTTATGGCATTCACCGTTCGGGTAAAGTAACATGACCATTTTATAGATCAGGTCATTACGGACGCGGTGATACCAAACATGTGTATGGAATTTTATTTTTATCATTTTTAATCAGTGATAAATGTGTTTTTTGATTTTTACTTTATTTTTTTTTTGACCCAGACCCACTTGGTTCTTGAAGATCCAGTGGGTCTGATGTCTGTATAATACAGTACAGTACAATATATATTGTACTGCACTGTATTTTACACTTTGTCTGAACAGATCTATGCCTTTTAGCACAGATCTGTTCAGCACCATGGACAGCAGGATGCCTGAGACGGCGTCCTGTTGCCATGGGAACCTTCCCCGTCTGCTCAGTACTGGCCAGAACTGCGCAGACGGGGAAGGGTAAGGAGGAGATCTGTCGGGGGGCTGTCTGGGGGCTCTCTCTCTCTCCATCGGGGGCTGCAAAGGCACTGCAGCCCCCCGATGGGAGAGGGAGGGAGCTCCCTCTTACTGTTAACTTTTTCCATACAGCGGTCCGTACGGACCGCGGTATGGAAAGGGTTAAACGGCTGACATCGCATCATCGATGTCAGCCGTTTTTTACCAGGGTGTCAGCAATGTGCTGGCACCCTGGTATACCCACTGTACACCAACGATTTATTCAAGGGGAGGCGGGCGGGGGATCGCGATCCCGCCTGCCGCACCGCCCGCCTCCCGCACCGCCCCCACCGCCCACAACTCCTCCCCCCTGCACCATCCGCCGGCAAAAAATTATGCAGGGGTGCAGGGGGGGTGTAAAATCCATATTTTAGGGACACTAAAGTTTCTGATCCCCGCGGTCAGGGACCGTGGGGATCAGAAACTGCAGAAAACGCAGCAAACCGCAGGTCTGAATTGACCTGCGGTTTTCTGCGATCGCCGATACGGGCATCCCCCTGCGTTGTTACGGGATGCTGGCTGAATGATTTCAGCCGGCATCCCGTTGCGATTAAACCCCGGGGCGCCGGAATACCGATTTAAATTTAGGACGTACCGGTACGCCCTGAGTCCTTAAGGACTCGGGAAATAGGGCGTACCGGTACGCCCTGCGTCCTTAAGGGGTTAACCTCATTTTACCTTGGATGGTAACAGGCGCTACGAATCCCAGAGGATCATATAAGCTGTTTATGGTGGACAGAACTCCTCTGCATGTGAAGGGCTTTTCTTCCTTGCTGATTTGGAAGGTGAATGTGTCTGCCTTTAAATCCCAGAGCAAACTGAAGCTCCGCTGCATGCAAAGGGAGTCGGTGCTAAGTAGTGTTGGACGAACATCGGCCAGAACGTTTCGCGAACCGCGTGTTCGCGGCATGCCCCATTCACTTTAATGGCAGGCGAACTTGAAAAACCTTCAGGTCATATTTGCAGCCATTGCAGCCACCAAATACTTACTAGAAGTGCACAAATAGTCCCACAACATGGACAGTGACATACCAGAGCGGGATCAATGGCAAAAAATCCCACCAAAAAATATGTATTTTAATCAGGGGCCATTTTTATGCGTCTTAAAGGGAAACTCTCAAAAATGTGCCCTGCTGGAGCCCCGAAAATATTTATTTCAAGCCACGTGAGTAGAGGCACCACACATTAGACATTCACCTGACAGAAAATAACTTGTGATTGATTATGTGGATGTATGAACATTAGGCTGTCACTGGATAAAAATTTTACTGTAGGCCACTGGAGTAGAGGACCCAAACATTAGGCATTCACCTGACGGAAAAGAACTTGTAATTATGTGGCTGGAGGTACATTAGGCATTCACTGGATAAAAATTTTACTGTAGGCCAGCACAGGCCCCAAAAATTTGGCATTTACCTGACAGAAAAGAACTTGTGATCATGTGGCTGGAGGTACATTAGGCTTTCACTGGATAAAATTTTTACTGTAGGCCAGTACAGGCCCCAAAAATTAGGCATTCACCTAACAGAAAAGAACTTGTGATTATGTGGCTGGAGGTACATTAGGCGGTCACTGGATAACATTTTTACTGTAGGCCACTAGAGTAGAGGCACCAAACATTAGGCATTCACCTGACAGAAAATAACTTGTGATTATGTGGCTGGAGGTACATTAGGCGGTCACTGGATAAAATTTTTACTGTAGGCCAGTACAGGCCCCAAAAATTAGGCATTTACCTGACAGAAAAGAACTTGCGATTATGTGGCTGCAGGTACATTAGGCGGTCACTGGATAAAATTTTTACTGTAGGCCACTGGAGTAGAGGCACCAAACATTAGGCATTCAACTGACAGAAAAGAACTTGTGATTATGTGGCTGGAGGTATATTAGGCATTCACTGGATAAAAATGTTACTGAAGGCCAGTACAGGCCCCAAAAAATAGGCATTCACCTGACAGAAAAGAACTTGCGATTATGTGGCTGGAGGTACATTAGGTGGTCACTGGATAACATTTTTACTGTAGACCACTGGAGTAGAGGCACCAAACATTAGGCATTCACCTGACAGAAAATAACTTGTGATTATGTGGCTGGAGGTACATTAGGCGTTCATTGTATAAAAATTTTACTGTAGGCAAGTACAGGCCCCAAAAATTTGGCATTCACCTGACAGGAAAGAACTTGCGATTATGTGGCTAAAGATACATTAGGCGGTCACTGGAATTTTTTTTTACGTTAGGCCTCTGGAGTAGAGGCACCAAACATTAGGCAATCTCTTGACAGAAAAGAACTTGCGATTATGTGGCTGGAGGTACATTAGACGGTCACTGGATAAAAATGTTACTGTAGGCCACTGGAGTAGAGGCACCAAACATTATGCATTCACCTGACAGAAAATAACTTGTGATTATGTGGCTGGAGGTACATTTGGCGTTCATTGGATACAAATTTTACTGTAGGCCAGTACAGGCCCTAAAAATTAGGCATTCACCTGACAGAAAAGAACTTGTGATTATGTGGCTGGAGGTACATTAGGCGGTTACTGGATAAAAATTTTACTGTAGGCCACTGGAATAGAGGCACCAAACATTAGGCATTTACCTGACAGAAAATAACTTGCGATTATGTGGCTGGAGGCACATTAGGCATTCACTTGATAAACATTTTACTGTAGGCCAGTATAGGCCCCAAAAATTAGGCATTCGTGAGCTGTCGTGAGCTAGGCGAGTGCACTTATCGGTCACGATCCCCCTTGCTGCGCTTAACGTCCTTTCGGACAGGACACTTGACAAGGAGCAACCAAGAGTCCCATGGCAAATTGTGCCAGCTCTGGCCACAGGTCAAGCTTGCACACCCAGTAGTCCAGGGGTTCCTCGCTTCTCAGAGCATCCACATTGGCCGTTAACCCGATGTAGTGGGACACCTGTCGGTCTAGGCGTTCCCTGAGGCTGGATCTTGAGGGCGGCTGTCGATGGGTTGGCTGCAAGAATGATCTCATATCCGAAGTGACCAACACATCTTCAAACCACCCTCTTCTTGCAGGCGCGGTAGGATTGGTCTCTGGGGGTGGAAATTCCTCTGCCAGCGCCCGCAACAGCAGAATGCAGAATCTCTCGCAGCAAGGCCTAGAAATGCTGAATTCTGCCAGTCCTCTGTGATGCTGGTAACATGTACGCCATTTTGTGTTTGTACCGGGGGTCTAAGTATGTTGCCACCAAGTACTGCTCCTCGCCCTTTATGCTTTTTATACGGCGTCCCTCTTCAAACACTGGAGCATGAAGGCCCCCATTTGCACTAAATTGGAAAATGTGGATCGCCCTGGCTCCTGATCAGCGCCCAGGAGAATGTCGTCCTCGGTCTCCTTCCCCCAGCCACAGACAACACCAGGGATCCCCAAAAAGTTTAAAGTCGCCCTCAAAGCCTGCTCTTCTTGCTCCTCCTCTCCCCACCCAGCCACCATCCTCCTCTGACTCGTCTTCAGACTCCTGCTGACTTGTCTCCGATAGAGTAGCCCCCCCCCCTGGAAATTCATTCAGCATTGCGACTTCCTCATCTTCCAGCTCCTGCTCCTTAAGTGCTTGATCAATGACACAACGCAATGCATGCTCCAGAAAGAAGGCATAAGCTACGATGTCACTGATGGTGCCCTGGCTGTGACTAACCAGCTTGGTGATCTCAACAAATGGCCGCAGAAGTCTGCATGCATCGCGCATTAGCAGCCACTGGCACGGTGAAAAGAAACTAAGCCCCCCAGAACCTGTCCTGCTGCAGAATTCGTATAGGTAGTCGTTAATGGCACATTGCTGCTGGAGCAGCCTATCAAGCATATACAAGGTGAAGTTCCAGCTCGTCGGGCTGTCACAAATCAGACGTCTGACGGGCAGGTGGTGTCGCCGCTGAACGTCAGCAAGGCGAGTCATGGCCGTGTAAGATTTTCTAAAATGGCCAGAAATGTTCCTGGCCTGCCGCAAGACGTCCTGGACCCCGGGGTATTTGGCAACGAATTGCTGTATGACTAAGTTTAGGACGTGTGCCATGCACGGCACGTGTGTCATTTTGCCCTGTTTTAGCACGCTCAGCAGATTGGCACCATTGTCGCACACCACTTTACCAAATGTCAAATTGAGCGGGGTTAGCCACTGATTAGCCTGTGACCACAGAGTTGAAAGCAGTGTAGGACCGTTGTGGCTCTTGGCTTCCAGGCACAACAGCCGCAGCACAGCATGGCAATGTCTCACCTGGCACGTCGAATAGGTTCTGGGGAGCTTGAGGGGGTGCAACGGAAGAGGCGGTAGCAGTGAAAAAGGAGGAGTCAGCCGAGGAGGAGACGGAGGATGGAGTAGGAGGAGAAGAAGAGGCAGGCTTGCATGCAATCCTTGGCGGTAACACCAAATCTACACGGGTGCCATGGGTTACATGCGTGACATAAGGTTCACCCAGTGGGCAGTAAAAGTTATGTACCTTCGCTGCCCGTGTTTGCTAGACCACGTGTCTGTCGTCAGATGTATCTTGGCACCGACACTGTGTGCCAGAGATATATTTACTTGCCGCTGAATGTGGCCATATAGCTCTGGGATGCCCTTCTGGGAGAAATATTTCCTTTTGGGGACCTTTCATTGCGGTGTGCCAATGGCCACAAATTTTCTAAAGGCCTCTGAGTCCCCCAGTTTATATGGCAGTAGTTGGCGGGCTAGCAGTTCCGACAAGCTAGCGGTTAGCCATTGGACAAGAGGGTTATCCAGCGTCATCAACTTTTTACGCTCGAACATATGGGCCACGGAAGCCTGCCTTCTGCCAGATAAACGCGATGATGGCACGATGGAAGGTGGAGTGGAGGACAAATGGTAGGAGAGAGGAGAAGGAGAAGAGGCAGGACGTGGAGCGCCGGGAGTGTGGCTTTGTGGGTTCTGACGGCGTTGCTCCCACTGGGCTTGGGGATGGGAAGCCAGGTGCCTTCTAAAGGCGGTCGTCCCTAGGTGAGTGACACTATTGTCAGCAGCTGAAACGTTAAAAAAAGCCCACACTGCGGAGCCATGTGTCGGCGTCCAGGGAGCGCAAGATGTGACCGTGCATGGCTCACTACAGATACATTTGCAGTCTGCAGTTTTTGCCTCCTGTACACTGCGAGTTCTGCCTGCTTCTCCTCCTTATCTTCCTTATCTGCTGCTCCATCCACACATCATCATCGTCACAATTACCACCACTGACATTCAAGATCTCTGAGTAGGCAGCAACAGCGGGGACCACACTCCTTGGGCTGATCTGGGTACTGTCGTCAGACCGCTGGCTGGCAGCCGTTGCTACCACCTCTTCCTCATCCGATGCCAAGAATGGCTGCGCATCAGTAAGGTCTAGGAATGGATGGGAAAATAATTCCTCTGACTCGAGTGGAGGGGCTATGGTAGTGGTGGTGGTGGTGGTGGTGTATTTCGGGGTGCACACAGCAGAGAGTGAGAATGTTGCAGATACAGAGGATGAGGAGGGTGCAGAAGCGGAAGGCTGAGTGAGCCACTCAAAAAACTTTGGTGCGTACTTTGACATAATCGCACGCACCTTCTCCAACTTCCCACATAGGCTCCGGCTTGCTGCACCTGCCTGACCCCTACTACCCCTGTGGAACGGCCTGCCTCTTCCTCTGCCTGACATTTTCAAAATGACCCTGTGCCAAAGTCCCTAGAAAAGAGCAGTATTTGTGGAAGCAGGTATATCGCACCCCTCAATCAGTATTTTGTGGAAGCAGGTATATAGAACCCCTTAATTAATATTTGGTGGAAGCAGGTATATCGCACTCCTCAATCAGTATTTTGTGGAAGCAGGTATATCAAACCCCGTAATCAGTATTTTGAGGAAGCAGGTATATCGCACCCCTCAATCAGTATTTGGTGGAAGCAGGTATCTCGCAGGCCTCAATCAATATTTGGTCAAAGCAGGTAAATAGAACGCCTTAATCAGTATTTTGTGGAAGCAGGTGTATCGCACCCCTCAATCTGTATTTTGTGGAAGCAGGTATATAGAACCCCTTAATCAATATTTGGTGGAAGCAGGTATATTGCACCCCTCAATCAGTATATGGTGGAAGCAGGTATCTCGCAGGCCTCAATCAATATTTGGTCAAAGCAGGTATATAGAACGCCTTACGCTGGGTTCACACCTGAGCATTTTACAGCGCGTTCCTACGCGCTGTAAAACGCTCAACAGGCAAGAACCAATGATTCCCTATGGGAATGGTTCTCACCTGAGCGTTTTACAGCGTGTACGAATGCGCTGTAAAATGCCCTACGCCCCAAGAAGTGCAGGAGATTTTTTTTGAGAGTAGTGTCGCGCGTTCCCGTTCATGGATTTCCAGGAACGTGCGACAATGGGCGTTCGCATGCACAGGAGCCGCGTATGTGTGACGCCCGTAGAATCGCGCATACAGAGCGCTCCATCCAGTACGCTCTGATGTGAACCCAGCGTTAATCAGTATTTTGTCGAAGCAGGTGTATTGCAGGCCTCAATCAGTATTTTGTGGAAGCAGGTATAAAGAACCCCTTAATCAGTATTTTGCGGAAGCAGGTATATCGCACCCCTCAATCTCTATTTTGTGGAAGCAGGTATATAGAACCCCTTAATCAATATTTGGTGGAAGCAGGTATATCGCACCCCTCATTTAGTATTTTGTGGATGCAGGTATATATAAACCCTTTAATCAGTATTTTGTGGAAGCAGGTTTATAGAACCCCTTAATCAATATTTGGTGGAAGCAGGTCTATCAAACCCCTTAATCATTATTTTATGGAAGCAGATATTTCGCACCCTTCAATCAGTATTTTGTGGAAGCAGGTATATCAAACCCCTTAATCAGTATTTTGAGGAAGCAGGTGTATCGCAGGCCTCAATCAATATTTGGTGGAAGCAGGTATATCAATCCCCTTAATCAATATTTGGTGGAAGCAGGTATATTGCACCCCCCAATCAGTATTTGCGGAAGCAGATATTTCGCACCCCTCAATCAGTATTTTGTGGAAGCAGATATATCAAACCCCTTAATCAGTATTTTGAAGAAGCAGGTGTATCGCACCCCTTAATCAGTATTTTGTGGAATCAGGTATATCGCACCCCTTAATCAGTATTTTGTGGAAGCAGGAGTATCACAGGCCTCAATCATTATTTGGTGGAAGCAGGTATATCAATCCCCTTAATCAGTATTTTGCAGAAGAAGGCATATAGAAGCCCTTAATCAATATTTGGTGGAAGCAGGTATATCGCACCCATCAATCAGTATTTTGTGGAAGCGCGTAAATAAAAAACCCTTAATCAGTATTTTGTGGAAGCAGGTATATCGCACCCCTCAATCTGTATTTTTTGGAAGCTGGTATATAGAACTAACAAATTGAATATGGTGTTATGGGTATGAGTTCTAATATACACTATTGAATAAATATATATAAGGAAGGACGCTAAAACAAAATAACAAAGGCTTTATTATAATGTTTGGATAAAATATAGGGGTGTCTACCCAAACTGCACAAAGCAGCTGATTGAAATGTCACTAATTTGTGGGACCAACCATCCTCATAACCACACTGGTGAAGGTGGAAATGCACTTAAGCAGAATGATCGGTGTGTTCCACAAACTAAAACCGACCAACACTGGGGGGCATATCACCACAAGGTCCTGGGTGTGAACCTGGGTGAAGTACTGTACAACTGGATACCTGGTACCATGTGTAGCACCAGATATCACCTCAATTAACAGTGGATGTCAGCGCGCAAACATCCACTGCACTGAAACAATACAGGTGCAGGACTGAGACAGAATGAGAGCCGCTGACTCCGACTGGTGTGTCAAAAGCACCGATTCATCTGACACAGTCCTATGTGAACTATGCTCAACACATTTCCATGCACAAAAGTGCACTTCATCAGGAGCAACATGCACCGTGACTGGAGCCCACAGCCTCTGATATAGATGTTCACTTGAGACTGCAACAAGAAGGCAGAGGTAGGGTGACCTGCCTATGACCGAATTCCTCTAGTGTGAGGCACGGCGTAATCACTGGAACCTACGGCCCGGCCTAAGCCGTCCACCTCTAGATTGAGGGGCAGCGTGCTGGTGTGCAACAAACCGGGAGCTGTGATGGCCGCGAAGCGGCTCGCAAAAAGCCAATATTAAAAGGGTGAAACCCCGCCACGCTGTACACCCCCCCCCCCCCCCACATGACAGCCAATCCGGACAGAAGGCTCGGTAAAGAATCAACCAATGGCTGAACAGCGGGCGGAGCCACATCAGTCCCGGGGAAAGCGCTAATGCGCCGCAGTCAGAAAGGGGAACTTCACGGCGGCTCTGTATGAGCATGCCATCGGAGTATCAATACCTAAAATATATAATAAGTGGAATGGGATAAAGTGGAGGAAACAGAGCACGAGTGTTGACACATCACAGCGACAAAACAACACTCTAGGGAGCCAAGGAACGTCAGGCCAAAGGCATGTTAATATGAATGGCACAAAAGAAATGGCATCATTGAGGCCAGATGGTTTGATGGTATTTAAAGAAAAAATTAATCGCGCCTCTTTCTGCAGAAGGATGCGGTCACAATCACCGCCCCTTAATGACATCTTTACAGAATCAATCGCCTGAAACTTAACAGATGACACTCTGCCACTATGACAATCAGACACATGGCGTGCAATAGGGGTGTCTTTCAGGTTCGTAATGTCCATAACGTGCTCCCCTATGTGCCGCCTGAGTTCCCTAATAGTTTTGCCAACATATATGATGCCGCAAACGCATGTCATCAGATAAATAACACCAACTGACTTGCAGTTGAAAAATGACCTAATGAAATAGGTCTTGTCTGATGTGCTGTTGGCAAAACTCTTAGTCTTGTCTATAAATCCACAGAACTTGCAAGATCCACAGGGGAATGTCCCTGTAAGGGAACTGCGCAACCAGGACTGTGGTTTAGGACTTTGATAAAGACAATGCGTCAACATGTCTCGTAAATTGTTGCTACACCGAGAGGTGATAGATGGTCTGGGTGGGATCATGTTACCAACGTCTGGATCAGATTTAAGTATATCCCAATGGTCAAGGAGGACTTGAGGTACAGCCTCATGGGCACTATCGTAGGTGCCAATAATTCTGACATTGTTGTCACCGACCTCCCTGTTTTTGGGCGACAGCAGAAGATCCTTATTGGCGCTGAGTGAATGTTGTTACGCCTGTCTCAGGCATCACTGTGGATAACCACAACGCCGGAATCTTTGTTGGAGATCTATCGCAGCCACCCTAAAATCACCTAGTTGAGAACAATTCCTCCTCACCCTTAAATATTGTCCCTTCGGGATCCCTCTTTTCAGGGCCAAAGGGTGCCCACTCTCCCATTTTAACAAGTTGTTGGTGGCCGTGGGTTTCCTGAACACATTGGTAATGATATGACTAGATGCATCCAGTGATATGGTGAGATCCAAAAAGGAAATGTGTTTGGAATCGATCTCGGACAGAAAGAATAGCACTAATGGATTAATGTTCAGGGCTGCAACAAACTCCTGGAACAAAACACTATCACTCCCCCCCCCCCCCCCCCCCCCCCCACACACACACACACAGGACCAGCACATCATCGATGTATCTGATCCAGAGGGGGGTGACAGATGTGAATCGCTCCATGTCCTCAGAGAAGACCACCTCCCTCTCTCACCAGCCCAGGTAGAGATTCGCAAAGGTCGGGGCACAGGGACTACCCATTGCGACCCCCCTGAGCTGGTGGAAGATCCGCCCATCAAACAGAAACACATTGTGCTTAAGGATGAAATTTAAAAGTTCCATCACAAAAGCATTGTGGCTCCTACAATGTTCACCTCTTTGCTGAAGGAATGTGAGGACCTCTCTACAGCCCAATTTATGGGGAATGGAGCTGTAGAGCGCCTCCACGTCCAAACTAGCTAATTGTATGTCCTTGTCACAATGGGTGCCGTTCAAACATTCCAGTACCTCCATATTGTCCCTGACATATGAGGGTAGACTGATGACAAATGGGCGTAGAACAGTATCCACGTATGTGCTGATGTTAGCAGTGAGGCAGTTGGTCCCAGACACTATAGGCCTGCCTTTAAAAGGGTCACACCCCTTGTGAACTTTGGGAAGACAGTAAAAGGCGGCTGTGACTGGGTGTGCAGGTAGAAGAAAAGCTAGTTCAGTTTTGTCAATTAGCTTGTTCTCTAGTGCACTATTTAAAATACAGGACAATTCCATCCTAAATGCTGGTGTAGGATTCGGTGGAAGCTGTTCATATGTGAGCTTATCCTTGAGCACTCTCATGCATATGTTGCGATATTGCTCGTGTCCAAGGACAACAATATTTCCACCTTTATCTGAAGGTTTAATCACCAGCTCCGTGTCCTGTTGGAGCATCCAGAGTGCATATCTCTCCTGCTTATTTAGATTATCCACACATGCGTATGGAAATCAACCTGACGTAACTTGCTGGAGACCACAGAAACAAAAGTGTCAATAGGGGTACAGTCACTGATGGGAGGCATCTTAGTGGATGGCAATCTAAGGTCCGTGAAGGGACCATCCCCAGGAGCACGTTGACCCTCAGCCAAGAGTTGAACATCAGGCAGATCAGGTATCTCAATCCCTAATTCTTCACATTTCCTACGGTCATGGGTGACAAAAAACTTGCGCCATTTCAGTTTGCGCACAAACAAATTAAGGTCTTTCCCCTAGCCGAAGCAGTCAAACCTCCGCATAGGAACAAACGAGAGGCCCTTCTGCAAGACCTGAGTTTCTAATGCAGTGAGAATACGGGAAGATAAGTTGAGGTAATGATCTGGAGGTCATCCTTCTTGGCAGTGGCAGGAATATATGGTGTGATTAGGGATGACTGGGAGGGTTTCATTGCTTGTTCCGTAGCAGGTATTGAGATACCGGAGGGGTATCGTCTAAAAAAAAATAACTACTACTATAACCTCTACCACCTCGTCCCCTTCTGCCCTGACCCCTATTCCTACCACCATATGGTCTTCTATTAGACTGTGGACCTGATCTTTCCCTCTTTGAAATCTCTGATATCCCTATTGAACAGAGTATGCTTCTTCTCCTTGAGCTGTGCTGTATGTCTTTCTATAGAGGATTGACGGTGTGATTCTTTTTTGCTGAAATCAGTATGACTGCTGAACATTTTAGTTGATTCAATCGCTTCCTTCAGTTCAATCTCCACAGATGACAGCACACTTCTTTCGTCCTCTAACAGGAGCTTCATTAATCTCAGAGACGAATCCACGGATTCTTTCTCCCACTTCTTTAGAAAGTCTGTGGACCTGAGTCGGGCTGCTGGTGTAATGGGATTACGTAATCCACGAGGAACAATTTTGTTCCCAATATAGGTATCAAGAGACTGTGGGTATCAAGAGACCATTACAGCGCCGATTTGTTGCACACCAGCATGCTGCACCTCAATCTAGAGGTGGACGGCTTAGGCAGAGCCGTAGGTTCCAGTGATTACGCCGTGCCTCACACTAGAGGAATTCGGTCATAGGCAGGTCACCCTACCTCTGCCTTCTTGTTGCAGCCTCAAGTGAACATCTATATCAGAGGCTGTGGGCTCCAGTCACGGTGCATGTTGCTCCTGATGAAGTGCACTTTTGTGCATGGAAACGCGTTAAGCATAGTTCACATAGGACTGTGTCAGATGAATAGGTGCTTTTGACACACCAGTCGGAATCAGCGGCTCTCATTCTGTCTCAGTCCTGCACCTGTATTGTTTCAGTGCAGTAGATGTTTGCGCGCTGACATCCACTTTTAATTGAGGTGATATCTGGTGCTACACATAGTACCAGGTATCCAGTTGTACAGTACTTCACCCAGGTGCACACCCAGGACCTTGTGGTGATATGCCCCCCAGTGTTGGTGGGTTTTAGTTTGTGGGACACACTGATCATTCTGCTTAAGTGCATTTCCACCTTCACCAGTGTGGTTATGAGGATGGTTGGTCCCACAAATCAGTGACGTTTCAATCAGCTGCTTTGTGCAGTTTGGGTAGACACCCCTATATTTTATCCAAACATTATAATAAAGCCTTTGTTATTTTTTTTTAGCGTCCTTCCTTATATATATAGGTTATATAGAACCCCTTAATAAATATTTGGTGAAAGCAGGTATATCAAGCCCCTTAATCAGTATTTTGTGAAAGCAGGTGTATCGCATTCATCAATCCATATTTGGTGGAAGCAGGTATGTCAGTCCCCTTTACCCCTTCTACCCCGGGCTAGTTTTCAACCTTCTGCCCAGGTAATTTTTTGCAAATCTAACATGTGTCACTTTAGGTGGTAATAACTTTGGAACACTTTTATTTATCCAATCCATTCTGAGATTGTACTTCATGATAGTCATAAATTTGAGCCAATATATTTCACCTTTATTTATGAAAAAATCCCAAATTTACAAAAAATGTTAAAAATTTGCAATTTTTAAAATTTCTATTTTATTGCTTTTAAAACAGAAAGTGATACCTCGTAAAATATTTATTACTTAGCATTCCCCATATGTCTACTTTATGTCGGCTTCAGTTTGTAAATGTTTTTTTTTTTAGGACGTTAGAAGGCTTAGAAGTTTACAACCCACTTTTTAAGGACAATTTCAGGTCTGAAGTCACTTTGTGAGGCTTACATAGTAGAAACTCCCCATAAATGACCCCATTGTAGAAACTACACCCCTCAAGTTACTCAAAACTGATTTTACAAACTCTGATAACCCTTTAGGTGTTCCACAAGAATTAAAGGAAAATGGACATAAAATTTATAAATTTCACTTTTTTAGCAGATTTTCCATTTTAACCTCCTCCCGTCCGCCCATAGGATATAAACGTCCTATGGGTGAATCTCTATTTCTGAACGCACGTTTTAAAACGTCCGTTCAGAAATTGCAGCTGCACGCTAATCGTGCAGCTGCTGATCGGGTTGCCCGCTGTCAGTGACAGCAGGGCAACCCAGAGAGAAGGCAGGGACAGTGCCCAGGTGTCCCTGCCTTCTGGATCGCTGCATACACAGCGCTCACCGAGCGCTGTGTATGCAGAGCAGGAAGTGCTATGCGCTTCCTGTTCCGGCCCGGCGGTCATGTGACCGCCGTGACCGGAGAGTGCAGGGGCTGTGTGAGGTCTTTCACAGACCTCGATCAGCCCTGCTCTGAGGCTGTACAGCGCAGAATTATGCTGTACAGCCTCTCTGGGGGGTGCATTTCTTCTGTAACTGGGGCTACTATGTCAGCCCCAGTTACAGAAGAAATCAATAGTGAAAAAAAAAAGAAAAAGTGAAGCAAATGTCTTCCAGAGGTCTTGTATGACCCTATGGGGGACGAAAAGTGTAAAAAATAAAATAAATAAAGGGTTGAAAAAATAAAATAAAAAAAAGTTTCACATGTAAAAAAAAAGTCCCCAAGTAAGGAATAAAAAAAAAATAGAAAAAATAGAAAAAATAAAATAAAATAGACATATTTGGTATTGCCGCGTCCGTAAAAACCAGCTCTCTAAAAATATCACATGACCTAACCCCTCAGGTGAACACCGTAAAAAAAAAAACTGTGTCAAAACAAGCAATTTTTGTCACCTTACATCACAAAAGGTGCAACACCAAGTGATCAAAAACGCGTATGTCCCACAAAATGGTACCAATAAAACCGTCACCTCATCCCGCAAAAAATGAGCCCCTACATAAGAAAATCTCTCAAAAAATAAAAAAAACTATAGCTCTTAGAACATGGAGACACTAAAACATCATTTTTTGGGTTTCAAAAATGCTATTATTGTGTTAAAGTGAAACAAATAAAAAAAAGTATACATATTAGGTATTGCCGCGTCCGTAAAAAACAGCTCTATAAAAATATCACATGAGCTAACCCCGCAGGTGAACACCGTAAAAAATAAAAAATAAAAACTGTGTCAAAACAAGCAATTTTTGTCACCTTGCATCACAAAAGGTGCAACACCAAGTGATCAAAAACGCGTATGTCCCACAAAATGGTACCAATAAAACCGACACCTCATCCCGCAAAAAATTAGCCCCTACATAAGAAAATCTCTCAAAAAATAAAAAAAACTATAGCTCTCAGAACATGGACACATTAAAACATAATTTTTTTGTTTCAAAAATGCTATTATTGTGTAAAACTTTAATAAATGAGAAAAAGTATACATATTAGGTATCGCCACGTCCGTAACAATCTGCTCTATAAAAATGTCACTTGACTGAACCCCTCAGGTGAACTCTGTAAAAATAAATAAATATAAACTGTGCTAAAACAACCAATTTTTTGGTCACCTTGCCCCATAAAGTGTTATAATGAATGATCAAAAAATCATATGTACCTAAAAATAGTACTAATAAAACTGGCACCTTATCCCCTAGTTTCCAAAATGGGGTCACTTCTTGGGAGTTTCTACTGTAAGGGTGCATCAGGGGGCTTCAAATGGGACATGGCATCTAAAAACCATGTGGAGTTCCTTTTCTTCTGCGCCCTGCCGTGTGCCCATACAGCAGTTTATAACCACATGTGGGGTGTTTCTGTAAACTGCAGAATCTGGGTAATAAATATTGAGTTTTGTTTGGCTGTTAACCATCGATGTGTTAAAGAAAAAATTGGATTAAAATGGAAAATCTGCCAAAAGAGTGAAATTTAAAAATTTGATCTCCATTTTCCTTTAATTCTTGTGGAACGCCTAAAGGGTTAACAAAGTTTGTAAAATCGGTTTTGAATACCTTGAGGGGTGTAGTTTCTACAATGGGGTCATTTATGGGGGTATCCACTATGTAGGCCCCACAAAGTGACTTCAGACCTGAACTGGTCCATAAAAAGTGGGTTTTGGCAATTTTCTTAAAAATGTGAAGAATTGCTTCTAAACTTCTAAGCCTTCTAACGTCCTAAAAAAATAAAATGACATTTCCAAAATGATGCCAACATAAAGTAGACATATGGGGAATGTTAAGTAATAAATATTTTATGAGGTATCACTTTCTGTTTTAAAAGCAGAGAAATTGAAATTTAGAAAATTGCGAAGTTTTCAAATTTTTGGGTAAATTTGGGATTTTTTCATAAATAAAGGTGAAATATTTTGACTCAAATTTATGATTATCATGAAGTACAATGTGTCACGAGAAAACAATCTCTGAATGACTTGGATAAATAAAGGCGTTCCAAAGTTATTACCACATAAAGTGAGATATGTCAGTTTTGCTAAATTAGGCCTGGTCAGGAAGGCGGCAAATGGCCCAGATGGCAAGTGGTTAATCAATTTTTTTCTTTAACACATCAAGGGTTAACAGCCAAACAAAACTCAATATTTATTACCCTTATTCTGCGGTTTATAGAAACACCCCACATGTGGTCGTTATCTGATGTAAGGCCACACGGCAGGGTGCAGAAGAAAAGGAACGCCATACGGTTTTTGGAAGGCAGATTTTGCTGGACTGGTTTTTAGATGCCATGTCCCATTTGAAGCCCCCCTGACAGTGGCGTACATACAGGGGTTGCAGGGGTCGCAGTTGCGACCGGGCCCGGCACTCCAGGGGGCCTGGCCGCCTATGGACTCCTGGCCCCTGCAGTAGTGCCACTCAGACTCAGGTGTGGGCCCGTGGTGGCGGCAGGTGACAGGGAAATGAACGCTTCCATTGTGGAAGCGTTCATCTCCATAGTGATCTGTATCGCCGTCCTCAGGACAGTGATACAGATAGCTGTGCTGCGGCCGGGCAGGGGAGGGAGGCGTCTCCGGCAGCCTATCAGAGCGGTGCAGGCGGCGCAATGACGTACAGCACGGGACACAGGCCAGATGAGGCCTGCATCGCATCGCTGCTAAGGAGGTAAGTATAAGGGTTTATTATTATTTTTTTAATACCGGACTTCACTGGGACATGAGGAGCCAATTTATATTGGCAAATGAGGGGGAGGGGGTTGGCACTTCTTACTGGCAAATAGGGGGGGTTGGCACTTCTTACTGGCAAATGGGGGGGTTGGCAACATGGCACTTACTGGCAAATGGGGGGTTGGCACTTCTTACTGGCAAATAGAGGGGGGTTGGCACTTCATACTGGCAGATGAGGGGGGTTTGGCACTTCATACTGGCAAATGAGGGGGGGTTGGCACTTGATACTGGCAAATGAGGGGGGGTTTAGCACTTGATACTGGCAAATGAAGGAAGGGTTGGCACTTGATACTGGCAAATGAAGGGGGGACGGCACTTGATACTGGCACATGGGGGGTTTGGCACTTGATACTGGCACACGGGGGGTTTGGCATTTGATACTGGCACAAGGGGGGTTGGCACTTGATACTGGCACACGGGGGTTTTGGAACTTGTTACTGGCCACGGGGGGGTTGGCACTTGTTACTGGCACATGGGGGGGTTGGCACTTGATACTGGCACATGGGGGGTTGGCACTTGATACTGGCACATGGGGGGGAGAGAGGCACTTGTTACTGGCACATTATTGGGGGCACTATTGGGGACCACAGGGCACAGTATTGGGGTAGTAGGATGTTTTGTCCAAAAGATGGTAGGATGATGGAAAAGTAGTAAACTAAGATTTTTTTTTTGTCAAACTGCAGAGATTAAAAACGGCGTAAAAATGGTGGTCTGGTCTGAAAGGAGTGGGGCTGTGTGTGGGTGTGGTTTGAGGGTGGATGGGGACACAGGGGCCCCATAATCTCCTATTGCCCGGGGAAATGCCCCTCCCGAGACTGGGGAGGGGGGGCCCATGGATCAGTTTCACACCGGGGACCTATGGATTGTGTGTACGCCACTGCCCCCTGATGCACCCTTACAGTAAAAACTCCCAAAAAGTGATCCCATTTTAGAAACTAGGGGATAAGGTGTCAGTTTTATTGGTACCATTTTTGGGTACATATGATTTTATGATTATTTATTATTACACTTTATGGGGCAAGGTGACCAAAAAATTGTTAATTCTGACACAGTTTTTAGTTATTTATGTTTACAGCGTTCACCTGAGGGGTTAGGTCACATGATATTTTTATAGAGCAGATCTTTACAGACGTGGCAATACCTAATATTTATATATTTTTTTATTTATTTAAGTTTTACACAATAATAGCAATTTTGAAACCAAAAAATTATGTTTTAGTGTCTCCATAGTCTGAAAGCCATAGCTTTTCTATTTTTTGACCGATTGTCTTAGGTAGGATCTCATTTTTTTCAGGATGAGGTGATGGTTTTATTGGCACCATAATAAGGGACATACACCTTTTTGATCTCTTGGTGTTGCACTTTTTGTGATGTAAGGTGACAAAAATGGCTTTTTGACAGTTTTAAAAAAAAAAAAATTATGGTGTTTATTGGACATGGTGGATCATGTGATATATTTATAGAGCCGGTCATTACAGACCTGGCGATATCTAATATAGGGTTTTTTTCCTTTTTTTAATTTTTTTTATTTATTATGAAATCTGGGGAAGGGGCGTTTTTGTCTTTTTTTAATTTAAAACACTTTTTTTTAAACTTTAATTCTGTCCCACTCTGGGACTTCAATTTTTTGGGGTCTGATCCCCTCTGCAATGCATTACAATACATATGTATTGTAATGCATTGCTTGTTAGTGTATTACACAGAGTAATACACTAACAGGTTGCCTAGGAGACGCAGCCTGAGAAGGCAGGTCCCGATGCCGTGCAAGGCATTAGGCAGCCTCTGCACAGCATCGGGCTGCCTTGTCATCCATTGGGTCCCCGCCACAGCAGCGCTGGGACTTGATGGGCTCCCTCACACGCAGCAAACCCCTTCTATGTCGCAATATGCGCTGACCGCGGCATAGAAGGGGTTAATCCGCCGACATCGCTGTAAACAGCAATGCCGGCGGATACAGCAGGGGCCCGGCTATCAGGGGCTGCCGAACCCCGGCAGTGATCGGGCGCACACCACTCCAGTGCCCGCCCAATCACTATGACGTACTATTATGTCAAAATCCGGGAAGTCACTGACTTCCATGACGTAATAGTACGTCACATGTCGGGAAGGGGTTAATCAGTATTTTGTGGAAGCAGGTAAATAGAACCCCTTAATCAATATTTGGTGGAAAAAGGTATATCACACCCATCAATCAGTATTTTGTGGAAGCAGGTATATAGTACCCTTTAATCAATATTTGGTGGAATCAGATATATCGCACCCCTCAATCAGTATTTTGTGGAAGCAGGTGTATCCAACCCCTTAATCAGTATTTTGTGGAAGCAGGTATATCGCACGCCTTAATCAGTATTTTGTTGAAGCAGGTGTATCGCAGGCCTCAATCAGTATTTGGTGGAAGCAGGCATATAGAACCCCTTAATCAGTATTTTGTGGAAGCAGGAATATCAAACACGTTAATCCGTTTTTTTGTGGATGCAGGTGTATCGCAGGCCTCAAATCAATATTTGGTGGAAGTAGGTATATCAATCCCCTTCATCAGTATATTGTGGAAGCAGGTGTATCACAGGCCTCAATCAATAATTGGTGGAAGCAGGTATATCAATCCCCTTAATCAGTATTCGGTGGAAGCCGGTGTATCGCAGGCCTCAATCAATATTTGGTGGAAGCAGGTATATAGAACCCCTTAGTCAGTATTTTGTGGAAGCAGGTGTATCGCAGGCCTCAATCAATATTTGGATGGAAGCAGGTATATCAATCCCCTTAATCAGTATTTTGTGGAAGCAGGTATATAGAATACCTTAATCAATATTTTGTGAAAGCAGGTATATATCGCACCCATCAATCAGTACTTTATGGAAGCAGGTATATAAGAATCCCTTAATCAGTATTTTGCAGAAGCAAGTATATCGCACCCCTTAATCTGTAGTGTGTGGAAGCAGGTATATAAAAACCTTTTAATCAATATTTTGTGAAAGCAGGTATATCGCACCCATCAATCAGTATTTTTTGGAAGCAGGTATATAAAAACCCATTAATCAGTATTTTGTGGAAGCAGGTGTATCGCACTCCTCAATCAGTATTTTGTGAAAGCAGGGATATCGCACCCCTCAATCAGTATTTTGTGGAAGCAGGTATATAGAACCCCTTAATATTTGGTGGAAGCAGATATATCGCACCCCTCAATCAGTATTTTGTGGAAGCAGGTATATAGAGCTCCTTAATCAGTATTTTGTGGAAGCAGGTATATAGAACCCCTTAATCAGTATTTTGTTGAAGCAGGTGTATCGCAGGCCTCAATCAGTATTTGGTGGAAGCAGGCATATAGAACCCCTTAATCAGTATTTTGTGGAAGCAGGTATATCAAACACGTTATTCAGTTTTTTTGTGGATGCAGGTGTATCGCAGGCCTCAATCAATATTTGGTGGAATCAGATATATCGCACCCCTCAATCAGTATTTTGTGGAAGCAGGTGTATCAAACCCCTTAATCAGTATTTTGTGGAAGCAGGTATATTGCACGCCTTAATCAGTATTTTGTTGAAGCAGGTGTATTGCAGGCCTCAATCAGTATTTGGTGGAAGCAGGCATATAGAACCCCTTAATCAGTATTTTGTGGAAGCAGGTATATCAAACACGTTAATTAGTTTTTTTTGTGGATGCAGGTGTATCGCAGGCCTCAATCAATATTTGGTGGAAGTAGGTATATCAATCCCCTTAATCAGTATTCGGTGGAAGCCGGTGTATCGCAGGCCTCAATCAATATTTGGTGGAAGCAGGTATATAGAACCCCTTAGTCAGTATTTTGTGGAAGCAGGTATATCGCACCCCTCAATCTGTATTTTGTGGAAGCAGGTATATCATACCCCTTAATCACTATTTTGTGGAAGCAGGTGTATCGCAGGCCTCAATCAATATTTGGATGGAAGCAGGTATATCAATCCCCTTAATCAGTATTTTGTGGAAGCAGGTATATAGAATACCTTAATCAATATTTTGTGAAAGCAGGTATATATCGCACCCATCAATCAGTACTTTATGGAAGCAGGTATATAAAAATCCCTTAATCTGTATTTTGCGGAAGCAGGTATATCGCACCCCTTAATCTGTAATGTGTGGAAGCAGGTATATAAAAACCTTTTAATCAGTATGTTGTGGAAACAGGTATATCGCACCTCTCAATCTTTATTTTGTGGAAGCAGGTATATAGAACCCCTTAATCAATATTTGGTGGAAGCAGGTGTATCGCAGTCCTCAATTAATATTTGGTGGAAGCAGGTATATATCGCACCCCTCAATCAGTATTTTGTGGAAGCAGGTATATAGAACCCCTTATAATTTGGTGGAAGCAGGTGTATCGCACCCCTCAATCAGTATTTTGTGGAAGAAGGTATATAGAACCCCTTAATCAGTATTTTGTGGAAGCAGGTGTATCGCAGTCCTCAATCAATATTTGGTGGAAGCAGGTATATCATTACCCTTAATCAGTATTTTGTGGAAGCAGGTATATAAAAACCCCTTAATCAGTATTTTGTGGAAGCAGGTATATCGCACCCCTCAATCAGTATTTTGTGGAAGCAGGTATATAGAACCCCTTAATCAATATTTGGTGGAAGCAGGTGTATCGCAAGCTTCAATCAATATTTGGTGGAAGCAGGTATATCGCACCCCTCAATCAGTATTTTGTGGAATCAGGTATATAGAATACCTTAATCAATATTTTGTGAAAGCAGGTATATATCGCACCCATCAATCAGTACTTTATGGAAGCAGGTATATAAGAATCCCTTAATCAGTATTTTGCAGAAGCAAGTATATCGCACCCCTTAATCTGTAGTGTGTGGAAGCAGGTATATAAAAACCTTTTAATCAATATTTTGTGAAAGCAGGTATATCGCACCCATCAATCAGTATTTTTTGGAAGCAGGTATATAAAAACCCATTAATCAGTATTTTGTGGAAGCAGGTGTATCGCACTCCTCAATCAGTATTTTGTGAAAGCAGGGATATCGCACCCCTCAATCAGTATTTTGTGGAAGCAGGTATATAGAACCCCTTAATATTTGGTGGAAGCAGATATATCGCACCCCTCAATCAGTATTTTGTGGAAGCAGGTATATAGAGCTCCTTAATCAGTATTTTGTGGAAGCAGGTATATAGAACCCCTTAATCAGTATTTTGTTGAAGCAGGTGTATCGCAGGCCTCAATCAGTATTTGGTGGAAGCAGGCATATAGAACCCCTTAATCAGTATTTTGTGGAAGCAGGTATATCAAACACGTTATTCAGTTTTTTTGTGGATGCAGGTGTATCGCAGGCCTCAATCAATATTTGGTGGAATCAGATATATCGCACCCCTCAATCAGTATTTTGTGGAAGCAGGTGTATCAAACCCCTTAATCAGTATTTTGTGGAAGCAGGTATATTGCACGCCTTAATCAGTATTTTGTTGAAGCAGGTGTATTGCAGGCCTCAATCAGTATTTGGTGGAAGCAGGCATATAGAACCCCTTAATCAGTATTTTGTGGAAGCAGGTATATCAAACACGTTAATCAGTTTTTTTTGTGGATGCAGGTGTATCGCAGGCCTCAATCAATATTTGGTGGAAGTAGGTATATCAATCCCCTTAATCAGTATTCGGTGGAAGCCGGTGTATCGCAGGCCTCAATCAATATTTGGTGGAAGCAGGTATATAGAACCCCTTAGTCAGTACTTTGTGGAAGCAGGTATATCGCACCCCTCAATCTGTATTTTGTGGAAGCAGGTATATCATACCCCTTAATCACTATTTTGTGGAAGCAGGTGTATCGCAGGCCTCAATCAATATTTGGATGGAAGCAGGTATATCAATCCCCTTAATCAGTATTTTGTGGAAGCAGGTATATAGAATACCTTAATCAATATTTTGTGAAAGCAGGTATATATCGCACCCATCAATCAGTACTTTATGGAAGCAGGTATATAAAAATCCCTTAATCTGTATTTTGCGGAAGCAGGTATATCGCACCCCTTAATCTGTAATTTGTGGAAGCAGGTATATAAAAACCTTTTAATCAGTATGTTGTGGAAACAGGTATATCGCACCTCTCAATCTTTATTTTGTGGAAGCAGGTATATAGAACCCCTTAATCAATATTTGGTGGAAGCAGGTGTATCGCAGTCCTCAATTAATATTTGGTGGAAGCAGGTATATATCGCACCCCTCAATCAGTATTTTGTGGAAGCAGGTATATAGAACCCCTTATAATTTGGTGGAAGCAGGTGTATCGCACCCCTCAATCAGTATTTTGTGGAAGAAGGTATATAGAACCCCTTAATCAGTATTTTGTGGAAGCAGGTGTATCGCAGTCCTCAATCAATATTTGGTGGAAGCAGGTATATCATTACCCTTAATCAGTATTTTGTGGAAGCAGGTATATAAAAAACCCCTTAATCAGTATTTTGTGGAAGCAGGTATATCGCACCCCTCAATCAGTATTTTGTGGAAGCAGGTATATAGAACCCCTTAATCAATATTTGGTGGAAGCAGGTGTATCGCAAGCCTCAATCAATATTTGGTGGAAGCAGGTATATCGCACCCCTCAATCAGTATTTTGTGGAATCAGGTATATCAAACCCCTTAATCAGTATTTTGTGGAAGCAGGTATATCACACCCCTCAATCAGTTTTTTTGGGGGCAACAGGTATATCACACCAGTTGCAATGAGTTACTCCAATAGTGTCCCTCTATATAGCTGCGGTATTGCAGCAGAACCGCACTCAACTGCTGCACAATACAAATGCACTATAATATACTTTCTAAGTATTCTAAGTATATTATAAGTATGCTAACTTGTTCCTGGGCTGGTGGGAGGATACAGTGGTATTTACCGAGGAGAGTGCTTGGACACCCAGGATAGCCTTCTGGGGCCGCTATATTGATGACATCCTCATATTGTGGAGCGGCCCCAGGGGATTATTCTTGGATTTTTTGGCTGATTTAAATAAAAATCAGATCGGTATGCATTTTACATCAGAAATTAGTGATAAAGATCTGGCCTTCCTGGATTTGTATATTTCCCTGAATAATGGTAGCATTAGCACTAAAACCTATAGAAAACCTACGGCGACTAATAGTTTGCTGAGGTGGAAAAGTCACCATCCGTATAATCTTAAGTGTGGCATACCCAAGGGGCAATATCTAAGAATTCGGAGGAACTGCAGTACCAAGAGTGATTTCTATGAGCAAGCGCAGGATTTAAAGATCAGATTCAATCAGAGGGGCTACCCAGACCAACCACTACACAGAGCCTTTAAGTCAGCAGTAAATGCCACCAGAGTAGATCTACTTAACCCAGGAAAAGGGAAAATAATAGGAAAGGAAATTAATCCAACTTTTCGCATAATAGGAACGTACGATAATTGTAACAAGGAGGTTAGAGAAAATTGTAAGGCAGCTCTCACCTGCAGTGGTTGAATCACCTGTGGTGCACGGATGCCGCACCCGGATGCGGTGAAAATCCAAAGAACAAAGAAGAGAAATCCGGCTCACTTCAGGTGAAGTATAATAGCTTTTTATTCCAGCGAAGTAAAATCCGTAAACAAGTGTGCATAAATCAATCTACGCGTTTCAGACGCAACTTGTCATGAGGAAGGACCCACATACCTAAGAGGTCTGAAACGCGTAGATTGATTTATGCACACTTGTTTACGGATTTTACTTCGCTGGAATAAAAATCTATTATACTTCACCTGAAGTGAGCCGGATTTCTCTTCTTTGTTCTAAGGAGGTTAGAGACATCTTTAAAAAATATTGGGAGATGCTTCGGTTGGACCCTGATATAAGAGACATGCTCCCTATGTACCCAGCTATAACATATAGAAGGGGAAGATCACTTGGAGACAGATTTATCCACAGCCACTATATTCCCACCCTAAAATCGGGCACTTGGTTGGATAGAAGACCCCTTGGCACCTTTCGTTGTGGCACATGCATAGCGTGTCCTTTTATTCATCAAACCAAGAGCTTTACAAGTAATACAACTCATAAGACCTACACAAGTAGGGACTTCGCTAATTGCAAAACCTCAGGGGTGGTGTATTTGATTAATTGTACCTGCGGATTACAATACGTGGGTAAAACAAAAAGAGAGTTTAGAAGAAGGATTGGGGACCATCTGGGTGACATAAGGAACAAAAAAGACACAGCCATCGCCAGACATGTCCAAATTTTTTATGATGGTGATGATAAGGCAATCAAGTTTTGTGTGGTGGAGGTGGTACGTCCTTCACCTCGTGGGGGGGACCTAAATAGAAGGATTCTGCAAAAGGAGGCCGAGTGGACTCACAGATTAAAAACTGTGAGTCCATTGGGGCTCAATGAGATCCTCTCCTTTGGATGCTTCATTTGACTTCTCTGTTTATCATTGTCTAATAGGAGGTTTACCTAACTACCTCTGTGTACATAATATGAATTGACCCGTCTGAAATAATATTTGATATCAAACTGCAAAAGGTTTAAGAAATTCTATCTTGGGGTGATCTAGGGTATCATAGGATTGACCATTGTGAATATATACATAATCGTCTTTCTCCTTTTTAATCACCCATCCCCGCTTATATGTACACTGCTCAAAAAAATAAAGGGAACACTTAAACAACACAATGTAACTCCAAGTCAATCACACTTCTGTGAAATCAAACTGTCCACTTAGGAAGCAACACTGAGTGACAATCAATTTCACATGCTGTTGTGCAAATGGGATAGACAACAGGTGGAAATTATAGGCAATTAGCAAGACACCCCCAATAAAGGAATGGTTCTGCAGGTGGTGATCACAGACCACTTCTCAGTTCCTATGCTTCCTGGCTGATGTTTTGGTCACTTTTGAATGCTGGCGGTGCTTTCACTCTAGTGGTAGCATGAGACGGAGTCTACAACCCACACAAGTGGCTCAGGTAGTGCAGCTTATCCAGGATGGCACATCAATGCGAGCTGTGGCAAGAAGGTTTGCTGTGTCTGTCAGCGTAGTGTCCAGAGCATGGAGGCGCTACCAGGAGACAGGCCAGTACATCAGGAGACGTGGAGGAGGCCGTAGGAGGGCAACAACCCAGCAGCAGGACCGCTACCTCCGCCTTTGTGCAAGGAGGAACAGGAGGAGCACTGCCAGAGCACTGCAAAATGACCTCCAGCAGACCACAAATGTGCATGTGTCTGCTCAAACGGTCAGAAACAGACTCCATGAGGGTGATATGAGGGCCCGACGTCCACAGGTGGGGGTTGTGCTTACAGCCCAACACCGTGCAGGACGTTTGGCATTTGCCAGAGAACACCAAGATTGGCAAATTCGCCACTGGCGCCCTGTGCTCTTCACAGATGAAAGCAGGTTCACACTGAGCACATGTGACAGACGTGACAGAGTCTGGAGACGCCGTGGAGAACGTTCTGCTGCCTGCAACATCCTCCAGCAATGCCAGCATGACCGTTTTGGCATTGGGTCAGTAATGGTGTGGGGTGGCATTTCTTTGGAGCGCCGCACAGCCCTCTATGTGCTCGCCAGAGGTAGCCTGACTGCCATTAGGTACCGAGATGAGATCCTCAGACCCCTTGTGAGACCATATGCTGGTGCGGTTGGCCCTGGGTTCCTCCTAATGCAAGACAATGCTAGACCTCATGTGGCTGGAGTGTGTCAGCAGTTCCTGCAAGATGAAGGCATTGATGCTATGGACTGGCCTGCCCATTCCCCAGAACTGAATCCAATTGAGCACATCTGGGACATCATGTCTTGCTCTATCCACCAACGTCACGTTGCACCACAGACTGTCCAGGAGTTGGCAGATGCTTTAGTCCAGGTCTGGGAGGAGATCCCTCAGGAGACCGTCCGCCACCTCATCAGGAGCATGCACAGGCGTTGTAGGGAGGTCATACAGGCACGTGGAGGCCACACACACTACTGAGCCTCATTTTGACTTGTTTTAAGGACATTACATCAAAGTTGGATCAGCCTGTAGTGTGTTTTTCCACTTTAATTTTGAGTGTGACTCCAAATCCAGACCTCCATGGGTTAAAAAATTTGATTTCCATTTTTTTATTTTTGTGTGATTTTGTTGTCAGCACATTCAACTATGTAAAGAACAAAGTATTTCAGAAGAATATTTAATTAACTCAGATCTAGGATGTGTTATTTTTGTGTTCCCTTTATTTTTTTGAGCAGTGTATTTAGATTTGGCCTTCCTATAATCTTGAATAAATACCTAATAGCCCTCGGTGATATTACTTATAAATAAGCATATTATATGACGGACCGTATCTCTTAAATAAGTATTAACTATGTATCTATATGAATAATCTCATTTTTCATAATGGGGCATAAACAGTTTATAATAAATGAAAACATGTATCTATTGTGCAGTTCATATGCGTTCTACCAGTCTAAAGGTGCCTCCTCTTTTTGCCGACGTAATGGATGTGCGCTCCAGATGCGGTTCACGCACAGGAAACACTGTCTCTGACGACCTTCCGGGACGCTCCGTGATGACGCCATTTGCGTACCATCACCCATTTTAGCGGCGGAAGTCGGCCCCATCTGGAGCGCACGCCGGAACACACATGGCAGAATGCATACACCAGTAAATGTTTATTCATTGATGGGGTATTTATTGGAAGCAGTACCTGGTATCAGCCTGGACTGCAATTCTTTCATCTGAGAAGACCAGCACTATTATCTAGTCTTTGGCTATCAGGCCACACGTTCATCAACTATCCCCTGATGATTCTGCCACTGGATTTGTGACAGAAAGAAACGCGTCGGGATTTTCTTTGGGAGTAATTTTTTAGGGTCATGTGTCCAGGGTTTAGCCATCGATAAGTGGGGTCGCCTCATTAGGGGGTGATACCTCCACAGTTAGGCGGGGGTTCTCTCTACTTTTAGGCAGGGACCCTTAGTATTATAGGGCCAGATCTCCCTATATTTTCTAACTTTTTTTCATCCTGAACCTTTGGACCACCTGCAGTGGGAAGACTATATCCACAGTTTGAGCACAACTTGGAGGACCATGAACTTTGGAATCCGTGAATTGGATCCAGCACTGACCTTCTGAATATTATACATCGTAACCGTGAGTGGTCATATGTAACTCAACGTGATATATCTGTCCTAGGTACTGCATACCCCATTCTTTTACTCTGCTAGATACTCATCTGCAGTTATCCAAATATATATTGTATTGTCTTGTGGGATTTATTTTAAATAATATCTTTATAAAAGTTACATTTTAAAGTAGGTTTAACTTTTCAGTGATTTCCAGTCTATATTATAAGTATATCACACCTATCGATAGCACACCTATACCAGTCCTTAAAAGGACTTTTGTGGCCCTATTAGCAAGCGTTTGTTGTCCCTAACAGTCTGTCCCTGCTCCACAAAGCAACCTCTCCCTACACTGGCAAAACACAGAATGCAAAATGGCTGACAGATCGGGATCTGTTATAGGGTGGGGGGCTGTCCATGTGCTGAAATGTCTCAATTGGCTCTCCTGTCCCAACTGATGTGTGTATCATGGGTCAAAGTTGGGGGCAATGCAAAAGAATATGGCGCGGGCGGACATCGCGATATGTTCGCATGTTTGGCAAATTGCGGATGTGCAAAGTTCACCACGAAACGACCACCAGGCGAACCACAAGGCCATCTGTAGTGCTAAGATCCAAGTCTTTTAGATCACTTTAATGGCCTTGGGATGAGAAGGCCTCCATTAACTCACGGCTGTTGGAGGCAATTTTGTGCAACCTCAAATTAGATAAAACAAGCATCTCTTAAGCCCTTTTTAGGAGACTGATTGCAGTCTCGTTCGTGGGTGTGGATTTCAAACATTCGTCCACGTAGAAATCTTTTTCCAGAAGAGATCTGACATCTGACCCATACTTTGCTTCACCCTCTCAAGCTGAATGTTTGAGACCGTAGATAACGACTGCAGGGGAAGGACTGTTTACAAAGATGTGCACTCCTATTCTGTACTCTACAATGTCTTCATTGGGGTCGTTGTTGCGTACCAGAAGAACCTCAAGTAGTTTCTGTGTTCTTCCTTGACGAGGAAGCAGTGGAACATCTGTTGTATGTTGGCCATAAATGCTATGGAATCACTGCGGAAGCGGAGAAGTACCTCTAGAAGTCTGTTGTTGAGGTCTGGTCCAGACAGTAAGACATTTAGCAAGATGCCTTCGCACCTGGCGCTCAAGTCGAATACTACTCGTATCTGGTTTTTTAGGATGATACACGCCGAATATGGGTAAGTACCAACACTCCTTGGAGTCTTGGAGAGTGGGTGCCATTTCTGCATGGTTGTTCTGGAATATTCTTTTATGAAGGTAAAGAAATGTTCTTTAGTCTATGGTGTCCTCTGAAGTTTGTGTTTTGAGGGAGGTAAATCGGCTGTAGACAAGTTCTTTGTTGTTAGGTAAGCGTTGTCTCCGGGGTTTAAACGGTAAAGGTGCACCCCAGCTTTTTGACTTGTCTTTTACTATTCCTAGATCCATGATATCCAAGAACAGCCTGTCTTCTATGGACATTAAGACCCTGTTGTCTTCTCTTGTCCTGTGGAAGACTGTGCACCCTAAGTGATCTTGCTCACCATCGCAGGCGTGGTCTTCACAGGAGGTATCTGCGAAAGGACAAGGCACAGGAGCACTGTGTGGCAGTTCTTTTATCAGGAAACTACTGTGGCACACGGATAAAATAGGGAAGGACGTCCATTCTCAAGTGTGTTGGTGAGCATACTGTTAACTGAGGTTGGCTCCTCCTAGACAGACGTCTCCTATTATGACCCATCCTAAGCAAGTCTTTTGCCATATGTAGCATTCTGTGGACCGTTAATCTGTCCTCTAGCCTTGTGAACTTGTAGTATGTCTCTTCCAAGGAGTACAACTATAGGGGATTTTAGTTCCAGTCCCGGTATCAGGTGAGCTATACTCCTCAGGTGGGGGTGGTATGCTGCCACCACTGGTGTAGGTATCTCAGACCAGTTGTCAGGTATGTGATTGCACTCCAGTATGGTTGGCAGGGACAAGCAGGTCTGACCATTTATGGACTCTACCTTGTACCCAGTTGCCTTCCTCCCTGCCTTCTCAATGGTACCAGCGCATGTCCTTAAGGAGTAGGGAGAAGCGGGCCCTATGATATTGAAGGTGTCGAAGAAGCAGGATTTAGCGAAAGACCAGTTGCTTTGATCATTTAAGATTGCATATACTTTGATCGCCTTAACTCGGTGACTGCCCGGATAAACTCTGACAAGGCAGATTTTTGAGCAGGAATTCCCTCCTGCAAGTCCTTTACAGATCTCTGTACAGTGAGACGTAACTACTGCTGTGTCTATGTCAGTGTCTTTCTGCTTTCCGTCATGCTCCTTTGCTTGGGGTGATACCTGAGAGGGTGGTCCAGGGTGTTCTTTGAGGAATTCTTTGCGGTAGTATAAAGTATATATATATATACAGTATATATATAGCATGTACTATAACATTAGCATTAACACTGAAGCACATGGTAAAATGGCTGCCTGTACATAAGATTACATGTCTAGCTAGTAACAATTATAACTATCTTAACAGCTCTGCATAACATGTGTCCCTGAAACAAAAGTAGATATTTCACTAGATATGCTTTTACAAGGATTGTGGAGTTTGAGAAGGAGATATGCAAAAGGACATCGCTGTTGATGTGTTCTGGAGACTGGAGGCTTTTTTCTCCCAGGATGCTTTGCACTCCCACAATGCAGTGCACCACCCACAATGCAGTAGTCTTTGTAATAGGAAAAATAAAGTGTAATACAACTTAACACCACTAGATTGTGCTATAAATACATTAAACACTTCAGAATTACCAAGGTTCTGGCAGAATGAACTAGAATCAGTATATAGTGTGCAAGTACAACCACTGCTGATGGATTGCAGGGTGGTCATAACCTTGGAAACGAGCAGTGTATCATGTGATGGAAAAATGAATTCAGCCAGCAAAGGAAGCAATATGGACAATCACAATACATTAGTAAGTGCCTCGTATTAACTTTATCTAAATGCCATTTGCTGAAGTGAGAGAACCCCTTTAAAGGGCATCCGTCAGCAGATTTGTACTGGCTGATCTGTTGCAGGTACACTTGGAAGCTGAAGGCATCTGTGCTGGTCCTATGTTCATATGTGTCCAATATTATGTTTATATACAGAACAGACCAAAAGTTTGGACACACCTTCTCATTTAAAGAGTTTTCTTTATTTTCATGACTATGAAGGCATCAAAACTATGAATTAACACATGTGGAATTATATACATAACAAACAAGTGTGAAACAACTGAAAATATGTCATATTCTAGGTTTTTCAAAGTAGCCACCTTTTGCTTTGATTACTGCTTTGCACACTCTTGGCATTCTCTTGATGAGCTTCAAGAGGTAGTCCCCTGAAATGGTCTTCCAACAGTCTTGAAGGAGTTCCCAGAGATGCTTAGCACTTGTTGGCCCTTTTGTCTTCACTCCTGCGGTCCAGCTCACCCCAAACCAGCTCAATTGGGTTCAGGTCCGGTGACTGTGGAGGCCAGGTCATCTGGCGCAGCACCCCATCACTCTCCTTCATGGTCAAATAGCCCTTCCTTTCAAAGTTTTCCCAATTTTTCGGCTGACTGACTGACCTTAATTTCTTAAAGTAATGATGGCCACTCGTTTTTCTTTACTTAGCTGCTTTTTTCTTGCCATAATACAAATTCTAACAGTCTATTCAGTAGGACTATCGGCTGTGTATCCACCTGACTTCTCCTCAACGCCACTGATGGTCCCAACCCCATTTATAAGGCAAGAAATCCCACTTATTAAACTTGACAGGGCACACCTGTGAAGTGAAAACCATTTTAGGGGACTACCTCTTGAAGCTCATCAAGAGAATGCCAAGAGTGTGCAAAGCAGTAAAGAAAGCAAAAGGTGGCTACTTTGAAGAACCTAGAATATGACATATTTTCAGTTGTTTCACACTTGTTTGTTATGTATATAATTCCACATGTGTTAATTTATAGTTTTGATGCCTTCAGTGTGAATCTACAATTTTCATAGTCATGAAAATAAAGAAAACTCTTTGAATTTGAAGGTGTGTCCAAACTTTTGGTCTGTACTGTATATATATATGCAAATGAGCCTCTAGGAGCAACAGGGGTGTTGCCATTATACCTAAAGGCTCTGTTCTCTCTGCAACTGCTGTGCCCTCTACATTTTTATTAAGAAATCCAGGCAGTGAAACTATCATTACACCTGGCCCTGACTTCTCCTCAAGTCAATCAAAGTGGAAAGTGCAGCAATTGCAGAAAGAGCTGAGCCTCTAGATGTAATGGCAATGTCTCCGTGGCTCCTTTAGGCTCATTTTCATATATTGAAATTTTATTTTAAAGCTGTAATTCAGAGTAGAGGGGAGGGGCTGTAAGGCAGCTCTGTGCATAGAGCACTTCACATTGAAGCTCTTCCCTGGGCCCTTGCAGGAGCATAATCTGGTAGAATAAAAGTTCAAATTCACACGGCTCCTGATAATAAAAGCTCCACAAAAGGCATATTTGCCCTGCTCTTCCCAGCTCCCACCTACTGCTGTCAGACTCCCTTTATTTTGAATTACTCTAGACCAGGGGTACTCAACTAGTTTTATTAAAGGTCCACATACCTGGGTCTGCAGTCAGGTGAAGGTCCGAGCTGAACGCCAACAGTAAAGATGCCATGCGATCATGTGATCCATGCGCGTGTGGCGCTCTGACGTTATAGTGGAGCGCCCCTGGTAAGTCCCAGAATTAGTAATGGCCACATTAGTGCCCCTGTAAGAATAATGCCCCCAGTAAGAATAATGTCCCCATTAGTGCCCCCAGTAAGAGTAATGCCCCCATTACTAATAATTAGCATTCACCTGGCTGCGGTGAACATTCGCTGCTGACTGCACGCTCAGTACCGGTGCGCCAACGTGATGACGTCTTGTAGGTCCTGTCCTGAGCTTCTAGTCAGCAGGGAGTGTTTTCCACAGCGTCAGCAAATGGAGGTACCGTATTTTTATTTATTTTTTTACTAGCACAAGTAGCGGTGGAGGTAAAGGCTGTACTAATGGGCGCTCCATGATGGAAGCGCTCATTAGTAAGGGTACTTTCACACTTGCAGCAGGACGGATCCGACAGGCTGCTTACCCTGTCAGATCCATCTTGCCACTACTTCGCCGTGCCGCTGCTCTGTGCCCATTGACTATAATGGGGATGGGGGCAGAGCTACGGCGCAGCACGGTGAGAGGCCGCCAGACTAAAAGTACCACATGTCCGACTTTTTCATCTGGCGGCCTCACACCGTGCACTGCCATGCTGCGGCGGAGCTCCACTCCCGCTATAGTCAATGGGGAGTGGCAGTCCGGCGAAATAGCGGCAGGACGGATCTGACAGGGTGAACAGCCTGTCGGATCCGTCCTGCCGCAAGTGTGAAAGGAGCCTAACAGTCCTTACAGGAAAATTCTGGCACCGGCAAGGGAACTAAAATACCAGCCTTGCTGGTGAACTACTGGCTGGGTGGCAACCCAAGCCACAGAACAGACATATGATAGTTTTGTTCCGCATCCAATTCCCATTATTGGGGGATTGGATGCGGACCCCTTAATTACAATGGGGCCACAAGAGATGCAGACAGCACACTGTGTGCTGTCTGCATCTTTTTACGCTCCATTGAAACTAAGGGGTCCGCATCCAATGCCCCAATAATGGGAATTGGATGAGGAACAAAACTATCATGATTTGATGGGGCTTTATCACTTTATTTATCAGGTTACCTAAAGAAGATGGCCCAGGAGAGATGGGAACACCACACTGACTGGAGTCCTTTCCTGCAGTCAGTGACGTGTTTCCGCCTCTCTGTAGCCCTCTCCACGCCCCCCTTCCTCCCCAAATGTGACTTTATTTCATTGGTGGCAGTGGTGATGTCCCTCCCCTCTCCAGCAGCACGTAAGTGTCGTTTGGAGCTTGAAGCTCCCTTACGTGCTGTCGCTGCTGCAGGGGAGGAGGGACCTGTGAGCGCACTGAGGGAGTAAGCTCCCTCCATGGGCAGGTGCCGGATGAAAGCGCTGGTACCTGCATGTGGAGGGAGCCGTCTCTCACTGCGCCCCTGGGAAGGAGGAAGAAGTGCGCCGGTAAGCTCCGCCTCCTGCACGTACCAGAGTGTGCAGGAGGAGGAGCGCTACATGTCTCACTGCGCTCAGCGCTCTGGAAGTGGGACAGGAGGAAGTGCGGTGGTAAGCTCCTCCTCCTGCACGGTACAGTGTGCAGGAGGAGGAGCGCTCTGAAGGATGGCCGGGGTCCGGACAACTGGCGGCCGCGGTCCATATTTGGACAGCGGTCCGCCAGTTGAGTACCCCTGCTCTAGACTAATTAGCTTCTAAAAGCTAAAAAAAAATATTCACTCTCAAGGAAGAGAGCATCCTGGGCATTTGCAGGAGCAGAGTATGGCAAAAAAGTTCATATTCACACTACTCCTGATAATAAGCACTGCAAAAAGGTATGTTTGTCTTGCTCTCCCCAGCCCCTGCCTACAGTAGTGCTGTCAACAATTTAGCATGGTCAAAATGTTAAAATAGAAGGAACAACCTATTTAGAATTACTGTAGACTAATTTGTCTCTGGAAGGTAAAATAATTGTCTTGAATGCATGTCCAATAGAAAAGAACATGCTGCCGTACACTTGCTGACAAATCCAGGAATTTCTGGATCATAAATTTACCTTACCTAATCAAATTGGAATGATATGCACATTGGGGACAGGAACCGATGTGAGTGATGACAATCTCTGTACTGCACTCTGGAGATAAATGAATAACAATATTAACCCCTTCTACCCCGGGCCAGTTTTCGCTCTTCTTCCCAGGCCATTTTTTGCAAATCTGATATGTGTCACTTTATGTGGTAATAGCTTTGGAACACTTTTACTTATCCAAGACATTCTGAGACTGTTTTCTCGTGACGCAGTGTACTTCCTGATAGTCATAAATTTTAGTCAATATATTTCACCTTTATTTGTGAAAGATCCCAAATTTACCAAAAATGTTTAAAAATTCCCAAATCTTCAAATTTCCATTTCTCTACTTTTATAATAGATAGTGATACCTCATATAATAGTTATTTTTTGTGGACGTTAGAAGGCTTAGAAGTTTGGAAGCAAATCTTGAACTTTTTTGGAAAATTTCCAAAACCCACTTTTTAAGGACCAGTTCAGGTCTGAAGTCACTTTGTGAGGCTTACATAATAGACACCACCCAAAAATGCCCCCATTTTAGAAACTACACCCCTCGAGGTATTAAAAACTGATTTTACAAACTTTGTTAACCCTTTAGGTGTTCCACAAGAATTAATGGAAAATGGAGATGACATTTCAAACTTTCACTTTCTTGGCAGATTTTATATTTTAATCCATTTTTTCCGGTAACAAAGCAAGGGTTAACAGCCAAACAAAACTCAATATTTATTACCTTGATTCTGCGGTTTACAGAAACACCCCACATGTGGTCATAAACTGCTGTATGGCCACACGGCAGGGCGCAGTAGGAAAGGAACGCCATATGGTTTTTGGAAGGCAGATTTAGCTGAACTGGTTTTTAGATGCCATGTCCCATTTGAAGCCCCCCTGGTGCACCCTTACAGTAGAAACTCAAATAAGTGACCAAATTTTGTAAACTATTAGATTTGGTGCCAGTTTTATTGGTACTATTCTGGGGTACATATGATTTTTAATTGCTCTATATTAATTTCTTGTGAGGCAACGTAACCAAAAAAATTTATTTTTTTGGCACTGTTTTTATTTTTAACAACATTCATCTCACAGGTTAGCTCATACGCTATTTTTATACAGCAGGTTGTTACGGACGCAATGATATAAAATATGTCTACTTTCTATGATGTTTGTTTCAGTTAACATAATAAAGGATTTTTTAAAACAAAAATGAGGTTTTTGTATCTCCATTTTTTGAACGCCCTATTTTTTTTTTTTTTCTGCCGATCGTCTTCATCATTCATTATTACACTTTATGGGGTAAGGTGAACAAAAAATTGGTTGTTTTGGCGCAGTTTTTATTTATTTATTTTTACAGCGTTTACCTGAGGGATTAGGTCATGTGACTTTTTTATAGAGCAGATTGTTACGAACGTAGCAATACCTAATAAGTCTACTTTTTCTTATTTATTTAAGTTTTACACAATAATAGCATTTTTTAAGCCGAAATAATGATATTTTAGTGTATCCATAGTCTGAAAGCCATAGCTTTTTTATTTTTTGACCAATTGTCTTAGGTAAGGACTCATTTTTTGCGGGATGAGGTGACGGTTTGATTGGTACTATTTTGGGGGGTATATGCCTTTTTGATCGCTTGGTGTTGCAATTTTTGTGATGTAACGTAAAAAAAAATAGTTGTTTTTTTTACACAGTTTTTTTATTTATTTTTTTACAGTGTTCACCTGAGGGGTTAGGTCATGTGATATTTTTACAGAGCTGGTTGTTAAGGACGTTGCGATACCTAATATGTATGCTTTTTTTAAATTTATTTCACTTTAGCACAATAATAGCAGTTTTGAAGCAAAAAATAATCATATTTTAGTGTCTACATTGTCTGAGAGCCATAGCTTTTTTATTTTTTGACCGATTGTCATAGTTAAGCTCTTATTTTTTGTTAGATGAGGTGCCGGTTTGATTGGTACTATTTTAGGGGACATACGCCTTTTTGATCACTTGCTGTTGCAATTTTTTTAATGTAAGGTGGCAAAAATCGATTTTATTTTTAATTTCTTACAGTGTACAGCTGAGGGGTTAGGTCATGTGATATTTTTATAGAGCTGGTTGTTACAGACGTGGCTAATATGTATATTTTTTTTATGTATTTCACTTTAGCACAATAATAGCAGTTTTGAAACAAAAAAAAAGATGTTTTAGTATTTCCATGTTCTGAGAGCTATAGTTTTTTTATTTTTGGGCAATTGTCTTAGGTAGGGGCTCATTTTTTGCGGGATGAGGTGTTGGTTTTATTAATACCATTTTGTGGGACATACGCCTTTTTGATCGCTTGGTGTTGCACTTTTTGTGATGTATGGTGAAAACACTTTATTTTTTATTTTTTTTTATGGTGTTTTATAGAACCAGTCATTATGGATGCGGCAATACCTAATACAGAATGTGTGTTTTTTTTATTTATTATAAAATAAAGGAAAAGGGGTGTTTTTTTTTCTTTTTTGACTTTATTAATTTTATTACTTTATTAATTTTATTTATAACACTTTTACTTTTTATTCTTTACTTTATTTCTGATTTTCACTTTTGGGGGTCTGATCCCCTCTGCAATGCATTATTACATTACATCTGTATTGTAATGTATTGCCTGTTCGTGTACTACACTGAGTAATACACTAACAGGTTGCCTAGGAGACCCAGCCTGAGGCTGGATCTCCTCGGCACCTGTAGAAGGCAGGTCCCGATGCCGTGCAAGGCATTGGGCAGCCTCTGCATGGCATCGGTCTGCCTTCTGACACATCGAGTCGCAGCCACAGCAGCGCGGGAACTCGATGCGCTCCCTCACCGGACACGACATAGAATGGGGTAATCCGCTGGCATCGGCTTTTACAGCGATTCTGGCGGATACAGCAGGTGCCCGGCTACCAGGGACTGCCGGTCCCCTGTAGTGAAGGGGCACGCTCCACTCCGGTGCCTGTCCGATCACCATGGTGTATTATTACGTTGAATTGCGGGAACGCAGTGGCTTCCATGACGTAATAGTACGTCATGTGTCGGGAAGGGGTTAAAGATGTTCATTCTATAGTTGGATAAACATAAGATTTGCTCTGATGCCTATTATTTATATTACACCTTCAGATTCATCTTTCTGTGTTGTAGGAGTTAAATAATAATTTTTACATACATATTAAAATGATTTTGCAAGACTTTTATACTAATGACTTGGCCTCTGGATAGGTCATCAGTATCTGATCGGTGGGGGTCCAACACTCAGGACCCACACCAATCAGCTGTTTCAGAAGGCACCGGTGCGCCTGCGAGTGCCGCTGCCTTCTCGTATCTCACCAAGCACAAAGCAGTGCATTGTATAGCGGCTGTACTTTGTATCTCACTCAGCCCCACTCACTTAAACGGGGCTGTCACTTGACCGATGAACGTGTCTTCACTTGCCTAGGAGAAGATGTGAGAAGGCCACGGCAATACTGCAAGCACCGCCTGGTGATCGGTGGGGCCCCAGGTGTCGTCCCAGGTGTCGTCCCCCCGCCGATCACATACTGATTATCTATCCTGAGGATAGGTCACCAGTATTTAAGTCTCGGAAAACCACTTTGACTGTAAACAGCCGTCTCATCAAGTGGGATCATCATTATATGTTAACTATTTTGTTCCTGTGAACTTTTACGTAACGTACACGGTAGAGAAGGAAAAGTGTGATTGTTAAACTTCATTAGCACTACATAATTTGCTGTACTTTGCAAAGCTTTATAGATTTTGCAAATCTAAAAACTGTGATCAGGAAAAAGCATGTTCATGGAGCTTGAAAGGCAGTGCCTGAAGGACTTATAGCTCTTTAGTACAGGGCTGAACAAGATTCATTCTCCCATAAGAGCAATCTGCTTGCATATGGCGTATTATTTGGGCAATGGTTTTCTCTAAAGGCTTTACAGAACATCCTACCTGTATGATTAACAATATAACAAAAAATACAATTGAGAAGTCACTAACTTGTTAAAAAGAGGATCCTATCACTAGGACTACTTTTAATCCATATGTAAATAAGCTGTTAAGTGCACTGAGGGTGGGTCAAAGTCACTCTATGCACCCTTGCTAAAACTTCCTTCTCTTCCAGCCCCTGCCTCTTCTTCTTGATTGACTGGGCCAGGTTCCTGCTTACTGATAATCAAAAGGGGGAGGGAGGGGTTGGCAGAGGAAGCAGGAGGAACAAGAGTGTAGAGATTGACTTGGGCCCGCCCTCAGTGCACTTAACTGCTAATTTGCATATGGATTAAAAGTACTTTGTTAGCCCAGCGGTCCATGCAGGCGCTGCTGCCCCTAACCGCAGGCAGGGGCATCGGGCTCCCTCTTTCCCTCCCGCACACCGTGCTGACAAGCGCAGGCAGCAGGTAATTTAACTATGGTATCTGTGTTCCATGCCAGAGCTTCCTTCCAGATGGAGACTTGTACTGATGTTTGAGCTTGCGTGGGTGTGTCTCTCTCCACCTATGAAGCAGCACATACACGTCCTCTGTCTCACCAGCCTATGGCTGGATTGCGGCAGGTATTTGAAGGCGCTTCCTACCACAGGAAGATGCCTGAGCAACCTCATTGTTTTAGCTTGTCTATCTCCAAGTGCTAAGGTGTCTCTCTTGTCTGCTTTGCTGTGTACCGGACCTTGCTTATTGAACTCCTGGACTTTGCCTGTTTGCCGCCTGCCTCTGACCTCGGACTTCGTTTATGAACTTTGCCTGTTTGCCACTTGTCCCTGACCTCTGATCTAGTTTATAGACTTTGTTTGTTTACCGCCTGCCTCTGACCTGAGACTTTACTTACTGACTTCGATTGATTTGCCGCCTTTCCAGAACCGGAACCTCCTGGCCACTCACATACCCTCGGTGCTGCCACCGAGTACTCTGACCCCCTGGTCAGCTGCCACTGATTTCTCTGGAGTAGCCCCTTGCAACTACCCTAAAGGCTCAAGCCTATCCTCACCATCAGAGGCTCTAGTGAAGACCAGGTAGTGGCTTAGTTACGCCACTCCAGAGTATACCCAGTCAGTGGCGCAGTGGGTCCACACCCGCTTACGTAACATACTTTTTTTCCTGAATTAAACAACATATCACTAAATGAAATGTACTATTACATTCAGCTGAGCTAGGCTCACAAGGCATTGTGCCTGGTTTCCCAATGAATTTTCTGGTGACATATTCCCTTTAACAATACTTTATATGGTTTAGTGTTCTAAGCCATATGTTCTGCCCGGCAGGGTTTAACTTTGATTCTATTTCACGTCTGCCTCTGTTTTCGGTATTTCTGTGGTGATTGATGTAGTAATAGCACCATCTAGTGGTGCTATATTGCACCTGGTTTTTCTTGTTTCAAGGACTGCTGTATTGTGGGTGGTGCAAAGCATTGTGGGAGTGCAAAGCATACTGGGAAAGAGAAGTCTCTAGGACACAGTATAGAGCTGTCCTCCTGCATATCTCCTTTTTAAACTCCTCTATCCTGGTAAAAGCATATCTGGTAAGAGATATATCTTTGTTTCAATGACATTATGTTATGCAGAGCTGTTCAGCTGGTTATCATTGTCACTGAGGGAATTGTTAATTGTGTTAGCTAGCCATGCAATCTGTTAGGCAGCCATTTTACCATGTGCTTCAGTGTTATGCAAATGTAACAGTACATGCTATTGTCACGGGTTCCAAAGGTGCACTCGGTCCCCCATTGCCCGCAGAACTGTTGCTTAGCTTTTGGAATGAGGTTCTGTGTTTGACCTCATTCCCAGGGCGGCTTTACTAGCTGGGTGGCTCCCTGCTCCTAGTCTGCCTTGAGCGCCGAGCTGATCACTCGGTGCTCGACTGGTTGGTCTGTCGGTCATGTGACGCTGGCCACGTCACATGACTCTCACTCCCCACTATAAATACAGGCAGCCTGCTGGCTACAGGTTGCCTGTTAATTTCTAGGTTCCTGGCTATTTGTTGGACTACTGAATATTTACCTGATCCTGTTCCCTGACGATCCTCTGCCTGCTCCTCCTGTACTGCGCATACATCCTGGTATTGTGACCTCGGCTCCCACCTGACTACTCTCTTAGGACTCCTCTTGTACTTCGCTACTCTCCTGGTATTTGACCCCGGCTTCTCCTGACCATTCTTTGCTTAATCCGTTGTACTGCGTAGCTCTCTTGGTTCTGACCCGGTCTGTTCATGTTCCGTATTTTGTCTTGTCTGTCTTCCCTGCACATATCCTAAGTTAGGGACTGCCGTCCAGTTGTCCCCTGTCATCAGGACTCGTGAGGCAAGTAGGCAGGGCCAGGGGTGAGGGTGAAGCGCAGTGGTCACTACCCTTCCCCCTGTGTGTGTGTGGACGTGACCGTTACAGCTATGCTATATACTTATTCATGTTATTTGTATTCTTATAGTTTTACCAATCAATTGATCAATCATTAAATACTCCTGTTTTGCCAATAAACAAGTTATACTACAAAAAACAGTCCTCTTATTTGGAAGACAGGAATTGTTTATGCCGAATGTCAGACTGCACACTGCGTGAACGTGTATGAAGACAGAACACCATATAATCTAAGGTTAGCTTTAGTGTTTGAAGAGGTAGCACAACATCCATAAGTGCATGGCGCTGTATCACTTTGCAGTGGAGATTATCTTTCACCGAATACGATTTAAATCAGCAAATTGAATACCTTGACTAGGGAAGAATATAGAATTAGCACTCCACAATCAGGTGAAACTCCGGATCTGGCTGAGCACAGCGTGACACATGTTTTATTATGTGGAAAGTACTTCATTTTGTAAAGGACAGTGAGTATATGGAATAAAAAATCCTTTCATCTGAACAGTTGAAGCATTCTGCTCTGTACTCTTCCCTTTTTTATCCTCAGGGAGCACAGAACAATAATTTGAGCCAAAGGGAAAGTGAAATACCGTATACCACAATGGTGAGTAACATTTGTTAAACAGTGTCACATTGTGTTTCCAGTGTTTAGCCACTGAGTCTTCCGAAACGTTAAAAAAGAAGTAACTATAGAATACTTTTTATCCTATGTTAACTCCACTGCATTCAGGAGATCTGCTGTCCCCCACTTCCTATTCTTGGATCTTGTAATATACAGTACTGTGAAAAAGTTTAAGGCAGGTGTGGAAAAAATGCTGCAAAATGAGAATACTTATAACACCTACACAACTTGGGCACTTTAGTCATTAATATAATGTGTGGCATGGAATACATAAACACCAACAGAAGAAAAAGAAATCTGTGCCACATCTTAAAATCAAATATGATGGGCAGCATAAAACTGGTGACAGATTCTCTTTAAATATTTGGGTGTCCTTCATATCATTATTAGTCCTTTTTGTTCTTCATATAACAAGCATGCCCACTGGGTTCTGGCTATATTCAGATATATGTGTTTGACTAAATCCTAAATCCGGTATTTGTTTTTGGTTTTGTTGTTATGAGTGCATACACCAATATTCATACAGTATTAAATATTTAAAATATAAAATTATTCATGTATCAGTTGTGTTCTATATGTTGGTGTTATAGCATTCAATTTTAGTTTAAGGTTTATGTTTACTTTTTATGCCTACCGTAAATTGGTAATGCCACTTTTGAACGTCATTCAAAAATAGCAAATTTATTTATCTTGCTTATGTGAAAAAGGGACAATGCAAGGCCAAAAAACAGCAGGTGCCTCAGGTTACGAGACCTAGAGACAAGCGGGGGCAGTAGCAGGGCCATGAGAAATGAGTGCTTCCATTGTGGAAGTGCTCATCTCTCCATATTCACCTGTATGCCTTGAACAGTAGGGCAGGGAGGGGTGTTTACAGAAAGGCTTGGTGCACCCCTGTTCCCGATAGTTGTATTGAATATCCATTACTCTTCTTGACATTCATAACCGACTAACTCTTTCCCCAAGTGAGGTTGGCATCCTATGCTAGGGATCTGGATATTGGTTGCTTATATTCCCAACACAACTACTGTAGTATTGTGACTACTTTAGCACAATGTGAGATGGTGAGCCTTCAGAACCTATTTATTTGCATCTAATTCATTCATGTGAACATACTGTACTTTCCCTAGGAGCACTTTTTATCATTTTCTCTCTATATTTCCTTGGTACAGTGGAGTTTGGAAAAGGAGAAGTAAGGATCGGTAACCACAAGCCCAACAGATTATTAAAGGCAGATGCCTTTATGGGGGTCCCTAAGAGAAATGGGAAGATGTGGAGAATTGGTGAAGTGGGCATCTGAGGTCTGCCAGCCTATTTCGATTATGGAGAAAGATTTACCTGACTCTTTTAAACCCCTCCCAGTAGTAGGATTAATGAGGAGGGTCTGGGGAAAAGTTAGAGAAATTCTGGGTGTTCAGGAACTATTGGACCTGTCTCCTGTTTGGAATAACCCTCATTTAATAGAATTGTCCAAACTGCAGGGATTTTCTGATTGGGAACGTAAAGGACTATGTAATTTAGGTCAACTATATTCACAAGGTATCCTCAAACAATTTGCACATCTTTACACTGAATATGGCCTAGTGTCTACCCATTTCTATAAATACCTTCAGTTAAGGCACGCTATCAGTTCGCAGGATAAAGTGTGTCCCCTACAATTTGTATCACATCTCATGCTTAAAAAACTGATAGAACCAGGCCCTGTAAAAGGAGCTATTTCGGATGCTTATAATACTTTGCTATATGAGCAGCTGAAAAAATATCCGCTCAAAGTTAAGTTGAAGTAGGAGAGGGATGTGGGCCCCATCTCAGACAACCAATGGGAAGAAGTCCTTGCACAGATTCCTACTCTAACCCCTAGCGAAGCAGCTAGACTGTCTCAACTCTATATGATACACAGGGTATATAGAACTCCAATCTTCTTATGGAAGGTGGGATATAGATCTGACTCCAAGTGTCCAAAATGTGGGGAAGAAGGGGCCGGATTGCTCCATATGTTGTGGAATTGCAGTGCGCTACAGGGCTATTAGACAGATATAATCAATTTATTAAACAAAATTTATAGCGCTAATTATAAACTGGATCCTAGGTTTTGCTTGCTTGGTATGTTAGATTCGGATAACTGTAACATTTGGTGGCAAATCGGAATAAACAGAATCTTATATCAGGCACGCAAAACCCTAGCTGCTAAATGGATACAGCCGCTTCCCCCGAGTATATCGGAATTCATTATCAGAATGAATACAGTTATAAGATTGGAAAGAGGAGTATACATGAAGCGTAATTGCATGTCGAAATTTGATACCATTTGGGGTCCCTGGATTGACAGATCTGGAGTTTGTAGTACATGGCTAACTAGTCTGAGGATCTTCTCGGGCTAGCCCGGGAGGGGAGGGTTTGGGCTGATTGTGTTTGTTTAAGCTTAGTGTGCTGAAGCTTTATAGTGCATAGGTGATGTCATGGTCTGTTACTAAAACAAATAGGTCTGACTGTCACCGCCAGTTCTGTGAGAAGGTCTGGCAGACATTCTTCTCTACCTCTTGTATGATGTTCTTTGTTTTGGTTTCACTTTCTCATCTCTTTTCCTTCTGCCAGGTGTCACTTATTTAGACTAATCGTCTTCCTTTATATTTCCTCCCATACTGCCTCACTTTGCGGTTTATACTACTTCCTGGATGAAGTGTTCACTGCTGGAGGCTGCTTCTGCTGTTTGCTCAGATAAGTCCTTTACTTTATTGTAAAGTAAATTCCTTTCTGGCTTGATTCTAGGTGACCCTGACTCCATCCGTATTAAGTGCAGGGAGCCGGTGGTCGTGTCCCCTCACTATTATAGGGTTTTCAGGTGTCACACAGGCTTAGGTACGTGGGCATGCAATCGTCTACCATCGAGAGCCTTGCATGTGCATAGCAGTCAGAGAGAGCTCTAGGGTTTTATAGGGCTCACCTATAAGCTCCTTAGTTTGGGATCAAGCCAGTCGGTCATTTATTCATAAGTTCCAGCTATCTGCAAACTTCACCCGTGACATTATAAACCGCCATAACCGTCTTAAGCAAGGATCCCGTTTCAGCCTTGATTGACCGCATGCAAGGTCTTTCGCTGGAGGTAGCAGATCTCCGTAAAACTGTCTCAGTTTCAGGTGACCAGTTCTGCTGGCGTTCATGGAGTTTGTTCCGAGCCTAAGATCTCGCTTCCGGATACGTTCTTCGGGAGTAGTGAGAATTTTGTTCGCTTTAGAGAGGCTTGCAAACTCCATTTTCGCCTACTTCCTCATTCCTCTGGTGATGAGGAGCAGAGGGTGGGGATCATCATCTCGCTGCTCAGGGAAAACGCTCAGTCTTGGGCCTTTTCGCTGCCGGTGGGGGCACGGCCCCTCCGATCGGTCGATGAATTTTTGTAGCCCTGGGGCAGATATATGATGACCCGGATCGTATTGCTCTGGCTAAATCTAGACTGCGTTTTTTATACCAGGGTAAAAACTCTGCAGAGATATATTGTTCTGAATTTCGGAGATGGGCAGCTGATACTGGTTGGAATGATGCTGCACTCCGAAGTCAATTTTGCCATGGTCTTTCGGAAAGATTGAAAGATGCATTCGCTTTTCATGAGAGACCAGCGTCGTTAGAGTCAGCCACGTCTCTAGCTGTTTGTATTGACAGGCGTCTTAGAGAGAGGAGACTACTCTTTCCTGTCATATTCAGCCCAAGGACAGTGGGGCTGTCTCATTCAGTGCGCAGGGGTCTCAGTCTGTCTCAATCCCCTCTGAGGTGGAGGCCATGCAGCTGGGTTTGCTTGCATTTGATAGTAGAGGATTCAGCTCTCAGAGGAGGGTTTGTTTCTGTTGTGGGGGTATAAATCATTTAGCTAATGTTTGCCCCTCTAGGAGATTCATGAAGTTTTCTGAGGGTAATAAAAACAAAAAACAAAAAAAAAACCCTCTAAAACCTTTCCATTTGCTACTATTGGCAAGGTTGATGCGGAAATTGAAGGTTTGCCGTTTGCTTGTAGTTCCCGTTTTCTCCTACCTGCCAGAGTGGCGCTAGACAGCAAGAACATTGTTTGTGAGATTTTTGTAGATATTGGAGCAGCTGTCAATCTCATTGATAATCAATTTGCAACAACGCATGGTTTCCAGGTGTGCACTTTGGAAAAGGATATACCTGTTTTTGCTATCGATTCAGCTCCACTTTCTCAAAGATCGTTAAAGGGCATAGTGCACAATATCCGTTTGACTGTGGGTGACGCTCATGTTGAGGATATGTCATGTTTCGTCTTAGGCCTCATGCACACGACCGTATTTTTTTGCGGTCCGCAAAACGGGGTTTCGTTTTTCTGTGATCCGTGACTGTTTTTTCGTCCATGGGTCTTCCTTGATTTTTGGAGGATCCACGGACATGAAAAAAAAGTCGTTTTGGTGTCCGCCTGGCCGTGCGGAGCCAAACGGATCCTTCCTGAATTACAATGCCTATGGGGACGGATCCGTTTGACGTTGACACAATATGGTGCAATTTCAAACGGATCCGTCCCCCATTGACTTTCAATGTAAAGTCAGGAGTTAATATACCATCGGATCGGAGTTTTCTCCAATCCGATGGTATATTTTAACTTGAAGCGTCCCCATCACCATGGGAACGCCTCTATGTTAGAATATACCGTCGGATTTGAGTTACATCGTGAAACTCAAATCCGACAGTATATTCTAACACAGAGGCGTTCCCATGGTGATGGGGACGCTTCAGGTTAGAATATACTAAAAGAACTGTGTACATGACTGCCCCCTGCTGCCTGGCAGGTGCTGCCAGGCAACAGGGGGCAGCCCCCCCCCCCTGTAGTTAACACATTGGTGGCCAGTGTGGCCGGCCCCCCCCCTCCCTCCCCTATAGTTAACTCATTGGTGGCCAGTGCGGCCGGCCCCCCCTCCCCTGTAGTTAACTCGTTGGTGGCCAGTGGGCCCCCCCCCCCCTCCCTCCCCTGTAGTTAACTCGTTGGTGGCCAGTGGGCCTTCTCCCCTCCCTCCCCCTCCTAATTAAAATCTCCCCCCTATCATTGGTGGCAGCGGAGTGTACCGATCGGAGTCCCAGTTTAATCGCTGGGGCTCCGATCGGTAACCATGGCAACCAGGACACTACTGCAGTCCCGGTTGCCATGGTTACTTAGCAATTTGTAGAACCATTATACTTACCTGCGAGCTGCGATGGTCTGCGTCCGGTCGGGAGCTCCTCCTACTGGTAAGTGACAGGTCCGGCCGGGAGCTCCTCCTACTGGTAAGTGACATGACCTGTTAGTATATTCTAACCTGAAGCGTCCTGATCACCATGGGAACGCCTCTGTGTTAGAATATACTGTCGGTTCTGAGTTTTCACGAAGTGAAAACTCAGCTTTGAAAAAGCTTTTATGCAGACGGATCTTCGGATCCGTCTGTATAAAAACTAACCTACGGCCACGGATCACGGACACGGATGCCAATCTTGTGTGCATCCGTGTTCTTTCACGGACCCATTGACTTGAATGGGTCCGTGAACTGTTGGCCGTGAAAAAAATAGGACAGGTCAAATTTTTTTCACGGCCAGGAAACACAGATCACGGATGCGGCTGCAAAACGGTGCATTTTCCGATTTTTCCACGGACCCGTTGAAAGTCAATGGGTCCGCAAAAAAAAAAGGAAAACGGCACAACGCCCACGGGTGCACACAACGGTCGTGTGCATGAGGCCTTAAGCGGATTACCTACTCCTCTAGTGTTGGGGCTATCCTGGCTCACTAAACATAACCACACCATTGATTGGCAAGCAAGGCAAATAAATGGTTGGAATGAGTTTTGCAGAGAGAATTGCTTCACGGCATCTCTTTCAGAGGTTTCTACCAAGACTGTGCCATCTTTTCTCTCTGTATTTTCGGATGTGTTTTCCGAGAGTGGTGTCCAGGAGTTGCCCCCTCACCGGGAGTACGACTGCCCTATTAATCTCATCCCAGGCGCCAAGCTGCCAAAATCATGACTATACAATCTCTCCCAACCTGAAAGGGTCGCTATGCGTACTTATATCTCTGAGAGCCTGAGAAAGGGACACGTCCGACCCTCGAAGTCACCTGTTGCCGCTGTTTTTTTTTTAAAGAAAAAAGATGCTTCTTTAAGACCTTGTCTGGATTTCAGGGATCTGAACCGTATCACAATTCGTGACTCATATCCGCTTCCTCTGATCCCGGACCTGTTTAACCAGATTGTTGGGGCTAAAGTTTTTTCTAAATTGGATTTAAGAGGGGCATACAACCTAGTCAGGGTCAGGGAAGGGGATGAATGGAAGACGGCCTTCAATACCCCTGAGGGTCATTTCGAGAATTTGGTTATTCCCTTTGGTTTGATGAATGCTCCGGCCGTATTCCAACATTTTGTGAACAGCATTTTTTATCATTTAATGGGGAAATTTGTACTGGTGTATCTAGATGACATTTTGATTTTTTTCTCCTGATTTCAAGACTCATCGGGACCACCTATGTCAGGTCTTGCTGATTCTGCGGGAGAATAAATTGTACGCTAAACTGGAAAAAATGTGTGTTTGCGGTTCCGGAGATTCAAATTCTTGGTTTTCTTCTCTCCGCTTCTGGTTTTCGGATGGACCCTGAGAAGGTCTGCGCTGTGCTTGATTGGGAGCTTCCTGAGAATCAGAAGGCGCTGATGCGGTTTTTGGGTTTTGCCAATTATTACAGAAAGTTCATTTTGAATTATTCCTCTGTTGTTAAGCCACTCACTGATATGACTAAAAAGGGGGTGGACTTTTCCTCGTGGTCGGTAGATGCGCTTAAAGCCTTTTCTAGTATTAGAGAGTTTTGCTTCCGCTCCCATTTTGGTACAACCTGATGTCTCTCTACCTTTTATTGTTGAGGTGGATGCTTCTGAGGTGGGTGTGAGTGCGGTCTTATCTCAGGGTCCCTCTCCTGCCAAATGGCGACCGTGTGCCTATTTCTCAAGGAAACTATCCTCTGCAGAGAGAAATTACGATGTGGGAGATAGGGAGTTGTTGGCCATCAAATTAGCTTTTGAGGAATGGCGCCATTGGTTAGAGGGAGCCAGACACCCTATTACTGTGTTTACCGACCATAAGAATCTGGCCTACTTGGAATCGGCCAAGTGTCTGAACCCGAGACAGGCCAGATGGTCTTTGTTCTTTTCTAGGTTTAATTTTGTTGTCATGTTCCGCCCTGGGGTTAAAAATGTGAAGGCTGATGCCCTGTCACGTTGTTTTCCGGGAGGGGGGGAACTTTGAAGACCCGGGTCCCATTTTGGTTGAAGGGGTGGTCGTCTCTGCTCTTTATCCTGATTTGGAGGCAGAGGTTCAGGCAGCCCATGCAGAGACTCCTGATCTTTGTCCTCCTAGGAGGTTGTTTGTGCCTCTCGCTTTACGACACAAGGTTTTTAAGGAGCTGAAGGCTGATGCCCTGTCACGTTGTTTTCCGGGAGGGGGGGAACTTTGAAGACCCGGGTCCCATTTTGGCTGAAGGGGTGGTCGTCTCTGCTCTTTATCCTGATTTGGAGGCAGAGGTTCAGGCAGCCCATGCAGAGACTCCTGATCTTTGTCCTCCTAGGAGGTTGTTTGTGCCTCTCGCTTTACGACACAAGGTTTTTAAGGAGCACCACGATACTGTCCTTGCTGGGCACCCAGGGAGTAGAGCCACAGTGGATCTCATTGCTCGGAGATTCTGGTGGCCGGCTCTTCGTAAGACGGTTGAGGATTTTGTGGCAGCCTGCGAGACCTGCGCTCATGCCAAGGTCCCTCATTTACGGCCATCGGGTTCTCTCCTCCCGTTACCCATTCCTTCCCGTCCTTGGACGCATCTGTCCATGGACTTCATTACGGACCTGCCTCGTTCCTCGGGGAAGACTGTGATTCTGGTGGTAGTGGACCGTTTTAGCAAAATGGCACATTTCATTCCCTTTCCTAGATTACCCAATGCTAAGACGCTGGCGCAAGCGTTTGTTGATCATATTGTTAAATTGAATGGCATTCCTTCAGACATCGTTTCTGATAGGCGCACGCAATTTGTTTCCAGATTCTGGAAGGCCTTCTGTTCTCGCTTGGGGGTTTGGTTGTCGTTCTCTTCTGCTTTTCACCCGCAGTCGAATGGTCAGACCGAACGCGTCAATGAGAATCTGGAGACATATCTGCGCTGTTTTGTGGCGGAGAATCAGGAGGATATTCTTTTTTGTCCCTTGCTGAGTTTGCTTTAAATAACCATCGCCAGGTGTCCTCTGATAAGTCACCATTTTTTGGTGCATATGGGTTTCATCCGCAGTTTGGGACATTCTCTGGAGAGGGGTCTTCTGGTTTACCTGATGAGGAGAGATTTTCCTCGTCTTTGTCATCTATTTGGCAAAAGATTCAGGGTAATCTGAAGAGGATGAGTGAGAGATATAAGCGTGTGGCGGATAAGAGACATGTGCCTGGTCCGGACCTGAATGTGGGTGATCTGGTGTGGTTGTCTACAAAGAATATCAAACTGAAGGTTCCCTCCTGGAAGTTGGGTCCTAAGTTTATTGGGCCTTACAAGATCTTGTCCGTCATCAATCCCGTTGCCTTCCATCTTGATCTTCCTCAGACTTGGAAGATCCATAATGTTTTTCACAAGTCCCTATTAAAACCTTATGTCCAACCTACTGTACCCTCCTCTTTGCCTCCTCCTACGATTATTGTTGATGGTAATCTTAAATTTCAGGTCTCTAGGATTGTGGATTCTCGCATTATCCGCGGTTCTCTTCAGTACCTCGTTCATTGGGAGGGTTATGGTCCTGAGGAGAGGATGTGGGTCCCAGTGGCGGACATTAAGGCCACTCATCTCATCAGGGCTTTCCATAGGTCTCATCCTGAGAAGGTGGGCTCTGAGTGTCCGGAGTCCACCCGTAGAGGGAGGGGTACTGTCACCGCCAGTTCTGTGAGAAGGTCTGGCAGACCTTCTTCTCTACCTCTTGTATGATGTTCTTTGTTTTGGTTTCACTTTCTCATCTCCTTTCCTTCTGCCAGGTGTCACTCATTTAGACTAATCGTCTTCCTTTATATTCCCTCCCATACTGCCTCACTTTGCGGTTTATACTACTTCCTGGATGAAGTGTTCACTGCTGGAGGCTGCTTCTGCTGTTTGCTCAGATAAGTCCTTTACTTTATTGTGTTTCCTTGCTGGCTTGATTCTAGATGACCCTGACTCCGTCCGTATAAAGTGCAGGGAGCCGGTGGTCATGTCCCCTCACTATTATAGGGTTTTCAGGTGTCACACAGACTTAGGTACGTGGGCATGCAATCGTCTACCATCGAGACCCTTGCATGTGCATAGCAGTCAGGGAGAGCTCTTAGGGTTTTATCGGGCTCACCTATAAGCTCCTTAGTTTGGGATCAATCCAGTTGCTCGTTTATTCATAAGTTCCAGCTATCTACAAACTTCACCCGTGACACATGCTTATCTACTCACAACAAGGTCTCATAGTGGGTGGGGGGGGGGGAGTTTGGTTGTTGGATCTTTATGTTAAGGATCCTGTTTATTGACTATCCTGTTTTGTACAATGAGTATTTTTGCACTGTGTTGAACATAATATATGACACAAGAATTTTGGAAAATTATATTGTTTATTTTTACAAAATAATAAAAATTTATCGGATTAAAAAAAAAAAAAAGGCAGATGCCCAACATTTTATTATAAGGCAAACACATTGGAGGACGAGGCAGATGCATATTCTTCTCTTTCATCTAAGTCTGAACTCTCTATGATAGCATGGTTTGTGAGCAAGTTATGGATAAACCTGTACAAAGAAGAAATTATTAGCATTCGGTCAAAAACAAACCTTCTTTATTTTAGTCCAGAATTTGAAACAACAGGAAAAGGGAGGTCATATTGGCAGCACTGGGGTCCTGGATTTGAATACAACCAACTGCATGCAGTTTATATTCTCCCTGCGTTTGCTAGGATATTCTCTGGGTTCTCAGATTTCTTCCCACACTCCAAAAATCTACTGGTTAACTTGGAAATTAGATTGTGAACTCCAATGGGGACAGGGACCTATGTAAGTAACTAAGGATGTCCTCTAGACAGTAAATGGAGCCGTGGTAGTCCATCTCCGTACACTGGGAAGTTTTTGGAACTGCAACTACCACTTATTGATAATAGCAGTGATTGCCGGCTGTCGGAAACCTTACCGATCTGACATTCAGCAACACTGAACGTAGTCAGGATGCATAGCAACTAGCTCTTCCTCCCTGCATAGTCCCTCACATACAACCACAGAGATACGTATAGTATGTAATGTCGTCCCTACAATTTTCTTCTCCAATATCTATAGCTATATACTATATATTTCTAATTTAACAGTAGAGATGAACGAACAAAGGGTGTCTGGACTGCTTCACCTGCTTCTCTATGAAATCACTATGCTGATATTGAGAGGAGAGTGGGAGCAGAGAAGCTACTGAGCATGTGGGTCCACCAATGAATGCAGGAGAAGGTAGAACAGAATAATAAATAGCAGGGAGCGCTACATAAAAAATGTAATGTACATTTTAAAAAAATTATATTTTTATTGCATGCATATTGGATAATCCCTTTAATGGTAGGGCAGCTCCACCGAATCTCATGCCTCTGTCCATTTGAAAACCTTAACATTTTAAAAGCATATATGCCAAATAATCCTTGATACTGTTGGCTTTTTCTAAACTCTAGAAATTTAGGTTTTAAATTTGCTATCTGTCATTCTTAAAAAGAAACACTTCCCACTTAGCAATCCCACACACATTATACAAGGCATAATTACAGCACTGAGCAATGAGAACTAAGGATGCTGTAGGTGTTGTTCCTGTTGAATTTGCCAGTTGCACCACCAGCTTTTATTACTCATTTGATAACAGAAAATGCAATATCTAATCTGTTTTAAGCGCACAATGGATTGGAATAGTGAAAACAATCAGTCTGCACATAAATTCATTACCTCACACAGTGGCATTATGTGCTCGTGTTATTTTAGGCATTCATCTACATTATGTCTGGCTTTTCATCTTTGCCAACAGGAAATACTATTCATAGCACCCAAATTATTGACCTTCTTGTTATAACATGATGAATGGACAAAGCATAGGTGACTGGTTCCACAATAATCCTGCATGATTCTTAAAAAATATTCTCATACATGTGCAAAAAATACATGTCTTTGAATGTGAGTAAAGCTGGTTAATACATAAAGCATTCATTGAAGGGGTTTTCTCATCTCAGACAATGGGGTAATATCGCTAGGATATGCCCCCATTGCCTTATAGGTGCGGGTCCCACCGCTGGAACCCGCATCTATATCGGGAACGGAGCACCGCAAGGTGGTGGCTGGAATAGTCCTGTCCAGCCACCACTAAGCGCTCTCCCCACAGAAAAGAATGGGAGCGCACCGCACATGACCGGCCATCGCTCCCATTTAATTCTATGGGCCCAATGAAAATAGCCGAGCCAGCGCTCATCTATTTTCGGTGGCCCCGTAGAACATGAATGGAGGGCAGTTGCACAAGTGCAATGTGCTCTACACCACTTTCAAGGCTCCGTTATCGATATAGGTGTGGGTCCCAGTGGTGGGGGTCCTAGCGATATGCCCCCATCGTCTGTGATGAGGCAACCCCTTTAAAAGTGTTGTCCATAATGTAAAAAAACATGGCTGCTTTCTTCCAGAAACAGCACCACCCCTGTCCACAGGATGTATGTGGTATTGCAGCTCTGCCCAATTGACTGCAATGGAGCCATGCTGCAATAAAAGCAGGGTGGGGTGAGGCAGGATGGGGTTGAGTGACCACCATCCAAAAGATAGGCGCAGCTCCCAGAGGTGAGACTTGCATTTATCTGACAGCTACAGCATATCTGCTCTGTACATTTCTTTAACCCTTTCAACCCCGGGCCAGTTTTTACTTTCCTGCCCAGGCTATTTTTTGCAAATCCGACATGTGTTACTTTATGTGGTAATAACCTTAAAACGCTTTTACTTATTCAGGCCATTCTGAGAATGTTTTCTCTATCACATGTTGTACTTCATGACAGTGGTAAAATTGAGTCAAATTTTTCATTTTTATTTATAAAAAAAATACCAAATTTAACAAAAATTTTGAAAAATTTGCACAATTCCAAATTTCAAGTTCTCTACTTTTATTATAGATAGTAATAACTCCAAAAATAGTTATTACTTTACATTCCCCATATGTCTACTTCATGTATGGATAATTTTGTGAATGCCATTTCATATTTTGGGGACGTTAGAAGGCTTAGAAGTTTAGAAGCAAATCTTGAAATTTTTCAGAAAATTTCCAAAACCCACTTTTTAAGGACTAGGTTCAGGGCTGAAGTCACTTTGTGAGGCTTACATAATAGAAACCACCCAAAAATGACCCCATTTTAGAAACTACACCCCTCAAGATATTCAAAACTGATTTAACAAACTTTGTTAACCCATTAGGTGTTCCACAAGAATTAATGGAAAATGGAGATGAAATTCACTTTTTTGGCAGATTACACTAACAAAGCAATTTTTTGACCCCGGACCCAAACATTTCAGTAAAAGTTTGGTTTCGAGTTCGGTGCTTTAATGGCGCTTTTTGAAAGGCTGCAGGGCAGCCAATCAACAAGCGTTTAACTCGCGTGCCCTTAGAAGCCATCACAGCCATGCCTACTAATAGCATGGCTGTGATTGGCCAGTGCAGCCTATGACCCAGCCTCTATATAAGCTGGAGTCACGTAGCGCCGCACGTCACTCAGCTCTTACTAGTGTAGGGATAGGATGCTGCTGCTGTGAGGGAGAGAATAGGAAAGAATCTGATATCAGAACTTATTGTTAACTCTGCAATCTACAGCGATTTTATTTATTTTTTTGTGTGGGTGCAATGCAACATTTTTGTACCCTGCCCTGAGCCAGTGACACATAATTTTTTTTTTTATCCATCTGTTAGGTGGGCGTTGGCAGCCATTTTGTGCACGTTCAGTGCACCAGCACTGCATATGTGCCAGGGACAATAATTTAATCCTGTTCTTTTAGTTCAGTGGGCAAACTATACCCATTTTTTAAGTGCACCTGCACAGCATATGTGCCAGGGGAAGGGAAAATAATATAGGTAATTTGTCTGTGAGTTCAGGGACCCAGGGGATGACATTCACATTTTTTTCCTGTAAAGTACCCCTGTGCTGCATATGTGAGTGTAATCAATTCAGTAAATTCATCTGTTAGATTCTGGGGGGACAAATTTATTTATTTTTGCTAAAAAGTACATTTGCGCCCTGCACTGCATTTGTGGGTGAAAAAAATCATATATTTTTTTCCATAAAGTACTTTTGCGGCCTGCACTGCAAATCTGATAGTGAAATAAAATCAGTAAATCCATCTGTTTCACTGTGGATGAAAAAATCATATTTCTTTTACATAAAGTACCTTTGTGGCCTGCGCTGCATTTCTGACAGTCCAATAAAACCGTTGGCCACATTCTAACTTGTGCTGATTAATGGGTGGACATGCTGCTGGATCCCCGTAACAAGGACAACGTACCGTCCTTCCGTCACTGGAGCGTGATTTGAAGATGCGCGAGTACAAGCGCACGCTGGTAGACGCATTGCTGATGGCATTCCCACCTAACAGCGGCGGCACAGTGGAAGCACAAGGCGAAGGCAGAGGAGGAGGAAGAGGTCGCCAACGCAGCTGGGACACTGCCAGCACCTCAGAAGGCATGGTTAGCATGGCCAAAATGTGGAAAAGCTTTGTCAGAACGCCACAACAACCGGCACCACCAGCTGATATGGAACGTCTTAGCAGGAGGCAGCATTTCAGCAACATGGTGGAGCAGTATGTGTGCACACGCCTACACGTACTGACTGATGGGACTGCCCCCTTCAACTTCTGGGTCTCCAAATTGGGCACATGGCCTAAGCTTGCCCTTTACGCCTTGGAGGTGCTGGCCTGCCCTGCAGCCAGTGCATTGTCTGAACGTGTGTTTAGCACGGCAGGGGTCATTGTCACAGACTGTATGTGACAATGTCTACTGTTATTTTTTTCCCTATTTTTTTTTTATTTACTTTATTTTGGGAAAAGGACTTTTTTTTTAAACTTTTTTTTAACTTTATTTTTTGTCCCACTCTGGGACTTCAATTACGGCACTGGTCAGTAAGGGGTTAAAGAGGTCAGCAGTATCTGATCAGTGGGCGTCCGACACCCAGGACCTCACTAATCAGCTGTTTTGAGAAGGCAGCAGTGCTCCTGTGCGCGTTGCGGCCTTCTTGCAGTTTACCAAGCATTGAAGTGAATGGGGCTGAGCTCGATACCAAGCACAGCTGCTATACTATGTACTGCGCTGTGCTTGGTAAGTTGTCAGAAGGTCGCAGCACTCACAGGAGCACCGGTGCCTTCTCAAAACAGCAGATCAGAGGATAGGTCATTAGTATCAAAATCTCAGTGAACCCCTTTAAGGTGGTGGTGCAGACATGTTTACAAGTGTTGCTTGGGATACAAAATATATTTTTTCTTCTGCCACCCAAACTAGTATGAAAAATAATTATTCTGTAAATTGTTATAATTAATATGCACAGTGGGGCATTTGAAAATAATTTTGCTTTCAAGAGGTTTTCTTTTAAAGCTTTCATCTTTCATTGACATCATTTATGTAAAAGCTCTTATTAGTATACAGGGAAATAGCTTCCAGTTTATACTGTAAACATGCTTTATGTAGATATATGAGGTTTTTATAAATTGTGTCGTACTCCACCTGAGTCCTTAGGTATAGAAGGCTCCTTTCCTAGAACATTGCTTCTGGTGGCTACAATATCTCTATACATACAGTTGTGGACTTAGCCTTTCTGCTGCCTGCGGAGACTAAAATGGCACTACCCCCACCCCCCTTCACACTGATTACATACAACTGAACAAGATTTACATACAGTACGTCATATTCACATGCAGTGGAGAAAAGAGCCCTATATGTCACAGAAGTGTACTGAAAACTCCATGGCAATATCCAATGTGGCACATTTGGAATTTATTGCATATTTTTGGGCAGGTTCCTCTCACCTTCTGTACCAGCCTAATATTTGTCTCATCAGGAGTGTAGCTACAGGAGATGTAGGGGAAGCAGCTGTTTTGGGGCCCGAACTCATAAGGGGCCCATTCAGGGGGAGGACTAAAAGATTTTATTGTCAGGGCCCCCTCAACAATATTTTAAAATTACATAATGTACAGAGACACTGTAGAAAACTGATCGAGCGACTGCCAGGCCTTGTCTGAGTGCGATCATGACTAGCCACAGGATCCGGCGGTGCACGAGAGGAGGGGGTTGCAAAGAAGTAGCTGGGGAGGGGGGGGGTCCATTCAAAAATTTGCAGTGGGGTGCAGTCATTTCTAGTTACACCACTGTGTCTTATGTTTATCGTATTTTTTAGATTATGTTTGTGTAACCGCCTCTTGATGTACAGCGCCATGAAATTAATGGTGCTTTCAATTAAATAATAAGAAGAATTTTTGTGACTCCTCAGAAGAAAACGTATAATAATACAGTATCTTCTGTGGTCATTGTTAAATGGAAGGTTTAGTGGTCTATAGAAGTGTCAAGTACAGTCCTCAAACTGTGGGTCAGATCCCCAAAACAAGAAAAGACTCTTGCCTAAACTACTGTACATAGTAAATACAGACCACTGAGTTCCAAATAAATTTGAACCCCTTACAGTTAATAGGGCGACGGTCATTCCGGTAGCATCCAGCAATGCCGGCTCCAGAGAACTCCGACAGATTGTTCTCTGCCGTAACAGCCTGCCAAAATGCTGTGCCGCAAATGTGAAACTAGCCTTAGTTGTCCACAACAACCAGTCAGATTCTACCTTTTTTTTCAGAGCTCCTTTGGAAAATGAAAGGTAGAACCTAATTGGTTGCTATAGGCAACTAAGCCAGATTTACATTACACTAGTTTTGATAAATCTCCCCCTATGTGTGAACCACTCTTAGATTCACATCCATGACTGCTCAAAAACCATTCTTTTGGATCCTCACTATAAAAACAAAATTTGCCAGAATTTTTCCTGCTTTCCATAAAAAAAGCCAAACAGCTTCTGAAAAAAGTAATAGAACTGTTCCTCAACCATTTTTCCTTTCATTTTTTAAGGGAATTTGTCATCTCCAAAACTAAAGAAAGCAGTGTATAGTGTAAATACTCACATTCTGATGTTGTGGTCCCACAAACCGGCAGCAAAATTAATTGAGACAACTGCTCCTGGAGTGCTCCCCATTATGTGCGTGCATTTGTGAGTCCTCTCATATCCATTTTACTGCAGATTGTTGAAGCACAGTGTAGAAATGAGATCGGACGTAATCGGACTCAACACCACTTACACTATATACTGCTTACTCTAGTTTTAGGGGGTGTTTCAGAGCTGACAATTCCCTTTAATTGATCACCTGCATTCCCTAAAAAGACTATTTCATGAGTACATGGTAACTAAAGGTATAAATAATGCTTGAAGGTCCCTTTATATGGGACGACGTACCAGCAGATGGTCTAGAAGGAAGCGTTCCTTCCCAACAATCTGCTGATCGCTAGAGGAGAAGACGGGTGCTTTTACATGCAGCGATCTCTTCCAGAGTCCTTAAGGACTTGTTTCCTGGCAGCAGATCATGTTTACACAGCACAATCTGCTGTTGGAAAACAAGGATTTTTATGCTGCACCAACGGTCCAATTACCTGATGAATGAGCATTTTGCTAGTTCATTGGGTAATTGGCAGTACATTTACACTGCCAGATCATTGCTAACGAGCGTTACTATGAACTCTTGTTAGCGATGATCTTTTTAATTCTCGGCCGGTGTAATGGGCACTTTACACTCTTGATGCTCTCCAAAAGAGAAACAATATAGAATATTGTAATTTGATACCATTTAACTAAAATGCATGATGTTATAAGGCAAGCTTTCGAGACTCTGAGGTCCCTTCTTCAGGCCAGGAATGAAAAAATCTCTAAAGAAACATGGATATACACAGGAAAGAACACAGAGGTGGAGTAATAAATTGCAAAATAACAAAAACTGAGGAATGGTCTTGGAGAAAGTGTCCTTACTTAGTTTACAGATAAGCTGTGTGAAAGATTGTTAGTCTCTGAGTTTAGAGAGGAGGCAACCCCTCTTCCTCCTCAAATGTTGTAGCAGGCCATAAAACCTTGAGACAAATTCAGTCCTGTGTTGAGTGTATTCCCAAACTCATATATCCCTTTGGGATTTGAAATAACCCTTTAATATTAATACTTGGAGGTCTGTAATGTTATGGCCAGGATCACCAAAATGTTTGACAAGAGGGAAAGTTGTATTTTTCTCCTTTATACCGTGACAGTGAGACCTTATCCTTGCTCTGAGTGTCTGCCCTTTTCCCCCACATAAAGACCCTGAGTTGGACATTTTGTGTCCATAATGAGGTACACAACATTGGATGTAGAACACATGAATGTTTCAGGAATTTTATAGTCTCGCTGGGTGTTGGAGATACGTATCCTGTGTAGGGATTTGCTCTAGTAGGCAGGGTAAGCGGTCGCAGTACAGAGGCAAGAACACAGTAGTAAAGCAAAAAGTTCAGTGTTTATTCACACCAAAGGAAAAAAGTAACACAAACACTTTGCAGAGTCCTGGTGTTAATTCACACTGCACAAAGTCCACAGAACAAAGATGTCACCTGGCAGGCTGATTTTTCCACGGCAGTCCACAGCCGTCCACAGCAGGCTTTAGGGCGCCTGATTCCCAGCAGTGTCACTCCAGCACGGTACCAAATGTTTAGGTCCCAAAACAGAGCCTGACCGAGCTCCACTGTCAGATGGAGGATACATTCCACCCAGCTGAGACTGCTGGTTGGGTTTTTATAGCCCAGCCCAAAACCCGGCCTGGAAACGTGCGGAACAGCCACCCACCCTGCTCTTTGGCTGCTCCCAATAAGAAGCGTCCCGGATCGGCTTTTCAGCCATACTAAATAAAACAACAGTGTCAGCCAGCACTAGCTGCTGCTGATACACGAAATTACCGTTTCCTATTTCACCGAGGCCAGGAACCTCGGTGACACGTACCTTCCGTCAATGACGGACCCTTGCACCTTCCTACACCTGTCTGTGGCCAGTATGTGTGAACAGGTTTTGCAGCTCCTCACATTGCAGGGAAAAGTTCCTTTCTATATATTGGATGGTAGTGAGCTCCTGATAATCAGATTTCTTAAATTCAGAGGTTTTCTGGGAATATTGGGAGGGTCTGGGAATATTGCCCTGAGACGGTCATCTTTAAGTACAGTATGGTGTAGCTTTCTTGTGGTTTTTCTTAGTACCTCTAGTTGTGGGTTGTAGGTCACCACTAGAGGTACATGGTCATTGCCTTCTTTTTGTTTATATTTGTTTCTGGGGATCCTGGTGGCTCTGTTGATTTGGTCCTTAGTTGTGGTAGGATGGTAGCCCTGGTTTAAAAATGTCCTCTCATGGTGGCTAAAGTGTTTATCCCTGTCTGTTGGGCTGGAGCAGATATGATTGTATCTGATGACCTGGCTGTAGATAATGGATTTTTTTATGTGCTTGGGGTGGAAGCTATCCCATCTCAGGTATGTAGGGCAATTAATGGGTTTTCGATATAGCGATGTCTGTATTAAGTTGTTTTGAATGCTTATGGTAGTGTCCAGAAAGTTGATTTCCGTATGCGAGTAATTCAATGTCAGGTTTAGGGATGAAAGTTGTTGAATCTCTCGTGTAACCTAAGTAGTTGTTCTTCAGAGTTGGTCCAGACAATTAGTACATCATCAATGTAACGAAAGTAGGCCAAGGGTTTTGTGGAGCAGGACACCAGGAAATCCCCTTTTAGTTTTGCCATGAAGAGATTGACATACTGTGGTGCCATTTTACTGCCCATAGCAGTTCCCATGCGCTATAGGCATATATCCTCACCAAACCGGAAATAGTTATGTGTTAGGATAAACTTGGTGAGTTTTAGCACCGACTATAAAGTAATATTTGCAGCCTCAGGATACTACTAGCAGGCGGTAAGGCCATCCTCATGTGAGATGTTAGAATATAATGATTCCACATCCATAGTGGCTAGGATGGCACCTTTAGGGAGGGGACCTATGTTTATGTTTTTTCAGTAGGTCAGTGGTGTCTTGGAGATAACTGGTGGTATTTCTTACTAGTGGTTTAAGGATCCCCTCGACCCAGCCTGAGATTTTTTTGTTAAGGGGCACCCTGCAAAACCTGTTCACACATACTACATTCGGACAACCTCCGAATTTAAGAAATCTGATGCTCAGGAGCTCACTACCATCCAGTATACAGAAAGGAACTTTTCCCTGCAATGTGAGGCGCTGCAAAACCTGTTCACACATACTGACCACAGACAGAATACATAACCCCAACACCCAGCAGGACTATAAGATTCCTGGAACATTCATGTGTTCTGCATCCAATGTGGTATACCTCATTATGTGCACAAAATGTCCAACCTTCTCTCTAAACTCAGAGACTAACAAACTTTCACACAGCTTATCTGTAAACGAATTAGAGAGGATCTTTCATGGGTCCAAACATTATAAACAAAGTATCAGGATACGTAGGGCATAGTGCAGGGATCTAACTGCACTTACTATTTTTTCTGGGCACTGCTCCGTTTGCCCGCTGTGGCCCCCGCTGTATTCTCCCGTCTGGTATGATAATTTTTGCATCAGAACAATGAGGATGAGACTGAGTCTTTCTCCGTGGGCGTCAACTTCTCCCCTGGCTGTAGCGCTGTCCAATCGCAGCAGAGTGCGTCACAGCCAGGGAGAAAAAAAAAAAACTCACCTTCTCTCTTGCTGTGACGCTCTCTGCTGCGATTGGACAGCGCTACAGCCATTGAGAAGGAGACGCCCATGGAGAAAGACTCAGTCTCCTCCTCATTGTTCCGATGCTAAAATTAGCATACCAGGGGGGAGGATACAATGGGGGCTACAGCGGGCGAATTGAGCAGCGCCAGAAAAAAATAAGTAAGTGCAGTTAGATCCCTGCACTATGCCCTACATATCCTGATACTTAGTTTATAATGTCTGGACCCATGAAAGGTCCTCTTTAAGGACACTTTCTCCAAGACCATTCCTCTGTTTGTTGGTGTTCTGCAATTTATTACTCCACCTCTCTGTTCTTTCCTGTTTATATCCATGTTTCTTTAGAGATTTTTTCATTCCTGGCCTGAAGAAGAGACCTCAGAGTCTCGAAAGCTTGCCTTATAACATCATGTATTTTAGTTAGCCATTAAATGGTATCAAATTACAATATTCTATATTGTTTCTCTTTTGGAGAAAGGAGTTTCTTTAGTTTCACCTTCGTATACATAAGCTCTATGGTTATTACCAAAACAGTGAAATAAAACTGCTCCCACGAAAGGCATCTGATTGCATAATTGTTTTTAAGGCTACTTTCATACTCGCATTTAATGTGGATTCGTCTTGTATCTGCACAGACTGATCCGCACCAATAATGCAAACGCTTGTATCCGTTAATAACGGATCCGTTTGCATTATTAAAAAAAAAAATAGTCTAAGTCAAAACGGATCCGTCTTGACTTACATTGAAAGTTCACACTTCAGTTATTTGACCTGTTCTGTGTTTTTGACCCACACCTAGTTTTGGCTCACAATAACTGAAGGAAATAAGCTGAGTTCACACTTCATTTATTTGATCAGTTAACATTGTATGGCCACAAGTGTTAATAATGGACTCTCTGTATCTCCAGTGGTCATGAACAGTCCTGAAGGGAAACATATCACACACAGCAGCACAAAAAAAACATGTCCCACATATTTATATGGGTGGCCCTTTGGGACATTACACACTTATAAGTATCCTGAATCTAACAGGATAGTTTTGGAGAAGCCTTCCCTTCACTGTTTACCGGCTCGCAGTCGATATCGCAGAGGTGAGCAGTGTAATTATAAGCCGCACCATTCATTTCAATGGGACAGCTCCTTCCTATTCAAGTGTATACTACAGAGTTGTACTATAGAAGTGAATGGGACAGCTTGTAGTTACACCTGATAACAGCTGCGATGGCAACGGAGAGCAGGTATCACATCTGATATGGCAGGTACCAGACGTACGGCGCAGAGGGAAGGGAAGCCGGGTTGCCCTAACACAAGGGAGAGGGAGGAGTGGTGACCCCTAACGTACCTGTATAGTTTCCCCTGAAGACGCCGAGAGGCTTGGTGAAACATGTAGGGACACAGGACTTAAGTTTTAGGCAGGGATTGAGACAGGGATTGAGGCAGGGAGTTCACTGTTAAAAAGTGGTATATGTCCCTGATCCATTCAATTCCTGAGATTTTTAACATATGTTCCCAAGAAGTTTATTGGTACTTTTAACATAGTGAAATAAAAGATTGAGTTTTAACATTAGTCAGAGAGGCTGCAAAGTTTCGCTCAGGTCCTAGTGACCACCTAATCCCAATTTGTTGCATTATAATAGCGTAGCAACCTCCTGAGGGATCCTCTCGTTTGTTATTTTCAAGTGACCCCTAACTCACCTAACACTGGTTACCCTGACGTCCCTAGACAGGTTGCTCACCTGTACGCCGATCACGTGCCTCGTCCCTGACTTACCCTGGAAGAAGCCCTAGGTAGTGAGTAGGGCGGTGGAAGCACTAGTCCTCACCACTGACACCTAGGGTAACAACAGGGAGTGGACAAACAACACAAACACCACATATAACCTGAAGGAAGACAACAAACAGTATAAAACAAACTGAAGAGGGCCGGAGATCCAACTGCACTGGTTCCAACTGCTCCAGCAACTCCACAGCAACACCACCTGAGGTCAGAATAGATAACCTGAAAGGAAGGTCTATATCTGGCAACAAGGGAAGTAGGAAGAGACACTAAATAGTGTCTGGGAGTGGTAGACACAGAACAGCTGAAAGGAAAACTACCGATACTAGGTAGGACAAAAAAGGTAGTAAACCAAAACAGGAAAACCTGGACCGGAATCCATTCCCACAATTAGGTCATGGAGCGATCCCTTGAAATAGGGGGAGTAGCCACCCGCTGCGACCTTCTGACCCCAGGCACCACAGGGTCAGCGATAGGTTGTGACACCCTCGTGACAGCAGGTAAACAATGAAGAGCACAGAGAGCAGCCTTCTGTTCAACCAGCTGATCAGCAGGGGTGCCAGGTGTCACACCCCCACCAATCCGATATTGATGACCTATCCTGAGGATAGGTCATTAATCTTAAAGGGTTTCTGTCATGGGAAAAATCGTTATGTAGCTGACTGACATTAGCGATGTGCTAATGTCAGCAGTACATAACAGTATGATTGTTAACTCCCTGCCTACCGCCGTTCTCTTAAAAAACAGACTTTTATAATATGCTAATGAAGCCTCTAGGTGCTATGAGGGTGTTGCTGGAGCAGCTAGAGGCTCGGTCTACTCGCCTTTTTGCACGCCCACGTCCACTTGACTGATGTCCTTCTCCGCATCGTCCTCATAATCCCGCACTTGCGCCGTTCCGTTTAGTATTCGGCGCAGGCGCAGTGAGTGAAGGATGCTCGGCTGCTGCCAGGCAGGCCTGCTGGGGAGGCCTGTGACGTAATCGGCGCAGGCTCAGTGAGGAAGATGGCAGCAGCCGAGTGTCCTTCACTCACTGCGCCTGCGCCGAATACTAAACGGAATGGCGCAGGTGTGGGATTATGAGGACGATGCGGAGAAGAAGGACGTCAATAAAGTGGACGTTGGCGTGCAAAAAGGCGAGTAGACCGAACCTCTAGGTGCTGCAGCAACGCCCTCATAGCACCTAGAGGCTTCATTAGCATATTATAAAAGTCTGTTTTGTAAGAAAACGGCGGCAGGCAGGGAGTTATAAAGCATACTGTTATGTACTGCTAACATTAGCCCATCGCTAATGTCAGTCAGCTACATAACGATTTTTCCCATGACAGAAACCCTTTAAGCTCTTGGAAAACCCTTTTAAGTATAGTGACAACTTGATGCAATCTATTACATCAAAATGGTTTGGAAATGGAATATGAATTGCATTTGCTACACATCAGATATTTTGTTCTCATTTTCTCTTATTCATGAGTAGAGTTGAGCGAACACCTGGATGTTCGGGTTCGAGAAGTTCGGCCGAACTTCCCGGAAATGTTCGTGTTCGGGATCCGAACCCGACCCGAACTTCGTCCCGAACCCCATTGAAGTCAATGGGGACCCGAACTTTTCGCCACTAAAAAGGCTGTAAAACAGCCCAGGAAAGAGCTAGAGGGCTGCAAAAGGCAGCAACATGTAGGTAAATCCCCTGCAAACAAATGTGGATAGGGAAATGAATAAAAAAATAAATAAATTAACCAATATCAATTGGACAGAGGTCCCATAGCAGAGAATCGGGCTTCACGTCAGCAGAGAATCAGTCTCTTCATGCCATAGCAGAGAATCTGGCTTCATGTCAGCAGAGAATCAGTCTCTTCATGCCATAGCAGAGAATCTGGCTTCATGTCAGCAGAGAATCAGTCTTCATGTCATAGCAGAGAATCAGGCTTCACGTCACCCACCACTGGAACAGGCCACTGTCACATATTTAGGCCCCGGCACCCAGACAGAGGAGAGAGGTCCCGTAACAGAGAATCTGGCTTCATGTCAGCACATAATCAGTCTTCATGTCATAGCAGAGAATCAGGCTTCACGTCACCCACCACTGGAAGAGGCCACTGTCACACATTTAGGCCCAGGCACCCAGGCAGAGGAGAGAGGTCCCGTAACAGAGATTCAGGCTTCATGTCAGCAGAGAATCAGTCTTCATGTCATAGCAGAGAATCAGGCTTCACGTCACCCACCACTGGAACAGGCCACTGTCACATATTTAGGCCCCGGCACCCAGACAGAGGAGAGAGGTCCCGTAAAACAGAGAATCTGGCTTCATGTCAGCACAGAATTAGTCTTCATGTCATAGCAGAGAATCAGGCTTCACGTCACCCACCACTGGAACAGGCCACTGTCACACATTTAGGCCCAGGCACCCAGGCAGAGGAGAGAGGTCCCGTAACAGAGATTCAGGCTTCATGTCAGCAGAGAATCAGTCTTCATGTCATAGCAGAGAATCAGGCTTCACGTCACCCACCACTGGAACAGGCCACTGTCACATATTTAGGCCCCGGCACCCAGACAGAGGAGAGAGGTCCCGTAAAACAGAGAATCTGGCTTTATGTCAGCACAGAATCAGTCTTCATGTCATAGCAGAGAATCAGGCTTCACGTCACCCACCACTGGAACAGGCCACTGTCACACATTTAGGCCCAGGCACCCAGGCAGAGGAGAGAGGTCCCGTAACAGAGATTCAGGCTTCATGTCAGCAGAGAATCAGTCTTCATGTCATAGCAGAGAATCAGGCTTCACGTCACCCACCACTGGAACAGGCCACTGTCACATATTTAGGCCCAGGCACCCAGGCAGAGGAGAGAGGTCCCATAACAGAGATTCAGGCTTTATGTCAGCAGAGAATCAGTCTTCATGTCATAGCAGAGAATCAGGCTTCACGTCACCCACCACTGGAACAGGCCACTGTCACATATTTAGGCCCCGGCACCCAGACAGAGGAGAGAGGTCCCGTAACAGAGATTCAGGCTTCATGTCAGCACAGAATCAGTCTTCATGTCATAGCAGAGAATCAGGCTTCACGTCACCCACCACTGGAACAGGCCACTGTCACATATTTAGGCCCCGGCACCCAGGCAGAGGAGAGAGGTCCCATAACAGAGATTCAGGCTTCATGTCAGCAGAGAATCAGTCTTCATGTCATAGCAGAGAATCAGGCTTCACGTCACCCACCACTGGAACAGGCCACTGTCACATATTTAGGCCCCGGCACCCAGACAGAGGAGAGAGGTTCCGTAACAGAGAATCTGGCTTCATGTCAGCACAGAATCAGTCTTCATGTCATAGCAGAGAATCAGGCTTCACGTCACCCACCACTGGAACAGGCCACTGTCACATATTTAGGCCCCGGCACCCAGACAGAGGAGAGAGGTCCCGTAACAGAGATTCAGGCTTCATGTCAGCACAGAATCAGTCTTCATGTCATAGCAGAGAATCAGGCTTCACGTCACCCACCACTGGAACAGGCCACTGTCACACATTTAGGCCCCGGCACCCAGACAGAGGAGAGAGGTCCCGTAAAAGAGATTCAGGCTTCATGTCAGCACAGAATCAGTCTTCATGTCATAGCAGAGAATCAGGCTTCACGTCACCCACCACTGGAACAGGCCACTGTCACACATTTAGGCCCCGGCACCCAGACAGAGGAGAGGTTCATTCAACTTTGGGTTGCCCCGCAATATAATGGTAAAATGAAAATAAAAAAAGGATTGAATGAGGAAGTGCCCTGGAGTACAATAATATATTGTTAAGGGGAGGTAATTAATGTTTAATCTGCACAAGGGATGGACAGGTCCTGTGGGATCCATGCCTGGTTCATTTTTATGAACGTCAGCTTGTCCACATTGGCTGTAGACAGGCGGCTGCGTTTGTCTGTAATGACGCCCCCTGCCGTGCTGAATACACGTTCAGACAAAACGCTGGCCGCCGGGCAGGCCAGCACCTCCAAGGCATAAAAGGCTAGCTCTGGCCACGTGGACAATTTGGAGACCCAGAAGTTGAATGGGGCCGAACCATCAGTCAGTACGTGGAGGGGTGTGCACAGGTACTGTTCCACCATGTTAGTGAAATGTTGCCTCCTGCTAACACGTTCCGTATCAGGTGGTGGTGCAGTTAGCTGTGGCGTGGTGAAAAAACTTTTCCACATCTCTGCCATGCTAACCCTGCCCTCAGAGGAGCTGGCCGTGACACAGCTGCGTTGGCGAACTCTTGCTCCTCCTCTGCCTTCGCCTTGGGCTTCCACTGGTTCCCCTGTGACATTTGGGAATGCTCTCAGTAGCGCGTCTACCAACGTGCGCTTGTACTCGCGCATCTTCCTATCACGCTCCAGTGTAGGAAGTAAGGTGGACACATTGTCTTTGTACCGGGGATCCAGCAGGGTGTGAACCCAGTAGTCTGCACACGTTAAAATGTGGGCAACTCTGCTGTCGTTGCGCAGGCACTGCAGCATGTAGTCGCTCATGTGTGCCAGGCTGCCCAGAAGTAAGGACAAGCTGTCCTCTGTGGGAGGCGTATCGTCATCGTCCTGTGTTTCCCCCCAGCCACGCACCAGTGATGGGCCCGAGCTGCTTTGGGTGCCACCCCGCTGTGAACATGCTTCATCCTCATCCTCCTCCACCTCCTCCTCATCCTCGTCCTCCTCGTCCTCCAGTAGTGGGCCCTGTCTGGCCACTTTTGTACCTGGCCTCTGCTGTTGCAAAAAACCTCCCTCTGAGTCACTTCGAAGAGACTGGCCTGAAAGTGCTAAAAATGACCCCTCTTCCTCCTGGGCCACCTCCTCTTCCATCATCGCCCTAAGTGTTTTCTCAAGGAGACATAGAAGTGGTAATGCTGATAACGGCGTCATTGCCACTGGCCATGTTGGTGGAGTACTCGAAACAGCGCAACAGGGCACACAGGTCTCGCATGGAGGCCCAGTCATTGGTGGTGAAGTGGTGCTGTTCCGCAGTGCGACTGACCCGTGCGTGCTGCAGCTGAAACTCCACTATGGCCTGCTGCTGCTCGCACAGTCTGTCCAGCATGTGCAAGGTGGAGTTCCACCTGGTGGGCACATCGCATATGAGGCGGTAAGCGGGAAGGCCGAAGTTACGCTGTAGCGCAGACAGGCGAGCAGCAGCAGGGTGTGAACGCTGGAAGCGCGAACAGACGGCCCACACTTTATGCAGCAGCTCTGACATGTCGGGGTAGTTGCGAATGAACTTCTGCACCACCAAATTCAGCACATGCGCCAGGCAAGGGATGTGCGTCAAACCGGCTAGTCCCAGAGCTGCAACGAGATTTTGCCCATTATCGCACACCACCAGGCCGGGCTTGAGGCTCACCGGCAGCAACCACTCGTCGGTCTGTTGTTCTATACCCCGCCACAACTCCTGTGCGGTGTGGGGCCTGTCCCCCAAACATATGAGTTTCAGAACGGCCTGCTGACGTTTACCCCGGGCTGTGCTGAAGTTGGTGGTGAAGGTGTGTGGCTGACTGGATGAGCAGGTGGAAGAAGAGGAGGAGGAAGCTGAGTAGGAGGAGGAGGAGACAGGAGGCAAAGAATTTTGCCCTGCGATCCTTGGCGGCGGAAGGACGTGCGCCAAACAGTTCTCCGCCTGGGGCCCAGCCGCCACTACATTTCCCCAGTTTGTAGTTAGGGAGATATAGCGTCCCTGGCCGTGCTTACTGGTCCACGTATCTGTGGTTAGGTGGACCTTGCCACAGATGGCGTTGCGCAGTGCACACTTGATTTTATCAGACACTTGGTTGTGCAGGGAAGGCACGGCTCTCTTGGAGAAGTAGTGGCGGCTGGGGACAACATACTGTGGGACAGCAAGCGACATGAGCTGTTTGAAGCTGTCTGTGTCCACCAGCCTAAATGACAGCATTTCATAGGCCAGTAGTTTAGAAATGCTGGCATTCAGGGCCAGGGATCGAGGGTGGCTAGGTGGGAATTTACGCTTTCTCTCTAATGTTTGTGAGATGGAGAGCTGAACGCTGCTGTGTGACATGGTTGAGATGCTTGGTGACGCAGGTGGTGGTGTTGGTGGTACATCCCATGTTTGCTGTGCGGCAGGTGCCAACGTTCCTCCAGAGGCGGAGGAAGAGGCCGAGGCGGCGGCAGCAGCAGAAGAGGCCGAGGCGGCAGCAGCAGAAGAGGTAGCAGGGGGAGCCTGAGTGACTTCTTTGTTTTTAAGGTGTTTACTCCACTGCAGTTCATGCTTTGCATGCAGGTGCCTGGTCATGCAGGTTGTGCTAAGGTTCAGAATGTTAATGCCTCGCTTCAGGCTCTGATGGCACAGCGTGCAAACCACTCGGGTCTTGTCGTCAGCACATTGTTTAAAGAAGTGCCATGCCAGGGAACTCCTTGAAGCTGCCTTTGGGGTGCTTGGTCCCAGATGGCGGCGGTCAGTAGCAGGCGGAGTCTCTTGGCGGCAGGTGTTCTGATTTTGCCCACTGCTCCCTCTTTTGCTACGCTGTTGGCTCGGTCTCACCACTGTTTCTTCCTCCGAACTGTGAAAGTCAGTGGCACGATCTTCATTCCATGTGGGGTCTAGGACCTCATCGTCCCCTGCATCGTCTTCCACCCAGTCTTGATCCCTGACCTCCTGTTCAGTCTGCACACTGCAGAAAGACGCAGCAGTTGGCACCTGTGTTTCGTCATCATCAGAGATGTGCTGAGGTGGTATTCCCATGTCCTCATCATCAGGAAACATAAGTGGTTGTGCGTTAGTTCATTCTATCTCTTCCACCCCTGGGGAAGGGCTAGGTGGATGCCCTTGGGAAACCCTGGCAGCAGAGTCTTCAAACAGCATAAGAGACTGCTGCATAACTTGAGGCTCAGACAGTTTCCCTGATATGCATGGGGGTGATGTGACAGACTGATGGGCTTGGTTTTCATGCGCCATCTGTGCGCTTTCTGCAGAAGACTGAGTGGGAGATAATGTGAACGTGCTGGATGCACTGTCGGCCACCCAATTGACTAATGCCTGTACCTGCTCAGGCCTTACCATCCTTAGAACGGCATTGGGCCCCACCAAATATCGCCCAGGTACTGGGACCTGAGGTAGTTGGTTCACTAGGACGTGTGGCTGTGGCAGAACGGCCACGTCCTCTCCCAGCACCAGAGGGTCCACTAACACCACCACGACCATGTCCACGTCCGCATCCGCGTCCCTTATTAGATGTTTTCCTCATTGTTCCCGTTCACCACAATTTTGAAAATGGCAAATTTGGGAATAGTTTTTCAAACCAGAACAAAAACTGTGCTTTTACAGTCACTACAAATAATTTGACCAGCTAAAACAGTACAGATTTGGTTGAATAGAAATGTGAGGCCTATTTTTTTTGCGCTGTGTGACAGATATACCTTTAATCCTTTTTGGGATAGATTTAAAGTAGGCCTGATATAGCAGAAACTACTTATTTTGAGAATGGCAAATTTGGGAATAGTTTTTCAACCCAGAACAAAAACTGTGCTTTTACGGTCACTACAAATAACTTGACCAGCTAAAACAGTACTGATTTGGAGGAATATAAATGTCAGGTCTATTTTTTAGGCGCTGGGTGACAGGCTCAACTTGCCCCTGATGTAGTATATGGCCAAAAAATAACCACACTATTGATGGTTAAATGCACTTGGGTGACACAGGCTCAGCCTGCACCTGATGTAGTATATGGCCAAAAATTAACCACACTGTTGATGGTTAAATGCACTTGGGTGACACAGGCTCAGCCTGCACCTGATGTAGGATATAGCAAAAAATAACCACACTATTGATGGTTAAAAGCACTTGGTGGTAGCTTGTGCTGGCGCACCACAAGCCACAAAATGGCCGCCGATCACCCCAGAAAAAAGTGATATAAAATTGCTCTGGGCAGCCTAAAAAAAGTGAGCAATTCGATATTAGCACTTCAATGATCCACAGCTGGAGATCGATCACAGAATGAAGTCTTTTGGAGGAGTTAATCTGCCTAATCTCGCCCTAACGTCGCAGCAGCAACCTCTCCCTATGCTTGAATCAGCAGAGTGACGTGCAGCGCTACGTGACCCAAGCTTATATAGAGGCTGGGTCACATGCTGCACTGGCCAATCACAGCCATGCCAATAGTAGGCAAGGCTGTGATGGCCTCTTGGGGCAAGTAGTATGACGCTTGTTGATTGGCTGCTTTGCAGCCTTTCAAAAAGCGCCAAGAAAGCGCCGAACACCGAACCCCGAACCCGAACCCAGACCTTTACGAAAATGTTAGGGTTCGGGTCCGTGTCACGGACACCCCAAAATTCGGTACGAACCCGAACTATACAGTTCGGGTTCGCTCATCCCTATTCATGAGTTTTAAACGCACTAAAAAGCAAATGTGCAAAAGAAGTGTGAATTTGCAAAACTTTGTGTTTGCATTTTAATGAAGCTTGTTTAGCTTTAGCTTTTCACATGCGGGCTCTCTCCTGAGGTATACAGCAACATGCAGGTGTGCATTCATGTATTATTCTGCTGCTGCTTTAGAATGATTACTGTATTTGTGATCTCACAAAGCTTTCTAATTCACTGGCCACAATACTTATAATTGCTTTGCTAAATTCTGCTGCCAATCATACAACCAAATGCAATTCAGATTTTCTTGAGCAATTATTGTTGGGATCTAAACAATAATCAGTTACATGCAATTATATAAGATGTTTTTCAGAGTAACAGCATGATTGACATGTACAGATGTTAGGACTACGACGGCTGACAATACACAGTGGGGGACATTTACAAAGATGGCTTTTTACACTGGTTTTATTTGTCCCCCGCTTGCGCAACAAAATAATGTCACACAGGCATTAAAATAGTTGCAAAAATACCCTTTGAGACTATTTTTATGCCAGAGCACCGGGTTGCCTAGGATTAGAAAAACATGGCTGCCTTCTACCAGAAACAGCACTACACCTGTACATAGGTTGCATCTGGTATAACCAGAAGTGAATAGGATTGAGCTGCAATACGACAAGCAACCTGTGGACAGGTGTAGTGCTGTTTTTAAAAGAAAGCATTCGTGCTGTTGTAATCCTGGAAAACCCCTTAAAGGGAACCTGTCACTGGATTTTGAATATGGAGCTGAGGACATGGTTTGCTAGATCGCCGCTAGCACATCCGCAATACCCAGTCCCCATAGCTCTGTGTGCTTTTATTGTGTATAAAAACCGATTTGATACATATGCAAATTAACCTGAGATGAGTCAGAGCTTGAAAATATGACTCTTCTCTGGTCACACAAGTAAGATATGACTCTTTCATGTTAATTTGCATATGTATCAAATCGTTTTTTTGACACAATAAAAGCACAGAGAGCTATGGGGACTGGGTATTGCGGATGTGCTAGCGGCCATCTAGCAACTCAATACCCAAAATCCAGATGACAGGTTCCCTTTAAGGGTCCATTCACACGTCCGTAGAATGGGTCCGGATCCGTTCCGCAACATTGTGGAACGAATCCGGACCCATTCATTCTCTATGGGGCCGGAAGCGATGCAGACAGCACACAGTGTGCTGTCCGCATCTGCATTTCCGGAGCGCGGCCCCGATCTTCCGGTCCGCGGCTCCCGAAAAAAATAGAATAGGTCCTATTCTTGTCTGCAATTTCGGACAAGAATTGGCAGTTCTATGGGGGTGCTATGGGGATCCGCAATACACTACGGACATATCCTCATCTTCACCCCTCCGCCTTCCCCTGTTATGAGCATCAGAGCATTTCATGCTCCGATGCTCTCCCTTTCCCTGTGCTGGATCGCGCAGGGCAAGGTTTTTTTTTTTACTTTGGTACACTGCTAGGCGGAGGCTTCCACCCAACAGTGTTCACCAGCTCTGATGGGCTTATGTCAGGGGGGGTGAAAATGACCCCCAGTAAGTTTTACAGCTCAATAGCCAGTGTATTAGACCTGGGTAGATAGTTCCTGGATGACCAGCTGTGGCACAGAAAGTTTCATTACAACATGTACATCTCATTTATTTATTGTTGCTGATACATCACCAACATATTTCATAGCACTGTACAAAGAATTTCATCTGTCTTTTGCCCTTGGTAATTTAAACACAGGACCCTAGTGGTAGGGGAATATACAGATCTCATAGGGCTCCATAGCAAAATTTTGTATTGGCCCCCACCCCACCCAGTTTCCCACTATGCATGCATCAATTACTTCCAGGCAATGCAGAACCTAAAGTGCAACACCCCAGATTCATTTTTTCATTAAGCGGAAGACATTTTAAGTAATTAATTATAAAAATTGTATTTAAAAAAGTCATCCTCCAACTCGCCCACTTTATCTGACCTCTATGTTGGAAAAAGTGGAACAGTTGCTTCAAAAATATGGTGCTTATTCTCAATGAATTTACAACAGACAACTGGCATAAATACATTTCTAAATCTCCCCTATATAGCTCTTGATCACTGCTTCCATTTAGACAGTATATTACAAAACTGTCTTGCAGCCACCACCAGGGGGAGTTCAGTGCATCTGAATTTATGCAGTTGCCATTGACTGCAATGGTAGCTAGAACAATCTCTGTGCACTGAGCATCCCCTAGTGAGTGGCAGCTACATAAAAATGCAATGTTTTCATGTTGGGAATAGTGCCTCCAGTAAATATAATGGCACCCTACAGTGCCCCCAGTAGTAATAATGGCCCCTGTAGTGCCTTTAGTAGATATAATGCCCTCTGTAGTGCACTCAGTATGTATAATGCCCTCGGTAGGTATACTGCCCTCTGTAGTGGTCCCAGTAGGTATAATTCTCCTATGAAGTAGCCCATCTTTAATGACCCCTGTAGAGCCCCTAGTAGGTTTAATGCTCCTCTGAAGTTCCACCAGTAGGTTTAATGCCAATCTGAAGCACTCCCAGTAGGTTTAATGCCCTCAGTAGGTATAATGCCCCTCTGAAGTGCCCTCAGTAAATATAATGCCCCTCTGAAGTGCCCCCAGTAAGTATAATGCCCCCCTCTAGTGGCCCCAGCAGTTAATAATGCCCCTAGCACATTTAGAAACCAAACTGTAGTTATAATGCCTCCATACCATAGTGCCCCAGGACCATCTTGCACTCAAAGTAAGTAAAAAAAAATATATATATATCACCTGACCCCCTGCATTTGTATGCAATGCAGGCCACAGGCCTCTATTGACATGTGGCCTGTGTTGCCGGCTTCTCTGCTCAGGAACGTGTGATGATATCAACTTGCTGCCTACATCTTGGTGCAAAGGGGCACTCGATGACCTCCACCCACCACCTGAGACCAGGCGCAGGCGGCCAAGAGGATATCATCATATCACAACCTTCCACACCAGTCTACTGTTTCATAGGCCTCAGGTACAGTGGCCCATGGCCTATAAGAGTAAACAGCAGGGCAGGGAGCCATAGGCTCCGGTGTCCTGCTGCAGTAGACTGGATGCAGGCCTCAAGCCACACATCAGGGTGTCTTATATAAAGTATTTTGAATTCAATTTAACCCCTTCAGGACACAGCCTTATTTCACCTTACGGACCAGGCCATTTTTTGCAAATCTGACCAGTGTCACTTTATGTGGTGATAACTTTAAAACGCTTTTACTTAGCCAGGCCATTTTTTTTTTTTTTTTTACCTAATCTAACTCTAAACTTGCCCTAACTACCCCTGCCTACACCTCCCACTACCTGCCTACCCCTGCCTGTCCCTGCCTGTCCCTGCCTCCTAAGGTGCCTGATGGCACCAAAAACTCACAAGATGGTGGGCAGCGTGATCTCCTGCTGCTCTCCCCGCTCCACGGACCGGAATGAGGGAGGAGAGCAGCGGCGGAGATTCAAACTTGCCGTGCTCCGCCCACATGCCGCATGGGAACCAATCGCAGGCGATCCTGAGATCCACCTCACAGGATCGCAGGACGGTGATTGGTGGTGTATAATCACACCACCGATTACCGTCCTTTCCGGGTTATCGGGTCATCAAAGACCCGAATAACCCGGAAACGCAGAAAACCGCAGGTCTGAATTGACCTGCGGTTTTCTGCGATCGCCAACATCGGGGGGTCACAAGACCCCCCTGGGCATTGGTACAGAGTGCCTGCCGAATGATTTCGGCAGGCATTTGGTTCCGATCACCGCAGGCGGTGCTGTGGTGATCGAAAATTCTCAGGACGTACCGGTACGCCCTGTGTCCTGAAGAGGTTAAAGGCCATGTGTCAGCAGATTTGTACCCATGATCCTAGCTGACCTGTTGCATGTGCGCTTGGCAGCTGAAGGCATCTGTGTTGGTCCCATGTTCATATGTGCCCGCACTGCTGAGAAAAATGTATATATGCAAATGAGCCTCTAGGAGCACTGAGGGTGTTGCCGTTACACCTAGAGATTCTGCTCTCTCTGCAACTGCTGCACCCTGTCCAGTTTGATTAACAGGACCAGGCGTAATGATGTTTTCACTGCAAGGCCCTGATAAATGCACTTTAACACTCTAATGGCCAGGCCTCAATGACCAGACACTATTTTGTGATATAGCACAAGTAGTGGTTTAACGGTTGTACCTTTTTTGTTTGTTGGAATACCAAAAGAATGTTTGTGATGTGTGCAGCAATTTTTGTCCTCCCAATTCTCTGCATATTTGCTGGGTAGCAGTCAGATCTGTGCTGGACTCTGTTATAGTCAATGGGGCCCGGCAGGAAGGCGGTAGTATCTGACAATGATGGACTATTAGAACTCTGGCAGGCTTTATATGCATGCAATAATATTTGGATAATACCCTCTCTCTTCATATGGTATATGGCCTAAGTCATATGACATACACCTATACAGTGATGGTCAGTTTGCAGTGTTTGCCAGCGAACACATGCTGGCTGCCATCTTGACTCACCCGTCCGGCGATGCACAGGTAAGCCCTTACCTGTGCCGGGAGCCGGTCTAAAATCAAATGCGGTCACCGGGAGCAGGCAGTTCCGAGAACAGCCGCTGGGGGCCTTCATCGGGCTGTTCTCGGAACTGCCTGCTCCCGTTGACCGCATTTGATTTCAGACCGGCTCGCGGCACAGGTAAGGGCTTACCTTTGCATTGCCGGATGGGTGAGTCAAGATGGCAGCCCGCATGTGTTCGCTGGCGAACACTGCAAACTGACCATCACTGCACCTATATATTCATGTTACCCCTTAACCTTTTCTTTAGGTTTTCATCTGGCAAGGACACAGCTATCAGTGTCCCTGAGTACTTATCAGATATAGGAAACAGTCAGTACTCTTATTTGGCATTTTTTGGAATTTACATCTGTTCTGTGAGAGGTTATGCTCAGGATTGCCTTTGCTGGGGTCAAAGGACACTTGTCTGTTCCATACAATTTAGACCAAACACCAAGGTATAGGTTTTAAGCTGACTTGTAGCCAGGTTTATTGATAAGTAGTGATGAGCGGCAGGGGCAATATTCGAATTCGCGATATTTCGCTAATATTTGGGCGAATATTCGCCATATATTCGTGAATTCTCGAATTCGTGATCTCCAGGCATTATTTTTTTGATTCGCATAAAATTCGCATAAACATTTTCGCATAAAAATTCGCATGAGCTGGTATTTTTTTAAAAATCTAATATTCGCGATTACAAATATATTTTGGGATATTCTAAATATTCGCGAATTCTCAAAGTGCCGATATTCGCAATTAAAATTCGCAATTCAAATATTCGTGATCAACACTATTGATAAGGTTACATATTACAATAACAAAAAGAAAACCTAGCTTGTTCGGCACTTACTATACATATAACATCCCTACTTACCTGCTGGAGGGCTTCTTCCTGTCAGCTCACAAAAACAAGACTTTCAGCAACCTTTTACTCACGTTTGGCTCACACACAGACAGGCATTCTGTGTCCCCAGGAAAAGAGAGACTGACGGACCTCCTGGTTCTGTTATATCCCCACCCTCTGTGCTGCTTCATTCATTACCTCACAGACGAGTCTTTCACCTGCTACTTCACCTGCTACCGAGAAAACTTGGAGAAATATACCTCCCTTCCACCACCAATCCTGCTTTGCTCTCACAGTTCGTAAATGACCCCCTTAGTCTTTTCCACATCTTACAGCAGGAACCTCAAACAGATAAAACAGATTTTCTAGAAGTATTTGCCAATTCTCTATCAAGATGAAGTTTTGAATAAAATCATGGACACAGGAAAAAAGTCTGTCCAGACTGTCCAGAAGTTTCGGAATGGTTGTTAACCCTTCTCTAAGCACACTTAGGTTTCCAGGAGGAGGTTAGGTTTGGTTTAACGAAATGGCTTTTTTAAATGTGGGAATTCCGAATGAGGTCTATGCATCTATTATAATATAATAAAACCAGCTATTTTACCAATGCAAGTGAAGATAAGAAATATAAAATCTATGATTTTATGAATTGCAACTCTGTTTACATTGTACAGGGTGGGCCATTTATATGGATACACCTTAATAAAATGGGAATGGTTGGTGATATTAACTTCCTGTTTGTGGCACATTAGTATATGTGAGGGGGGAAACTTTTCAAGATGGGTGGGGACCATGGCGGCCATTTTGAAGTCGGCCATTTTGAATCCAACTTTTGTTTTTTCAATAGGAAGAGGGTCATGTGACACATCAAACTTATTGGGAATTTCACAAGAAAAACAATGGTGTGCTTGGTTTTAACGTAACTTTATTCTTTCATGAGCTATTTACAAGTTTCTGACTACTTATAAATGTGTTCAATGTGCTGCCCATTGTGTTGGATTGTCAATGCAACCCTCTTCTCCCACTCTTCACACACTGATAGCAACACCGCAGGAGAAATGCTAGCACAGGCTTCCAGTATCCGTAGTTTCAGGTGCTGCACATCTCGTATCTTCACAGCATAGACAATTGCCTTCAGAGACCCCAAAGATAAAAGTCTAAGGGGGTCAGATCGGGAGACCTTGGGGGCCATTCAACTGGCCCACGACGACCAATCCACTATTCATCTAGGAATGCTCGGACCTGACACCCATAATGTGGTGGTGCACCATCTTGCTGGAAAAACTCAGGGAACATGCCAGCTTCAGTGCATAAAACACATCAAACTTATTGGGAATTTCACACGAAAAACAATGGTGTGCTTGGTTTTAACGTAACTTTATTCTTTCATGAGTTATTTACAAGTTTCTCTTTGTTTACAGCCATTGACATGTCGCCGAGGTTAACACGTGAGGAGCGGATAGAAATTGTGTTGATGTCTGGTGAACGCAGTAACCGGGTCATTGCAGCAGATTTCAATGCAAGACACCCTACGAGACCACCCATCTCCCATGCTACAGTTAGCAAACTGCTTGCTAAGTTTCGTAAAACTGGTTCAGTGTTGGATTTGCCAAAATGTGGACGCATGAAATCTGTCTGTAATGAAGAAACATCAGTGGCTGTCCTAGCTTCATTCAGCAAGAGCCCACAGCGTAGCACTCGCCGCATGTCACTGGAGAGTGGCATTAGTCGAACATCCCTTCGGCGGATATTAGCTACTCACAAATGGCACCCTTACAAACTCCAGCTACTGCAGCATCTCAACGAGGATAACCCAGACCGGCGCACTGAATTTGCAGAATGGGCAAAACAAAAATTGGAACAAGACCCTCAGTTTACGCAGAAGATTTTGTTCAGTGATGAGGCAAACTTTTATGTGAATGGTGAAGTTAACAAACAAAACCACCGCTATTGGTCTGACACTAACCCACATTGGATAGATCCCTCCAAGACTGTTGGAACAAAAAAATTGATGGTATGGTCTGGTATATGGGGTACAAAGATAGTGGGGCCATTCTTCATCAATGGAAACCTCAAGGCCACTGGATATGCGAAATTGCTACATGATGATGTGTTTCCCTCTTTATGCACTGAAGCTGGCACGTTCCCTGAGTTTTTCCAGCAAGATGGTGCACCACCACATTATGGGTGTCAGGTCCGAGCATTCCTAGATGAACAGTTTCCTGGAAAGTGGATTGGTCGTCGTGGGCCAGTTGAATGGCCCCCAAGGTCTCCCGATCTGACCCCCTTAGACTTTTATCTTTGGGGTCATCTGAAGGCAACTGTCTATGCTGTGAAGATACGAGATGTGCAGCACCTGAAACTACGGATACTGGAAGCCTGTGCTAGCATTTCTCCTGCGGTGTTGCTATCAGTGTGTGAATAGTGGGAGAAGAGGGTTGCATTGACAATCCAACACAATGGGCAGCACATTGAACACATTTATAAGTGGTCAGAAACTTGTAAATAGCTCATGAAAGAATAAAGTTACGTTAAAACCAAGCACACTATTGTTTTTCTTGTGAAATTCCCAATAAGTTTGATGTGTCACATGACCCTCTTCCTATTGAAAAAACAAAAGTTGGATTCAAAATGGCCGACTTCAAAATGGCCGCCATGGTCACCACTCATCTTGAAAAGTTTCCCCCCTCACATATACTAATGTGCCACAAACAGGAAGTTAATATCACCAACCATTTCCATTTTATTAAGGTGTATCCATATAAATGGCCCACCCTGTTTATAAAATAGATTGCATTATGTGAAAACAATCTTTTGTAGGTTATATAACTAGAAAGGTCAAAACTCGGATAGCAGAGCATATAGCAGGTACATATAAACAACAAATGTATTGGAGCTCCAGGTGCTGCATGGCATTTTATTGAGAGGCATTAAGGTTCTCAGAATTTTTTCCCTTTCTGTGGTATTGAGAAAGTGCATAAATCTTTTAGAGGAGGCAGTCATAAAAAAAATCATTTAATAGAGAGGAGTTCTGGATAATATGCCTGAAAACAAGATTCCCTATGGGATTCAACTACAAAATAGATTTGTTATATACATATTAGAACATATGCCTTTCCTCTAATCCATTTCAGATTTTTTTGCACTTTCTCCACCTCTTATAGTCCCAGGGGACTTTGTAGTTCAGGTTTTGAACTAGCACTTTGAAATAGCAGTTATGCATCATTTTGTATTATGCCGTGAACAAGAGCTCATACGTAGCTCGAAACGAGTCAGAATGATTGACTGTTTCTGTACCTTTTGATATGAAGAAAGAATAAAGCAATATGGAATTTTAAGAAGATCTGGTTCCTTTTGATTTGTTTTGCATAGGAAAACAAGTGGCTCTGGGAATTGTAGTCCAGTGCACTTCATGAGAGGAAGTGCTGATGCTTGCTGTTGTGATTCCCTGTTTGGCATTACCAGCAGTATCCACTGCACACAATGCTCCCCCAACAGGGGATGCAACTATTACACAGTCACTCCGCCATCCTTCCTTTATTTTTATTTTCAATACGTTTTTATTGAGTTTTTCAGAGGTTTTATAAAAGAAACAACAATACACAGAGGTAGATTGCATTTGATCACAGATTATGCAGAATGTCAATGACAATGATAGATGCTCAGGTGTTGTCAATAAAGCAGCGGTTTAAAGGATAGACATTCATATGGCATTGCAGTACATTTTTCTATTAGGTGTAGCGTACGAATTCTCAGTTCAGATAATTCTATTGGTGGCTAGGTCCAGCGATCCCCACAGAGACCAATCTCTATCAAATTGCTTCATAATATGATCCTTAAAGGCTAACATTCGCTCAAAGGAAGCTGTAGTGCTCACTGCGCGGAAGATATCATTAAGTGTTGGGACTTCCAAGCTTTTCCAGTTTCTAGTTATAGCAGTTTTGGTGGCTAGGAACATGTGTGCTGCAATTGTACGTGCAGACAATGGTATGTTTACAAGATTAATAAATAGTAGAGCTAGTGATGGGTCAGCTGGGATCGCTGTCCTGGCCACTGCAGAGATAAACCCAAAGATCTGAGACCAAAGAGTATCTAAATGAGTGCAAGACCACAGAATATGTAATAATGTTCCTTTCCCGCCACATTGTCTCCAGCTTCATAATGAGAGGCACATCTCAAGTGAGTAACTGCAAATTGCAGTGCCTTGACCCATTGGGTGTTGGGTTTCTCCTTGTCGAGCTCCTTGTCCCACATTAGATTTGGTGTTGTTTTGGACTCCTTTGCGTTTAGCATGGAGTATAAAGGCCTAATACCAGTTGGTCGACTTGGTGTCGATGACCATAATTCAAAGAGGGGTCTAAACGTTTTAACTAATAGTGGTTTGTCTGACTGTATGAGATGGCGAATACGGAGGTACTGATAGAAATCTTTATGTGGAATCTGATAGGTGTCATGTAGAGCTGAAAAGGGATGTAAAGTGTCGTTGGAGAAAAGATCAGACATGGTATGTATGCCTTTGTAATACCATGCCTCCAATGAAGTGTTAGGAAGGAGGTACTCCAAGGTTTGAATAGGAGCATAAGGTAAGAGAGAGAGGTGAGTAGATGAACTGTTTGAGTGGAATTTCTCCCAAAGTTCTAGTTGAAAAGGAGTCATTTAAAGAGGCTATTAGGATTGCTCTCAGGCTTTGTGAGGGAAGGAAAGATAGCTCTATGTGTACCCAGTGCTTCGAGACGTCTACGAGGTCTCCCTTTGTGCCAGATAAAGGCGTTCAGCCGGTGGTTAAGCTTAGTGAAAAAAGAGCCCGGCAAGGGGATCCGCAATGTCCTGAAAATATATAGCAATTTAGGTAATACGTGTTGGAAAGTTGCAATGCGTCCCACCCAAGATAATTCTGCTTTCTCAATTTTTTGCATATCTGCAGTCCAGGTTGTTATCATAGGAAGGAAGTTGGTTTTATACAGAGAATTAAACAAGGCCATAACTTGGATCCCTAAGTATGGCAATGCACACAAATTACAATCAAGTTGAAATGTTTCTTTTAGACAGTGTAGAATATCCTCAGGGAGGTGAAAAGGTAAAACCTGTGATTTTCCATCATTCACTTTATAATATGAAAGCAATCCAAAGTCATATATTAATGACATGACTGTAGCTAGAGATATAGTGGTATTGGATAAGCTAAGTATAATATTATCCGCGTATAGTGATACGCAATGCTTTCTGCCGCCTATATCAATACTGTTAGTCCAGTGGATTGTCTAATTGCCTGAGCCAACAGCTCCAGTGATAATATGAAAATGAGTGGGGACAATGGGCATTGGTGATATAAAAAGCATCTGATAATATCCCATTCGTTAGCACCCTGGCCGAAGGTTTTGTGTATAATGCCATTATTGCGGTCATTAGTGGTTCTGGAAATCCGAACTTACGGACCACCAAGAAGGCGAATGACCAATTAACTTGGTCAAACCCCTTCTTGGCGTCCAATGTAACAAGGATTGCAGGGAGGGTGTGTTGGTTAATATAGTCAACAAGGTTTATGACTCTCCTTGCGTTATCGGTGATTTGTCTTCCACAAACAAATCCCACCTGATCAGGTGCTACCGACTAAGGGATAATGGGAGCCAATCTGTTAGCCAGAATCTTGGCATAATCCTTAAGATCAGTGTTTAATAATGAGATGGGACGGAAGTTTTGGGGGACATCAGGTGCCTTCCCAGGTTTGGGCAGGGTTACAATGGTAGTATTCAACATTTCTGCTGGGAAGTCGTCCTTGGTCATGGCACCAGACAGGGCTGCATGAAGATGAGGGAGTAGTGTAGGGAGAAATGTCTTATAGTAGGAGTTGTGAGTCCATCTGGACCTGGGCTCTTATTAGCAGGGAGGAATATAAGGGCTTTGTCAATCTGTTCTTGGGTCAGAGGCATGGTAATGGAGTTTATGGTTGATTGGTTTAAACAGAGGAGATTCAGTTTGTCTAGAAATGCATCTATTGAGGGGCGTGGCCTACTGCCGCGCGTGGTGGCTGCCTAGTAGAGGAGCTCCGCAAATACAGCAGCGACAATACAGCACCTGGCCCAGTAAAAGCACCCTGGAATGAGTACCTCCCCACCACATCAATGTCTCAGCCACCGAAGATGACAAGGGGCAAAAGATCCATCAAAGCCCAGGTGAAGTTAAGCTTTTTCATTGAGAAAGAGCGCTCACAAGATGGTGGAGGCAGCGCTCCCCCTTCACCGACGAGACGTGCTGTGCACGCACTGACACAGGAGAGCAGGGAGAGGTAAAGTCACTCACCCAAGTTCCCCACAGCTCACAACAAATGCCTTGAACAGCAAAGACGTCTCTCCAGCTGCCTCGTCCCATAACAGCCCTGGGGGAGGCCTCAGCTCTGGAGACCATGTACATAAGCTGAACGCTGGAGCTAATGGGAACTGCCATAACCTACAGATCCCCATGCAAGAGCCACATCATGCTCCTACCAGCTCTCATTTGTACTCAGCAATATAGCAGTCTTACATTGCAGGTTTTTCCTACCTCAGATGTGCCAGTCTCAGGGTCCCTCTTAAAGAATATGCTGTTGGCACTCAGCAGATCAATGCAAGATAACAGCCTTGCTCATTAACCCTCTGCAGACCTCTATATCAGATTTAGAGGGAAGAATGTCACATGCTGAAACAAAAATGGGCGAATTTGCGTCTTCACATAACCAACTTATTGATGCCCACAATAACCTCACAGACGAAATTGAGATAATTAAACACAAGCTTGTTGACCTTGAAGACAGGTCACGCCGCAACAACGTTAAAATCAGAGGAGTTCCTGAGGAAATCCAGCCACAAGAACTGCAATCCTACTTACAGGGACTGATATGAGTTTTGATCTCTTCAATTTTTGAGCGTGACCTCCTTATCGATAGAATACATAGAGTGGCACGCTCCAAGAATATCTCTCCTACCATTCCTAGGGATGTTCTAGCTCGGATCCATTTTTTTCAGATAAAAGAAGCATTACTTCAAGCAAGCAGGAATAGAAATACCCTGCCTTCCCCCCTACGAGGAGATCAAGCTATTCGATGACCTATCTGCAGCCACCTTGCAGCAAAGGAGGACACTGGCTCCCATAACCGCAGCCCTGCGAGATCATGCCATGCCTTACAGATGGGAATTTCCCACAATGATTTTAATCCAACATGGAAGAGCCCTACAATCCATCTCTACTCTTGAAGAAGGAAAGCTCCTGCTGCAACAATGGAACATTCCAATCTTAGAAACTTTCCAGAACCCGAAATCGACACCAACCCATCTGCGTCAAGAGTGGCAAGTGGTCTCCTCTAAGCGCAAGTCCAGGAACCAGAATCCCGACTAGCTGTACAAGACGGAGCTCTAAGTTGAACTATTACACCCAGTTCTCAACCGTGAGTTATCTGGTCCCCCCCCCCCCAGACACGTGTCGGCCTCACTATGCTGACAGCGTTCTTATGGTTTTTTACATTTTTTTGTTATGTTTAATATTTTTATGGTTGCATATCCACCTAGGTATAGCAGATCTACACTTGAAATAACGAAAAGTACAGTAATTAGAGTGTGGACCCTGGGAGAACAATGCTTATGACCTATTTTACACACATTCCTGAACGAGATTACCAGGCCCCACTTGGCCCACCGACACTGAAGCAGGGTGGCCTTCTGGGCACTCTGAGGGTCCTACATTTATCCACTAATGGTGCTTAAATTTGCTTCGCTCAATGTTAAAGGGCTGTACAGCCCTTACAAAAGGGCAACCATGTGGAGAGAGATTGTGAGCATCCAGTGCGATGTTTTCAGTGTTCAGGAATCTCATCTCAAAGCCACAGATGCTAGCTGAATCCACCATCGATCCATCCCGGTCATTTACCATTCCCATTTCCATAAAAAACAGAGAGGGGGTATCTTGGGAATCAGGGATACTGTTGCATTCCAACTCTGCAAAGTGATTGCAGACCCGAATGGCAGATACAGTTGTGGGATCTTTGAATAATCTTATATACACCTTAGTAGCAGTATATGCTCCGAATAGACACCAGCTCACATTCCTAAGCAAACTGTCCAGGAAAGTTGAAACCGTCAGGCAGGGGCGAATATTATGGTTTTGGGATTTTAATGGGGTAGTGGATCCTATCGTACATTCCACCTCCTCCGTTAACAGATCATCATGGATGAGAGACTTTCTTTTATCAATACACCTATACGATATTTGGAGACTTCACCATGACAGTGAGAGGGATTACTCCTTCTTTTCTACAGAGCACAATTCCTACTCTAGGATAGATCTATTCCTTCTAAAGAGATCTGTGAACCATGCCGCAACAGGGTCATCGGTAGTGATCACCTGGTCTGATCATGCAGCCATCACACTCACCCTACAAGATATGTGCCCTCCTGGACACGGTTCCTCCTGGCGCCTCAACCCCTTTCTTTTAGAGCACAACACCTACAAAGAAGAAATAGGTACCCGCAGGTTCACGCACTACACAATTGAAAACCCTGAGACTTCAACTTAAAGAACTCTTGCTGTATAAATACGAACAGAATCGAAGAAAGACCAAAGCGTTATATTACTCGCAGGACAATTAAAAAGGCAAGCTACTTGCACACAAGATCAAAAAGAAAGTGATCAAATCAAAAATTCCATTAATCAAAAAACAATCCACAAGAGCTCATTTATATGACCCAGATAAAATTGCTAACGAATTCAAAGCCTACTACGCATCATTTTATAACCTAGAGGGGACCAACCCCTCCATCCAACCACAGCAAACATCAATAGATGAATACTTAAAGTCCCTCTATCTCCCTAAACTAAGCACATCTCAAATGACATATTTAAACTCACCGCTAAATCAGAAAGAAGTCCTAGCAGCTGTTAGATCCTTACCTCTACACAAGGCTCCAGGCCCGGACTGGCTATCAAATGCATATTATAAATCATATGGCGACATCTTGACTCCTTATCTGACTTACACATTACAACAAGCCATGGAGGAGGGATAATTCCCATAAGAAATTCTAGAAGCCACCATTGTCACCATAGCCAAACCAGACAAAACCTCTGATGTCCCCCAAAACTTTAGGCCAATTTCCCTGCTAAACTCTGACGTAAAAATATACGCCAAAATTCTCGACACTCGTCTAGCTACACTGATCCCGCACCTCATATCCTCCGATCAAACAGGCTTTATAAAAGGCAGACAAGTTTATGAAAACACTAGAATTGTTAATATATTAGACACCTTGGAGAGAAAAAAATACTCTGTCGTGCTGGTAACATTAGACGCCGAAAAAGCGTTTGACCGTGTGAACTGGTCATCCGTCTTTTCTGTCCTGCGACATATGGGATTTGGAAGAGCGTGCTTTAAGGCCATTTCAGCGCTTTACTCGACCCCCTCTGCCAGAGTACTAGTTAATTCTACACTATCAGACCCCCTCCCCATAACAAATGGAACTAGACAGGGATGCCCCTTATCCCCTATTACACTGATCAAAAATATAAACGCAACACTTTCGGTTTTGCTCCCATTTTGCATGAGCTGAACTCAAAGATCTGAAACATTTTCTACATACACAAAAGACCCATTACTCTCAAATATTGTTCACAAATCTGTCTAAATCTGTGTTAGTGAGCACTTCTCCTTTGCCGAGATAATCCGTCCCACCTCATAATAGAAGCAACGGAGCGGGGCGCAGCATAGCGCAGTGCTAGCTGACTTAGGGGGAAGACTGCAGGCTAGGAGAGGGTTAAAGTTCCTGGTGATATGTTAAGGGGTTGGTAGAGTTAAGTGGGGAGGAGTTGGGTTTTCGGCGGGAGGATATAAGATTGGGAGGTGGAGCTTAGGGTCAGTTCAGCCTTACGAGCGTGAATTTCGGTGACATGGCCTCCTTGGATGAGCTGTTGGCGTCGGTGCGGGCCGCGGTGCAGGTACACGGGGTGGACTTCATGCAGCAGTCTATTAAGGCTGCCCTTCACCCTCCTGCCCCTCCGGTTGCAGTAGCTCGCGCTGCCAGGGCCAGGCGATCCGTCCCCCCTGAGCGCTTGAGCCCAGAAGCTACCCCCCGGGTCCGCCGACGCATTCGAAGCCCCGCCAGGGACCCTCCGCTGCGGTCTGAGGTGTCCGTGGCTTCTCGGACCACCAGGCGCAGCGGGAGGAATTCTGTATCGCGTGGCGGGCCGGCGGGAGATGGTCAGGCTTCTCCTAGACCCGTCTCCCTTTCAGCTAGGGGGAGGGACCGTTCCCAGGCGGCGACGTCCCCGCGAGATGCTCCGCGCCGGGGGAGAGCCAGGAGGACCTCACCTGTGGTTGGAAGTCATGTTGCGGCTGGTCTGTCCAGAGGCCTGGGCCTACCTGCTTTTGAAGAGAGGGTGTCTCCGGCGCTGCGGCGGAGGGATTCGGGCCGGCAGCTTCAGAGCGAAGAGGATGTGAGCGCAGCGGCCGGGTTGGATATAGGTGCGTCGCGACCCCTTGTGGTGGGTCGGCGACATTGCAGCCGGACAGATGTTGGGGATTATGCTGGGGTTATGCACCCTGAGCGGCGGCATGGTGGGGCGGCTTGTGGCCGGACGGCTACAGAGTCGGTACCAATGGAAGCGGGAGAGATGCTAGAACTGCGGCCAGAGGATGAGGCCCGCCCGGCTGGGGTTCAGACTGTTACCCTCCCCTCACGTCGGTGCCTTGAGGGGGAGGCATTGCGGTTGGAGGAAGGAGAATTGGAGTCTGGAGAGGATGTCGCGGCAGGCGGAAGGGACGACGCGATTCCAGTAGAAGCCATGCCATGTGGAGGGAGCTCGCCGGTGCGGATGTCTGTGAGTGATGCGGCGGCTGCCGGAGGATCCATCCGGGGACGGCCAGGTGAGATGACGACGTGTCAGTTGCCAGTTGGGGGTGCAGTTCCACATGGTGTGGGGGGATCTGATGTTTTGGCCCGGGAGGTTTTATCGGGGATGTTGTCATTGTTGTCACGGTTGGGGTCAGGGGCTCCTGCATCTCCGGCTTTAGAGCAGGGGACGGTGCAAGGTTCGGTTGGAGTGGGGGATAGCGTGGATAGCGAAAGGGGAAATGTATGTGTGCTTTGAAGGGCCGTTGGGGGCTCATTTGAAGTAGGAAATCAGGGAGAAGATATGGAGGGATGAATATGTCGAAATATTTTCATTGCTTCCTTTGGAAAAATTTAATCTGGACCGGGGTAAACTGGATGATAGTAAAAAAGAGGAGGAGGAAAGGAGGCGGTACAGGTTGATCCCATGTACGTTTCAGAATTGGCTTCAGGCCTTTGCGATTTTGGCCAGTGTGGTTGGGGAGAAATCGCCGGAACATTGCTCAGCACTGTTCTGCTATATGGATGCGATAGGGGAGGCTCATCGGACTTATGGGGGTGTGGCGTGGCTTAGGTATGATGAGCAGTTCCGGCAGCGGAAGGCGGTCAGGCCTAGCATACGGTGGGATCATAAGGACATTGGTCTCTGGATGCGGTTGATGGCGGCGCCTAGGAGTGGCCCTCAGCCCTTTCGGGGATCGGCCGGGGGTCCCTTGGCTTCTGAATCCCAGGGAGGAGGTAGAAAAGGCTGTTGTTGGCAGTATAACGAGGGACATTGTAGGTTCTTGTCAGATTGCCGGTACAAGCACGAGTGTTCCGGTTGCGGTGGCTCCCATAGTTTGTCGCGTTGCTTCAAGCGAGGGAGGGGTAAGGGACCCGAGGCTATGCAGAAGAGGGGTGACTCCGGTGAGGGTGGGAGAGATGGAGCCCTATTTAAAGAGTTATCCAAATAGAGATGTTGGGCAGTTGTTGTTGGCGGGGTTTACTGAGGGTTTCGTGATCCCGTGTAGTTCAGTTGTGCCGTGTTTGTCAGCGCGGAATTTGTCCTCTGCATTGCGTCATCCGGATGTGGTAAAGGATAAGATTGAGAAGGAGGTTGCGGCTGGCAGTGTGGTAGGCCCCTTTAAGGATCGTCCCTTGCCGGACTTGTGAGTGTCCCCATTGGGTTTGGTGCCTAAGAAGGAGCCCAATAAGTTTAGGCTTATTCATCATTTGTCCTATCCACAAGGGGGGTCGGTGACTGATGGGATAGCGGACGAGTTGTGCTCCGTGTCGTACACGTCTTTTGATGCGGCGGTGCGGTGGGTTAGGCGTTTCGGGCAAGGTGCCCTGCTTGCTAAGACAGATATTGAGGCTGCCTTTCGGTTGTTGCCCATTCACCCGGATAGTTTGCATTTACTGGGTTTTCAATGGGAGGGTTGTTTTTATGTTGATTGTTGTTTGCCCATGGGCTGCGCAATTTCTTGTTCACTATTTGAATCGTTTAGTTCTTTTTTGGAGTGGGTGGTGAAACAGGAGGCTGGATGGAATTCTGTGCTGCATTATTTGGACGATTTTTTGTTCTTAGGTCTGGCCGAATCCAGGGTGTGTCCTGTGTTGTTGCATACGATGGAGCGAGTGGCTGCGAGGTTTGGCATTCCGTTAGCGGGGGGAAAAACGGAGGGGCCTTCCACGGTTATGAGGTTTTTGGGGATAGAAATTGACAGTATGGTGTGGCAATGTGAACATTGAGGTGTTGTTTCCCCAGGTTCCAGTCCGGGACTTAGGGCATGCTCATGTCCAGGGATGCTATTTAATCCTGCTAATGGATCCTGGGTGGGTCTCACTCTGGAGAGTGTGCAGACAGAGGCCTGGTGAGGCTCTGTCAGTGTGGTATCAGCTAGGCAAGGCTGAGGGGCCACGAGGCTATGCAATAGCCTGGACTTTGGGGGACTTAGCGACACCCAGGAACAAGCATTGAAAGGTCAGAGTCAGGAGGACTGCTAGACCACAACCCCCTCCAAAGGTACTGCATTTGTTACAGCCTGAGGGCTGGTGGACTGTATGTCTGGGATAAGCCGCACCTGGTTCCATGTGTGAACGCTATCGTATAGCCGAGTTAGGGATACGATGTTTATTATGTTTAGGTAGAGCCCAGACGGGCAGGCTTTTGTTTTATGCCATGTTGTGTATGAAGAGTGTAAAATAAATTGCACTGTTTGGACCTGAAACCCAGTGGTTATGAAGATCCTTGTGAGAATGACCCCCGAATGAGAGGCGATCCCTTACAATGGCCATGGAATGTCGGTTACCGGACAACAAGGTGTCTGATTTGTTAGGGGAGGTTGTTTTTCTGCGGAGAGCTAAGAAGGTTCAGCTTAGGCAGGTTCAGTCTGTATTGGGAAAATTGAATTTCGCTTGCCGAATTTTGCCGATGGGGAGGGTTTTTTGCCGGCGTTTAGCGTTAGCTATGGCGGGGGTTGTCGCCCCTTTTCATTATTTGCGTTTACCTGTTGCGGTAAAGGAGGATTTGGCGGTGTGGGAGAATTTTCTGGGAGAGTATAATGGGTGGTCTATGTGGATGGAGGAAGCGATTAGTAGCGTGGATTTGGAGTTGTTTTCTGATGCCGCGGGTTCGTGTGGATACGGTGTTTTTTGCCAGGGCCAATGGAGCGCGGGTGCGTGGCCGGTGGAGTGGGAACAGGCTGGTTTCCTTAGCAACTTGGTTTTGTTGGAACTTTTTCCCATTGTTTTGGCTACGGAGTTGTGGGGGGATTGGCTCAAGAATCGGCGGGTTCGTTTCTACTGTGACAACATGGGTGTAGTGCAGGCGATTAATAGCCAGACTCAGGCATTTGGTATTGCGGGGGCTGCGGTTAAATGCTTGTTTTGTTGCGGTGCATGTTCCTGGTGTAGATAACTCACTCGCTGATTCCCTTTCTCGTTTTCAGTGGGATCGTTTCCGCAGCTTGGCGCCGTGCGCCGAAGTTCAGGGGTTACCCTGTCCCCAGTGGCTCTGGAGCATGGCCTTGGGGTGTCAGCGGGCCTGATTGGTCAGTCGCTCAGTAGAGGTACGTGGTCGGCTTATTCGTCGGTGTGGTCGTTGTGGGAGGAGTTGATAGAACGGGTCGGGGGGTGTAGTTCGGTTGATGACTTTAGGACCTTATTGGTTTTTTGGGTAGGTTCGTGTTATGCTGAAGGTTTGTCGTTTTCTGTGGCGTCTAACAGGGTGGCGGCTGTCGCCTTCTGGTTGCGCTTGCGGGGTGTTGCTGATGTCTCTCAGTGTTTTTTGGTTCGGCAGGCGCTAAAAGGATATCGGCGGGGAGTGATTCGTAAGGACTGTAAACGGCCGGTTTCTTTTGAGGTGTTACAGGTCCTGTGGGAGAAAACAGGGTTGGTTTGTGTGTCTGTATTCGAAGCGCTTTTGTTTAGGGCGGCGTTTTCGTTGGCCTTTTTCGGAGCCTTTCGAATTTCGGAATTGGTATCCGCCAGTCGTATGGGCGATGGTGGTTTGTTGAGAGAGGATGTATGGTTGGGAGATGGCGGTCTGCGGTGTGTGATACGCAAGTCAAAAACGGATCAGGTAGGTAAGGGGGCAGTTTTGTGGCTCAGGCCTTTTGCTGGGTCGGTGCTTTGTCCGGTGCGTTGTGTGGAGGATTATTTGGGGGTGCGGCCCGATGGTAGGGGTTCGTTGTTAGTTCACCGGGACGGTTCACGGTTATCACGTTTTCAATTTATTGCTGTTTTAAAAAAATGTTTGGGTGCAGCTGGTCTTCCCGTTAATGAATATGCTTCTCATTCTTTTCGGATAGGGGCAGCGACTGAGGCGGCCAGGTGGGGGCTCGGGGAAGAGGTTATAAAACGTATTGGGCGTTGGGAGTCGGATTGTTTTCACTCTTATATTCGGCCTCATCTGTTGTGATTATTGGTGGGTGGTGTTGGTTAACGGTATGCGGCATGTTGTGAAGTGTTGTCACAATTATTTTATTTGTTTTAGGGGCAGTGCCTTGTCTCGCATGGATCTTCGGGCACTCATACGTCTACTGGGGGGCCTTACGCACAGATGTGAGGAGGAATGGACGCCAGTTGGGTTTTTCCGACGGAGGAATTGCTAGTCCGGTGGATTGGTTTGAGGGGGCTTCTTTGGGGTAGGGTTTTGCCGGAAATTCACATTAATGCCACTTTAGATCGTCCGCCTGATATATTGGTGCTTCATGTGGGAGGCAATGATTTGGGAGTGCGGCGTTCCCGGGATGTGATCCAGGATATCAAGTTGGATGTGCTGCGCCTATTGTCGGAGTTTCCGGATTTGTTGCTGGTATGGTCGGAGGTTGTGGCTAGACGTTGCTGGCGGTTTGCTAGGTCGGTGGAGCGGATCAACAAAGCCCGAGCAAAGTTGAATAAGGAGGTGGGGCGTTTTGTTCGCAGGCAGGGTGGTATTGTTGTGCGTCATCGGGAGTTGGAGGCGGCGTCGCCTCAATTCTTATGAGAGGATGGTGTACATCTGAATGATGTGGGCATCGACATGTGGGCTTTAGGTATCCAGGAGGGTTTGGAGACGGCCATTAGGGTGTGGCGGGACGCCCACAGGTGAGGTGTCACCGGTGGATGTCGGTGGCTGCTGGAAATAGGATCCTGGGGAGCAATTCAATGGTTAAGAGGTGCAGGACATGTTGGAGCCTGCATCTCAGATGGTTTGTTAATGCCGAGGATGGGGCCTACAGGGGGGATACTAGTATACTTCAAGGAGTTGGTGCCCTTGGGTCGGTGAGTGCGGCCAAGGGTAAGTCTTGAAGTGTGAGGTGAGGCGGTGAAGGAGGATACAGCTCGTTTGGGTTGCCCTCCAGGATCCTTGTTATGGTGCAGTAGGTGATAAGGTTGATGGATGTGTAAAATGCCTGATGTTATTATGGTTATTGTTATTATTATTATGATTATTATTATTATTGATGTTATATGGTGTACTATGTGGTTTTTGTTATTTGTGAAATAATAAAGTTGGCCATCATGGTCATTTCACCAAGCAAGTAAGTGTTGGTGTGGTTATTTAAAGGGGATAACAGGGTAGGTTTTGTAGCCGGAGGAGATTCTTCCATCCTATTAAGTCATAGAAGCAACGGAGCGGGGCGCAGCATAGCGCAGTGCTAGCTGACTTAGGGGGAAGACTGCAGGCTAGGAGAGGGTTAAAGTTCCTGGTGATATGTTAAGGGGTTGGTAGAGTTAAGTGGGGAGGAGTTGGGTTTTCGGCGGGAGGATATAAGATTGGGAGGTGGAGCTTAGGGTCAGTTCAGCCTTACCAGCGTGAATTTCCCACCCTCCCACCCCTTTTTTCTATGGTTTGGAGATTGGTGGTTGTAGTGGGGCTGCTGGAAATAGGATCCTGGGGAGCAATTCAATGGTTAAGAGGTGCAGGACATGTTGGAGCTGTAATGACCGACGTCACGCACAGGGAGGAAAACAGGGAAAGCCCTGCCCAAGGGAGAGGGAAAGGTGGTGACCCCTAACTTACCTTGCGGCTGGCACCTGACTGCCCTGACGTCCCTAGACGGGTTCCTCACCCGTGCGGCGATCACGTGCCTAAACCCTGGCTTTCCCTAATATGAGCCCTAGATAGTGAACAGGCCGGTGGGATCGCTAGTCCACACCACTATCACTAAGAGGGAAACACCAGGGAGAGGACAGACAAAACAGACAAACACATACACCCACAATAAACCAAAAAGGTCCAACAGTGATCCGGAGGGTAGCGTTCTGGACCAACTACCAGCGAACGCAGCAACACAGCTCCAGAAGGTCAGAATAGATGTCCAGGCAGGAAGCTCTATCTCTGGCAACCAGAGAAGTGTGAGAGAGGAATATAAGGAGATCTGGGACTGCTGCACAAGGAACAGCTGAGGAGAAGGAGCTACGGATCCCTGAGTGAGCCAAAAGGGTTTGCAAAGCAAACCCAGAAAGCTACCATAAGGAAAACAGCCCTATCTAAAATAGAGCGTGCAGCCAACCGCTGCGACTTCCTGACCCCGGGTATAACGGAGTCAGGCGTGGTTATCGATACCCTCGTGACAGTACCCCCCTCTCTACGAGGGGCCTCCGGACACTCAGGACCAGGTCTCTCAGGATGAGAGGCATGAAAAACCCGAACTAACCTGTCGGCGTTTACCTCAGACGCAGGAACCCACATTCTTTCCTCTGGACCGTAACCTCTCCAATGCACCAGATATTGAAGAGAGCGGCGGACCCGACGAGAATTAACAATTTTGGATATCTGAAATTCTAGATTACCATCCACGACAACAGGAGGGGGTGGCAGCGGTGATGGTTCCAGAGGTGGAACATATTTTTGGAGTAACGACTTATGAAAAACATTATGAATTTTAAAAGTCTGAGGTAACTCCAGGCGAAAAGCCACGGGGTTGATGATGGCTACAATTTTGTAAGGGCCAATAAACCTAGGACCCAGTTTCCAAGAGGGAACCTTCAATTTAATATTCCTAGTAGACAACCACACATAGTCATTCACTCCTAGGTCCGGACCTGGCGACCGTCTCTTATCAGCCATGCATTTGTATTTACCTCCCATATTTTTCAAGTTAGCTTGCACCTTCTGCCATACCGATTAGGGTTGTCCCGATACCGATACTAGTATCGGTATCGGGACCGATTCCGAGTTTTCTCGGCGGTACTCAGCCGCCGATACCCCGCCCCGATACATAAATAGAATACTATGGGCGTAACTATGGGCGGGGCCCGGTGCAGTCACTGTACTCTTACACCGGGCCCCGCCGCTCACCGAAGTATTTATAAACGTGAATCCTTATCCTGTTGTTAAGTTGAACTAACGCTGCCCTCTCCCATGTCCCCCCTGTATCCCCACAGCACTTACTTAAGCTTCCATAGCAGGCAGAGCAGACGGCAGCAGTAACGTCACTCACTGACGTAGAGCGCCTGCTCCGCCCACTTTATGAGTGAAGCAGGCGGAGCAGACGCGCGACGCCAGTGAGTGACGTTACTGGTGCCGTCCGCTCTGCCTGCTATGGAAGCTTAAGTAAGTGCTGTGGAGATACAGGGGGATACAGGGGAACATGGGAGAGGGCAGCGTTAGTTCAACTTAACAACAGGATAAGGATTCACGTTTATAAATACTTCGGTGAGCGGCGGGGCCCGGTGTATTGGGGGACACTGTTATGAGGGGGATCTGTGGATGACATATAGCAGTGTCATCCACAGATCCTCCCCATAACAGTTCCATCCCCAGATCCCCTATAACAGCACCATCCACAGATCCCCCACCAAATAACAATGCCATCCTCAGATCCCCCCACCCCATAACAATGCCATCCACAGATATCCCACCCCATAGCAGTACCATCCACAGATCCCCATAACAGTGCCATCCACAGATCCCCCATAACAGTGCCATCCACAGATCCCCCATAACAGTGCCATCCACAGATCCCCATAACAGTGCCATCCACAGATCCCCCATAACAGCACCATCCACAGATCCCCATAACAGTGCCATCCACAGATCCCCCATAACAGTGCCATCCACAGATCCCCCATAACAGTGCCATCCACAGATCCCCATAACAGTGCCATCCACAGATCCCCCATAACAGCACCATCCACAGATCCCCATAACAGCGCCATCCACAGATCCCCCATAACAGTGCCATCCACAGATCCCCCATAACAGTGCCATCCACAGATCCCCCATAACAGTGCCATCCACAGATCCCCCATAACAGTGCCATCCACAGATCCCCCATAACAGTGCCATCCACAGATCCCCCATAACAGTGCCATCCACAGATCCCCATAACAGTGCCATCCACAGATCCCCCATAACAGTGCCATCCACAGGTCCCCCATAACAGTGCCATCCACAGATCCCCCACATGACAGTGCGTCATCCACAGATCCCCCAAAACGGTCACATGACATTTAAAAAAAGTATCGGTATTCGGTATCGGTGACTACTTGAAAAAAAGTATCGGTACTTGTACTCGGTCCTAAAAAAGTGGTATCGGGACAACCCTAATACCGATGAAAGAGATGACGAAAACCGTTCCTCTTCGGGAACCCCAGAAGACCCCCCCTCTTTGAAAGTACAGAATTGGGGATGAAAACCATATGCACCAAGAAATGGTGACTTGCCAGTGGATTCCTGACGACGATTATTTATGGCAAACTCAGCTAACGGTAAATATGATGACCACAACTCTTGGTTTTCAGACACAAAACATCTTAGATATGTCTCAAGGTTTTGGTTGGTACGCTCAGTCTGTCCATTCGACTGAGGATGGAAAGCTGAGGAAAAGGACAAGTGTACCCCCAAACGGGAACAAAAAGCTTTCCAAAATTTAGAAATAAACTGGGTACCCCGATCCGAAACAACATCGGAGGGGACCCCGTGAAGCTTCACGATTTCACTGACGAATACCTGAGCAAGAGTCTTAGCATTAGGTAGTGCGGGTAACGCAATGAAGTGTACCATTTTGCTAAACCTGTCCACTACTACCAAAATAACTGTTTTACCCGCAGACAAAGGTAAGTCAGTGATAAAATCCATTGACAGATGTGTCCACGGTCTATTGGGAATGACGAGTGGTAATAGAGACCCTGCAGGACGTGTATGTGAAACTTTTGCGCGCGCACAGGTGGAACAAGAAGACACAAAATCCAATACATCCTGACGCAACCTTGGCCACCAAAAACGACGAGACAATAGTTCCAAGGTTGCTTTACTACCCGGGTGCCCAGCAAGTGCCGAATTATGATGGTCCTTTAATAATTCGAAACGTAAATTCAACGGTACAAACAATTTTTCTGAGGGGCAAGAGACCGGGGCGTCCCCCTGGGCCTCTAACACCTTCCCCTCCAAAACAGAGTGTACCGCAGAAACAACCACTCCTCTTTGAAGAATGGGTACCGGATCACTCACATTACCCCCTCCAGGGAAACAACAAGATAGTGCATCAGCCTTAGTGTTCTTTGCCCCAGGACGATAGGTAATCACAAAGTTAAACCTGGTAAAAAATAGCGACCACCTAGCCTGTCTAGGGGTGAGACGCTTAGCTGATTCGAGGTACAGAAGATTTTTGTGGTCCGTAATCACAGTGACGGGGTGGACTGCCCCCTCTAAGAAATGACGCCACTCCTCAAACGCAAGTTTAATAGCTAATAGTTCCCTATTGCCAATATCGTAGTTCTTTTCTGCTGCAGATAGTTTTTTAGAAAAGAAAGCACAAGGACGCCATTTGCCAGGAGACGGACCCTGAGACAGCACCGCCCCCACTCCCACCTCTGACGCATCGACTTCAACAATAAAAGGCTGAGAGACATCAGGTTGGACTAGTACAGGTGCTGAGGTAAACCTCTCTTTTAGAGAGGAAAAAGCAACTTTAGCGGCGTCAGACCATTTAGAAAAATCAGTCCCCTTCCTAGTCATGTCAGTAAGCGGTTTTACAATAAGTGAATAATTTTTAATAAATTTCCTATAGAAATTCGCGAAGCCCAAGAACCGTTGTAGTGCTTTGAGGTTCTCAGGAAGATCCCAATCTAAAATTGCCTGGACCTTCCTAGGATCCATACGGAAACCTGACGCAGATAAAAAATAACCCAGGAATTGTATCTCCTGAACGGCGAAGACACATTTTTCAATTTTAGCGTATAATTCATTCGTCCGTAGGACCTGTAGTACTTGTCTGACATGCACCTCATGTGTTTTCAGATCAGACGAATAAATTAAAATATCATCTAGGTATATTACCACAAACCTGCCGATTAGATGACTAAAAATGTCATTAACGAAATGTTGAAAGACGGCAGGAGCATTGGTCAGACCGAAAGGCATAACTAGATTTTCATAATGCCCCTCAGGGGTGTTAAACGCTGTCTTCCACTCATCCCCCTCCTTAATACGAATCAGATTGTAGGCCCCCATAAGATCAAGTTTGGAGAACCACCTAGCACCCGCAATCTGATTAAACAGGTCAGGAATGAGAGGAAGAGGGTATGGGTCTCGGATGGTTATCTGATTTAATTCGCGAAAATCTAAGCAAGGACGCAGGCCCCCATCTTTCTTTTTAACGAAGAAAAACCCTGCAGCCACGGGTGAAGAAGAGGGTCTGATGTGTCCCTTAGCCAAGCTCTCAGAGATATAATCTTTCATGGCTTGTCTCTCTGGACCCGAAAGATTATATAACCTGGTCTTGGGTAATTTTGCGCCGGGAATAAGGTTAACCGGGCAATCATAAGGACGATGAGGTGGTAACTTCTGACAACCCTTTTCAGAAAAAACATCCTCAAAGTCCGAAATAAATGTAGGTAGGGTAGTTATGGAGGCGACTAAGCAATTGCTATTTAAGCAATTTTCTCTGCACTGCTCACTCCACTCCAATATCTCCCTGGCCTGCCAATCCACCACTGGATTGTGCGCTACTAACCAGGGAAGACCCAGCACTACCGGAGTGGGAAGCCCCTCCAGAACATAACCTGAAAGCATCTCGTTATGGTGGTCCCCTACCCGAAGGTGTAAATTATGAACAATGTGGGTGAGGTTTCTCTGAGACAGGGGAGCAGAATCAATAGCGAATATGGGAATGGGTCTCTGTAAAGTACAGAGAGACAAACCCAAAGTGCGGGCAAAATGGGCATCTATCAAATTTACCCCTGCTCCACTGTCTAGAAAGAAAGAAATAGTCTCTGTCTTATCACCAAAAATAATAACCGCTGGCAACACAAATTGCGATGTACGTATGGAGGAAACGTATACCCCCCCGGCTGACATCCTCCACACAGCCTGGGGTTAGTAGTTTTTCCGACGGTCTTTTGTTTCTGAGGAAAGAAGGACAGACATTAATGAAATTACCCCTCTCCCCACAAAAAAAACAAACCCCACGCCTACGGCGAGCCTCAGGAGGACGGACCTGACGAGTAGTTCCTCCTAGCTGCATAGGCTCGTCTAAGTCCGTACAGACTAACTGCTGCTTGGGAGGGGTTACCAATTGCTCCGGTTTTTTCAACCTGTCCCTAAGGCGTCTATCTATTCGGATAGAAAGGGACATAACCGCATCAAGGGAAAAGGGGGTCTCATATAATGCAAGCGCATCCTTAACCCTTTCGGATAACCCAGAGCAGAACTGACTCCTGAGAGCCGGGTCGTTCCATTGGGTATCCGTAGCCCACCTACGGAATTCAGAGCAATACTCCTCTACCGGCCGCTCTCCTTGTAAGAGTCTCCGTAATCTTGATTCAGCCAGGGCGACTCGGTCAGGGTCATCATATATGAGACCCAAGGCCCCGAAAAACTCATCCACTGACCGAAGAGCCTGGGAATCAGTAGGTAAAGAGAACGCCCAGGACTGCGGATCCCCCTGCAGCAGGGAAATAACAACCCCAACCCGCTGATCTTCATTACCAGAGGAGTAAGGGCGCAGTTTAAAATATAACTTACAGGCCTCACGAAATGTCAAAAACTTGTCCCTTCCCCCAGAAAATCTGTCAGGGAGAGGGACCTTGGGTTCCGCAACAACCTGGTTACCAGTAGCAACCGCTGGGCTTGCAGTCAGTTGTAATTGCTGCTGTTGCTGGAGGACCGACGCCTTCAATCCTACCACCTCCAAAGACAGGCCATGAAATTGTTTGGACAGAGCAGCAATTTGATCCATACTGGATTCTAAGTAGGTAAAAAATTTTTTTTTTTTTTTTTACCTACACAAAATAAGGGCCAGAGATAATGTAATGACCGACGTCACGCACAGGGAGGAAAACAGGGAAAGCCCTGCCCAAGGGAGAGGGAAAGGTGGTGACCCCTAACTTACCTTGCGGCTGGCACCTGACTGCCCTGACGTCCCTAGACGGGTTCCTCACCCGTGCGGCGATCACGTGCCTAAACCCTGGCTTTCCCTAATATGAGCCCTAGATAGTGAACAGGCCGGTGGGATCGCTAGTCCACACCACTATCACTAAGAGGGAAACACCAGGGAGAGGACAGACAAAACAGACAAACACATACACCCACAATAAACCAAAAAGGTCCAACAGGGATCCGGAGGGTAGCGTTCTGGACCAACTACCAGCGAACGCAGCAACACAGCTCCAGAAGGTCAGAATAGATGTCCAGGCAGGAAGCTCTATCTCTGGCAACCAGAGAAGTGTGAGAGAGGAATATAAGGAGGTCTGGGACTGCTGCACAAGGAACAGCTGAGGAGAAGGAGCTACGGATCCCTGAGTGAGCCTAAAGGGTTTGCAAAGCAAACCCAGAAAGCTACCATAAGGAAAACAGCCCTATCTTAAATAGAGCGTGCAGCCAACCGCTGCGACTTCCTGACCCCGGGTATAACGGAGTCAGGCGTGGTTCTCGATACCCTCGTGACAGGAGCCTGCATCTCAGATGGTTTGTTAATGCCGAGGATGGGGCCCCTGTTTGGGCTACAAGGCCTACAGGGGGGGATACTAGTATACTTCAAGGAGTTGGTGCCTTTGGGTCGGTGAGTGCGGCCAAGGGTAAGTCTTGAAGTGTGAGGTGAGGCGGTGAAGGAGGATACGGCTCGTTTGGGTTGCCCTCCAGGATCCTTGTTACGGTGCAGTAGGTGATAAGGTTGATGGATGTGTAAAATGCCTGATGTTATTATGGTTATTGTTATTATTATTATGATTATTATTATTATTGATGTTATATGGTGTACTATGTGGTTTTTGTTATTTGTGAAATAATAAAGTTGGCCATCATGGTCATTTCACCAAGCAAGTAAGTGTTGGTGTGGTTATTTAAAGGGGATAACAGGGTAGGTTTTGTAGCCGGAGGAGATTCTTCCATCCTATTAAGTCAGTGTGGCATATCAAGGTGCTGATTAGACAGCATGAATATTGCACAGGTGTGCCTTAGACTGCCCACAATAAAAGGACACCCTGAAATATGCACAGTTTTGCCTTACTGGGGGGAAGTAAAAAAAAAACTGTCAGTATCTGGTGTGGCCACCATTTGCCTCACTCATTTGCAACACATCTCCATCGCATATAGTTGATCAGGTTGTTGATTGTGGCCTGTGGAATGTTGGTCCACTCCTCTTCAATAGCTGTGCGAAGTTGCAGAATATTGGCAGGAATTGGAACACGCTGTTGTATACGCTGATCCAGAGCATCTCAAACATGCTCAATGGGTTAGTATGCTGGCATTTTTAAAATTCTCCCGATCTCAGTTCCCAAATCCTTCTTTACTACAGCAACCCAAATGACCAACACCTACATTTGGGCAGCAGGGAGGCCAAGGGTATCCGCCTCCCTATTATATAAACAAAAAGCATATGGGGGTATAGGCCTACCCAACATACATGATTACTTCTTGTCAACTCAGGTACAACAGATGCAGGATTGGTGGCAGGGAGACCTTAGTAAGCAATGGGTACATATAGAAGCGTCTGCTGTCCCCCAGTCATCTTTGAGGTCTCTGCTGTTGGCATCTTTCCTGCCTTCTTTCTCCTACAACCAACTTCCTTACCTGGTGAGCGCAACGATTCAACACTGGAAAAAGTTCCATGCTGCAACAGGATGTGATTCCATATCTATTCTAGAACTCCTGCCCCTTGATGCTACTCGTCTTCTTGTTCGTAGCTTGGATTTGAGCACCTGGGTGAACCTAGGTATAACAAGAATGGCCCAGGTCAGTTTCTGGATCTAAAGAAGAATTATACAACTATTTGAGGTTAAGACATCTTGTTCATGCAGACCTCCACATTTCTGTTAACCTTAATCACTCCATTCTAGAGCACTGGTCGATTCCTAGAGTGAAAAAAATTACCTCTCAGGTCTATATACGCCAAGCTCGGTATCAAATAGACCTTCACTAAATCCACACCTATTATCTCCTGGGAGACGGAATTTAAAAAATCCTTCTCCAATGCTCAATGGACAACAGCCTTTATCCACCAGATTTCTTAAATGCACTACACATTATGAATCAATAATGAAGACCACATTAAGGTGGTACTACACCCCAGACAGATTATGTCATATGTTCCCTGGAACCTCAAACCAATGTTGGAGAGGGATGTGGCAACAAGGGTACTTTATTGCATATATTATGGTCTTGTCCCAAACTTGACAAACTTTGGAAGGAAGTATTTGAGGTAGCTTCTGAGCTAGCGGACAACTCATTGTCCCCGTCTCCTTCCTTAGCTCTACTGTACCTAGACCTAGGTGACATCTACTGCAAAAGCAGAGGAATCCTAGCCCATCTATTTTTAGCTACAAAGTTATCGATTACCTAAAATTCCCTCATTGTCCAACATAACACATAGACTTAATTCCACGTATACATATGAGAAAATGCTCTCCTTCTTATGTAAGCAACAGAAGGGATTTCTTACTATATGGGATCACTGATCTAAATCTAAGTACTGCTTTTCTAGCTGAATACTGTATGGAAATAGATATAAAATGACATATAATCATTGTATGTGTGGATATGGAAATGTACCTTTAATTTAATTTCATATGTTTGTTATTAGTTCAATTGAAATACTGTATAAACATATGCCGGTACTGCGTTACCGTTACCGATACTGTATACTGAAACTTTTCTGAAAACTCAATAAAAACTATAGTAAAAAAAAAAAAAAGAAAGGCATCTATTGTATCCTGTGAGACTGTTGTAGAGGCAGGATCATCTCTGAGATTGTATAGGGCAGAATAAAATGACATGAATCGGTTTGCCAGAGCCTTGGGCTCAAATATTTTATCTGTCTTAGTTGCACCATTTACCTGCCTTATTGGACTGGGAGTAATAGCGTAGTTTAAGCCTTTTAAGGAAGAGCTCGTGTTTATGAAGGAGACATTCCCTAAAAATTATTGCAGGTGTCCCTTAGTTTCTTTGATGTATCCAGTGTAGCTGTACGTTTATTTTGCGATTCTAGGGATTGCAGTTCAGCTAATAGGTCATTCAGTTCTTTTTCTCTAGTTTTCTTCACCCTATGACTTAGCTTAATAAAAATACCCCTTATAAATGCCTTATGGGCTAGCTAAACTATAAAGGGGTGCGAGACTGAGGAGGCATTGAATTGGAAGTATTCTTTTAAAGAGGCATCAATCTCAGGTTGGTATCTAGTGTCTGACGAAAGGTATTCATTCATTCTCCACAGTGAGTTCCGGGGGTATTAAATGTCTCAAGATAGAATTGTCAATGAAATAGGAGCGTGGTCTGACCTTGCAATGGTTCCTATAGTGGAGTCTTTGGCGGCAGGTATGGTGTCTCCTTCTGAAAGGAAATGATCAATTCTTGAGTACGAGTTGTGTGGTGTCGAGTAAGAAGCAATCCCTTTCAGTGCTATGGTGTATGCGCCACTGTAAATTAGAAAGTTTGTGTTTATGAGGCCTTTGTGGGGCTGATGAATCCCATTTAGGATCATGGGCTGCATTGAAGTCACCACAGAGGATTAGTTTGCCCTGCTTAAGTTTTGAAACTTTCAGCATGAGACGGTTTAGAAATCTGAGATGGCGTTTGTTTGGAGCATATATCACTACCACTGTGTAGAGGACATTATTGAAGTAACCACATTGGATTATGTAGCGGCCATTTGGGTCTATCTGGCAGTTGACTGGGGTAAAGGCGATAGTATTTTTTATGGCAAGCATCACTCCCCCTTTTTTTTTACTATATGGCGCATGTATGATTGTAGGGAAACATGCATGTTTCATCCTATGAATGTCAGGTGGAAGCAGATGTGTTTCTTGGGCGCAGAACACATCACATTGAAGTGCTAAAGGCTCCTTCCAAACGACATTCCTCTTGTAAGGACTATTCAAGCCCTTAACTTTCAAGGAACTAAATTTAATTACCATGATGTAAGAACTTTGCAGCTATGTGAGGTAGACAACCCAGGAGCCCCCGTGAGTCAGCAATCAACAATAGTAGACATCTCTGCACAGGTAGAAAATTAGAAAAATGAAACATCACATAGGAAGGTCCATAGAAGCAGGAATTCCTTAAAAAGCTAGCGCTAGAAATAAAAAACAGAAACAAAAGCAGTATTAGTGGCATGAATAACCGCCTACAGCATCTGGGGTGAAGTCCAGCAATAGTTACTGAGTCACGACGAAATGAGCAGTTCCACAGCACTATTGGTTAAAGTCTTAACGGCTCTTCTTCCTCCTTGGGACTACCAGGTTCCATTCTTGGTCCTCATGCTGATGGTTGAGTGTAGGTCGGGCACCAGACAAGGCCAATGGTATGTTCCATGAGTGTAAGAGCGCTTTCCCTTCCTCCAATGTGACGTCAGGGCTTTAGGGTTTATGCAGGGTATTTAAGTTTGTTTGTTATGGTGGTTTTTCACTGTTTGACAAAGGCACTATAGGTGCCAAAACTCGTCACAGAGTGACAATAAAAGAATAATTACACAGCAACTTTGGAGTGCCAGACCTGTCTTATTATCCAATGTGCGGATAGTGAAGTATTCTCCATTTTTTGTATTAGGATTTTAACAGGATAGCCCCAACGGTATTGAATAGCTTGGTCTCCCAGTGCCAGTGTGATGGGGGATAGGTAGCAGCGTAGTTGGAGGGTAACTGCTGACAGGTCTGCAAAGAGCTTCACAGATTGGTATGGGGCTGGTAGGTTTCCCAGTTTTCTTCCAGCTGCTAGAGTGGCGTCTAATATGGAAGAAGTGTATTCTTGCTAAGACATCTCGTGGGGCCGCTTCTGGCAGGTGTTTAGGTTTGGCTACACGGTGAGCTCTATCTATAGTAAAGTCTAGTGCAGAGCAATCCTGTAAAAGTACAGACATAATGTCCACTATGTATTTCTGTAGCTCTGAAGGCTGTATATCCTCGGAGATTACGCGGAACTTTATATCGTTCCGCCTGGATCTACACTCACCTAAAGAATTATTAGGAACACCATACTAATACGGTGTTGGACCCCCTTTTGCATTCAGAACTGCCTTAATTCTACGTGGCATTTATTCAACAAGGTGCTGATAGCATTCTTTAGAAATGTTGGCCCATATTGATAGGATAGCATCTTGCAGTTGATGGAGATTTGAGGGATGCACATCCAGGGCACGAAGCTCCCGTTCCACAACATCCCAAAGATGCTCTATTCGGTTGAGATCTGGTGACTGTGGGGGCCATTTTAGTACAGTGAACTCATTGTTATGTTCAAGAAACCAATTTGAAATGATTCGAGCTTTGTGACATGGTGCATTATCCTGCTGAAAGTAGCCATCAGAGGATGGATACATGTTCTCATTCTGTTTACGCCAAATTCGGACTCTACCATTTGAATGTCTCAACAGAAATCGAGACTCATCAGACCAGGCAACATTTTTCCAGTCTTCAACAGTCCAATTTTGGTGAGCTCGTGCAAATTGTAGCATCTTTTTCCTATTTGTAGTGGAGATGAGTGGTACCCGGTGGGGTCTTCTGCTGTTGTAGCCCATCCGCCTCAAGGTTGTGCGTGTTGTGGCTTCACAAATGCTTTGCTGCATACCTCGGTTGTAACGAGTGGTTATTTCAGTCAACGTTGCTCTTCTATCAGCTTGAATCAGTCTGCCCATTCTCCTCTGACCTCTAGCATCCACAAGGCATTTTTGCCCACAGGACTGCCGCATACTGGATGTTTTTCCCTTTTCACACCATTCTTTGTAAACCCTAGAAATGGTTGTGCGTGAAAATCCCAGTAACTGAGCAGACTGGCCCGTCTGGCACCAACAACCATGCCACGCTCAAAATTGCTTAAATCACCTTTCTTTCCCATTCTGACATTCAGTTTGGAGTTCAGGAGATTGTCTTGACCAGGACCACACCCCTAAATGCATTGAAGCAACTGCCATGTAATTTGTTGACTAGATAATTGCATTAATGAGAAATAGAACAGGTGTTCAAATAATTCTTTAGGTGAGTGTATACTCTAAATCCACCAGTTTGGATCTCAAATATTCCACATCATCTGTTAGGGCATTGTGAGCATCAATCAGGTGATTGTGTGAAGAGGCAAAGTCCTCCATTTTAGATTCCACATGTCTCATTTTACCATCTAATTCCTTCACAGTGTATTGGATTGGGGATATAAGCTGCGTCAGGTTGGCGGACATAGAAGTGCTAAATGCCATCAGCATCTCCTTTAATAAGTTGCCTGATGCTGGCTGCTCTGAGGTTTGAAATTTCTGCAGGGATTCCACCAGTATGCTGCAGTCTGGTGTGTTAGGGGAGTCTCGGCGGCATGGCCTCTGCTTTGCTGGGCTGGCCATCTGAGTCTCCGGGAGACAAGGCGTCTGAGGCTGAGAAGCAGGTAGGCCTAAGTCTGTCTCCGCCAGTGGATCATACCTCATTTTTGGCAAAGGCATCGGGGAAAGGTGCGGAGAGGCCGTGGAGGCTTGTAGATTGCCGCTGATGGGTCTGCGTCGAACTGGTGTTGGAAGGAGAGGAGCGCGCACTGGTTTCGGCGCCATCTTTGTTATGCTCCTGTTGGAAGAAGTCCAACTTGCCTTGCGCTTTGTGGCTTCTTTTCCCTCTAGGCATCATGGGTGTAGGTTTTCAGGAGTGAAATTAGGGTGAGAAGGGTTGCTTTAGCAAGCTTTGCTGGTTCTCATCGCTGCAGTGGAGACGGAGCTCAGGAATTATGCCGCAATCTTCCTCGGCTGCCTAGCCACACCCCCACCATCCTTCCTTTACGAGGAAAGGGGAAAAAGAGGGCAAGATAACTCTGAAATAGGCTCTCAAATATGCTTAATTGGCATATGGGTGATATGACTGGCACCATTGCTTAATATGTGCAATATGACAGGTACTATAACTATACAATGCATTCGAAGAGTTTTCAGACCCTTTTTTGTTTCACAATTTTCTTTTGTTGCAGCCTTGTGCTAAAATAAAAATCAAAAAATCAAATTGTCCCTCTCAATCTGCACTCACTGCCCCATAATGAGAAATTGAATTTTAGAATTTTCTTCACATGAACATAATTATTCAGACCCTTTGCTATGACACTTGAAATTTTGTTCTGGGGGCCTTCCTTTTCTCTTCACCTCAGTGAAAGAGGTTACCAAGAGCGCAATGGTCACTCTGGCTGAGCTCCAAAGATCCTGTGAGCAGATGGGGGAAACTTCCAGAAGGTCAACCATCACTGCAGCACTCCATCGATCTGGGATTCATAGCAGAGTGACCAGATAGAAGTCTTTCTTCAGTAAGAGACACATGACAGCCATCCTAAAGTTTGCAAAATAAGCACCTAAAGGACTCTTTGACTGTGAGAAACAAGATTCTCTGTTTTGATGAAACCAAGATTGAACTTTTTTAGCTCAATTCTAAGGCTGGGTTGTCATCAGGTTTTTGTCTTATGTTTAACGTATACAAAAAAAGTATACGTTATACGGATGCCTCAGACGTATGCTATACAGTTGCATCCATCACCATAGAGTTCCATTGTAAAAAAAAAGTATAATTTTTTACTGGGCTCTGCAGGATGAAAATGTGTAGTGTACTACGCTTTTGCATCTTTTTTTTTTCCAAACACATATGTTGAACGTAGGGTAAAATGTGATGTGGAACCAGCCTAAGAGTCATGTCTGGAGGAAACCAGGCACTGTTCATCACTTGCCCAATGCAATCCCTACAGTGAAGCATAGTGGTGGCAGCAGCATGCTGTGGGATGTTCTTCAACAGCTAGGACAGTGAGATTGGTTAAGGTTGAGGGGAACAGAGATATTATTAATGAAAACCTGATCCAGAGTGATCCTGAGTAGAGTTGAGCGAACACCTGGATGTTCGGGTTCGAGAAGTTCGGCCGAACTTCCCGGAAATGTTCGGGTTCGGGATCCGAACCCGACCCGAACTTCGTTCCGAACCCGAACCCCATTGAAGTCAATGGGGACCCGAACTTTTGGGCACTAAAAAGGCTGTAAAACAGCCCAGGAAAGAGCTAGAGGGCTGCAAAAGGCAGCAACATGTAGGTAAATCCCCTGCAAACAAATGTGGATAGGGAAATGAATTAAAATAAAAATAAAAAAAATAAAAATGAACCAATATCAATTGGACAGAGGTCCCATAGCAGAGAATCTGGCTTCACGTCAGCAGAGAATCAGTCTCTTCATGCCATAGCAAAGAATCTAGCTTCATGTCAGCAGAGAATCAGTCTCTTCATGCTATAGCAGAGAATCTGGCTTCATGTCACCCACCACTGGAACAGGCCACTGTCACACATTTAGGCCCCGGCACCCAGACAGAGGAGAGAGGTCCCGTAACAGAGAATCTGGCCTTATGTCAGCACAGAATCTGTCTTCATGTCATAGCAGAGAATCAGGCTTCACGTCACCCACCACTGGAACAGGCCACTGTCACACATTTAGGCCCAGGCACCCAGGCAGAGGAGAGAGGTCCCGTAACAGAGAATCTGGCCTTATGTCAGCACAGAATCTGTCTTCATGTCATAGCAGAGAATCAGGCTTCACGTCACCCACCACTGGAACAGGCCACTGTCACACATTTAGGCCCAGGCACCCAGGCAGAGGAGAGAGGTCCCGTAACAGAGAATCTGGCCTTATGTCAGCATAGAATCTGTCTTCATGTCATAGCAGAGAATCAGGCTTCACGTCACCCACCACTGGAACAGGCCACTGTCACACATTTAGGCCCAGGCACCCAGGAAGAGGAGAGAGGTCCCGTAACAGAGAATCTGGCCTTATGTCAGCGCAGAATCAGTCTTCATGTCATAGCAGAGAATCAGGCTTCACGTCACCCACCACTGGAACAGGCCACTGTCACACATTTAGGCCCAGGCACCCAGGCAGAGGAGAGAGGTCCCGTAACAGAGAATCTGGCCTTATGTCAGCATAGAATCTGTCTTCATGTCATAGCAGAGAATCAGGCTTCACGTCACCCACCACTGGAACAGGCCACTTTCACACATTTAGGCCCAGGCACCCAGGAAGAGGAGAGAGGTCCCGTAACAGAGAATCTGGCCTTATGTCAGCGCAGAATCAGTCTTCATGTCATAGCAGAGAATCAGGCTTCACGTCACCCACCACTGGAACAGGCCACTGTCACACATTTAGGCCCAGGCACCCAGGCAGAGGAGAGAGGTCCCGTAACAGAGAATCTGGCCTTATGTCAGCACAGAATCTGTCTTCATGTCATAGCAGAGAATCAGGCTTCACGTCACCCACCACTGGAACAGGCCACTGTCACACATTTAGGCCCAGGCACCCAGGCAGAGGAGAGAGGTCCCGTAACAGAGAATCTGGCCTTATGTCAGCGCAGAATCAGTCTTCATGTCATAGCAGAGAATCCGGCTTCACGTCACCCACCACTGGAACAGGCCACTGTCACACATTTAGGCCCAGGCACCCAGGCAGAGGAGAGAGGTCCCGTAACAGAGAATCTGGCCTTATGTCAGCACAGAATCTGTCTTCATGTCATAGCAGAGAATCAGGCTTCACGTCACCCACCACTGGAACAGGCCACTGTCACACATTTAGGCCCAGGCACCCAGGCAGAGGAGAGAGGTCCCGTAACAGAGAATCTGGCCTTATGTCAGCGCAGAATCAGTCTTCATGTCATAGCAGAGAATCAGGCTTCACGTCACCCACCACTGGAACAGGCCACTGTCACACATTTAGGCCCAGGCACCCAGGCAGAGGAGAGAGGTCCCGTAACAGAGAATCTGGCCTTATGTCAGCACAGAATCTGTCTTTATGTCATAGCAGAGAATCAGGCTTCACGTCACCCACCACTGGAACAGGCCACTGTCACACATTTAGGCCCAGGCACCCAGGCAGAGGAGAGAGGTCCCGTAACAGAGAATCTTGCCTTATGTCAGCGCAGAATCAGTCTTCATGTCATAGCAGAGAATCAGGCTTCACGTCACCCACCACTGGAACAGGCCACTGTCACACATTTAGGCGCAGGCACCCAGGCAGAGGAGAGAGGTCCAGTAACAGAGAATCTGGCCTTATGTCAGCGCAGAATCTGTCTTCACGTCATAGCAGAGAATCAGGCTTCACGTCACCCACCACTGGAACAGGCCACTGTCACATATTTAGGCCCAGGCACCCAGGCAGAGGAGAGAGGTCCCATAACAGAGAATCTGGCCTTATGTCAGCGCAGAATCTGTCTTCATGTCATAGCAGAGAATTCGGCTTCACGTCACCCACCACTGGAACAGGCCACTGTCACATATTTAGGCCCAGGCACCCAGGCAGAGGAGAGAGGTCCCGTAACAGAGAATCTGGCCTTATGTCAGCACAGAATCTGTCTTCATGTCATAGCAGAGAATCAGGCTTCACGTCACCCACCACTGGAACAGGCCACTGTCACACATTTAGGCCCAGGCACCCAGGCAGAGGAGAGAGGTCCCGTAACAGAGAATCTGGCCTTATGTCAGCACAGAATCTGTCTTCATGTCATAGCAGAGAATCAGGCTTCACGTCACCCACCACTGGAACAGGCCACTGTCACATATTTAGGCCCAGGCACCCAGGCAGAGGAGAGAGGTCCCGTAACAGAGAATCTGGCCTTATGTCAGCGCAGAATCTGTCTTCATGTCATAGCAGAGAATCAGGCTTCACGTCACCCACCACTGGAACAGGCCACTGTGACATATTTAGGCCCAGGCACCCAGGCAGAGGAGAGAGGTCCCGTAACAGAGAATCTGGCCTTATGTCAGCACAGAATCTGTCTTCATGTCATAGCAGAGAATCAGGCTTCACGTCACCCACCACTGGAACAGGCCACTGTCACACATTTAGGCCCAGGCACCCAGGCAGAGGAGAGAGGTCCCGTAACAGAGAATCTGGCCTTATGTCAGCACAGAATCTGTCTTCATGTCATAGCAGAGAATCAGGCTTCACGTCACCCACCACTGGAACAGGCCACTGTCACACATTTAGGCCCAGGCACCCAGGCAGAGGAGAGAAGTACCGTAACAGAGAATCTGGCCTTATGTCAGCGCAGAATCAGTCTTCACGTTATAGCAGAGAATCAGGCTTCACGTCACCCACCACTGGAACAGGCCACTGTCACATATTTAGGCCCAGGCACCCAGGCAGAGGAGAGAGGTCCCATAACAGAGAATCTGGCCTTATGTCAGCGCAGAATCTGTCTTCATGTCATAGCAGAGAATCAGGCTTCACGTCACCCACCACTGGAACAGGCCACTGTCACATATTTAGGCCCAGGCACCCAGGCAGAGGAGAGAGGTCCCGTAACAGAGAATCTGGCCTTATGTCAGCACAGAATCTGTCTTCATGTCATAGCAGAGAATAAGGCTTCACGTCACCCACCACTGGAACAGGCCACTGTCACATATTTAGGCCCAGGCACCCAGGCAGAGGATAAAGGTCCCGTAACAGAGAATCTGGCCTTATGTCAGCACAGAATCTGTCTTCATGTCATAGCAGAGAATCAGGCTTCACGTCACCCACCACTGGAACAGGCCACTGTCACATATTTAGGCCCAGGCACCCAGGCAGAGGAGAGAGGTCCCGTAACAGAGAATCTGGCCTTATGTCAGCGCAGAATCAGTCTTCATGTCATAGCAGAGAATCAGGCTTCACGTCACCCACCACTGGAACAGGCCACTGTCACATATTTAGGCCCAGGCACCCAGGCAGAGGAGAGAGGTCCCGTAACAGAGAATCTGGCCTTATGTCAGCACAGAATCTGTCTTCATGTCATAGCAGAGAATCAGGCTTCATGTCACCCACCACTGGAACAGGCCACTGTCACACATTTAGGCCCAGGCACCCAGGCAGAGGAGAGAGGTCCCGTAACAGAGAATCTGGCCTTATGTCAGCACAGAATCTGTCTTCATGTCATAGCAGAGAATCAGGCTTCACGTCACCCACCACTGGAACAGGCCACTGTCACACATTTAGGCCCAGGCACCCAGGCAGAGGAGAGAGGTCCCGTAACAGAGAATCTGGCCTTATGTCAGCACAGAATCTGTCTTCATGTCATAGCAGAGATTTAGGCTTCACGTCACCCACCACTGGAACAGGCCACTGTCACACATTTAGGCCCAGGCACCCAGGCAGAGGAGAGAGGTCCCGTAACAGAGAATCTGGCCTTATGTCAGCACAGAATCTGTCTTCATGTCATAGCAGAGATTTAGGCTTCACGTCACCCACCACTGGAACAGGCCACTGTCACACATTTAGGCCCAGGCACCCAGGCAGAGGAGAGAGGTCCCGTAACAGAGAATCTGGCCTTATGTCAGCACAGAATCTGTCTTCATGTCATAGCAGAGAATCAGGCTTCATGTCACCCACCACTGGAACAGGCCACTGTCACACATTTAGGCCCAGGCACCCAGGCAGAGGAGAGAGGTCCCGTAACAGAGAATCTGGCCTTATGTCAGCACAGAATCTGTCTTCATGTCATAGCAGAGAATCCGGCTTCACGTCACCCACCACTGGAACAGGCCACTGTCACACATTTAGGCCCAGGCACCCAGGCAGAGGAGAGAGGTCCCGTAACAGAGAATCTGGCCTTATGTCAGCACAGAATCTGTCTTCATGTCATAGCAGAGAATCAGGCTTCACGTCACCCACCACTGGAACAGGCCACTGTCACACATTTAGGCCCAGGCACCCAGGCAGAGGAGAGAGGTCCCGTAACAGAGAATCTGGCCTTATGTCAGCGCAGAATCAGTCTTCATGTCATAGCAGAGAATCAGGCTTCACGTCACCCACCACTGGAACAGGCCACTGTCACACATTTAGGCCCAGGCACCCAGGCAGAGGAGAGAGGTCCCGTAACAGAGAATCTGGCCTTATGTCAGCACAGAATCTGTCTTTATGTCATAGCAGAGAATCAGGCTTCACGTCACCCACCACTGGAACAGGCCACTGTCACACATTTAGGCCCAGGCACCCAGGCAGAGGAGAGAGGTCCCGTAACAGAGAATCTTGCCTTATGTCAGCGCAGAATCAGTCTTCATGTCATAGCAGAGAATCAGGCTTCACGTCACCCACCACTGGAACAGGCCACTGTCACACATTTAGGCGCAGGCACCCAGGCAGAGGAGAGAGGTCCAGTAACAGAGAATCTGGCCTTATGTCAGCGCAGAATCTGTCTTCACGTCATAGCAGAGAATCAGGCTTCACGTCACCCACCACTGGAACAGGCCACTGTCACATATTTAGGCCCAGGCACCCAGGCAGAGGAGAGAGGTCCCATAACAGAGAATCTGGCCTTATGTCAGCGCAGAATCTGTCTTCATGTCATAGCAGAGAATTCGGCTTCACGTCACCCACCACTGGAACAGGCCACTGTCACATATTTAGGCCCAGGCACCCAGGCAGAGGAGAGAGGTCCCGTAACAGAGAATCTGGCCTTATGTCAGCACAGAATCTGTCTTCATGTCATAGCAGAGAATCAGGCTTCACGTCACCCACCACTGGAACAGGCCACTGTCACACATTTAGGCCCAGGCACCCAGGCAGAGGAGAGAGGTCCCGTAACAGAGAATCTGGCCTTATGTCAGCACAGAATCTGTCTTCATGTCATAGCAGAGAATCAGGCTTCACGTCACCCACCACTGGAACAGGCCACTGTCACATATTTAGGCCCAGGCACCCAGGCAGAGGAGAGAGGTCCCGTAACAGAGAATCTGGCCTTATGTCAGCGCAGAATCTGTCTTCATGTCATAGCAGAGAATCAGGCTTCACGTCACCCACCACTGGAACAGGCCACTGTCACACATTTAGGCCCAGGCACCCAGGCAGAGGAGAGAGGTCCCGTAACAGAGAATCTGGCCTTATGTCAGCATAGAATCTGTCTTCATGTCATAGCAGAGAATCAGGCTTCACGTCACCCACCACTGGAACAGGCCACTTTCACACATTTAGGCCCAGGCACCCAGGAAGAGGAGAGAGGTCCCGTAACAGAGAATCTGGCCTTATGTCAGCGCAGAATCAGTCTTCATGTCATAGCAGAGAATCAGGCTTCACGTCACCCACCACTGGAACAGGCCACTGTCACACATTTAGGCCCAGGCACCCAGGCAGAGGAGAGAGGTCCCGTAACAGAGAATCTGGCCTTATGTCAGCACAGAATCTGTCTTCATGTCATAGCAGAGAATCAGGCTTCACGTCACCCACCACTGGAACAGGCCACTGTCACACATTTAGGCCCAGGCACCCAGGCAGAGGAGAGAGGTCCCGTAACAGAGAATCTGGCCTTATGTCAGCGCAGAATCAGTCTTCATGTCATAGCAGAGAATCCGGCTTCACGTCACCCACCACTGGAACAGGCCACTGTCACACATTTAGGCCCAGGCACCCAGGCAGAGGAGAGAGGTCCCGTAACAGAGAATCTGGCCTTATGTCAGCACAGAATCTGTCTTCATGTCATAGCAGAGAATCAGGCTTCACGTCACCCACCACTGGAACAGGCCACTGTCACACATTTAGGCCCAGGCACCCAGGCAGAGGAGAGAGGTCCCGTAACAGAGAATCTGGCCTTATGTCAGCGCAGAATCAGTCTTCATGTCATAGCAGAGAATCAGGCTTCACGTCACCCACCACTGGAACAGGCCACTGTCACACATTTAGGCCCAGGCACCCAGGCAGAGGAGAGAGGTCCCGTAACAGAGAATCTGGCCTTATGTCAGCACAGAATCTGTCTTCATGTCATAGCAGAGAATCAGGCTTCACGTCACCCACCACTGGAACAGGCCACTGTCACACATTTAGGCCCAGGCACCCAGGCAGAGGAGAGAAGTACCGTAACAGAGAATCTGGCCTTATGTCAGCGCAGAATCAGTCTTCACGTTATAGCAGAGAATCAGGCTTCACGTCACCCACCACTGGAACAGGCCACTGTCACATATTTAGGCCCAGGCACCCAGGCAGAGGAGAGAGGTCCCATAACAGAGAATCTGGCCTTATGTCAGCGCAGAATCTGTCTTCATGTCATAGCAGAGAATCAGGCTTCACGTCACCCACCACTGGAACAGGCCACTGTCACATATTTAGGCCCAGGCACCCAGGCAGAGGAGAGAGGTCCCGTAACAGAGAATCTGGCCTTATGTCAGCACAGAATCTGTCTTCATGTCATAGCAGAGAATCAGGCTTCACGTCACCCACCACTGGAACAGGCCACTGTCACATATTTAGGCCCAGGCACCCAGGCAGAGGATAAAGGTCCCGTAACAGAGAATCTGGCCTTATGTCAGCACAGAATCTGTCTTCATGTCATAGCAGAGAATCAGGCTTCACGTCACCCACCACTGGAACAGGCCACTGTCACATATTTAGGCCCAGGCACCCAGGCAGAGGAGAGAGGTCCCGTAACAGAGAATCTGGCCTTATGTCAGCGCAGAATCAGTCTTCATGTCATAGCAGAGAATCAGGCTTCACGTCACCCACCACTGGAACAGGCCACTGTCACACATTTAGGCCCAGGCACCCAGGCAGAGGAGAGAGGTCCCGTAACAGAGAATCTGGCCTTATGTCAGCACAGAATCTGTCTTCATGTCATAGCAGAGAATCAGGCTTCATGTCACCCACCACTGGAACAGGCCACTGTCACACATTTAGGCCCAGGCACCCAGGCAGAGGAGAGAGGTCCCGTAACAGAGAATCTGGCCTTATGTCAGCACAGAATCTGTCTTCATGTCATAGCAGAGAATCAGGCTTCACGTCACCCACCACTGGAACAGGCCACTGTCACACATTTAGGCCCAGGCACCCAGGCAGAGGAGAGAGGTCCCGTAACAGAGAATCTGGCCTTATGTCAGCACAGAATCTGTCTTCATGTCATAGCAGAGATTTAGGCTTCACGTCACCCACCACTGGAACAGGCCACTGTCACACATTTAGGCCCAGGCACCCAGGCAGAGGAGAGAGGTCCCGTAACAGAGAATCTGGCCTTATGTCAGCGCAGAATCAGTCTTTATGTCATAGCAGAGAATCAGGCTTCACGTCACCCACCACTGGAACAGGCCACTGTCACACATTTAGGCCCCGGCACCCAGACAGAGGAGAGGTTCATTCAACTTTGGGTTGCCCCGCAATATAATGGTAAAATGAAATTAAAAATAGTATTGAATGAGGAAGTGCCCTGGAGTAGAATAATATATTGTTAAGGGGAGGTAGTTAATATCTAATCTGCACAAGGGATGGACAGGTCCTGTGGGATCCATGCCTGGTTCATTTTTATGAACGTCAGCTTGTCCACATTGGCTGTAGACAGGCGGCTGCGTTTGTCTGTAATGACGCCCCCTGCCGTGCTGAATACACGTTCAGACAAAATGCTGGCCGCCGGGCAGGCCAGCACCTCCAAGGCATAAAAGGCTAGCTCTGGCCACATGGACAATTTGGAGACCCAGAAGTTGAATGGGGCCGAACCATCAGTCAGTACGTGGAGGGGTGTGCACAGGTACTGTTCCACCATGTTAGTGAAATGTTGCCTCCTGCTAACACGTTCCGTATCAGGTGGTGGTGCAGTTAGCTTTGGCGTGGTGACAAAACTTTTCCACATCTCTGCCATGCTAACCCTGCCCTCAGAAGAGCTGGCCGTGACACAGCTGCGTTGGCGACCTCTTGCTCCTCCTCTGCCTTCGCCTTGGGCTTCCACTGGTTCCCCTGTGACATTTGGGAATGCTCTCAGTAGCGCGTCTACCAACGTGCGCTTGTACTCGCGCATCTTCCTATCACGCTCCAGTGTAGGAAGTAAGGTGGGCACATTGTCTTTGTACCGGGGATCCAGCAGGGTGGCAACCCAGTAGTCCTCACACGTTAAAATGTGGGCAACTCTGCTGTCGTTGCGCAGGCACTGCAGCATGTAGTCGCTCATGTGTGCCAGGCTGCCCAGAGGTAAGGACAAGCTGTCCTCTGTGGGAGGCGTATCGTCATCGTCCTGTGTTTCCCCCCAGCCACGCACCAGTGATGGGCCCGAGCTGCTTTGGGTGCCACCCCGCTGTGAACATGCTTCATCCTCATCCTCCTCCACCTCCTCCTCATCCTCGTCCTCCAGTAGTGGGCCCTGTCTGGCCACATTTGTACCTGGCCTCTGGTGTTGCAAAAAACCTCCCTCTGAGTCACTTTGAAGAGACTGGCCTGAAAGTGCTAAAAATGACCCCTCTTCCTCCTCTTCCTCCTGGGCCACCTCCTCTTCCATCATCGCCCTAAGTGTTTTCTCAAGGAGACATAGAAGTGGTATTGTAACGCTGATAACGGCGTCATCGCCACTGGCCATGTTGGTGGAGTACTCGAAACAACGCAACAGGGCACACAGGTCTCGCATGGAGGCCCAGTCATTGGTGGTGAAGTGTGTCTGATCCGCAGTGCGACTGACCCGTGCGTGCTGCAGCTGAAACTCCACTATGGCCTGCTGCTGCTCGCACAGTCTGTCCAGCATATGCAAGGTGGAGTTCCACCTGGTGGGTACGTCGCATATGAGGCGCTGAGCGGGAAGGCCGAAGTTACGCTGTAGCGCAGACAGGCGAGCAGCGGCAGGGTGTGAACGCCGGAAGCGCGAACAGACGGCCCGCACTTTATGCAGCAGCTCTGACATGTCGGGGTAGTTGCGAATGAACTTCTGCACCACCAAATTCAGCACATGCGCCAGGCAAGGGATGTACGTCAAACCGGCTAGTCCCAGAGCTGCAACGAGATTTCGCCCATTATCGCACACCACCAGGCCGGGCTTGAGGCTCACCGGCAGCAACCACTCGTCGGTCTGTTGTTCTATACCCCGCCACAACTCCTGTGCGGTGTGGGGCCTGTCCCCCAAACATATCAGTTTCAGAATGGCCTGCTGACGTTTACCCCGGGCTGTGCTGAAGTTGGTGGTGAATGTTGCCCTGCGATCCTTGGCGGCGGAAGGACGTGCGCCAAACAGCTCTCCGCCTGGGGCCCAGCCGCCACTACATTTACCCAGTGTGCAGTTAGGGAGATATAGCGTCCCTGGTCGTGCTTACTGGTCCACGTATCTGTGGTTAGGTGGACCTTGCCACAGATGGCGTTGCGCAGTGCACACTTGATTTTATCGGACACTTGTTTGTGCAGGGAAGGCTCGGCTCTCTTGGAGAAGTAGTGGCGACTGGGAACAACATACTGTGGGACAGCAAGTGACATGAGCTGTTTGAAGCTGTGTGTGTCCACCAGCCTAAATGACAGCATTTCATAGGCCAGTAGTTTAGAAATGCTGGCATTCAGGGCCAGGGATCGAGGGTGGCTAGGTGGGAATTTATGCTTTCTCTCAAATGTTTGTGAGATGGAGAGCTGAACGCTGCCGTGTGACATGGTTGAGATGCTTGGTGACGCAGGTGGTGGTGTTGGTGGTACATCCCATGTTTGCTGGGCGGCAGCAGCAGCGGCAGAGGAAGAGGCCGAGGCGGCGGCAGCAGCAGAAGAGGCCGAGGCGGCGGCAGCAGCAGAAGAGGCCGAGGCGGCGGCAGCAGAAGAGGTAGCAGGGGGAGCCTGAGTGACTTCCTTGTTTTTAAGGTGTTTACTCCACTGCAGTTCATGCTTTGCATGCAGGTGCCTGGTCATGCAGGTTGTGCTAAGGTTCAGAACGTTAATGCCTCGCTTCAGGCTCTGATGGCACAGCGTGCAAACCACTCGGGTCTTGTCGTCAGCACAATGTTTGAAGAAGTGCCATGCCAGGGAACTCCTTGAAGCTGCCTTTGGGGCGCTTGGTCCCAGATGGCGGCGGTCAGTAGCAGGCGGAGTCTCTTGGCGGCGGGTGTTCTGATTTTGCCCACTGCTCCCTCTTTTGCTACGCTGTTGGCTCGGTATCACCACTGCCTCTTCCTCCGAACTGTGAAAGTCAGTGGCACGACCTTCATTCCATGTGGGGTCTAGGACCTCATCGTCCCCTGCATCGTCTTCCACCCAGTCTTGATCCCTGACCTCCTGTTCAGTCTGCACACTGCAGAAAGACGCAGCAGTTGGCACCTGTGTTTCGTCATCATCAGAGACGTGCTGAGGTGGTATTCCCATGTCCTCATCATCAGGAAAAATAAGTGGTTGTGCGTTAGTGCATTCTATCTCTTCCACCCCTGGGGAAGGGCTAGGTGGATGCCCTTGGGAAACCCTGGCAGCAGAGTCTTCAAACAGCATAAGAGACTGCTGCATAACTTGAGGCTCAGACAGTTTCCCTGATATGCATGGGGGTGATGTGACAGACCGATGGGCTTGGTTTTCATGCGCCATCTGTGCGCTTTCTGCAGAAGACTGGGTGGGAGATAATGTGAACGTGCTGGATCCACTGTCGGCCTCCCAATTGACTAATGCCTGTACCTGCTCAGGCCATACCATCCTTAGAACGGCATTGGGCCCCACAAAATATCGCTGTAAATTCTGCTGGCTACTGGGACCTGAGGTAGTTGGTTCACTAGGACGTGTGGCTGTGGCAGAACGGCCACGTCCTCTCCCAGCACCAGAGGGTCCACTAACACCACCACGACCATGTCCGCGTCCGCGTCCCTTATTAGATGTTTTCCTCATTTTTCCCGTTCACCACAATTTTGAGAATGGCAAATTTGGGAATAGTTTTTCAACCCAGAACAAAAAGTGTGCTTTTACGGTCACTACAAATAACTTGACCAGCTAAAACAGTACAGATTTGGTTGAATAGAAATGTGAGGCCTGTTTTTTTTTTGCGCTGTGTGACAGGTATAGGTTTAATCACAGAATTAGACTTCTATCTGCACGGTAGCGTGTGTCTTAGGTTTTTCTGAATGACACTATCAGCACCTTCAATGTAAGATATCCTTTTTGGGATAGATTTCAATTAGGCCTCATATAGCAGAAACTAGTTATTTTGAGAATGGCAAATTTGGGAATAGTTTTTCAACCCAGAACAAAAAATGTGCTTTTACGGTCACTACAAATAACTTGACCAGCTAAAACAGTACAGATTTGGTTGAATAGAAATGTGAGGACTGGTTTTTTTTGCGCTGTGTGACAGGTATAGGTTTAATCACAGAATCAGACTTCTATCTGCACGGTAGCGTGTGTCTTAGGTTTTTCTGAATGACACTATCAGCACCTTCAATGTAAGATATCCTTTTTGGGATAGATTTCAAGTAGGCCTCATATAGCAGAAACTTGTTATTTTGAGAATGGCAAATTTGGGAATAGTTTTTCACCCAGAACAAAAAATGTGCTTTTACGGTCACTACAAATAACTTGACCAGCTAAAACAGTACAGATTTGGTTGAATAGAAATGTGAGGCCTGTTTTTTTTTGCGCTGTGTGACAGGTATAGGTTTAATCACAGAATCAGACTTCTATCTGCACGGTAGCGTGTGTCTTAGGTTTTTCTGAATGACACTATCAGCACCTTCAATGTAAGATATCCTTTTTGGGATAGATTTCAAGTAGGCCTCATATAGCAGAAACTAGTTATTTTGAGAATGGCAAATTTGGGAATAGTTTTTCAACCCAGAACAAAAAATGTGCTTTTACGGTCACTACAAATAACTTGACCAGCTAAAACAGTACAGATTTGGTTGAATAGAAATGTGAGGGCCTGTTTTTTTTTGCGCTGTGTGACAGGTATAGGTTTAATCACAGAATCAGACTTCTATCTGCACGGTAGCGTGTGTCTTAGGTTTTTCTGAATGACACTATCAGCACCTTCAATGTAAGATATCCTTTTTGGGATAGATTTCAAGTAGGCCTCATATAGCAGAAACTAGTTATTTTGAGAATGGCAAATTTGGGAATAGTTTTTCAACCCAGAACAAAAAATGTGCTTTTACGGTCACTACAAATAACTTGACCAGCTAAAACAGTACAGATTTGGTTGAATAGAAATGTGAGGCCTGTTTTTTTTTTGCGCTGTGTGACAGGTATAGGTTTAATCACAGAATCAGACTTCTATCTGCACGGTAGCGTGTGTCTTAGGTTTTTCTGAATGACACTATCAGCACCTTCAATGTAAGATATCCTTTTTGGGATAGATTTCAAGTAGGCCTCATATAGCAGAAACTAGTTATTTTGAGAATGGCAAATTTGGGAATAGTTTTTCAACCCAGAACAAAAAATGTGCTTTTACGGTCACTACAAATAACTTGACCAGCTAAAACAGTACAGATTTGGTTGAATAGAAATGTGAGGCCTGTTTTTTTTTTGCGCTGTGTGACAGGTATAGGTTTAATCACAGAATTAGACTTCTATCTGCACGGTAGCGTGTGTCTTAGGTTTTTCTGAATGACACTATCAGCACCTTCAATGTAAGATATCCTTTTTGGGATAGATTTCAAGTAGGCCTCATATAGCAGAAACTAGTTATTTTGAGAATGGCAAATTTGGGAATAGTTTTTCAACCCAGAACAAAAAATGTGCTTTTACGGTCACTACAAATAACTTGACCAGCTAAAACAGTACAGATTTGGTTGAATAGAAATGTGAGGCCTGTTTTTTTTTGCGCTGTGTGACAGGTATAGGTTTAATCACAGAATCAGACTTCTATCTGCACGGTAGCGTGAGTCTTAGGTTTTTCTGAATGACACTATCAGCACCTTCAATGTAAGATATCCTTTTGGGGATAGATTTCAAGTAGGCCTCATATAGCAGAAACTAGTTATTTTGAGAATGGCAAATTTGGGAATAGTTTTTCAACCCAGAACAAAAAATGTGCTTTAACGGTCACTACAAATAACTTGACCAGCTAAAACAGTACAGATTTGGTTGAATAGAAATGTGAGGCCTGTTTTTTTTTTGCGCTGTGTGACAGGTATAGGTTTAATCACAGAATTAGACTTCTATCTGCACGGTAGCGTGTGTCTTAGGTTTTTCTGAATGACACTATCAGCACCTTCAATGTAAGATATCCTTTTTGGGATAGATTTCAAGTAGGCCTCATATAGCAGAAACTAGTTATTTTGAGAATGGCAAATTTGGGAATAGTTTTTCAACCCAGAACAAAAAATGTGCTTTTACAAATAACTTGACCAGCTAAAACAGTACAGATTTGGTTGAATAGAAATGTGAGGCCTGTTTTTTTTTTGCGCTGTGTGACAGGTATAGGTTTAATCACAGAATCAGACTTCTATCTGCACGGTAGCGTGTGTCTTAGGTTTTTCTGAATGACACTATCAGCACCTTCAATGTAAGATATCCTTTTTGGGATAGATTTCAAGTAGGCCTCATATAGCAGAAACTAGTTATTTTGAGAATGGCAAATTTGGGAATTGTTTTTCAACCCAGAACAAAAACTGTGCTTTTACGGTCACTACAAATAACTTGACCAGCTAAAACAGTACAAATTTGGTTGAATAGAAATGTCAGGTCTATTTTTTAGGCGCTGGGTGACAGACAACTTGCCCCTGATGTAGTATATGGCCAAAAAATAACCACACTATTAATGGTTAAATGCACTTGGGTGACACAGGCTCAGCCTGCACCAGATGTAGTATATGGCCAAAAAATAACCAGACTGTTGATGGTTAAATGCACTTCGGTGACACAGGCTCAGCCTGCAGCTGATGTAGTATATGGCCAAAAAATAACCAGACTGTTGATGGTTAAATGCACTTGGGTGACACAGGCTCAGCCTGCACCTGATGTAGTATATGGCCAAAAAATAACCACACTGTTGATAGTTAAATGCACTTCGGTGACACAGGCTCAGCCTGCAGCTGATGTAGGATATAGCACAAAATAACCACACTATTGATGGTTAAATACACTTGGTGATAGCTTTTGCTGGCGCACCACAAGTCACAAAATGGCCGCCGATCACCCCAGAATAAAGTGATCTAAAAACGCTCTGGGCAGCCTCAAAAAAGTGAGCAAGTCGATATTAGCACTTCAATGATCCACAGCTGCAGATCGATCACAGAATGAAGTCTTTTGGAGGAGTTAATCTGCCTAATCTCGCCCTAATGTCGCAGCTGCAACCTCTCCCTATGCTTGAATCAGCAGAGTGACGTGCAGCGCTACTTGACCCAAGCTTATATAGAGGCTGGGTCACATGCTGCACTGGCCAATCACAGCCATGCCAATAGTAGGCAAGGCTGTGATGGCCTCTTGGGGCAAGTAGTATGACGCTTGTTGATTGGCTGCTTTGCCGCCTTTCAAAAAGCGCCAAGAAAGCGCCGAACACCGAACCCGAACCCGGACTTTTACGAAAATGTTCGGGTCCGTGTCACGGACACCCCAAAATTCGGTACGAACCCGAACTATACAGTTCGGGTTCGCTCATCCCTAATCCTGAGTAAAGGGTCTGAATACTTATGTCAATGCAAGATTTTAGTTTTTTTGTTTTCAATAAATTAGCAAAGATTTGGAATATTCTGTTTTCACTTTCTCATTATGGGCTATTAAGTGGAAATTGATGGGGAAAAAAATGATTTTTTTAATTTTAGCAGAAGGCCACAACTTAACAAAATGTGAAAGGGCATGAAGACTTTTTGACCACATTGTATATGGAATTGTAACAATATACTGTACAAGCTCTATGACTTTAACTCAGTTCAGGGAGAGCACTACTGCAGCAAGACACTTCCTCTGCCAGTCAGGGGAATATCATCTCCAGTAAGTAGGGGACCAGGAGAGCAGGGCAGGCCAGACAGATGCTAGCAGTGGGAGACTCAATTATTAGGGGTACAGATAGGGCGATCTGTCACAAAGACTAGAATCGTTGAGCGGTGTGTTGTCTTCCTGGCACTTAAGTTCAACAAGACCCAGCAGTTATTATCCACATGGGAACCAATAAAAAAGTTAAAGGTAGGTGGGGGGTCTGTAAAAATGATTTTATGGATTTAGGTTGCAAGCTGGGAGAAAGGACCTCAAATGTAGTATTTTCTGAAATACTACCTGTACCATGAGCCACACCAGGAGGGCAGCGAGAGATTAGGGAAGTAAACAATTGGCTCAAGAGCTGGTGTGGGAAGGAGGGGTTTGGGTTCCTGGAGAACTGGGCCGACTTCTCTTTTGGGTACAGGCTCTATCATAGGGATGGGCTGCACCTCAATGGGGAAGGAGCAGCAAAAACAATAATAAAATACTGATAGGAGTTTGTTATAATCCACCGAATATACCAGAGTCCACAGAAAAGGGACAGAAAAAAAACAATGTGGATAAATAGAAATGCATAGGGAGCAATAAATGACAAAAAGAATGCATTTAAATCAATAAAATAAGAAAGTAATGAGGAAGCATTGAAAAACTATAAAGAAAAAAAATAGAATATGTAAAAGACAAAAGCAGACAAACTTGAGACAGAGAGATTCATTACCAAAGAGAGTAAAACCTACCCTAAAATGTTCTTCAGTTATATAAATGGTAAAAAGTTTAAAATTGAAAGTGTTAAAGAGTGATGAGGGAGGAGCTGCAGAGAGCAATGAGGAGAAAGCGAATTGATTAAACATATTTTTCTCCACTGTATTCGCTAATGGAGTTGAGCGGACACCTGGATGTTCGGGTTCGGCCGAACTTAAGAAAAAAGTTCGAGTTCGGCACCCGAACTTGACCAGAACTTGAACCCGAACCCCATTGAAGTCAATGGGGACCCGAACTTTTGAGCATTAAAATGGCTGTAAAAATGTCATGGAAAGGGCTAGAAGGCTGCAAATGTCGTCAAAATGTGGTTAAGAGCATGGCAAGTGCTCTGCAAACAAATGTGGATAGTGGAGATGTGGAAATGACTTAAAATAACATAAAATACGTAAAAATAAAAAATAACAATCTTGCTCTAGGAGGACCAGGTCCATATGGAGTAGGAGGTTGAGGAGGCGGTGGATGTGGCGGTGTAGGTGGAAGTGGCGGTGGATGAGGAGGAGGTAGCCTACACTTCTTTTTTGTTTTAAATGTATTTGTATTTTTTTAAATTAGGGTACACCCCAAAACATTGGGAAATATAACCTGTGATAACCCCCTCCAGTCATGCTAAACATACGTTCAGACAATACACTGGCTGCAGGGCAGGCCATCACCTCCAAGGGGTAAAGGGAAAGCTCAGGCCATGTGCCCAATTTGGAGACCCAGAAGTTGCAGGGGTCAGTTAGTTCGTGTAGGCGTGTGCACACTTACTGCCCCACCATGTCGCACGTCCCCGTGATGTTCACGATTCAATTTGATATCTGCTCTATCAACTTTCGATGTGCCTACCATGGTGATCAAGGGTGGCGGGGAATCAGGGTTCCAGGCCAGAGAGGGAGCGTGAGAAAGAGAGACCACATCCAAGGGACGATTAATTTTTTTTAAATTTAAAATTATAGAGTTGAAATATGGGAGAAATTATTAAAGCGTAAAAGTGTGAAAACTTTTCAAAGTTTAAGCATTGAATGAAAGGATGTGGCGCGCATTAATTACCGAATAATATATTACATTTTATTCACTGTCACCTATGCATAGCAGGTGTTTATTCACGTCTAAACTTGTATAATGTCAACCCAAGAATGTAACAGAAAAATTATTGAAATTTATTAACTGACAAAAAAATTTTTTTAAAACCTGTCTACTAGGTATAGCAGTGGTACATCACACCCAAAAAATTTTGAATTTCACCAGAATATATAACTGACAATTATTTTTTTTGTTTCACCTGTCTACTATGTATAGCAGTGGTACTATACACCCAAAAATTTGTTAATTTCACCAGAAAATGTAACAGACAATTTATTTTACCGGTCTACTAGGTATAGCAGTGGTACTATACACCCAAAAATTTGTGAATTTCACCTGAAAATGTTAATGACAATTATTTCTTTTTAACCAGCCTACTAGGTATAGCAGTGGTACTATACACCCAAAAATTGGTGAATTTCACCCGAAAATGTTAATGACAATTTTTTTTTTTTAACCGGCCTACTAGGTATAGCAGTGGTACTATACACCAAAAAATTGGTGAATTTTACTTGAAAATGTTAATGACAATAATATTTTTTTTTAAAACCGGCCTACTAGGTATAGCAGTAATACTATACACCCAAAAATTGGTGAATTTCACTCGAAAATGTTAATGACAATTATTTAATTTTTTTTAACCGGCCTACTAGGTATAGCAGTGGTACAATACACCCAGAAATTGGTGAATTTCACCCGAAAATGTTAATGAGAATTATTTTATTTTTTTTAACCGGCCTACTAGGTATAGCAGTAGACCCAAAAATTTGTGAATTTCTGCCTAAAATCTTAATGACAATAATTTTTTTGAAACACGTACAAATTTTTTTTTAAAATTGGATTTATGAGGTTAAGTTTCATATGGAGTAGGAGTTTGAGGAGGCGGTGGATGTAGCGGTGTAGGTGGAAGCGGCGGCAGTGGACGAGGTAGCCAACACAGGTTTTTGGTTTTAATTGAATTTTTTAAAATTAGGGTACACTCCAAAAGAGTTAAATATCCAAAATACAAACATGAGCAATTGCGCTGCAGTATAACAATGGCTGGTTAGTGCCGGTATACATGTCTATTCTGGACAAGGTACGGACAAGTCCTGAGGGATCCATGCCTGGTTCATTTTAATGAACGTGGGCTTGTCCACATTGGCTGTGGACAGGCGGCTGCACTTGTCTGTGATGACGCCCCCTGCCGTGCTAAACACACGTTCAGATAATACACTGGCTGCAGGGCAGGCCAGCACCTCCAAGGCGTAAAGGGCAAGCTCCGGCCATGTGCCCAATTTGGAGACCCAGAAGTTGAAGAGGCAGACCTGTCATTCAGTACGTGTAGGCGTGTGCACACAACTGCTCCACCATGTTGGTGAAATGCTGCCTCCTGCTAAGACGTTCCATATCAGCTGGTGGTGCTGGTTGTTGTGGGTTGCTTTTCCACATTTCGGCCATGCTAACCCTGCCTTCTGAGGTGCTGGCGGTGCCCCAGCTGCGTTGGCGAACTCTTCCTCGTCCTCTGCCTTCGCTTTGTGCTTCCACTGTTCCCCTGCTGTCAGGTGGGAATGCCACCAGCAGCACGTCTACCAGCGTGCGCTTGGACTTGCGCATCTTACGATCACGCTCCAGTGAGGGAATTAAGGACGGTACGTTGTCCTTGTAACAGGGATCCAGCAGCGTGGCCACCCAGTATTCAGCACAAGTTAGAATGTGGGCAACTCGGCGGTCATTGCGGATACACTGCAGCATGTAATCGCTCATGTGTGCCAGGCTGCCCAGAGGCAACTAAAAGCTGTCCTCTGTGGGAGGTGTATCGTCTGTGTCCTCTGTATCCCCCATCCACGCACCAGTGATGGCCGTGAGCTGGTCTGGGTGCCACCCTGCTGTGAACATGGTTCCTCCTCCTCCATCTCCTCATCCTCCACCTCGTCATCCTCCAGAACTGTGCCCTGGCTGGACAATTGTGTACCTTGGGTTTGTGGGTGCAGGAACCCACCCTCGAAGCCACTTGGGAATAACTGGCCGGAAACCCTACAAAATGATCCCTCTTCTTCCTCCTCCTCCTGTGCCACATCCTCTTCCATCATTGCCAGGAGCGTTTATTCAAGGAGGCATAGAAGTGGGATAGTAACGCTGAGAACGGCGTTATCGGCACTGGCCATGTTGGTGGAGTACTCGAAACAGCGCAACAAGGAACACAGGTCTCGCATGGAGGCCCAGTCATTGGTGGTGAAGTGGTGCTGTTCCGCCGTGCGACTCACTCGTGCGTGCTGCAGCTGAAACTCCACTATCGCCTGCTGCTGCTCGCACAGTCTGGCCAACATGTGCAAGGTGGAGTTCCACCTTGTGGGCATGTCGCATATGAGGCGGTGAGCGGGAAAGCCGAAGTTACGCTGCAGCGCTGACAGGCGAGCAGCAGCAGGGTGAGAACGCCGAAAGTGCGCACAGAGGGCCCGCACTTAATGCAGCAGCTCTGACATATCGAGGTAATTTTTAAGGCATCTTTGCACCACCAAATTCAGCACATGCGCCAGGCAAGGGATGTGAGTCAAACCGGCTAGTTCCAGAGCTGCTACGAGATTTCGCCCATTATCGCACACCACCAGGCCGGGCTTGAGGCTGACTGGCAAAACTCATCGGTCTGTTGTTCAAGGCCCGTCCACAGCTCCTACGCGGTGTGGGGTTTGTCCCCCAAACAGATAAGTTTTAAAACTGCCTGCTGTCGTTTACCCCTGGCTGTGCTGAAGTTGGTGGTGAAGGTGTTACACTGACCGGATGAGGAGCTGGTAGAGGATGAGGAAGCAGAGTAGGAGGAGGAAGCAACAGGAGGCAAACTGAAGCGCCCTGCAATCCTCAGTGGTGGAAGGACATGCGCCAAACTGCTATCCGCCTCAGGCCCAGCCGCCACTGTATTTACCCAGTGTGCTGTTATGGAGATATAACGGCCCTGACCGTGCTTACTGGTCCACGTATCCGTAGTCAGGTGCACCTTGCTACAGATGGCGTTGCGCAATGCACACCTGATTTTGTCCCCTACTTGGTTGTGCAGGGAAGGGATGGCTCGCCTTGAAAAGTAGTGGCGGCTGGGCACGACGTACTGTGGGACAGACACCGCCATAGGGCCTTTAAAACTATCCGTTTCCACCAGACGGAATGACAGCATTTCATAGGCCAGTAATTTAGAAATGCTGGCATTCAGGGCTAGGGATCGCAGGTGGGTAGTGGGGTACTTCCTCTTCCTTTCCAGTGTTTTGGAGATGGAGAGCTGAACGCTTCCATGGGACATTGTGGAGATGCTTGGTGACCCAGGTGTTGGTGTTGCTGGCAGACCTGTTTGCGGGGTGGCAGGTGGCACTGTCACTCCAGAGGTGGATAAAGAGGCTGAGACTGCAGCAGAAGAGGAAGCAGGAGGAGCCAGAGACCTTTCTTGGTTTTTGAGGTGTCTACTCCACTGCAGCTCGTGCTTTGCACTTAAATGCCTGGTCATGCAGGTTGTGCTCAGGTTGAGAAAGTTTATGCCTCGCTTCAGGCTCTGATTGCACAGCGTGCAAACCACTCATGTCTTGTCGTCAGCACATTGTCTGAAGAACTGCCACGCCAGGGGACTTTGGCTTTGATGTGCTCGGTCCCTTGCTGTGGTGGGCAGTAGGAGCGTACTGTCTAGGGGACGGCCGCTCTGCTTTTGCACCCTTCTCCCTCTTCTGCTGTGCTGGTGGCTCTGTGCGACCACCGCCTCTTCCTCCGAACTACATCAGTCACTCGCATGACCTTGATTCCATGTGCGGTCGAGGACCTCATCGTCCTCCACATCATCTTCCACCCAGTCTTCGCCCCTGCCTTCCTTGTCGGTCTGCACACTTTCGAAAGCCCCAGCAGTTGGCACCTGTGTTTCATCATCATCCGAGACATGCTGCGATGGTCCTCCCATGTACTCATCTTGAAAGATAAGTGGTTGGGAATCGGTGCACTCAATCTCTTCCACTTCTGGGGCAGGGCTAGGTGGATGGCCCTGGGAAAGCCTGCTAACAGAGTCATCAAAAAGCAGAAGAGACTGCTGCATGACTTGGGGCTCAGACTGCTTGGCTGATTTGCAAGGGGGTGAGGTGAAAGACTGATGGACATCGGCTGCAGGTGCCAACTGTGGTCTTTCAGCAGGAGACTGGGTGGGAGACAATGTGAAGGAACTGGATCCACTATCAGCAACCTAATCTACTATCGCCTGTACTTGTTCAGGCCTCACCATAGAGCAGCATTAGGCCCGACCAAATACCGCTTTAGGTTTTGTCGCCTACTCGCACCTGAGGAAGGGGTTTCACTTGTGCGTGTAGCTGGCACAGATCGACCACGTCCTCTCCCTGCAACAGGAGCTCCACCAGCAGCACCACAACCTGGGCCACGTCCCTTATTTGACGCTCTCCTCATATTTTTTCGAATTTAAGATCTTGCCCTAAATGGGTGTTTAATTAATAGTAGAATAGAACGACAGTATGTAGAGGGTGTATCTCACACGGCCTGAACCAGACAAGGCCTCAATTAAAGATTTTTTTGCCCAAAATGGCTGTATTTCAAATGCCTGAATCAAACCCCTGTATGTAGAGGGTGTATCTCACACTGTCTGAACCAGTGTAGGCATGAATTAAATATTTCTTTGCCAAAAATGGCAGTATTTCAAATGGCTATATTTCAAATGCCTCAATCAAACCCCTGTATGTAGAGGGTGTATCTGTCACTACCAGAGCTTTGAGATGTTCTCACAGCTCTGTTTCTCCACCCCTGTGATGATGTCACTACTAGAGCTTGGAGGAGTTCTCTCTGCTCTGTTTCTCCGCCCCTGTGATGAGGTATTTACTTTCTGTTTCCTTCCTCCCAGCTGTTCCTCCTGTGTTTGATTTCTCTGCCTTTAATTCACCCCTCCTCCTTTGTAGGGTGCGGATTATATTTCTCATTTGAGTTGTTGCTCTCGCTTGAGTATCTTCACTTGTGTGCTATCATTTCACTGGACCTGTGTTCTGCTGCAGCAAGTACTCCGGATATTGCCAGCTGTCTTTGGATCTGTCTTCACTGCTGCTGCAGCTCCTTCAGTTAAGTGTGCAGACATTGTAGTGTTTCTGTTTGTTTTCTGACTGGATCCGAGGCGACCCCAGTTCCGTCCATATACTGAGCAGGGCACCGGTGGCCGTGCCCCTTCCACTATTGTAGGGGTTACAGTGGTCATCAGTCTTAGGTACGCGGGCATGCCTCGATCCACTATTTGGATCCGGGCATGTGCTTAGCAGCATAGGGAGAGCTTTGAGGGTCTGACAGGGGTCACCCTTTATCCTCCCTAGTTTGGGTCCGGTCAGTAGCTCTATTTACTGTGTATGCTCTTGTTGCTCTCATACAGCCGTGACAGTATCTCACATGGTCTGAACCAGTGTAGGCCTGAATTAAATATTTCTTTGCCCAAAATGGCTGTATTTTAAATGCCTGAATTAAACCCCTGTATGTAGAGGGTGTATCTCACATGGTCTGAACCAGTGTAGGCCTGAATTAAATATTTCTTTGCCCAAAATGGCTGTATTTCAAATGACTGTATTTCAAATGCCTGAATCGAAACCCCTGTATGTAGAGGGTGTATCTCACAGGGCCTGAACCAGTGTAGGCCTAAATTAAAGATTTCTTTGCCCAAAATGGCTGTATTTCATATGGCTGTATTTCAAATGCCTGAATCAAACCCCTGTAGGTAGAGGGTGTATCTCACATGGTCTGAACCAGTGTATGCCTGAATTAAATATTTCTTTCCCAAAATGGCTGTATTTCAAATGGCTGTATTTCAAATGCCTGAATCAAACCCCTGTATGTAGAGGGTGTATCTCACACGGTCTGAATCAGTGTAGGCCTGAATTAAATATTTCTTTGCCCAAAATGGCTGTATTTCAAATGCCTGAATCAAACCCCTGTATGTAGAGGGTGTATCTCACACGGTCTGAATCAGTGTAGGCCTGAATTAAATATTTCTTTGCCCAACAAGGCTGTATTTAAAATGGCTGTATTTCAAATGCCTGAATCAAACCCCTGTATGTAGAGGGTGTATCTCACAGGGCCTGAACCAGTGTAGGCCTAAATTAAATATTTCTTTGCCCAAAATGGCTGTATTTCAAATGCCTGAATCAAACCCCTGTATGTAGAGGATGTATCTCACAGGGCCTGAACCAGTGTAGGCCTAAATTAAATATTTCTTTGCCCAAAATGGCTGTATTTCAAATGCCTGAATCAAACCCCTGTATGTAGAGGGTGTATCTCACACGGTCTGAACCAGTGTAGGCCTGAATTAAATATTTCTTTGCCCAAAATGGCTGTATTTCATATGGCTGTATTTCAAATGCCTGAATCAAACCCCTGTAGGTAGAGGGTGTATCTCACATGGTCTGAACCAGTGTATGCCTGAATTAAATATTTCTTTCCCAAAATGGCTGTATTTCAAATGGCTGTATTTCAAATGCCTGAATCAAACCCCTGTATGTAGAGGATGTATCTCACAGGGCCTGAACCAGTGTAGGCCTAAATTAAATATTTCTTTGCCCAAAATGGCTGTATTTCAAATGCCTGAATCAAACCCCTGTATGTAGAGGGTGTATCTCACACGGTCTGAATCAGTGTAGGCCTGAATTAAATATTTCTTTGCCCAACAAGGCTGTATTTAAAATGGCTGTATTTCAAATGCCTGAATCAAACCCCTGTATGTAGAGGGTGTATCTCACAGGGCCTGAACCAGTGTAGGCCTAAATTAAATATTTCTTTGCCCAAAATGGCTGTATTTCAAATGCCTGCATCAAACCCCTGTATGTAGAGGGTGTATCTCACAGGGCCTGAACCAGTGTAGGCCTAAATTAAATATTTCTTTGCCCAAAATGGCTGTATTTCAAATGCCTGAATCAAACCCCTGTATGTAGAGGGTGTATCTCACACGGTCTGAACCAGTGTAGGCCTGAATTAAATATTTCTTTGCCCAAAATGGCTGTATTTCAAATGGCTGTATTTTAAATGCCTGAATCAAACCCCTGTATGTAGAGGGTGTATCTCACAGGGTCTGAACCAGTGTAGGCCTAAATTAAATATTTCTTTGCCCAAAATGGCTGTATTTCAAATGCCTGAATCAAACCCCTGTATGTAGAGGGTGTTTCTCACACGGTCTGAATCAGTGTAGGCCTGAATTAAATATTTCTTTGCCCAACAAGGCTGCATTTAAAATGGCTGCATTTCAAATGGCTGCATTTCAAATGGCTGTATTTCAAATGCCTGAATCAAACTCCTGTATGTGGAGGGTGTATCTCACAGGGCCTGAACCAGTGTAGGCCTAAATTAAATATTTCTTTGCCCAAAATGGCTGTATTTCAAATGCCTGAATCAAACCCCTGTATGTAGAGGGTGTATCTCACACAGTCTGAACCACTGTAGGCCTGAATTAAAGATTTCTTTGACCAAAATGGCTGTATTTCAAATGCCTGAATCAAACCCCTGTATGTAGAGGGTGTATCTCACACGGTCTGAACCAGTGTAGGCCTGAATTAAAGATTTCTTTGACCAAAATGGCTGTATTTCAAATGCCTGAATCAAACCCCTGTATGTAGAGGGTGTATCTCACACGGTCTGAACCAGTGTAGGCCTGAATTAAAGATTTCTTTGACCGAAATGGCTGTATTTCAAATGGCTGTATTTCAAATGCCTGAATAAAACCCCTGTATGTAGAGGGTGTATCTCACAGGGCCTGAACCAGTGTAGGCCTAAATGAAATATTTCTTTGCCCAAAATGGCTGTATTTCAAATGGCTATATTTCAAATGCCTGAATCAAACCCCTGTATGTAGAGGGTGTATCTCACAGGGCGTGATCCAGTGTAGGCCTGAATTCAATATTGGTGCACCAAATGGTGGTATTTCAAATCTCTGAATATAACCCAAATGTATTAAGGGTGTATCTCACAATGAAATCTGCATCAAAGGCTGCCAACTATTTTTTTTTGCCCCAAACGAGTGTTTGTTTAACAACTGAATTTGACAGCAGTATATAAGCCTGTAATTCCACACGTGCTGATGCTGCAAGGCCTGAAAATAGTGTTTTTTGTCAAAAAAGTGTGTTTTTAAAACCCTAGAAAATGATGGGTGTATTTCTAGCTTAAATTGCACACTGACTAATCCAGATGTTGTAGATTGCCAAAAAAGTGTTTTTTTGGTAACAGAATATGAAAGCTGTATATATTAAACTTGAATTTAACATTTGCAGATCAGGAAAATAGTTTTTTGGCAAAAAAGTGTGTTTTTAAAACCCCAGAAAATGATGGGTGTATTTCTACCTTAAATTGCACACTCACTAATCCAGATGTTGTAGATTGCCCAAAAAAAAGGGTGATTTGCAATGTCCCAAAAGCTCAGATGCAGTGCTGGTGCACTGAGCTTGCATAAAATGGCTGCCGCCACCTACCTAACTAACAGAATTATAAAAGTTATTTTTTTTTGGTCAATGGGCTCAGGGCAGGGTAAAACGATTGTACCCTGCACCCACACAACTATTTCTCTGTAGATCGCTGAGTTAGATTCTCTCCTATTCTCTCCCTGAAATCACAAGTCCAGCAGCATCCTCTCCCTACACTTGTAACAGCAGAGTGACGTGCAGCGCTATGTGACTCAAGCTTATATAGAGCCTGGGTCACATGCTGCTCTGGCCAATCACAGCTATGCCATTAGTAGGCATGGCTGTGATGGCTTCTAAGGTCAGACAGTTAATCCCTTGTTGATTGGCTGCTCTGCAGCCTTTCAAAAAGCGCCAAGAAAGCGCCGAACACCGAACCAGAACCCAAACTTTTACTGAAATGTTCGGGTTCGGGTCCGGGGTCCAAAAATCCTAAAGTTCGGTACGAAGCCGAACTTTACAGTTCGGGTTCGCTTAACCCTATTCACTAACAAACTGTCGGATGAAATGAAAAGTGTAAATTCCCCATTAAAAGTGGCCTGTCTGACCCAGGAAGAAGTGCAGAGGTGTCTTAAAAAGATTAAAATAGACAAATCACCTGGTCCAGATGGCATATACCCACATATGCTAAGAGAATTAAGTAATGTCATAGGCAGACCCTTTATTCTGATATTTAAGGACTCTGTATTGACAGGAGTATTCCATGGTAAACTGTCAAGGGTAAACTGTTTGAAGATTTTTTAAGAGATGCTATCTTGGAGTAACGCAATGAAAATAAGTTTATAACACCGTATCAGCATGGCTTCTAGGGGATCAGTCATGTCAAACTAATTAAATCCGTTTCTATGAGAAGGTAAGTTCTAGAGTTGACATGGTGAGTCAATGGATGTCATATATCTTTACTTCTCCAAAGCATTTGACACTGTACCACATAAAAGGTTAGTATATAAAATGATAATGCTTGGACTGGGAGAAAATGTCTGTATGTGGGTAAGTAACTGGCTCAGTGATAGAAAACAGAGGGTCACTGTCACTAGTGGAGGGGTCAGTATTGGGCCTATTCTCTTCAATATATTTATTAATGATCTTTTAGAAGGATTGCACAGTAAAATATCACATTTTTGAAGATGACACTAAATTGTGTAAAGTAATTGACAAAGAAGGGGACAGTATACTGCTACAGATGGATCTGGATAGATTGAAGGCTTGGGCAGAGAAGTGGCAGATGAGGTTTAATACTGACAAATGAAAGGTTATGCACATGGCAAGGAATAATGCAAGTCACCAGTACATACTAAATGAAACACTGGGTAACACTGACATGGAAAAAAAAAGGACTTAGGAATTTTGGTGAACCCCAAACGAAACTATAAAAACCAGTGTTGGGCAGCAGCTGCCAAGGCCAGTGAGAGAATGGGTTGCATCAAAAGGTGCATAGATGCCCGTGATGAGAACATAGTCCTGCCACTTTACAAATCACTAGTCAAACCACACATGGAGTACTGTGTTCAGTTCTGGGCTCCTGTGAACAAGGCAGACATAGCAGAGCTGGAGAGGGTTCAGAGGAGGGTAACTAAAGGAATAACTGGAATGGGTGGACTACAGTTCCCAGAAAGATTATCAAAATTAGGGTCATTCACTTTAGAAAAAAGACGACTGAGGGAACATGTAATAACTATGTACAAATATATCAAAGGTCAGTACAGATATCTCTCCGATCATTTATTTATCCCCAGGACTGTGACTGTGACGAGGGGACATCCTCTGCGTCTGGAGGAAAGATGTTTTTTTTTTCACAAACATATAAGAGGATTCTTTACAGTAAGAGCAGTGAGACTTTGGAACTCTCTGCCTGTGGAGGTGGTGATGGTGAATTCACTAAAAGAGTTTGAGGGGGGCCTGGATGTATTTCTGGAGTGTAATAATATTATAGGCTATAGCTACTAGAGAGGGGTCGTTGATCCAGGGAGTTATTCTGATTGCCTGATTGGAGTCAGGAAGGAATTATTCCCCTAAAATGAGGAAAATTGGCTTCTACCTTAGTTTTTTTTTTTTGCATTCCTCTGGATCAACTTGCAGGATAACAGGCTGAACTGGATAGATGTACAGTATGTCTTTTTTGAGACTTACAAACTATGTTACTGTGTTACCTTAATGACTGCCAATATGCCTTTTCATGGCACTAAAAGCCTTACTGTCTTTTTCTGGCAGCCTAGAATAAAGGATGCATGGGTCTCTCATGCAGAGAAAAGCAGGAGCTCAGCTCTCGCATGACAGTCAGGCTCCTACTCTAACAGACCAGATCAGCAGAAGCACTTTTCCCCATTAGATGCCTTGGTCAATAGCGACCGCAATGTGTAAGTGGTTTTAGAGGGAGGGGGCTCCTTCTGTCAAACACTAACACCATGTGAATGATATCGCTGGAGGATCCCCGCTCTGCCTTGTGTATATGTCCTATTAGGCTGTACCAGAGGTGTAGCCTAATAGAGTGCCTAGCAGTATTGTACTGACAGTATAATACACAGTATTACATAAGTAGTACAGTGTACTATGTGAGCAATCAAAGGATCACAAGTCAAAGTCCCCTTGTGGAGCTAGTAAATGGTTAAAAAATAAAAATAAAGTTTTATTACAACAAAATCTTCAAGGTAAAAAGCATACACATCCTTTTTCTATTGTAAAAATGCCTTTCAATGAAAAAAATTAATCTTCTCCACATATTTGGTACCGCTGCATCCATAACGACCTGAACTATAAAATTTTCACATAGTTTATCAGTCACATTGAACGCCGTAAAAAAAGCCATAATTGCTGTCTGTTGTTTCCACCATCTAAAAAAAGAGAATTAAGAATAATGAAAATGATACCAATGAAAACTACAAATTGTCCTGCAAAAATCAAACCCTCACACAGGTCCGAAGAAAGAAAAATTCCCAAGTCTTGGGATGCGGCAATGGTAAATCATTTTCTTAAAATGTAAAAAAAAAAAACGCACAAAAAACAGGTTTTATTGTGCAAAAGTAGCAAAACTGTAAAAAAAAAACTATATGTATTTGATATGACCCAGAGAGTGAAGTTGTCATGTAATTTATGCCGCAAAAATTGCAAAAATGTTGCAAAAATTAAAACATAAATAGCCAATGACATTCATGCTGGTTTTTTTTTCATTCCTCCCCAGACAGCATGAATAAAAGTTAATCATTGAGTTACCTCAAAGGAGTTACGCCAAAGTGATGCCATTAAAAACAACTTGTCGTGCAAAAAAAAGCCCTCTCACTTCTACATTGACAAATAAATAGAAAATGTATAACTCTTGGAATGCGACAATGAAAAAAAAAAAAAATGCCTGGTCTCTAAAGTGCAAAATGATACGGTGGAAGAGGTTAAACCCCCACCAATCAAAACCCTTCATATGTTGCTATGACATATCAAAAGTTACAGGTGCATTTAACTTTACATATGTGATATGATTGATACTACAACTGTATAATATGACAAGACTGGTACTCAGGGGCGTAACTAGAAAAAGCTGGGCCACATAGCAAATTTTTGAACTGGCCCCCCGATGAACTTCCCACAACTTCCATCCTCCCACAGCTAGTCAAAACCGCCCACACTCATCATACAATACCCACCCACTCAGTAATTATACCCCCTTAGTGCCCCCAGAGAGTAGTTATGGCCCCTTAGTGACCCCACACAAAAGTTATTACCCCTTAGTGCTTACACAAAGTAATCATGCCCCCTTAGTGCCTCCACACAGTAACCATGACCCATTAGTGCCCCCACACAATGGTTATGCTTCCTTGGTTATCCTCACACAGTAATCATGCGCACTAAGTGCCCCCACATATTACAATGCCTACTAGTCCCCACAGTGCTCCCCTTTAGCACCCCCCTTGCATTAGTAAAGCCCTGTGGTGCTAATAAAATAAAGAATACTCACTTAGCCTTGTTCCCCTGATGAACCGAAAACATCTTGCTCTTCCCAGCAGGTGCAATACAGTGATTAGTAGAGTGCACAGGTCAAGGACATGGCGGGGAATGTTCCTCAGCCCATGCACTCTTCTACTCAGCTCAGCAGGTATCATGATGGGGAGGTAATTACATAACAAGGAAATTGGTAAATCACCATCAATTGTCCAACTTTTTATTGAAGGTAGCAGAACAGTAAATTCTATAGCAATCTAGTCTAGTGAGCAGTAGTTAGCAGGACTTGACAAACTCCCATTAGCTAAGTTCAGTTGCACTGTGCCCCATTACACCAATGAATGCAGCACACAAATAGGAACAAACAGTCTGGGGATTGGGTCTTCGACAAATGAACTATTATGGTGTGATGACATACATTTCTGCCCCTGATTTGCATGCAGCAAATTCACTATGTTTTTCAGTATCAGCAAAGTGGATGATATTTTAACAACTTCAGGACCCTGTGATTTTCCATTTTCATTTTTCACTCCCTGCTTTCCGAGAGCCAACATTTTTTTATTTTCTTTTTCCCATTACGCTGTTCACTGTATAGGATAAATATTTTTATATTTTAATAGAATGGGTGTTTTCAGACACGACAATGTCCATTATGTTTGAATATTTTTTTATATTTTTTAAAACCTTAACCTTTTTTACACTTTTTTTTAAAGTTACCCTAGGTGACTATAACATGCAATCATTGGATTACATCTTGTATTCTGTAGTGCATATCTATGCATTATAGAATACCAAATTCAGTATATTCCAATGCAGTGCTGCCACCTAAAGGCGTGCCTTGGAATATACTAGTAATTGGACTGTTAGCCTTGTACAGGTTTAAACTTATTACTAGTACAGGCTGCCTTCCCTGATCTCAACCAGGGCAAGGTGGCCTGGGCTAGGAAGCGCATGGCTCCTTGTTTTAGCGCTCCCAGATTCCGTGGTCACATTTGACCATGGCATCTGAGGGGTTCAATGTCTACCGCCAATTGCAAACATTACCCCTGTGTAAAACAGCAAAAACCTGGTGGTTATGGTGCCAGCTGCACTAGCGAGCGGGCACCATCTTTAAAGACCCGACTTCCGTCATACCTGTATATCGAAGATCTGGTTTTCTCTACACACTGAGGAAACCATCTGTGAATAAGCTGACTTGCAGTGCAATGCAGAGAGTGAAATCCACAGGAAGTCTGCAGTAAAAAACGTGCAGTAAAATTTGTGGAAAACTTACACCATGTGGTGGCACCCTTAGGCCCCTTTCACACGGGCGAGTATTCCGCGCGGATGCGATGCGTGAGGTGAACACATTGCACCCGCACTGAATACCGACCCATTCATTTCTATGGGGCTGTTCAGATGAGCGGTGATTTTCACGCATCACTTATGCGTTGCGTGAAAATCGCAGCATGCTCTATATTCTGTGTTTTTCACGCAACGCAGGCCCCATAGAAGTGAATGGGGTTGCGTGAAAATCGCAAGCATCCGCAAGCAAGTGCGGATGCGGTGCGATTTTCACGCATGGTTGCTAGGTGACAGTCTATTCACTGTATTATTTTCCCTTATAACATGGTTATAAGGGAAAATAATAGCATTCTGAATACAGAATGCTTAGTAGGTGATCAATTGAGGGTTAAAAAAAATAATAATAATTAACCCTTCTCCTCTTGTTCGCGTAGTTCCCGGTCTCTTCTTTCCTTCTTAAAAGATGAACTATCGGCTAGGACCTGTGGTGACGTCAGATCACATGCTCCAATCACATGGTCCATCACCACGGTGATGTACCTGTCACGGCCATGGCTATGACCGTGACTCTTCTACCGCATGCGATTGTCAGCGGTTTTGTTTTGTTGTCAATCACAGGTTAGGGCAGTGGTATTTGCCTCACCTGTGGTTGCCGCTGACAACGCTTGCTTGGCAGCTTTCCTGCTGTGCATGCGGTTGCACCTAGCAACCCCTATGTTAGGTGTGTGTGTATTGTGTTCACTGTGTTGTTTGTCTGTGTGCACTCTGTGTAGTGTGTTGTGTGCACTGACACTTTTCCTGCACTGTGGTTGTCCGTGGCAACGTTTGGCTGTCTGTACATGTGATGGCAGTGTCCCGGCCTCAGGGCTATTCCCCAGGACACAGTTGCCACTCATGTCGTGGCCAGCGGCAACAACCACAGTGGGTTGCTACTGTTGGACACTTTCCCTTTAAAGGGAACCTGTCACCGGGATTTTGTGTATAGAGCTGAGGACATGGGTTGCCAGATGGCCGCCAGCACATCCGCAATATCCAGTCCCCATAGCTCTGTGTGCTTTTATTGTGTAAAAAAACCGAGTTGATACATATGCAAATTAACCTGAGATGAGTCAGAGCTTGAAAATATGACTCTTCTCTGGTCACACAAGTAAGATATGACTCTTTTATGTTAATTTGCATATGTATAAAATCGGTTTTTTTTTTACACAATAAAAGCACACAGAGCTATGGGGACTGGGTATTGCGGATGTGCTAGTGGCCATCTGGCAACCCATGTCCTCAGCTCTATACACAAAATCCCGGTGACAGGTTCCCTTTAATGTTGTGTTTTCTCTTCCCGGGTGTTGGAAGGGTTAACTTCCTTCCCAGTGTGTGTGTGTGTCACTGGGTGTGTCCGACTGTGGGGTGTGGCTTCCTGGCCTATATAGCCTCACTGTTAGCATGGCTCTGTGGGTTGTTTCAGCCATGCTTGCTGGAGCAGCCTCCTGTGTTACTATCTGCCAGTGAGAGCCACCCCTGTGGTCATAAAGATATTGTCCTTATGTTTATGTCTGCTGTGTGTTGATGTTGTATGTTATGTTCTGTTGGGACCTTTCTATGTGTTTGGTGCAGCTTATGGTTCTGGATTCCTGTTTGCGCAGGGATCCAGTCAGCAAGGCTGTGACAGGTTGGTGGAACTAATAGTTCGCCTGTCATTCCCATAAGGCTGTATGAGTTCCCCTTTTCCCAACAGCTTGGCCATTGAGACTCCTGCTCCTCCGTGCCTAGGAGGAGTAGGTCGTCTTACCCTGACTCCTAGCGCAGGGAGCGGACGGAGGGTGAGTTAGGGATCCGAGGTTCCTGCGCATGGGTCCTCCTACCTTTAAGGTCGGCCCATGCAGTTAGGAGTTAGGGTCAGGGTAGGGACGCTGTAGGAGGTGACCTGCTCCCTATCCTGTTCTCCTGGCCGAGTAGGCCTACAGCACATGGCAGCGCACGGCTGAGGATTTCCCCCATCCTCAGCCGTGACAGTATGGGGCAAAACTGTGTCCTGGGGAATAGCCCAGAGGCCGGGACACTGCCACCACATGTACAGACAGCCAAACGTTGCCACGGACAACCACAGTGCAGGAAAAGTGTCAGTGCACACAACACACTACACAGAGTGCACACAGACAAACAACACAGTGAACACAATACACACACACCTAACATAGGGGTTGCTAGGTGCAACCGCATGCACAGCAGGAAAGCTGCCAAGCAAGCGTTGTCAGCGGCAACAACAGGTGAGGCAAATACCACTGCCCTAACCTGTGATTGACAACAAAACCAAACCGCTGACAATCGCATGCGGTAGAAGAGTCACGGTCATAGCCATGGCTGTGACAGTACCATGTGATTGGAGCATGTGATCTGACGTCACCAAAGGTCTTTTAGCCCACAGCTCATCATTAAAGAAGTAAAGAAGAGACCGGGAACTACGCGAACAAGAGGAGAAGGTGAGTTAATTTTTTTTTTTTTTTTTTAACCCTCAATTGATCACCTACTAAGCATTCTGAAAAATCGCGGGTGTTCCCGCAACGCACCCGCACATTTTCCCGCAAGGCCCGTGTGAAAGAGGCCTTATAGTTCATTTTAACTTGAAATAAATCTCAGAGTGCAATGGCTTTATACTTCGGGAACTTGAACACTTTTACTCTGTTGTTGTTCACAATATGGCACTTTTTACAGGAAGTTTTAGCAATAGTGCATTATCCAGTTGTATATACTACTCAGTCATTTTTAACGGTACCTGAGGCCAACAAGAGACCCAGTGTAGAATTCTTCATTGTCAACAGCAGTACAATTATATTCTAATTTATCCAATTCTCTGTACACTTCCACCAGAAAGGTAGTCATACTCAGCTACCAAATTTTTAGTTGCGGCCAGACGCACAGCTGCCCACATGTGTGCAAGCCACATCCACCCACTGCAGCCAATAACTGCATGATTTCGCTGTAAAATCCTTTGGGTGGGCATGGCCTGGCCACATGCAGCCTGCCGCACCATTTTGCAGTACACTTGTGTAGATATTGCTCATGAGTGAGAGTATCTGTACAAAGCTTTCTTTATACTGGGTTTAGAGCACCGAAAAAGAATAGTGCCTGCTCTGCAGTCTGCCTCCAACTCTGCTCAATACCTGTTTATACGTGCCCAATCCCAGCCAGGCCCCTGTGTCTCCACACAGTAGATATTCCCACTTTGTGCTCCTTTCACAGTAGTTATACCCCCTTAGTGCCCCCACACAGTAGTTATGCGCCATAGTGCCCCCACATAGTACGATGTTCCCATAGTGGCCCCACATAATAGTTATGCCCCTTAGTGCCCCACCAGAAGTTATGCATTAATGAGAAATAGAACAGGTGTTCCTAATAATTCTTTAGGTGAGTGTATACTATATTTTCGCTCCATAAGATGCACTGTTTCCCCCCCAAAGTGTATGAAACGAATACTAATGAGCACTTCTATTATAATAGTGCTCATTAGTACCGGAGGACCAAGAAGCAGTGAAGGCTCTGTACTCACCACTTCCTGGTCCTCTGCTGTCAGCTCTGCTGTGGCTGCGCACAGCGTGAGGGCGCTCTGTGACGCTGTGCGCGTCGGGTTACAGCACAGTCGAGGGCAGGAAGAAGAAGACAGAGCGCTGGAGGTAAGGAGTGTCAGTGTCCAGAGCAGTAGAGGTAAATGGATATTCTATTTATGTGATCTGAGGCATGGGGGCTGATTCAAAGACTGGGGCCTGACCTATGGCATGTAGGCTGATTAAATGAGGCTGGGGGGCTGATATGAGGTATGGAGGTCTCATCTCAGGTTTGAATGGGGGTCTTATTTTAGGGGGGCTGTTATCTGAGGAGAGAGAGAGAGAGAGAGAGAGATAGAGATAGAGAGAGATTATCACTATCGCAATACATTAAGGACGTGTGAATGGACCCTTACGTGGGTTCTTGAGCTGGGAAAAAATCAAAGTGGAGAACATGGAGTAGGTTAAAGAAAAAAAACTCGCTGATCCCCCGCCACTCCTGTTCTGTGCCCACTGCTCTTTATTTCAATACACAGTATTGAAAGGTTCCCTTACGTCCTCAACAGCAGCACAGATGGGGTTAACTGCCCCTGTGGACTGGTAGGACCGGCGGAATTTTAATGAGCCCAAGAACCAATAAACGATCTTCAGCTCCCTGAAAGGGAGGAGATCACCCCCCAGCCCACCGTGTTTTATTCTGTCCTCTGGACAGGTGGACTGGCGTGTCGCTCCCTCTCTGGGAGCTGAAGATTGCTTAGGGGTTCTTTTCCCCTCCTTAAGCTTAGCTCGCTTTCTATGGATCTCAGTGCCTTTATTTTAGGCCTGATCATGGCGATTTCGGTCTGGGGTACCGTCGGGGAGGGGGGTGTCCCCTCCCCTCTTCTCTCATCATCTGTAGACGATGCTCCGTCCCTCCGTTACCGCATGTGTGCGGCGCTATGGGCGCCGCCATTTTCCGGAAGTGACGCGCCCTAGGTGCGCTACGTCACTTCCGGTTTTCCGAAGTGTTGCGGAGATGTATAAAACTCACCTTTCTTTTAAACTGGCTCCCTAGAAGGACATCCTGGACTTAGGATTAGTCTGGGGAGACAATTTTCGGATAGGTAGAGCCAGTATAGGCTCTGGTTTTTCTACAAGAGAAAAAAAAAAAAAAAAGGGAGTGGTGCTGATCTCGTTTCAGGAACCCGCCCATTGGGCGGGGCTTTCTCCTTTTAAGCGCCCAGAGCCCATCAGTCAGTGCTCTGGTTGCGTTGCTTTCACAAGTTAGCTCCAGAGCTCTCCTGTGCTTTGTGATATTCCTGCAGTAATGCTTTGCTTGGGTTTTGTACTTCCTCTTCTTTCAGCTCTATTTCTTCTAGTGCTGGTGGGCCCCCTTAAGGTCTGGTTTTCTCCACCTCCTGATATTGTAGGTGTTATGACCTGTTTTGTTTCTTCCATTACAGACTATGGCTTCCCCTAAGGAGCAGGATCAGCGGAAGGCTGGGGCCAAGAGGAAGCATTTGGCATGTTACGAATGTAACACACCCCTAGATGACAGCTGTCCTTACTCCAGATGTGAGAGTTGTCGCACGGCATCCACGGAACCCACGATGCAGGAGATGTTCCAATGGACCAAGACATACGTGGATGATTTCATCAAGGGAGTAGTTCAGCTGCTTAATGAGAGGCTACCAGGTCCCTCTCAGACTCCCATGGAGGTGGTCGCACCGGTCGAAAGACCTACCCCCTGTTCAGTGGGGTCTTCTTCTTCTGAGGAAGAAGAATCTACTTCTTGCTTTTTCCCTCCAGAAAAGACGCAGAAGTTACTCAAGTCCATCAGGTCGGGGGACCAGGATGTTGACATGGGGGAGTCCTCCGATCCCGCTGGTCGGACACAGCGTGTCTTTAGAGCGGATGAGACCCTCCTCTCTGTGATGCGCACAGAGTGGAAAAAGCCTGAGAAGGGTCCAGTGCTTACCAGAAAATTCAGACTCATGTACCCGATGGCTAAACCCTTGGTGGAATTGTGGGGTTCCGTTCCCAAGGTGGACATGGCTATAGCCAAGTTGTCCCGGAGCACTCTAGTCCCTGCAGACGATGGGTCTAGCCTGCAGGACTCTCTAGACCGGAGGGCAGAGTGCACCCTTAGGAGGGGTTACGCGGCGGCCGCTGCCTCCGCATCTACTTCCATTGCGGCCACTGAGGTAGCCACCTATCTACGCTCTAGGCTTAATCAAATCCAGACGGATGTGGACCAGAGCGTATCAAGAGACGAAATCCTGGCAGCCTTCAAGTCAGCCAACCTGGCTATGGACTTTTTAGTTGATTCCTCCCAGATGCAGCTGAAGCTGGCCGCCAAAACTATGGCCCTAGTTTCAGCTGCCCGCAGACCACTCTGGCTGAAACCGTGGATCGCGGATAAGGCATCCAAGTTTAACCTTTGTGGGCTCCCCTTCGAACCAGATAGGTTATTCGGGTCCGAATTGGACAAAATAATGGAGGGGCTCTCCGATAAAAAAGGGAAGCCCTTTCGTGGACGCCCCAGACAGGAAAAGAAGGGCGGAGGTCGTCCTGGGCAGCAGTCTAGGCGCAGAGATTGGGGGGGGCCGTCTCGTAAATATCCGAGACGCCCCCGCAAACCCACCAGGGAGGCAAAACCCTCCTGACTATGGGCCTCCTCGAGGCTCTTGGATAAGCCCTGCTGCCCCTGCAGTGTCTCCTCTAGATTTTCCCGTACCCCTCCCCCAGATTCCCGTGGGGGGCCGTCTTACCCATTTCAAAGACTCTTGGAGCCGGTTGATTGCAGACCCCTGGGTCCAGGACATAGTTTCCGCCGGGTACCGGGTAGATCTTATCTCTCTCCCCCCAGAGAGATTCATCGCCACACGAAACTTCGGGTCTGCCAAACAGGTGGTCCTAGAATCTTACATTCAGGACTATATTTCCAAGGGAGCCCTAGAGGAGGTACCGGCAGGGGAGAGGGGCCTAGGGATTTATTCACCAGTGTTCCTGGTTCCCAAGAAGACAGGAGATCTCCGGATGATCATCGATTTGAGATTCCTCAATCGATTTATAAGGAAAACAAGGTTTCGCATGGAAACCATAAGGTCAGTCAGCCATATCCTCAATCCTGGGGACGTCATGGCTACTCTGGACCTCAAGGATGCGTACCTTCACATTCTGATCCATTCCGCTTCCCGGAAACTCCTCAGGATCGCGGTCCAGATTTCAGGGGTTTGCAGGCACTTTCAGTTCGCCGTGCTTCCCTTCGGAATCTCTTCTGCCCCCCTTATCTTCACCAAGGTGGTGGTTTCGGTGGTGGCAGCTTTGAGACTCCAAGGACTGACTATTATTCCTTATCTGGACGATTGGCTTTTCATAGCCTCTTCAGTTCCGATCCTTACCCACCATCTTCAGGTCGCAATCTCTTTTCTCTTCCGCCTAGGCTGGATTATCAACTGGCAGAAGTCGAATGTGAGCCCATCGACTTCAATCCATTACTTAGGATTCGTTGTCGACTCTGTGGAGATGTACCTCCGGTTGACTCCAGAAAGGAGAGCGCGGATTCAGGACCTGGCAAAGGTCCTTTATGTCCCTCGTCGAGTCTCTATCCGGACTCTCATGAAGATGCCGGGGCTCATGTCAGCGGCTGCGGATGCGGTCCCTTGGGCGCTATGGCACCTCCGTCCTCTTCAGTCGGAGGTCTTACACCTATGGAACGGCAGCCCTGCGGGGCTAGATTCCCTGTGCTCCCTGTCCGGTCAAACCCGAAATTCCCTCAGATGGTGGTTTCAGCTACCAGCAGGGAAGTCTATGACCCAACCAGCTTGGGTCATATTGACTACAGACACGTCCCTTGTAGACTGGGGCACTCACCTGGACGGATCCCCAATTCAGGGATCTTGGTCTCCTCTGGAGCGGCATCTTTCCTCCAATCTTCGCGAGATGCGAGCTATCCGGCTAGCCCTCCTTCACTTTGCGCCTCAGATCCGGGGCAAAGCAGTGAAAGTCCAGTCAGACAATATGACTGCAGTTCTCTATATAAACAAACAGGGAGGCACAAGATCATTGCCCCTTCTGTCAGAGATCGGGGTAATTCTTCGGTGGGCAGAGCTGAACCTTTCCCATCTATCTGCCGTTCATATTCGAGGCTCCCTCAATATGATAGCGGACCGCTTAAGTCGAGGATTACCGACCATGGAGTGGTCTCTGCATCCGGAGATCTTCAGGCAGCTAGTTCACAGATGGGGTATGCCAGAAGTGGATCTCATGGCAACCAGGTTCAACGCCAAGGTGATGAGGTTCTGTTCCCTCTACAGGGAAGACAACCCCCTGGCGATAGATGCTCTGTCAATACCGTGGAGGTTCAGGCTGGCTTACATCTTCCCTCCCTTTTCCATGATACCGAGGGTATTGATGAAAATCCGTCAGGATCAGGCCTCGGTAATAGCCATTATACCGTTTTGGCCCAGAAGATCCTGGTTTACCCAGCTCATTCAGATGAGTCGGGGACCATACTGGAGACTCCCCCCGGAGCAGACCCTGGTGTCGTGGGACACTCACCTCTGCCAAGATCTGCACAGGTTCAACCTGACAGCCTGGAGGTTGATCAGTCCCTTCCCAACATAGAAGGGCTTTCCGAGTCGGTCCTGAGAACTTTGTCGCATTCCCGAGCAGAGTCTACAAAGAAGGCCTACTCCAGGATCATGAGAATCTTCGAGGCATGGTGTGATTCCAGACAGGTGGCGTCTGCAGATCCGCCCCTTCCTGCGATACTTTAATTTCTTCAGGATGGATTAGATAGAGGCCTATCTCCAGCTACCTTGAAGGTACAGGTTTATGCCATCTTGGCCTGTCTCAACAGGCCACATTCTCGGGACCCACTCATCAAACGCTTCCTGAAGGGAGCTGAAAGACTAAAGCCTACTATACTGAAACCTATCCCCCAGTGGGATCTTTCAGTAGTGCTCAGGGGGCTAGCATCTCCCCCCTTCGAGCCCTTGGAGGAGGTAAATTTTAAATTTTTGACTTTAAAGATGGTCTTTCTTCTGGCTATAGCTTCAGCCAAAAGAGTTTCTGAATTGCAGGCTTTCTCCGCAATTCACCCGTACATTATTTTTCTACAGGATAGAGTACTCCTGAAGTTTTTACCTTACTTCAGGCCTAAGGTGCCTACTTTCCAGAACATCAATCAGGTAATATCTTTACCAGTTTTGTTTACAGCCTCCTCCTCTGATACTCCAGCTAGAGACCCGCTGGATATTTCTAGATGCCTCCAGATCTATGTGGATAGATCTAGTGAGTTCAGGATAGATGAGAATCTTCTTATCCTGTTTGCCGGTAAGTCTAAAGGCCGTAAAGCGTCTAAAGCCACCATTAGTCGCTGGATCAAGGAGGCCATTATGGAAGCTTTCGTCTCCCAATCCTTAGATCCTCCTGAGTTTGTGAGAGCCCATTCTACTAGGGCGGTCTCCACCTCGGTTGCGGAGAGAAGACTCCTCCCCTTAGAGTTGATCTGTAAGGCGGCCTCCTGGAGCTCTGAGTCAACCTTCATCTCCCATTATAGGATAGATGCTAGGATGGCAGAGTTTTCGGCTTTTGGGCAGACTGTTCTTAGTTCTGCCAGGCATGAGGACCCTCCCTAGGGGATTCTTCTTGCTATCTCCCCATCTGTGCTGCTGTTGAGGACGTAAGGGAATCGTTAATTTCTAACGATAATTTGTTTTCCCTTAGTCCTAACAGCAGCACACAAATATCCCACCCTAAATACATTATGCTTGTTAAAAACACGGTGGGCTGGGGGGTGATCTCCTCCCTTTCAGGGAGCTGAAGATCGTTTATTGGTTCTTGGGCTCATTAAAATTCCGCCGGTCCTACCAGTCCACAGGGGCAGTTAACCCCATCTGTGCTGCTGTTAGGACTAAGGGAAAACAAATTATCGTTAGAAATTAACGAAAATGCACACACAGCCAATCACTGGCTAATGCAGGTCACTGAAACTGAATCTAAAGGAGCTGTCAAAAATGAAAGGTGGAATCTGGTTACTATGGGCAACTAAGCCACTTCTACTTTACATCAGTTTGATAAATGACCCCACTGGTTCCCAGACAAAGGAAACTCTAGCTGAGCTTCTGCCAAGAAATGCTGGGAATCGGATATTTAATCAATGAAGCCTGCAGTATTGTGAAAGCATCTACAGTATGTGCATACTGTAAAATGTGAATATAGCAACACTATACATCTGTTTATATTTAATCTATATGGCTAAATTTAGGATCAATCATGTCTTTACACATCTGACCACTAGATGGCACAATTGTTCTTCCAGTTATAAACTAGATATTAGCAGTATGTATGAATCATGCATTATTAATATACTGCTGAGTGGATTCTGTAAGTATGTAGTCAGGAAATAAGTAAACAATAATAGATAGGGAATTACAAATTAGTATTTGGAGTATTTGTCTAAATACATAATGAGCCATTCTATGAATATTTGATTTGTCAGCGCTTTGGCAAAGTTGGGACCATTTCTTGTAGTAAAACTGAGCTGACAGAAGGAGAATTAACATATATATTTTTTGGACTTATTTTACCTTGATTATTTATTAGCAGAAGTTAAAGGGGTTGTTGTGGATTTACAAAGATTTAGCTAAGACCAGTCAATGGAATGAAATAGAAAATAAACCTATACTAACTTCTTCGATCCCTTTTTGCTTCAGAGAAGCCATTCCAGACTTCCTGCAGCAAACATGTGCTGTACATTATTCACTCTGTAGCCATTCACTGGCCTCAGCAGTGATGCCAGGATGTATGGCACATGAGCACTGAGACTAGCGACCAGATAATACCTAATATTTCTGACTCAAGATTATCTCTGTACATATTTTAAAGTGACATTCTGAAAACGAACACAATGCGTATTTTGTCTTGTTTCTGGAAACACACACATGCAGTTTTTGATGTAGTTTTTTGAACCAGAGTTGAGCGGATTCAGCAGTAAGGAGAAGAAAAAGTCCTTCATTTATATTTCCCATTCCTTTTGTATTCACTTTTGGGTTTGATTCAAAAACTGCACAAAACTGCATGTGCAATTAAAAACAAAGTAGTTCAGAGCCCCATTCTTGGTGTAATAAAAAAAAACGTATGCCTATCCAATGGAAATGTGACAGACCCCGCTATTGGCCATTGGGATCTAATTGAAAAAGGTTCTTGAAGGCTGTCATGGGTCCATTAAGAACAGAAGTCATGACAAAGTCCACCAATTCATGGTTAAAGGGAGTCTGTCGCCACCGGTGACCATTTCTAACCCTTTGCATTGCAGTGTTACTCTCCTATTGTCATTTCCAAATATATCTTCTTTTGACCCTTAAAAACTGGTTATTATAATTCCTAATGAGAACTAAAAGAGCACAGGGGGCTGTATTTATCCCTACAGGAATCCAGCCTAGTCCATCAGAACAAAGCCCCACACCTCCCCTCCTCTTTTTCTCTCCAGCTCCTAGCCTAGTGTCACGGTGCGGTTCACTGTGACAGTTGTGGCCATGTAGGCTGGCTGCATGCCCTCTCGCGTACTGGCTGCAGGCTGTCTCCTGTGTATGGTGGTTACTTGGGGCTGCAATGTTTTTTGGAACTGGTGCCTGTGAATGTTTGCTCTCCCCGTGTCTGCTTCTCTGTGCAGTTCTTATCACTGTTGCCATGTAGGCTGGCTGCAGGCTCCCTCGTGTACTGGCTGCAGGCTTACACCTGTGTATGCTGGTTGCTTGGGACTGCATGCTGGCTGCGGTGTAATGTATGAACTGTGGCCTGTGTTTGTGGATTCCCATGTCTGCATCTCTGTGGCTCATGTCTCTGGTGCCATGCAGGCTGGCTGCATGCACTTTGTGTACTGGCTGTAGGTATCCTCATGCATGCTGGTTCTGCGATGCGTGCTGGCTGTGGCCTTGTGTGTGAACACGGCCTAGTGTGTATGCATGTCTGTTGTGTCATGGGTTGTTTGTGCTCTGGCGTACTGGCTGTGGTGGACTCCGTGTATGCTGGTTGCCAGGGGCAACGTCCAGTACGGCAGCCTGTGTGTTCACTTCCCTGTTCATGCAGGCTCCCCTCCCTGTTTGGTTCTGATGGGGTTAACTTCCCCTGGTCCGTTCCTGCATGTGGCTTATCAGGTGCCCTCATTATTGCAGCTATATCTACCTGTGAGCTGTGGGGCTTGGGGTCAGTTTATCTCTGTCCAGTGCCTTACTGGGTGTAGCCCCTTGCTGCTGACCCAGTTTTTTTTTCCTATCTGCCCTTGTTTGTGGTGTCACCTGGTAATGCATTGTAGCTGCTTTGTCTGATGTTGTTGGTACCTGTTCTGTGATGGTGTTTGAGGTTTGTCCTTGTCTGATCTGTACCTGTCCAGTATGATGTTTATGTTATCCTTGTCTGTTCCTTGTTAGCCTAGAAGTGTGCAACTGCATCTGATAGTCTGGCAGTGCTAAGCTGTTTCTGATTGTATCCTGTCCTATGTCCTGCCTGGCAGTGCCTACTGTTCTGTGATCCTTGTCTGCCTGTAGTTCCTTTCTGCTTCTGTTCCTATCCCGTGTTTGTGCTGCCTTCGTGAGAGGGTCCCTGGGTTCTCCAGAGGGAGGATCTCTTGTGTGAATCTCTAGTCTGTGTGCAGATCTGCCTGAGACCGCCATGCTTCCATTCCGCTTGGGGTCCAGGTATCCGCTTCTGTGCTGGTTCCCGTTCATCTTGCTGTCTGTTCCATGTTCTGTGTTTGGATGGGTTCCAGTTTTGTTGTCTTTCTGCTGGTGGTTTCACCAGTCTGGTTCTCTGCAGGTAGGGGCCAAGTCTACAGGGACCTTCCTGGAGGTGCGACCAGTGAGCCCTCGGCCCAGTTCATCCCCACCACCAGGGGCTCTGTAAAGAATGGGGCTCACTGGCTCTGGGCTCACTGGCTCTCCGCTCTCTGGGTTTTTGCCTCTGGTCTGCTGGTGCACTTGGTTGTGTGGTAGTGCTACCACTATTGCCTAACCTGCTTACTGTCATGTGCTTTCATTAAACTCGTCCTTGATCTGTTTTGCCTGTGTCCTGTTTGCATGATGTCCCAGAGGTCTGCCTTGGGCCCAGGCACGTGACACCTAACCTAACCTCCTTGACGTCATCATGATGCCACGGCGCAGGCATACATCTCTTTTATGTGTGCACCTGTGCCTTTTGTGAACTTCCGTGGGCATCGGTTTCTTCAACTGAATTGTATGCGTGCCAGTAGTATGCGCAGTTCTGTTGAACCGGAACCGGCCATCTTCCTGGCTTGTACAGTTCAGTTGAAGCCCACAGAAATTCACTAATGGTACTGGTGTAGCCTTTAACCCAGTGACCAGCCTTTTTTGGGCCTTACTGACCAAGCGTTTTTCTTCCTTTTTTGATAGTCGCGTTCAAAGAGCTATAACTTTTTTATTTTTCTGTCTATATAGCTTTATGAGGGCTTTTTTTTGCGGGATAAGTTGTAGTTTTTAATGGCACCATTTTGGGGTACACAAACCTTTCTGATTAACTTTTATTAACTCTTTCTGGGAGGGAGATGGGAAAAACAGCAATAATGCCACTGCGCTTTTACGTTATAAATTTTACGGCGTTCCTTTTTTAGTATAAATAACATTATATCTTTATTCTCTGGCTCAGTACATTTACAGTGATACCAAATGCATGTAGTTTTTTTTACATTTTACTACTTTTTTGCAATAAAACCCTTTTATTTTTTAAAAGAAAAAATGTTTTGGCATTGCCGCTTCCCAAGACCCATAACTTTTTTATTTTTCATTTTATGGAGTTGTGTGAGGCCTTTTTTTTGCGGGACGACTTCTATTTTTCATTGCTATCATTTTGGAGTAAATGGCGCTTTTTGAACGCTTGTTATTAAGTTTTTTCGGTGGCAACTAAGAATTAATTAGCAATTCTGTATTTTATTTATTTTCTTTATATTTTTTACGGCATTCACCTTAGGGGATAATTTACATGATATTTATGTAGTCCGGGTCATTACGGACGTGGAAATACCAAACATATGGAAAAGATTTTTTTTTGCAATTTTTTTCATTGAAAAGTGTATTTTCAATGGAGAAATTTTTTTATGGGATTTTTTTTTTATTGAATAAATGAGTTTTTTTTTAGGTTTTTTACCACTTAATAGTCCTATAAGGGGACTATAACAGACAGCTTTTTGATTGCTTTTAAAATGCAATTCACTATCCCTTTAGTGCATTGTATTTTAATGGCAATGCTATTCTGACATTGACCAGCAGGCTGCACCAGAGAGGCACAGCATGCTGTAAATTACTGAAGGCTGGTCTGGGGCCTACATCAACTCCCTCTGTCAGCACTTGATCGACACTCCTGCCGGTCCGGGCTGTTAGAGCAGGGCCGCGGCTCTCATGTGAGAGCCGGGTCCCCGCTCCCCGCTGCACGGGGGATCCGTGCAGTGCTTAGACTGGGCCGCCGTAATAAGGCGGTGGCCCAGCCTAACGCCCCTTAGTGACCACCGTAAAAACATGTATGTGTGGTCACTAAGGGGTTAAAGAAGTTCACATGTGTTAGATTTGTTATAAAAAAAATTTCAAGGCTGAAACTCTCCATAAATCTAAATAGGGTTGTTCCTGTAGCATGTGCATGGATTATTACAAAACCCTTTTGGATGAGTGGGACAATTGCAGATTTTTCTGTAACAAATTTGCCATGTGTAAACATATCCCAACAGGTAGCTAAAAAGCTGGGGTTTATTTATATAAAGCAAGCAGATATTTTACCTTTTTTAATGCTAGACATGACAAAATCAGTCATCTGCATGTAACCATTTTAGAGGATCATTTTTAAAACATATTGCCATACATTTTCCTTTAAATAGGACAACATGATCATTAGATGTGAGTTTTCTTATAGGGGGCAATTTTATGGATTGACATAAAATTTTCCATAGACCAATAACAGCCAAATATATTTTGTTCAGTTAATTAAAACAGATTATTGCTGGTTTGTGCAGGACGGAGGCTTTCAGGAAGGAAGTTCCAATAATCTCTTGTTTCTTACCGTTTCATGCAGAACAAATGAACAGTACGTTCAAGGTTACCTTCTTGGAAAATGACAGGCATATTGCTCATGTGCATGTTGCTATCATTCTACCATTGTTTTGGGTGTACTGCTTGCAAATTAAATCTTCAATACCTGTTGTAGTATTCCTGTCTAACATACTGACCCTAAATACTATTATGGTTCTCTGTCTACTGAACTACACAGTCCCCTCATGATAAATTTACGTTAATAACTTATTTTCTGGTACATTTTTTGTGAATGAAGCACTAAGTAAAATAGTGTAGGACTTATACAACAAATTAAGACATATTTGGCAACCAAGAAGGCTAAGCAGAGATTTATTTAAGTATCAGGAACCAAATATTGAAAAACTTGAAAAAGTTTAGACTGGCAAGAGTGAACACTGTTGAGTTACAAATTACATTCCCCCATTTGAGTTGTTTGCACTTAAAGAGGACCTTTCATCGGTCCAAACATTGTGAACTAAGTATCATGACATATACAGCGGCGCCCAGGGATCTCACTGCACTTACTATTATCCCTGGGCGCCGCTCCATTCTCCCATTATGTCCTCCGGTATGTTCGGGGACTTGGTTATAGTAGGCGGAGTCTGCCCTTGTTCTGCTGGGCGTCTCCTTCTCCTAGGCTTTAGCGCTGGCCAATCGCATCGCAGAGCTCACAGCCTGGGAGAAAAAACCTCCCAGGCTGTGAGCTCTGCCCTGCGATTGGCCAGCGCTACAGCCTAGGAGAAGGAGACGCCCAGCAGAACAAGGGAAGACTCCGCCTACTATAACCAAGTGCCCTAAGTCTCCTCCTACTATAACCAAGTCCCCGAACATACCGGAGGACATAACGGGAGAACGGAGCGGCGTGCAGGGATAATAGTAAGTGCAGTGAGATCCCTGGGCGCCGCTGTATATGTCATGATACTTAGTTCACAATGTTTGGACCTTTAAATAGTTTTTTCAGGACCTAGATATTGATGACCTATCCTGAAGATAAATCAGTATCAGATCAGTGGGAGTCCAACACCAGCTCCCCCACTGATCAGAAGTTTTGGTCAGCCGTAGGCACGGGAAACTATACAATGTACAGAGCTGGAAGCAGAAAAATCTGTACACTGTGTAGTGGAGATGCCAGGGTACTGTGGCTCACCTCACATTCAAGTGAGTGGGAGCTGAGCTGCAGCACCCAAGCACCACCCCATACACTGTTTAGATTCTGGCACTACGGCTGCTGAAATAGCTGATCGGAGGGGGGGGGGGGGTGAAGTTAGGTTATCTAAAGGGATGTCTGGATTTTATCAGGAGGGGCATTCATCAAATGTAGAAAATTTTTATAAACTTACCTAATAAACTTGACCTTGCTAGTTTGTCTATACAGCTTCTTGTGCAGACCTATGTGTCTTTATGGTTACAAACCACAAAGAAACCTTGTGTGTAGTCTGATTACTTGTGGTGTCAGTGGTTGTGGTCCCACCCATTCAAGATCAAGAGGAGGACAAATTTTGGCGGAAGTCCTCTCTACTTATCCAACAATGTGGTGGGTGGCAGAAGTGACTTAAAGGTAATGTGTCATCAGAAAATGACCTATTGTTTAAATCACATTTTTATGCTTAACATATTTTTAAAGAATTTTTGATGATACTTTTAATTTTCCATTTCAATATCTATATTTAAATAAAAAACGAATTCCTGCAGTGGACACTATGCCTAATAATTGGCGCCACTTCTTGGTCTGTACAGATCACTTTACTGCGGTTATATACTGTTCTAAAGGTATTTTTACATGAGCAGATTATTATGTAAATTATTGTTAAATCGTGCAAAACTGCACGATTATCGTGTAAAAGCAATGAACGGTAAGGTGACAAATGACAATCGGTATATTTCTCGTTAGTTCGATAGTTTGTGTGACTCTGCACAGGTCACAGAGCATGCCTAGAAAACTTTCCACTCCTGACCACTGTGTCTATGAACCATGGGGCTGCCATAAAGCAATTTTCTTAATGCTTTCTAAAAGCATAAAACTGGTAACTCTGTAATTATACAGGTCAGTAAAAAAGATAAAGTGTCATTATTCCTGCACGATGCACACCACAATAACAAAACCCAAAAAGCAGTTTATTCTGATTCCCAAAAAAGCATAATAAAGTGACAAACAAGTCATATGTACCCCAAATAAGTCTTCAAACCAATTATGATGGCAACTCATGCAAAAAAGAAGCCCTCACACAGCTCCACTGAGAGATACATAAACGTATGGTTGTCAGAAAGTGGCTCATAAATGAATAGTTGTCAGAAAATGGCTGTACTGGTCCCCAGAGGCTGTTCAATAGCAACATGGTGCTTCTAAATTAATCCATCAAAATCTGCACTGCAAAAGCCAAATTGCAGTCTTTCCCTTCTGAACCCTGCAGAGTAAACAGCAGTTTATGCACACCTTTCAGCACCTAGTAGAACCCTCCTAACAATGTAAAGGGTATGGTGTGTCTTATATGGCACAAGCTGGGCACAACTGGGCACTGCAATGCGCCCTCCTCAATAAATACTTTGAGGGGTGTCGTTTCCAATATGGGGTCACTTCTCAGAGGTTCCATTTATTATTTTGCCCTAGAGCCTCTATAGTTGTCAGCAAAAAATGCGTAAATCATCACAATGCACCAAAAAAAATCACATGGTGTTCTTTTACTCCTGAGCCCTATGGTATGTCCAGGCAAAAGATTATGGTCACATTTAGGGTGTTTCTAAAATTAGGAGGCCTGGCATAACAAGAGGGCTTACTTTTCACACTGGCACACGATGGGCACAACATATTGGGTATTGAAATGGCATATCTGTGTAAAAATTGCCATTTTCACTTTGCACCATCTGCAGTGAATTGATTTTTGCAAAACACCTGTGTGGTCAAAATGCTCACTACACTCCTTGGTATAGTCTAGAAGGGGTGTGGTTTCTAAAATGGGGTCACTTCTTGAGGGTGTCTTTTTTATATTTCACCTCAGAGCCTCTGCATTTGTCAGTCAGCTCTGTATAAATCACCAATCTAGGCCTCAAATGCACATGATGCTCGTTCTTTTCTGAGCCCTCTTGTATGCCCATACAGCAGTTTATGACCACACATGAGGTGTTGCTGCATTTAGGACTAAATGAGTAACAAATTGTGGGGTGTTTTTTTTTTCCTGTTACCCCTTGTGAAAATAAAAAATGTGGGCCTAAAGCAACATTTTCTTCTTAAATATATAATTTTTCATTTTCACAGCCAAGTGTTTGTAAATTCTCTGAAACACCTGTTGGGCCAAAATGCTCACTGCACCCCTTGAAAAATTTATATTTTGGGGGCTTGAACTGTGGGGATACTCAGGGGGTTTTCAAATGTAACAGAGAACCCAAAAACTATTTCAGAAAAATCTGCTCTCCAAAAACCATATGGTGCTCTTTCCCCATATGGGGTGTTTCTGTAAACTGGAGAATCAGTGTACTAAACACTGAGATTTGTTTTACTGTTAAGCCTTGCTGTGTTACCTTTAATTCTTGTGGAACACCTAAAGGGTTAACAAAGTTTGTAAAAGTCTGTTTTGAATAACTTGAGGGGTATAGTTTCTAAAATGGGGTTATTTATGGGTGGCTTCAATTATGTAAGACCCTCAAAGTCAATTCATAACTGAACTGGTTCTTTAAAAAGTGGGGTTAATGCCCGCTGTGTTCCCCCAGGTGTCTATCTTACTCTAAAGAACCTCAAATTGCCAACATACCGTAACAGTTCAAAGCCAGAAAACCACCTTAAAGGGGGTTTCAAGGAATTCAAAAATTTAGCCAATAGCAGGGAATGGGATGAAACGAAATTAAAAAAAAAGCCCTGTACTCATCTCTTAAATTCCCTGCTACTTCAGAACCACTTCTTGGGTGATCCCCGTAGGTCTCTGCTTACTTCCTGTAGTGATCAGGTACCATACATCATTAAAGGGGTTGGCCACTATATAAGTACTTTCCACTATATAGTGGGAGTTAGGGTAAAAAAGAGTTTCCTAATATACTTTATTTAAAAAAATCTGAATGGTAATGTTTTTATAATGTTTATAAAAACATTACCATTCGTATTTTTTTTATAAAGTATATTAGGAAACTCTTTTTTACCCTACCTACCACTATATAGTGGAAAGTACTTATATAGTGGCCAACCCCTTTAAGTATACTATGAGAGCAAAAGCAAACATAAAGGAATTTGTGCCTATGAAATGTTTCATTTTAGGTTTCCAATTGATTACTGTGCACATCCTGATTGATTAGGAAGGGACACATTAGCAAGAGCTAGTGTAGTACAGAATGTATTTTGGACAGTGACCTAGGTACCTCACAATAAGAAGAGTAGAAGATGTTCAACAGAGCTGGGCAAGGCTTTATCTGTTCCACATATGCCAAAATAGGTCATTTTTGTGGCAGTGAATTATAAATGGAATTTTTGAGGCCAGGACAGTGAGAGTCCACATAGGCTGGCACTTTTTCCTGTGGTGTGCAAACATGGCCACCGCTGATGGATTACAGGGTGGTTGTAACCCCTGGAAATGACAAGTGTATAATGTGATGGAAAAATTAATCCAGCTAGCAAAGGAGGCAATACGGACAATCACAATACATTAGTAAGTGTCTTACATTAACTTTGTCTACATGATAAATGCTGAAGGGAGACAAACCCTTTAAGTAAGGTGTCGGTGTTCATCCGAAGAAAGTTCAATTGTCGGGTGATCGTATCTTTCGGCTGGCACTTAAATTCATAGTTTCTGGGCAGCAGATGATCTTGTTTGAACTGAGATCTTGTTTCAACAATGAGGCAGATAAATTAAGATATGTTTTTTCTGTGCCAGAATACTGTGCTTGAACACTTTTAAGTTTTTCCAAAATGTAGGGGCTCTGGGTTGTTAACTGTGTCTAAATCTGTGATGTTTTACAAAAGTGGTGAAGGGAAGAAGCAACTATCACAATGTTACACGACTTTTTATACCACCTTGAAGCTGACATAGTTTTTGTCCAAAACATTTACCAAAAATAGTCTAATACTGAGCCAAAACAAGGTGCAAAGTATCCACAGACAAAAATCTGGTTTAAAAGCAATCTACAAAAACTCTGTCTAGTGAGTCATAAATAAAGGAAAATTGTGGAGCATACACTTAATACACTTGGTGCAGCAAGCATGCACCATAAATTCTAGCACAAATCAGACACAACCCAGCCGCAGTGAGATTGATATATCTGCCCCAATTCTTCTCTAATGGGATAAGCAATCGCAATGCAATCCCTTGTGTCCAATACAGTGGAGTTGATTGCTATCATTTCTGCTGATCATCATGTAATTATAGGGAACTTTTGGTTCATAGTGTTCTGACTAATGGAGTGCCAAGTCAGACCTATCAGTTTCTGATCCTGGAACTCAGTGCTCTATTTAAACCCCTTCTACCAGTGCCAGTGAGTCTCTGACTCAATAGCTGTGTTCCTGGATGCAAATTTTGGATTACTAATGTTTTGACCTTGGCTTGTCCTTTTGAACATTCTCTATATAATGTATTGTTACTGAGTTTCCCGTCTGGTTCTGATCTCGGCTTGGCTATTTGACTACTCTCTGCCTCTCGATTTTGGTAAGTTGTTATCCTCCTGTTTCTGACCCATTTCAGTACGACTCTGTGTCCGTGTCTTGTTTTTGTCCCTTGGTGTTGTTTTTCTCGTACCATAGCAGAGTAGGGAACGTCGACCAGTTGCGGACTTGCTACTGCAAGTATTCAGAGAAAGCGGGCGAGATTCTAGTTAGGGATTACGGTTTGTGTCTGTCCCTACTGACATTATAGTGTCTCTACCATTTCTAGTTCTCTAGTTCTAGTCCTGTGAAGTCATGAGGATGACTGAGTTAAAAATCAACATCTAAGATGTATGTGAGTTGGAATATAGAGATAGGACAGTCAGACAATATGAATGAGTTGGGTCTTGTTACACTGACAAATTTGGTTTAGACAATAAAAACAACAAGTGTATGAGGTGCCACAGTATTTTTTCCAAGTTAATAGAATAAAACGGCACAATTGGTATAAAAAAGAGCAATCTTATCTTTTAGATCATAAAAGGTATACACATAGGAGGTATACACAATGATTAAAATTATAACTCTAAAACATGCGCTAAAAAATCATAATAGGCAAGTTGAATCGAATATGTCACTTACTTCACTAGGGAAGGGGGTGTATATGATAAACTCAAGACACTTGACACCCACTCCTCCCTCGCCGAGATCGCCTGTAGTATGTTAAAACCACCACGTCCACAAGGATGATGACCCAGGGTACTTCCAAACATAAGGTGCTTTATTAGAAACAAGCTTAACGCGTTTTGGGGAATGTATATAAAATCCCCTTCTTCAAGAGCATAGACAGTGAACAGACATTGAAAAACACACACTTAAAGAGGACCTTTAACTTGTATACAAACTAAAAACTAACTATATCAGTGGGCAGAGCGGCGCCCAGGGGTCCCCCTGCACTTACTAGTATGTCTGGGCGCCGCTCCGTTCGCCCAGTATAGGCTCCGGTGTCTGCGCTCACTGGACTGATTTTTTGTATGAGGCGTGTCCCTTGCTGCAGCGCTGGCCAATCGCAGCGCACAGCTCATAGCCTATGAGCTGTGCGCTGCGATTGGCCAGCGCTGCAGCAAGGGACACGCCTCATACAAAAAATCAGTCCAGTGAGCGCAGACACCGGAGCCTATACTGGGCGAACGGAGCGGCGCCCAGACATACTAGTAAGTGCAGGGGGACCCCTGGGCGCCGCTCTGCCCACTGATATAGTTAGTTTTTAGTTTGTATACAAGTGAAAGGTCCTCTTTAAATAGGTGCACAGAAGTAGCACATGATCGCCTGTAGTATTTTAAAACCAGTCACATGAGGTAGCACATGGCCAGTCACATGAGGTAGCATGTGCTACCCTTGTGACTGGCCATGTGCTACCTCATGTGACTGGTCATGTGCTACCTCATGTGACTGGTCATATGCTACCTCATGTGATTAATCATGTGCTACTTCTGTGCACCTATTTAAGTGTGTGTTTTTCAATGTCTATTCACTGTCTATGCTCCTGAAGGGGATTTTATATACATTCCTTTTATGAGCTAAAAGATAAGATTTCTTTTTTTATAACAATTGTGCCCTTTTTTTTTCTATTAACTTGGAAAACATACTGTGGTGCCCCATACACTTGTTGTTTTTATTGTTCAGACATACGGTCCACCACATCTAGTGAGTCCGTGCCACTCTTTTGGTTCTGTGGGTTGCAGCCCATCACATCAACATCTTCCTGGTCTCTGATTGCCTCTTTTAGGTGTTCCATTGGCGCCCTTCCTTATCCCCTATCACCACTTGTCTTTCTATTCCACCACTCTTCCCTTACTAGTTTTTATTTTTTTTATTCCCCTCCTTTTGTGTCTGACTCCGTTTTTTGCTTTCTGTTCTTGAATTTGGTTTAGGAAAGTAGAACTAGGAAGATAAGCGTTTAGTGCCAGAAAGCAAAAAAAATTTTCCAAAGGGTCATTTATCTATATATAATGTTTAGTAACTTTGTAACTACTTTGCTCTACCACAGGTGTTCTCATGCTCTTTTCAGTAATAGTATGGTGACAATAGGGCCTTACTAGTCCATACCACAATCAAAAGTAATGCTCACGCTGCAACTCTTGTGCATGGTTTTTTGCATTCTAGTCTATGAAAGTTGTAAAAACAGCCAAGCAAGCTCATGTATGGATGCAGCCACTGCTAGACAGCAGCTGTTCTTTGAAAGGTTGAGGTTCTAGAGGTGGAACTCAGACATTTATGGCATTTCCCGTGGGTGATGGGAAAAGCCATTTTGACTTTCATTGAATAATTGTGAAAAAAAAACACAAAGGAAGAGAAAAAAAGAGGATTTATGTGCAATCATTTGTAAGCAAGCATTTATTAGTATTCCAGTGACATTGACAGAAGACATTTTCTCTTATAACTACTAATTCACTCATATCTGAACATTGCTAATGAAATCAAATACAGAAGACACAAAAGTCATACTTAATTTGCAAAAGTTAAAAAATTCTTACTTTTGACACTTAACCTAAGAAGCAATGCACTATATTTGCTATATTTGCAATACATTCACTGTTAACGTGAAAAATTCTAAATTCTAGGACTGCAAATTTAAATGAATTAATCAATTAAATATGAAATTTGCAGTATAACATAGGTATTTGCTACAAAAGTCTTCCATATCAAAGTAGAATTCATGATCTAGGCACAAAGTCAGCAGCGACAGTTGATCTCCTTATATACACAGAGAGAACTATTTCATAGCACAGCTCTGCTTTTAACTATGACATTCAAATAATGCTTCGGTTTGCTGGAGGGTACATTTGCTCTGCAAGTGCTTCTGTAACTAAGGAAAAGGCAAGCTTCTCTGACAAGTGGCAGCCTTTGAGACATGGCCATGCTCATCTATTGCTTTTCATGACTTGTGTTGACTCGTCTTGTTGCTACTGTTTGTCCCACACTCCTATTTTGTTGATTTTCTTTTTTCTTGTCTTCTTCAGATATTTGCTGAACAGCTTGTAAGATGACAGTTTCTACAATCTGTTTACTGGCATTTTCAAGCTTTACTTCTTCGGGTCCTTTTCCAAGTTTCTGTCCTAGGACAGAAATATTCAAACGTATTAAAAAGAAAAACACCAGTAATACCAGGGAAAATACTGTCAGAATAACACATCACTTTGAACTTAAAGGGGTTGTCCATATATGAAAATACTTTTTAGGTTCCCCATAAATGAAAAATAGGAATGCAATCCAATCAAAAGACTTGGCAGAATTTGACAGCTATAATACACCAACGGGATCCATTAGGCACCACTGGTGTCTGTCATATGACAGATCCAGTACTGCATTGTGGTTTCTGCTTATAATGGATTTCACTATGCAGATATGAACAGAGCATTACACACAAACTAATGATCTTATGCCACTTCTATCAGAAAGTGTTTTTTTTTTTTTACTTAATATTCATAGAAAATATTTTTTATAGAATTTGGGGATTTTTCCCCCTATTTCGGCAGTACCAATTATGAAGATTGAAAATTAAATGCTAAATGTAATTCTGCAGCAGTCACCACAGAGAGATAAAACTCCTATATAGATAGTGATCCCATTGTTATTTTACTGCTGCTGCAAGGGAAATATGTTATCTGCTGGTATAATAGTAGATGTAGAATTTAGAATGACAGTTTGACAGCTGTATAGTTCTCTTGATAGGCCTAAATAAAGATGCTCACAGATGAGCTTTGCACTTATCAATGTAATGTGTGATGCTGTAATTGAATCACTGGGGGACTCTCTCTGACCACAATGTTCCTTCTGGACAGTCAGCTGCTTGTTAAGTGGAGGTAAAGCGCTGCATTTACATGCAGCGATCACTTCCACAGTTTGAGGACGAGTAATAGCTCTTGCGATCACTCGTCATCAATCATGCAGCGGCATTGTTTCTGGGCAGCAGATCGCTTTTTAGGCAACACGATCTGCTTTCCAGTATTGATCATTTGGCTGCCTGCACAGCAACGACATTTTCACTGGATGAACGAGCATTTTGCTTGTTCATGAGGCGATCGGCAGCACATTTAGACAGCAGGTTTTCAGGAAGAGCATTCACAGGAATGTTTGTTCCCAGAAATCTGCCTGATTTATCTGTATGTGTAAATCCACCTAAAAAAAAGATATCCAGAAAACAATAGACTGTTAATATGTGATTAAAAATTGCAGCATCCCTTTAAATTAATGCTATGTATTATATCAGGCTTCTTTAAAAATATATATAATTATAACTATTGTTTGCGCTTATCACTTCTTAAACTGATAGCCTAAAGCCTGTATTACACCTGTCGATTTTTTGGGCAGATGATTGCTAACAAGCATTCGTATGAACGCTCGTTAGCGATCATCTTGCATTGTAATACTGCTACCAGGCGGCAGATCGTGCTGTCTAATAGCGATCTGCCGCCGGCAAACCACTATGCAGCATGGGGACCAGCGATGGCATAGTGATTGCTCCTCCCCTTGCTGCGGAGGAGATCGCTGCAGGTAACAGCAGTAGTCTCTTCTGCTAGCGAGCAGGCAACTGCCGGGAGGGAACGCTTCCCTCCCGACAATCGCCTGCCACATAGGGCTGTGAAATACAGTTTTATCTCTAACATTTTCATCTCGGTTATCATTGGTGTGTCAAAGATTAACTATGGAACAACCCAATATAAGAACCAATCACAAAATCATCTACTCCAGAAGTCTACTTCATATAGTAGTTTTCATCAACCTTCATAGCTGTTAAAGGGGTTATCCCATCACAAACAATGGGGGCATATCGCTAGGATATGCCCCCATTGTCTGATAGGTGCGGGTCCCACCTCTGGGACCCTCACCTACAACAAGAACAGAGTCCGGAGAGCTGTGGCTGGAGGACCCTGGATTTCCCAGCGCCCGTCCACCACCAAGCACTGCTCGCCGCTTCTCCCATAGAAGTGAATGGGAGAGCACTGCGCACGCGCGGCCCCTGCTCCCATTAATTTCTATGGGGCAGACGGAAATAGTCGAGCCAGCGCTCAGCTATTTTCGGCGGCCCCATAGAAATAAACGGAGGAGGGCTGTGCATGTGCAGTGCGCCCTCCATTCATTACCCTGTTCTGTTCTCATTGTAGGTGCGGGTCCCAGAGATGGGAGCCGCACCTATCAGACAATGGGGGCATATCCTAGCGATATGCCCCCATTGTCTGTGATGGGAATACCCGTTTGATAAAATGCAGCATCAATTCAAAAACTGCCATCTGTGTTGGGCCACAGCCCTTTGCATAATAATACTCAGTTATGACAAATGACATGAGAAAGTGATATGGCTCAGTTATAGAAAGCGGTAGGTGGTTATTAAAAGTACATTCTCAGACTGGGTCACGATTACTAGTGGGGTACCACAGGGGTCAGTACTGGACACGCATCTGTTTATTAATGACCCTGTAGAGGGCTTCGAGAGGAGAATTTCAATATTTGCAGATGATGCTAAGCTTGAAGAGATGCAGGTATTACTGAGGGACTTGTGGAAACCTGTGGAGGCTTGGGCAGAGAAATAGTAAATTAAGTTTAATTTAGATAAATGTAAAGTTATGCACTTAAGCTGAAAAAACTAATTATAATGTTTTGTATTAAATAGTAAGACACTGTGTAAAACCCAGTATTAAAAGCATTGGTGGCCAGTGCGGCCCCCCCCCCCCCCCTCCCTCCCTCCCCAGTATTAAAAGCATTGGTGGCCAGTGTGGCGCATCGCACAGACCTGTCACTTACCAGTAGGAGGAGCGTTGGCCGGCCACAGACAGCACATGTAAGTATAAGCTAAGTAACCTGCAGTAGCGTCCTGGCTGCCATGATAACCGATCGGAGCCCCAGCGATTAAACTGGGACTCCGATCGGAAATGCCGCTCCGCTGCCACCAATGATGGGGGGGAGGGGGGTTATTAACCTGTGGCCACTGCCACCAATGCTTTTAATACTGGGGAGGGAGGGGGGCCGCAATGGCCACCAATGCTTTTAATATTGGGGAGGGAGGGGGGGGCGCACTGGCCACCAATGTTTTTAATACTGGGGAGGGAGGGGGGGCCGCACTGGCCACCAATGCTGGCCACCAATGCGGCACCTGAGGGGTTAATTGTGCGGATCACAGCCCCCTGTAAGAGATCGGGTGCTGCCAGGCAGCAGGGGGCAGTTATGTACACAGTTCTTAGTATATTCTAACTTGAAGCGTCCCCATCACCATGGGAACGCCTCTGTGTTAGAATATACTGTCGGATTTGAGTTTTCACGATTGTGAAAACTCAGATCTGAAAAAGCTGTTATGCAGACGGATCCGCAGTGAACGGATACCATCGTTTGCATTTATAGGTGCGGATCCGTCTGTGCAGATACCAGACGGATCCGCACCTAACGCAAGTGTGAAAGTAGCCTAAGAAAGCTTTTGCAATTTGTGAAGGTGTTTGCTCAGGTTTTTTAATTACATGTTTCGTTCATTTGTGTATTTTCTGGGATTGTTACAAAGCTTGTGCATATAACGTGTTTGCCAGCCAGCAGTATCCAAGGATACAGGGTATCGAAGAATGGGGCAATACTTAAAGGGATATTCCCATCTCAGACAATGGGGGCATATCGCTATCATATGCCCCCATTGTCTGATCAGCAAAGGTCCCACCTCTGGCGGCCCCATAGAAATGAATGGAGGGCGGCCGTGCATATGCAGTGCACCTACAAGGAGAACGGAGCGGAGAAAGCGGAGGAGGGCGCACTGCGCATGCGCAGCCACCCTCCATTCATTTCTATGGAGCCGCCAAAAATAGCCGAGCACTAAGATGGGATAACCCTTTTAAGCCTTGTCAATCATTATATATCAAAGTTTATGAACAATTTTGATTGTTGCTGTACAAATTGGATATATTATTTTATTTTACTGCAGAATAAAGAAAAAATGCATTTGAGGTACATTCATCTAAAAATAAAAGCTATGGGGGGGCGTGGCTTGTGAGTGCATGGAGTAAGACGCACGTTTCACTGCTCCTGCCAAGATCCTGCTCATTTACAGTGAAAGCGCACTCAAAACTGCCTGAAACTACTTACCTAAGGAGAGGAAGGTGTCCGGTGACTGCAGTGACAAAATCGGAGCCTGAAAATGCCGAGGAAATCGTCCAAACTGGCGCAACAAAACCGCATGGAGAAAATCCAAGATGGCGCCGGAAGTGGAGAGGGGTCGGCGCGGCAGGAGTTGGTGAGCCAGAGTGCGGCTGCTAAACTTAGTAGATATGCCAGATTGGATGGTGGAGTGGGCGATTCGGCCAGTGATAAAGGGACTGATATTCCTACCTCCTCTGACCAGGAGGACGGATCCATGGACGGCGATGACCCGGTTATCTCCGGTCAGCCGGTGCCCAATTCTGCGGTCCCTGAAACAGTTCCAGCAGGCCTGCGGGCTGATTCTATAAGGGAGCCCACACTGAAAGATATAATGGTGGCAGTGGCAAGCTGCAACAGTACCCTTAAAGTGCTTGCAGTACAAGTTGGCAGCCTGAGATCAGATGTGTCCATAATCAGGCACGACCTGCACAAGATTTCTGAGCGTACTTCAGATCTGGAAAAGAGGGTGTCCTCACTGGAAGATGTTATTCAGCCCCTGCAAATGGCGTCAAAAATGAATGGGAAAGATATAGCTGCCTTATACGCCAAAGCGGATGATTTAGAGAACAGATCGCGGAGTAATAATTTGAGAATTGTTGGAATGCCAGAAAAAACAGAAGGGGCCAATGCTACAGAGTTTGTGGAGAAATGGCTGCACCAGTTATTCCATGAGAAGGGCCTATCCTCCCTGTACGCGGTTGAGCGGGCGCACAGAGTCCCGTCGCGGCCGCTCCCGCCAGGCAGGCCTCCTCGCCCCATACTGGCGAAGATTTTACACTTTAAAGATCGGGACACTATCCTACGCCAGTCAAGGGATAATGATGAGATGGTCATGAATGGGGTCAGAGTGTCCATTTATCCGGATTATTCCAATGAGGTACAGCGGAGGAGGAGCAGATTTATAGATATAAAGAAAAGGCTCAGAGTGCTACAAGTTCCATACGCCATGTTGTTTCCGGCCAGATTGCGAGTGGTGGCATTGGGATCCACCAGATTTTTTGAGGACCCTGATGAAGCGACACAGTGGCTGGACGTCCACGAGAGGCAATTGAGAAGTGGGGCCCTGGACACTTGAAGGAAACAGTTTGCAGTTTGTGTTCACTTTATATGCATAGGATTGCACCTTAATGTCACTTGAACGTTATACCTGTTATAAAGTGTATTGAGTGTTGCTACCACACGGTAGATCCTGATGCAGGAGTAGGAAGTTGGGATAAGAAATGTATTTCCCAGTTGTGGAGAGGATTCTCTACCTGAGGGAGAGTGTTGGAATCAGAAATGATTTTTGTTCAGCATTGGGCATGGTGCTTACAGATTGCCCTGCGTTAGAGTTGGATGTTTGGGAGGGGGGGGTTGGGGTTACTGTTCAAAGTAGTCTGATCACTGGGGAGGGGGAGGGACGGGGGGGGGGGGGGGGACGGGTCAGAGATGGGTGAGGGGCGTGAATTATGCGAGAGTGACTTTAGTATGGAGTGTGAGATTCAAACATGATGTAATCTTTCATCATGACACAGGTGATTAAAGTGTTGAGCTGGAATGTGAGGGGAATGGCTGATGCACGAAAACGACAATGTATATTTCAATATTTGAGTCGATTTCAGCCGGCTATCTGCTGCTTACAGGAAACGCATTTGTCAAATGATAATGTGCAGTGGCTGAACAAAAATTGGGTAGGACATGTGGTACATGCAATCCATTCCTCTCACTCCAGGGGCGTAAGTGTGATTGTGCATAAAAGTATAAGGTATGAACATCTGAAACAATGTGTGGATGCTGAGGGCAGGTATGTGTGTGTAGTGTGCAAGATTGATGGGATCCAGGTGGTGTTGGTGTCAGTGGATGTGCCTCCACCTTTTGCTTCCCCTTTAATAAGGGATATTATGACCTTTGTGGCGGACTTCCCTGGACTGCCGTGGCTGCTAGTGGGGGACTACAATTGTACATTGAATGACTCCATAGATAGATGTCGGGTAGAAGGTGCTAGTGGATCACCGGGGAGTGTGGCTCTAAAGAATATTATGAGGGAAACTGGCTTACTTGATGTTTGGAGGCTGCGTAACCCGGATAAGCGGGAGTTTTCATGTAGATCTGCTACGCATCATTCACTATCACGCATAGATCTGGCTTTGGTTAATGATGTTATGCTGCCATTGATAAGAGATGTTATTTATCACCCTCGGTCGTTGTCTGACCACTCCCTGGTGCAGGTTGATTTGTGCCTGGGCGTGCTTAGGCAGGGACCGAGGTTGTGGAAATGTAACCCGCATTGGCTGAATGTACTGGGGGATCTGTCTGAGATTACTAGGGAGATCAGGGAGTACTTTTCTATTAATGGAGGGACGGCTTCAATTCACGGAGTATGGGATGCCATGAAAGCGTTTCTGAGAGGGGTATTGATCAAAGAAATAAGTAAGCATAAATCTAAATCCAGAGAGGCGGATGTTAAAGCGCATGTACAAGTGACTGAGGCTGAAAGGGAGTTTGGTAGAACCCCCACCATGGCTAATAGTGAGGCGCTGGAGGTAGCTCAGGAACAACTGAGGTGTCACCTACTACAGGCTGCGGATAGGAAGCGTAGTTTCTACCGCCAAAGATCCTTTGAGGAGGGAGAGAAAGTTTGGGCATTTGCTCTCAGTGGTTTCTCAGGCACAGAGGGGTTCTTCTTGTATACAAGAGCTAATGGATGGTAACGGAAATAGTAGCCAGGATACAAAAAGGATATTAGATATTCTAAAAGGGTTTTATGTCTCTCTCTATGCTTCTAAGGCGTCTAGCTCGGAGGAGGCCTTGTCCGCCTTTCTGGCTGAGGCTCAGCTATCAGTGTTATCAGAGGAGGATAGAGAGAGACTGGAAGAGCCGATCACGCTGGAGGAGTTGGAGGCAGCTCTTGGGGGGATGGCGAATGGTAAGGCGCCGGGGGCAGACGGTATACCAGTGGAGGTATATAAAAAATTGCAAGGGATACTTCTCCCTGAATTACTAAAGGTTCTTGAATATTCTCTGGAGACGGGTTCGCTACCACATTCTATGCAGGAGGCTATCATAGTAGTTATTCCTAAGCCTGGGAAGGATCCCAAAGTTCCTGATTCTTATAGACCAATTTCGCTATTAACAGCAGATGTGAAGCTCCTGGCAAAGGTGTTGGCAAACAGGTTGTCCAGAGTAATACTTACTATAGTGCACCCGGATCAAACTGGCTTTATGCCTGGGAAATCGACTGCTATAAATATCCGTAGAGTATATACTAGTCTGAATATTCCAGCAGATAATGGAGGAGATAGGGCCTTACTTGCGTTAGACGCCGCTAAGGCATTTGACAGTGTTGAATGGAACTACCTATGGGAAACATTGAGAGTCATGGGCTTTGGTACTCGATTTATTCAGTGGGTGAAAGTGTTGTATTCAAGCCCAAAAGCACGGATCAGAGCTAATGGGGGGCTGTCAGATAGCTTTTCTTTGTCCAGGGGCACCAGACAGGGGTGCCCATTGTCACCCTTGTTGTTTGCGTTAGCAATTGAACCACTTGCAGCCCTTATTCGCCTGTCACCTCATATTGTGGGGTTTAGATATGGTGAGACGCAAAACAAAGTGGCGATGTATGCTGATGACACTATGTTATTTTTGGGTGACACTGGGGGCTCTCTGGATGCGGCCATGGCTTTAATAGATAGATTTGGTGGCTTCTCTGGGCTCCGGATAAATTGGCAGAAGTCCGCCTTGATGCCGGTTGACGGACAGGCACTCTCTGGTGTGCAGGCAGATAGTTTGATTCCTTGGGTGGGCAAGTTTAAATATTTGGGGCTATATATAACACCTAGACTGCTAGATTTTGAAGAGCTTAATTTAACCCCTTTGCTAAATACCTTCAGGCTTAAGGCTAGGACATGGGGTAGACTCTTTTTGTCAGTAGTGGGTAGAGTGAATCTCCTAAAAATGGTAATGATGCCTCAGTTACTATACATATTGAATAATGCACCTGTATGGATCCCAGTGGAGAGATTTAGGAAAATACATTCGATATTTAGAGATCTCATCTGGAAATATGGTCAAGCTAGGATTAAGCTGGAGACACTGCAATATCCCAAGTCTGAAGGTGGCTTGGCTGTCCCTAACGCCTGGATTTATTTCTTAGCCTCTCAGTGTCAACACTTTAAGGGTTGGATGGAATTTCAGCTACCAGATGTGACGGGGAAGATACTGCAACACTGGTTGGGTAGTAGGGATCTTATGGGTATTCTGGAGGGCGCAGGGATGCATGGGGGAAGAGAGAAAGTGACCCTTATTGAGCTTATGAAAAAAGTGTGGGCAAAGGTGAAATTGATCAGGGGAGTTGGTGGGGTAGGAGAGCTTTCCCCATTGTGGAACAATAACCTGTTGCCAGAATTCATTTCTCTATCAGGAGTCCGAAATTGGGAATCCCATGGAGTAATGAGGATAGGTCAATTGATTGAGACTAGTATATTTAAATCATTTCAAGGTCTACAGCAGGAATTCAACATTCCCAAAGTGTGGTTCTATCAATATCTGCAACTGAGACACGCATATGAGGTCACGATAAGGAAGGGATGCACTATTGCAAAAGTGGATGTGGTCCATAAACTGGTTCTCCCAGCTGGAGGAAAGAGAGGTTTGATATCACAGGTGTATACTCTGCTTTTAGACAAATTTCTGGTAGAATTCCCCCTTACTAGGATGAGAAAATGGGAAAAGGATTTGGGGGACATCCCAAAGGAACAGTGGGAAGATATATTGGAGGCAGTTCCGAGAGTGTCTGTAAGTGAACAGGGCAAGTTGTCACAACTATTTATCATCCACAGAGTTTACAAAACTCCAGTATTTTTGCGGAAAATTGGGATTAGAAATGATGACAATTGTCCAAAATGTATGGCGGAAGGTGCAGATCTATTTCATATGCTTTGGTCTTGTCCAGTGCTAAGTAGATATTGGGATGAGGTGTTGTCTTTGATTAATCGTAATCTGGAGTTGAGGGTGCAGAAGGACCCTAAGATATGTTTGCTGGGATATGTGAAGGAGATTGGTGGGGGAGAGGCGGTCAAGGTGGCAGTTGGGAGACTACTGTATGTGGCCAGGAAATTGATTGCCTTTAGGTGGATCCAGGGGAGTCCGCCAACGGTGGATGAATTTGTGAGAAAGGTGAATGATATGTTAACATTAGAGAAGGGAGTGTTTGTTAGGAGGGGATGTCCCTTGAAGTTTGAAAAGTTGTGGAATGAATGGTTGTCTCACACTCATGTTGTAATATAAAAGATCTTGGAAATTCATGCTCTGATCTGGGGAGGGGGGGGTTCGGCTGGTGGGGGAGGGGGGGTGGGTGCTGTTGGGGTTATAACAGTCAAATGACTTTGTAAATGATTTGTCTATATCTTGGTATATTCATTATGTACAATGATTGTAGAAGATGTAACAAATATATGGACAGATGATAATGTTTTTATAATTGTGTATATTTGTGATTCGGAGGGGAGAAAACTCCAAGAAAATTGTGATACAAAATGTATTGTGATATACCAATTTTATTTGAACAATAAAAAACGATTTGATTGAAAAAAATAAATAAAAGCTATACCAAATGGTTTATTGAGGTTATATTGACTTGTATTCTCAGTTAAATAAAAAAATTTAAAACAATATTTTAAACATATACTTGTCAGCTGTATGGCCAAACATGGTTTCAATTTAACCTGATTCAATCACAAAAAATATCAAAGATAGGCCTCATGCACACATTGTCTTTTGCGTCTGCAAATTGTGCATTCGCTAAAAAAACGGATGCAGCATCCGTTTTTTTGGAGGATCCGTTTTTTTCCACAGATCCCTTGTAATAAATGCCTATTTTGGTCCGCAAATGTGAAAAAAGTAGGACATGCACAATTTTTTTTGCTGAAGGGAAACACCGACAACGGACGCGGAACACAAACGGATGAACTATCAGCATCTTTTGGCTGACCCATTGAAATGAATGGGTCCCCATCCTATCCGCCAAAAAAAAACGGAACGGAGGCCGAGAAAAACAACTGTCGTGTGCATGAGGCCATATACTGTAGCTGTAAACATTTGCCTAGAACAGGCTGTCCTTAGAAATGAGTGGCAGTGAATGTGGGGCACTAACAAAGTAGGTCACCAAGAGACAACTCTGAATACATTGTAAGCTTAAAGAGGACCTTTTCACCACACCTGACATGTCTGTTTTAATAGCTACATGCATTCCCCATGTAATAAAAATTCTGGAGCCTCTATTCTTATGGTTCTATGATGTGCCATTCCTCTGTTATTTCTACTAGAAGTTAAGTGAGGCCGTACTGGGGCGTCAGCTGAGGGGAGGCCGACATGATAGGGTTTGGACGGAGGGGGCCCGGCAGTGTAAGGGTTAAGGAGTTTGAAAGTATGGGGGGCGGAGAGTAGGAATGGGTGGGCTTATAGGTTAGGTTATAAGAGGGGGTGGTAACCGGCGCCATTTTAGAGCAGTTAGCTACAGAGGGCAACTGGACAACTCACATCATGCAGGCAGTTGAGGTGCTTATTCAGTAGATGATGGGGCGCGGGGTGAGGTGTATGTGTGCTTTGAGGGACCACTGGGAGCGCATTTGAAACAGGAAGTGCGGGAGAGGATTTGGAGGGGGAATATGTAGAAATATTTTCCCTGCTCCCCTTGGAGAGGTTTAATTTAGATAAGGGAAAAAAGGATGAGGGGAAAAAGGAGGAAGAGGAAAAACTGAGGTTTCGTTTGATCCCGCAGACTTTTTCTAATTGGCTCCAGGCCTTCGCGATTTTGGCCAGTGTGATTGGGGAACAGAAGCCGAAGTGTTGTTCTTCTCTTTTTGTTACATGGATGCGATCGGGGAGGCTTGTCGGGTATACGGGGGGTCGGGTTGGCTGCGGTACGACGAGCAATTTCGGCAGAGGATGGCGGTGCGGAGTAGCATAAGGTGGGATCATAAGGATATTGAGTTATGGATGCGGGTGATTGCACCAGTGAGGGCGGGGCAGTCCTTTCGGAGTGAGTCGGGGGGATTGGGACAGTCGGCATTCTCGGTTGCCTCAGAAAAAGGGCTCTGCTTCCTCTTTAACGAAGGCAATTGTAGGTTTGGGTCAAAGTGTAGATTCAAGCTCGAGTGTTCAGGGTGTGGAGGTGCCCATGGAGCTAACAGATGCTTTAGAGGGAACAGGCAGAGAGGGGGGGAGGCGGCTGGAAAAGGGTCGGACTCCGGTGCGGGTGGAAAGGTGTCACGGATGGTGTACAGGAAACAAGACAATGCAATATAATTAATGACTCACTGGATCCACAACTAAGGAACAAAAGGGAGACCCCTGCATGAGACCTGCCACTCTCCCTGACTGCTCAGCCTATGCGAACACCCCAAAGGTGGATGGACGCATATCCACGTACCTCGGCTATCTAATACCTGAAGACCCTACAATAGTGAGGGGACACGACCACCGGCTCCCTACACTAGACACGGAGGGAGTCAGGGTCACCTGAAAATCCAGCAGACAGAAAATCACAAATAAAGGAACAGCACTTATCTTGCAGAGGACTGGGAAAAAGGAACAGCATGCACACACACTCCAGGAAGTTGTATAAGCCGCACACTACTGCATTATGGGGAGGAACTTAAAGGGAAGCAATCAGTCCAACTGCATGACAGCTGAGATAGACTAACGAGATGAGGAACTGAAACCAAAACAAAGAAACTCAAGGAGGAGGATCTGGAAGGCTCCTGTCAGAGCTTCTCCTCAGCTGTCTGGTTGTGACAGTACCCCTCCCTCTACGAGTGGACTCTGGACACTCAGGGCCCACCTTCTCAGGATGGGATCTATGGAAAGCCCTGATGAGACGAGTGGCCTTAATGTCCGTCACTGGGACCCACATCCTCTCCTCAGGACCATAACCCTCCCAATGAACGAGGTACTGGAGGGAACCGTGGACAAGACGAGAATCCACAATCCTAGAGACCTGAAATTCAAGATTTCCATCAACCATAATCGGAGGAGGAGGCAAAGGCGAGGGTACAATAGGTTGAACATAAGGTTTCAATAAGGACTTATGAAAAACATTATGGATCTTCCAAGTCTGAGGAAGATCAAGACGGTAGGCAACAGGATTGATGACAGACAGGATCTTGTAAGGCCCAATAAACCTAGGACCCAACTTCCAGGAGGGAACCTTCAATTTGATATTCTTGGTAGACAACCACACCAGATCACCAACATTCAGGTCCGGACCAGGCACACGTCTCTTATCTGCCACACGCTTATATCTCTCACTCATGCTCTTTAGATTATCCTGAATCTTTTGCCAAATAGATGACAAAGACGAGGAGAATCTGTCCTCATCAGGTAAGCCAGAAGACCCCTCTCCCGAAAAAGTCCCAAACTGCGGATGAAACCCATATGCACCAAAAAATGGTGACTTATCAGAGGACTCCTGACGACGGTTATTTAAAGCAAACTCAGCAAGGGACAAAAAAGAACACTAATCCTCCTGATTCTCCGCCACAAAACAGCGCAGATATGTCTCCAGATTCTGATTGATGAGCTCTGTCTGGCCATTCGACTGCGGGTGGAAAGCAGAAGAGAATGACAACCGAACCCCCAAGCGAGAACAGAAAGCCTTCCAGAATCTGGAAACAAACTGCGTGCCCCTTTCAGAGACTATGTCTGAAGGAATACCATGCAATTTGACAATGTGGTCAATAAATGCCTGCGCCAGCGTCTTAGCATTGGGCAAACCAGGAAAAGGGATGAAATGCACCATTTTGCTAAAACGGTCCACCACCACCAGAATCACAGTCTTCCCTGAGGAACGAGGCAAGTCCGTTATGAAGTCCATGGACAGATGTGTCCAAAGACGGGAAGGAATGGGTAAGGGAAGGAGAGGACCTGATGGCCGTGAATGAGGGACTTTGGCACGAGCGCAAGTCTCGCAAGCTGCCACAAAACCCTCAACAGACTTACGAAGCGCAGGCTACCAGAATCTCCGAGCGATGAGATCCAGTGTGGCTCTTGCCCCCGGGTGCCCAGCAAGGACCGTATCGTGGTGTTCCTTAAAAATCTTGTGTCTCAAAGCGAGAGGCACAAACAACCTCCCAGGAGGACAAAGATCAGGAGCCTCTGACTGGGCTGCCTGCACCTCTGCCTCCAATTCAGGAAAAAGAGCAGAGACCACCACACCTTCAGCCAAAATGGGACCCGGGTCTTCAAAATTCCCACCTCCCGGAAAACAACGTGACAGGGCATCTGCCTTCACATTCTTAACCCCAGGGCGGAACGTGACAACAAAATTAAACCTTGAAAAGAACAAAGACCATCTGGCCTGTCTCGGGTTCAGACGCTTGGCTGACTCCAAGTAGGCCAGATTTTTATGGTCAGTAAACACGGTAATAGGGTGTCTGGCTCCCTCTAGCCCAGACCTGGGCAAACTACGGCCCGCGGGCCGTATACGGCCCGGCGGACCTTTTAATCCGGCCCCCGGGCGGAGCCAGAGGCGTGCCAAGCAACGATACCCCTCCTCCGCGAATGAAGAGGACTTCCGACTCGGCGTGCTGCGTGTGGCATGGCGCGGTGGCAGGGAGGCAGCGTCAGCGGCAGTACTGTCTAGGTAAGACACAGCAGGGGGGGGGGTGCCTCGTGCGAGCCGTACCCGGGACCCGGCCGGCCGCAATTATTCCCTTCTCTGTAACAGCGCAGCGCCCGCGGCTCTCATAGTATCGGCTGTGACTGTCTGACACTGACAGTCACAGAGCCGACAAGCATGAAGCTGCGGCCGCCTCCCCCTGTGCTGTGTGTAGTCAGTGTGACTAACACATGGCTGATCATCTCTGAGCATTACGTTTCTAAAGGCAAGGGGGGGGGGGGAGGGGTGTGTACTATTGTAAGGGGGGGGGGGTGTTCTGTATATGATGGGGGGGCCGGGGGGGTGTTCTGTACACAAGGGGACAATGGCTGGATTCACAGGGGACAATGGCTGGATTCACAGGGGACAATGGCTGGATTCACATTGGACAATGGCTGGATTCACAGGGGGACAATGGCTGGATTCACAGGGGACAATGGCTGGATTCACATGGGGACAATGGCTGGATTCACAGGGGACAATGGCTGGATTCACAGGGGGACAATGGCTGGATTCACAGGGGGACAATGGCTGGATTCACAGGGGACAATGGCTGGATTCACATGGGGACAATGGCTGGATTCACAGGGGACAATGGCTGGATTCACAGGGGGACAATGGCTGGATTCACAGGGGGACAATGGCTGGATTCACAGGGGGACAATGGCTGGATTCACAGGGGGACAATGGCTGGATTCACAGGGGACAATGGCTGGATTCACAGGGGGGACAATGGCTGGATTCACAGTGGGACAATTGCTGGATTCACAGGGGGACAATGGCTGGATTCACAGGGGGACAATTGCTGGATTCACAGGGGGACAATGGCTGGATTCACAGGGGGACAATGGCTGGATTCACAGGGGGACAATGGCTGGATTCACAGGGGGACAATGGCTGGATTCACAGGGGACAATGGCTGGATTCACATGGGGACAATGGCTGGATTCACAGTGGGACAATGGCTGGATTCACAGGGGGACAATGGCTGGATTCACAGGGGGACAATGGCTGGATTCACAGGGGGACAATGGCTGGATTCACAGGGGGACAATGGCTGGATTCACAGGGGGACAATGGCTGGATTCACAGGGGGACAATGGCTGGATTCACAGGGGGACAATGGCTGGATTCACAGGGGACAATGGCTGGATTCACAGGGGGACAATGGCTTTCACTAATATGAGTCACAAATAGTGAAAAATGTTCATTGTTTTGGGAAATTTTGTTTAATAAATTTAAATTTTTTTCTTGTAAGGCAACCTCACTTTTTCATTGTTTAACTATAACAAGTACTCGTACCAGTTGTCCAACAATGATATTTACTGCTTTTTATAAAGAAATACAATTGATTTTATGCAGTATTGAGTTTAGCCTTTTGGCCCGGCCCTCCAAAATATTTTCAGTTTCTCATGTGGCCCCATCGAAAAAATAATTGCCCACCCCTGCTCTAGCCAATGGCGTCATTCCTCAAAAGCCAACTTGATGGCCAATAATTCCCTATCTCCCACATCATAATTTCTCTCTGCGGAGGAGAGTTTCTTCGAGAAAAAGGCACACGGTTGCCATTTGGCAGGAGAGGAACCCTGAGACAAGACCGCACCCACCCCTACCTCAGAAGCATCAACCTCAACTATGAAGGGTAACGAAATATCAGGTTGTACCTGGATGGGAGCGGAAGCAAAACTCTCCTTGATATTAGAAAAGGCCTTACGCGCCTCTACCGACCAGGAAGAAAAATCTACCCCCTTTCTGGTCATATCAGTGAGTGGTTTAACAACAGAGGAATAATTCAAAATAAATTTCCTGTAATAATTGGCAAAGCCCAAAAAACGCATCAGCTCCTTCTGATTCTCAGGAAGCTCCCACTCAAGCACAGCGCGGACCTTCTCGGGGTCCATGCGAAAACCAGAAGCGGAGAGAAGAAACCCCAGAAATTGAATTTCTGGAACCGCAAACACACATTTTTCCAGTTTCGCGTATAATTTATTCTCCCGCAGGATGAGCAAAACCTGACGTAAGTGTTCCTTATGAGTCTTGAAATCAGGAGAAAAAATCAAAATGTCATCCAAATACACTAATACAAATTTTCCCATTAAATGATAAAAAATGCTGTTCACGAAATGCTGAAAAACGGCTGGGGCATTCATCAAACCAAAAGGTATAACCAAATTCTCAAAATGGCCCTCAGGGGTATTGAAAGCCGTCTTCCATTCGTCTCCTTCTCTGACCCTGACCAGGTTGTATGCCCCTCTTAGGTCTAATTTGGAAAAGACTTTAGCCCCAACAACCTGGTTAAACAGGTCCAGGATCAGAGGAAGCGGATAAGGGTCACGAATAGTGATACTGTTCAGCTCCCTGAAATCCAGACAAGGTCTTAAAGAACCATCTTTTTTCTTAACAAAGAAAAAACCAGCGGCAACAGGTGACTTTGAGGGTCGTATGTGTCCTTTTCTCAGACTCTCAGAGATATAAACACGCATAGCGACCCTCTCAAGTTGGGAAAGATTGTATAAACGAGATTTAGGCAGCTTGGCGCCTGGGATGAGATTAATAGGGCAATCGTACTCCCTGTGCGGAGGCAAATCCTGAACTCCACTCTCAGAGAAGACATCCGAAAATTCAGAGAGGAAAGGTGGTACAGTCTTAGTAGAAACCTCAGAAACAGATGTCATGAGGCAATTCTCTCTGCAAAAGTCACTCCAACCATTTATTTGCCTCGCTTGCCAATCAATGGTGGGGTTATGTTTAGTGAGCCAGGGTAGCCCCAACACTAGAGGAGTAGGCAAACCGCTAAGGACGAAACATGACACATCCTCAACATGAGCATCACTCACAATTAAACGGATATTGTGAACTATGCCCTTTAATGATTTCTGAGAAAGTGGAGCGGAATCAATAGCAAAAACAGGAATATCCTTTCCCAAAGTGCATACCTGGAAAACATGAGTTATTGCAAATTGATTATCAATTAGATTGACAGCTGCTCCACTATGCACAAAAATCTCACAAAAAATGCTCTTGCTCTCTAGCGCCACCCTAGCAGGCAGGACAAAACGGGAACTACAAGCAAACGGAAAACCTTCAATTTCCGCCTCAACCCTGCCAATAGTAACAGACGGAAAAAATTTTAAAGATTTTTTCCTTTTTGTTTCTTTATTACTCCCAGAAGACTGCCTGAATCTCCTAGAGGGACAAACATTTGCCAAATGATTTATACCTCCACAACAAAAACAAACCCTCCCATGCGGGCTGAATCTTCTATTGTCAGAGGCAATCAACCCCAGCTGCATGGGCTCCTGCTCAGAAGGGGCTGACAGCGACTGAGACCCCTGCGCACAGAAAGAGACCGCTGCACTGTCCCGGGACTGAGTATGACAGGAAGGAGAGATCTCTCCTCTCTCTCTAAGACGCCTGTCAATACGAACGGCCTGAGACATAGCAGAATCCAAGGAGGTAGGTCTCTCATGAAAGGCAAATGCATCTTTCAATCCCTCTGAAAGACCATGGCAAAATTGACTTCGGAGTGCAGCATCATTCCAACCAGTATCAGCTGCTCATCTCCGAAATTCTGAACAGTATATCTCTGCGGATTGTTTACCCTGGCATAACAGACGTAGTCTAGACTCATCATATATCTGACCCAGGGCTAAAAAGAATTCATCCACTGAACGGAGGGGCCGTGCCCCCTCCAGCAGCGAAAAGGCCCAGGATTGAGCGTTGCCCCTGAGCAGCGATATAATGATCCCCACCCTCCGTTCCTCATCACCAGAGGAATGGGGAAGTAGGCGAAAATGGAGTTTGCAAGCCTCTCTAAAACGCACAAAATACTCACTACCCCCGGAGAACGTATCCGGGAGCGAGATCTTAGGCTCAGAACAAACTCCATGAACGCAAGCTGAACCGGTCACTTGAAACTGAGAAAAAGTCTTACGGAGATCAGCTACCTCCAATGAAAGACCCTGGAAGCGTTCAGCCAAAAGTGAAACCGGATCCATGCTTGAGACGGTTTTGGCGGCTTATAATGTCACGGATGGTGTACAGGAAACAAGACAATGCAATATAATTAATGACTCACTGGATCCACAACTAAGGAACAAAAGGGAGACCCCTGCATGAGACCTGCCACTCTCCCTGACTGCTCAGCCTATGCGAACACCCCAAAGGTGGATGGGCGCATGTCCACGTACCTCGGCTATCTAATACCTGAAGACCCTACAATAGTGAGGGGACACGACCACCGGCTCCCTACACTAGACACGGAGGGAGTCAGGGTCATCTGAAAATCCAGCAGACAGAAAATCACAAATAAAGGAACAGCACTTATCTTGCAGAGGACTGGGGAAAAGGAACAGCATGCACACACACTCCAGGAAGTTGTATAAGCCGCACACTACTGCATTATGGGGAGGAACTTAAAGGGAAGCAATCAGTCCAACTGCATGACAGCTGAGATAGACTAACGAGATAAGGAACTGAAACCAAAACAAAGAAACTCAAGGAGGAGGATCTGGAAGGCTCCTGTCAGAGCTTCTCCTCAGCTGTCTGGTTGTGACAAAAGGATGGAGCCTTACTTAAGTAGGTATCCTGAGAGAGGGGTGGCGAAATTTTTGAGAGATGGGTTTGCTAAAGGGTTTTCTATACCATCGGCGCCGTTGCCGGTGGTTATGCAGTTGAGGAATTTGCGCTCGGCATTGGAACACCCGGAGGTAGTGTCTGAAAAGTTGGCCAGAGAGGTTGCTTTGGGGCGCATGGGCGGCCCCTTTTCTGAACCGCCGCTGGCTGATTTGCCGATATCGCCTTTGGGGATTGTACCCAAGAAGGAGCCAAATAAGTTTCGGCTCATTCACCATTTGTCATATCCGAAGGGTGCGTCAGTCAATGAGGGTATTGATCCGGAACTTTGTTCAGTGGCATACACTTCATTTGATGCGGCTGTAAGTTGGGTGCGGAAGTTGGGGGTGGGGACGTTGTTAGCTAAGACGGATATTGAGGCGGCGTTCCGTCTCCTGCCGGTGAATCCAGACAGTTTGCATTTGCTGGGGTGCTACTGGGATGGGAGGTACTTTGTAGACAGATGCTTGCCGATGGGGTGTTCTGTGTCTTGCGCATATTTTGAAGCGTTTAGCTCGTTTCTGGAGTGGGTTGTTAAGGACATTTTGGGTTCTTCATCCATCATCCATTACTTGGATGATTTCCTTTGTTTGGGCCCGGCGGGGTCTAGGGATTATTCGGTGTTGTTGGGCACGTTGGAATCGGTTTTTGGGGGGTTCGGGGTGCCATTAGCGGAGGAAAAAACTGTGGGTCCTACTACGGAATTGAGCTTTCTGGGTATTCTGATCAACACGGAAAGTATGGAGTGTCGTTTGCCTGAGGAGAAGGTGCGGGATTTGCTTTTTGTGGTGGAGCAGGCGAGGAGGGCGGCAAAGATCAGACTGAAGGATTTGCAATCTTTGTTGGGTAAGCTCAATTTTGCATGTAGGATTATGCGAATTGGGAGAATTTTTTGTCGGTGGTTGGCGGCCCCGCATCATTTTGTTAGGTTGGGCAAGGAACTGAAAGAGGATCTGGCGGTTTGGGCAGAATTTTTGCAGCAATTTAATGGGAGAACGTTGGTTTTGGGGGAGGCTGTAGATAATTTTGATTTTGATTTGTTTTCGGATGCGGTCGGGGGTTCGGGTTTTGGGGTGTATTGCCAGGGGCGGTGGTGCGCAGGTAGTTGGCCTGTTTCATGAGTGGAGCGGGGATGGGTTAAAAATCTGGCGTTACTAGAGCTTTTCCCAATTGTATTAGCTGTGATGTTGTGGGGGGAGTGTTTTAGGAATAAAAAAATCAGATTCCACTGTGACAATTTGGGGGTGGTCCAGGCCATTAATAACATGACGGCATCGCAGCCGCCTGTAGTTCGTTTGTTACAGCATTTGGTGTTGTTCTGTTTGTCGCTGAATGATTGGGTTGTGGCGGTTCATGTGCCTGGTGTGTCTAATGGTATTGCGGATGCCCTTTCTCGTTCGCAGTGGGAGCGGTTTCGGCAGTTGGCGCCGGGAGCGGACGGCGAGGGGCTGGAGTGCCCGGAATCCATGTGGGAGCTGCTGGAGGTACCATAGGAAGGTTGCTGCAGGACTCATTGTATGCAGGGACGTGGGTGGCGTATGAAAAAGCTTGGAATGAGTGGCAGATGTGGTGTGCGGATCTGGGGGTGTTGGCGGACGAGGGCGATACTCCTCTGTTATTGTTTTTGGGGCATGCGAATGAGCAGGGGTGGTCTGTTGCAAAAGTGAATAGGTGGATGGCGTGGGTTGCTTTTGGCTTTAAGCTAAGGGGGTTACCGGATGTCACAAAATCCTTTTTGGTGAGAAAGGTGTTGAAGGGTTGGAGGCGTGGGAAGCGGGCGGCGGACAGGAGGAGGCCAGTTTCATTTGAATTGTTGTTGCAATTGGGTGTGCGAGTGGAGGTGCTTTGTCGCTCAGGTTGGGAGGTGAGGCTGTTTAAGGTTTCCTTTTCCCTAGCGTTTTTTGGGGCATTTCGGTTGGGTGAGTTGGTGTGTGGTAGCGTGCGGGCCGTTAGCGGGGGATTGTTGAGGGAGGACGTTTTGCTATCCGTGGACAGGGTTGTTATTAAGATCCGTAGGTCAAAGACGGACAGAGATGGAAAGGGTGCATATGTACGGTTGTTTGAGGTTCCGGGCTGTGCTATGTGCCCGATGCAGTGCTTGCGGGAGTATGATGTGGGGGGGCGTGGCAACGGCGGGTCCATTGCTTAGACATGAGGATGGGTCTTATTTATCACGATACCAGTTTGTGGCGGTGTTTAAGCGCTGCCTATGTGAGCTGGGTATTGCAGCGGAGGATTTTACTGGGCACTTGTTCAGGATAGGTGCTGCTACGGAGGCGGCTAGAGCTGGGTTGAGTGATGAGGTGATTAAGAGGATTGGGACATGGGAATCAGTGAGGTTTAGGTCTTATGTTCGGGTGGGTTTGTTGTATTGACGATGCTTGTGAATTGATGTGGTCTTGTGTTTTTTTCCTGTTATATCTTTCAGGAGCTAGGCCCGCGTTGGTTTGGATACTCAGACACTCCTTTGTGTTTTGGAGGGGCGCTGAGGGCAGACGTTCGTCCTGATGGAAGGCAGTTAGGGCTCGATAGGGAGGTTGCAGTTGTTCGTTGGATCGGGGTAAGGGGTATGTTGTGGGAAGGGGTTATGAGGGAGGTTCATAGGTACGCGCGGCTTGGTAGTGCCCCGGACGTATTGGTGTTGCATGTGGGGGGGAACGACTTGGGGGGTAAGCCGGTTAGAGAGCTTATAAGGGACGTTAAATTTGATTTGTTGCGCTTATGGTCTTTGTTCCCGGCCATGGTAACAGTCTGGTCTGACATTGTGCCTCGCCAGGTGTGGCGTGGGGCACGGTCAGTGGAGCGCCTTAACAAGGCAAAAATTAAAGTTAATAGGATTTTGGGAAAATTCATGGCCAGGAATGGGGCGGTGGCAGTGCGGCATATGGAACTGGAGCCGGGTGTTGGGGCCTTTTGGAGAGCGGACGGGGTGCATTTAAATGCTGTGGGAATTGATCTGTGGTCCCTAGGTTTACAAGGGGGGATTGAGAGGGCTCTTAGGTCGTGGAGGAACGCGCAAGCCTGAGGGGTGTGGTCAGGTTGCGCGTCGTTGGCGGTAGGTTAGGTTATAAGAGGGGGTGGTAACCGGCACCATTTTAGAGCAGTTAGCTACAGAGGGCAGCTCCCACCCTCCCGCCCTTGTGGAACAGGGGTAATGTAGGGTGTAGTTTTGGGGGAGTGCTGGAGATGATGTGAGTGGGGGTTGGGTTTCTGTTTCCCGTGTTTGTGTTTTGTGTGTCTGTATGTTCTTATTGTCGTGGCAGTCGTTGGCGGTGGGAGGTCCTTGAAGTTGGTGGTACGGATACTTTGGGAGAATGGGAGGGCCTCAATGGTGGGGGCTGGACTCCCATGGTTGGACGGTTGGCAGGTGTAAAAAGGCGTCCGTCAGTTGGTCTCCGTGCTGGTGTTTTACGGCTGGAGGCAAGATGGATGGGCCGGTTTGGAGAGTTGTGATAACGAGTTTTGGGGCTTCAAGAACCTCCCTCGTCAGGGAATAAAACAACTGGAGTTTTGTTATTTATGTTATGTATTTATTAATAAACGGCTGCTGTGGCCATTTAAATCCAAAATCAGTCTCAGTGTGTTATTGTTAAGATGGGGTTGAATGGGGTTTAAGGGGATTAGAAGTAGGCCCACGAGGAATGGACAATACCCTACTCATGAATAAGTTGCTGTTAGCTTTCAGTAAGGGTACAGAGGGGTTTTAACCAGTTGGGGGGTGTAACTGCACAGACTCACTCTATCCAATTAGTGCTGCCATTTTCAGACTGTGCAGGTACACCCCCCCCCCCCCCCCCCCCAACCTGGTTACCTCTCCTCTGTACCCTTACTACAGACTGCTAGCAATTATTCATAACTTCTAGTAAAAAATAATAGAGGAATGGGATAATATACAGACATAAGAATAGATGCTCCAGAATTGTTATTACATGGAGAATGCATGAAGGTATTAAAACAGGCTTGTCAGGAGTGGTGAAAGGTCCTCTTTAATGGAGTTGTGCAGGCAGTATATATTAATGACCTATCCTCAGGATAGGTCATCAATATCTGAGCAGGAGTCTGACAACTGGCACCCCACCAATCAGCAGTTTGAAGAGGAGGTGGCACTCCCTGGGGGCGCTGCTTCCTCTTCATTAGACTATATGTCGTCTCCTATGGAGCGGTGGCATAGTGTAATTACAAGTACTCGCTCCATGCAAGTGAATGAAGCAAGTACTTGTCATTACACTGCACTTCCAAGACAATGGGCAGGGTAATCAAGGGGAAGCAGCGCTTGCATGGAGTGCCGCCTCCTCTTCAAACAGCTGTTCGGTGGGGGGGGGGAGAAGGTGTCGGACCCCTGCCAATCAGATATTGATGACCTATACTGATAATTGGTCATCAATATATACTGTCTGCACAACCCCTTTTAAATGGGGTTAACTGCTTCAGCAATCCTTGTTCATGTGGTACACTTGTCATTGCTTAATGGTAAACAGCTTGAAAAAACCCTGCATCCCATTTCAGACAAGTATGCTAAAGTCATATGAGAGATTCTGGTAAAGTGGAAAAGGATTTTATGGTGTGATACAGCAAATCTGAGCCTTTTCACCAAAAAAAAAGGCTATTTATTTATTGTGGGCATATGCTTAACACAACACACCTCCAGATGACCACCAAATCCATAGTATAGCACAGTGGGGTAGTATAGGGTTATGTTCACACTGTGAATGCTGTGTAGCTTTCACTGTATGTGCCAGGAAATGCTCCTGTGCTGAATAGATCCATAGACCCATATATGAGTCTGACAGATGCTAAAAGAGTGTCCTATACAGTTGGCCAATACAAAGAAACAAAATACGGATGTAGTAGAGTTAACACACATGCTTTATGAGACGTGTTAGCTAAACTAAATGCGTTAAGCAAACACTTTCAGTTGCATTTCAATTGCTTTTGTCTCAAGATAACGCAATGAGTTAAGAAATTCTCCCAATGCGACAGGCAGATACATAAGATCCTCCATATACATACACAATCAACCATCTTCATAAACACGACAAATTAAATATTATTGAGATATGAAGCATAAAATATAGGCAAAATACGTTAAAAATAAAGGAAGATAATAAGACTACAATGATAAATATAAAAAAAAATCAAATGTACACAAATCGCAGGGAAACCGCACACAAACCGCATAGATGGTTGTGGCGAAACCAACCTCGTCACTGGGTTTCGGAGGGGCCTGGCTACCAGCCTCTTGCCTCAGGATTATGGCCCATACTAACTTTAAAGGAGAAGACAGACCGGCCGCACAGCTTAAATCTGTCTTTGGAATTGTATTTTATGTTATGTGAGGGTACCCAGATAGCTAATTTTATTGTATTCGTGTAGTCAGAGTGCCATTCACCTAATAATATGCACTCAGACTTGAGCTATCTGGGGATATGTTAAATGTCTGTGTTTACTGTAAGGGTTGTGACATTGCATGTTTAAGTGGTGATTTCTGTCCTGTTGTCCCCACATGTGTATTGGCGATTTCCCTTTGTCTTGAGAGATAATTGAATTACTCCTCGGGTGTCTCCAGGGCAGAGAGGAGGAAACCATGATGCATTGTGGGGATGTATTGTGCCTGTGTATCCTGAATTGCTGCATATCTGTCCTGTGTCACAGTCTTCCTTCTGGTCCCCTAGGGGCATGTCCACCAGATGGGGACCTGCATAAATACGGGCGGGTAGCCCTCAATAAAGAGTTCCTGTTTTATCCTTCATCATGTTGAGGCTGGTGTTTGGGTAACTGATCGACACTGGGGGATTGCTATACGCTGGGAGATTTGCTATACTCCCCTGGCTATAACTACTAGCTCTTTTAAGAGCTGTTCCTGCTCTCGGGTTTTAGGAGAGGTTCACCCACTGGAGCCTGGAGCCTTGTCGTAGGTCCAGGGTGGGTAGGAGACGGTGAGACCTCAACCAAGCTTCGGCGGTTCGTGGGGTCTGCAGTGCGTACGGTGTCAAGTGGAGTGCTTGGAGTCCTCGGGAAGCACTAGGAGCAGCTATCAACGGAGGTACCCGGTCGGGGTGCCAGGCGTTCCGTTACAATGGTTTTTATGTTTTTTAATCTCAAATTATTCCTACCGCAGTCCCCAGCATGTAGCAAATCTCTACATTATGACAATTTTCCAGTATAACACATCTCTGAGGTAGATTACACAAATTAAGTCAACCATCTGCGGACTATGATTTGACTCTCAATCAGTTAATTTGATTGACTTATTAATCTATTTTTTATTATTATTACCATTAGAAACATTTTTATTCTATTTTTTATTGTATTATTATAAAAAAAATGTATTTACATGTATTTTTATATATACACTGCTCAAAAAAATAAAGGGAACACTTAAACAACACAATGTAACTCCAAGTCAATCACACTTCTGTGAAATCAAACTGCCCACTTAGGAAGCAACACTGAGTGACAATCAATTTCACATGCTGTTGTGCAAATGGGATAGACAACAGGTGGAAATTATAGGCAATTAGCAAGACACCCCCAATAAAGGAGTGGTTCTGCAGGTGGTGACCACAGACCACTTCTCAGTTCCTATGCTTCCTGGCTGATGTTTTGGTCACTTTTGAATGCTGGCGGTGCTTTCACTCTAGTGGTAGCATGAGACGGAGTCTACAACCCACACAAGTGGCTCAGGTAGTGAAGCTTATCCAGGATGGCACATCAATGCGAGCTGTGGCAAGAAGGTTTGCTGTGTCTGTCAGCGTAGTGTCCAGAGCATGGAGGCGCTACCAGGAGACAGGCCAGTACATCAGGAGACGTGGAGGAGGCCGTAGGAGGGCAACAACCCAGCAGCAGGACCGCTACCTCCGCCTTTGTGCAAGGAGGAACAGGAGGAGCACTGCCAGAGCCCTGCAAAATGACCTCCAGCAGCCCACAAATGTGCATGTGTCTGCTCAAACGGTCAGAAACAGACTCCATGAGGGTGATATGAGGGCCCAACGTCCACAGGTGGGGGTTGTGCTTACAGCCCAACACTGTGCAGGACGTTTGGCATTTGTCAGAGAACACCAAGATTGGCAAATTCGCCACTGGCGCCCTGTGCTCTTCACAGATGAAAGCAGGTTCACACTGAGCACATGTGACAGACGTGACAGAGTCTGGAGACGCCGTGGAGAACGTTCTGCTGCCTGCAACATCCTCCAGCATGACCGGTTCAGCAGTTCCTGAATCCAATTGAGCACATCTGGGACATCATGTCTCGCTCTATCCACCAACGTCACGTTGCACCACAGACTGTCCAGGAGTTGGCAGATGCTTTAGTCCAGGTCTGGGAGGAGATCCCTCAGGAGACCGTCCGCCACCTCATCAGGAGCATGCACAGGCGTTGTAGGGAGGTCATACAGGCAGGTGGAGGCCACACACACTACTGAGCCTCATTTTGACTTGTTTTAAGGACATTACATCAAAGTTGGATCAGCCTGTAGTGTGTTTTTCCACTTTAATTTTGAGTGTGACTCCAAATCCAGACCTCCAAGGGTTAAAAAATTTGATTTCCATTTTTTTTTTTTTGTGTGTGATTTTGCTGTCAGCACATTCAACTATGTAAAGAACAAAGTATTTCAGAAGAATATTTAATTAATTCAGATCTAGGATGTGTTATTTTTGTGTTCCCTTTATTTTTTTGAGCAGTGTATATACAGTACAGACCAAAAGTTTGGACACACCTTCTCATTCAAAGAGTTTTCTTTATTTTCATGACTATTAAAATTGTAGATTCACACTGAAGGCATCAAAACTATGAATTAACACATGTGGAATTATATACATAACAAACAAGTGTGAAACAACTGAAAATATGTCATATTCTAGGTTCTTCAAAGTAGCCACCTTTTGCTTTGAACACTGCTTTGCACACTCTTGGCATTCTCTTGATGAGCTTCAAGAGGTAGTCCCCTGAAATGGTTTTCACTTCACAGGTGTGCCCTGTCAGGTTTAATAAGTGGGATTTCTTTCCTTATAAATGGGGTTGGGACCATCAGTGGCGTTGAGGAGAAGTCAGGTGGATACACAGCTGATAGTCCTACTGAATAGACTGTTAAAATTTGTATTATGGCAAGAAAAAAGCAGCTAAGTAAAGAAAAACGAGTGGCCATCATTACTTTAAGAAATGAAGGTCAGTCAGTCAGCCGAAATATTGGGAAAACTTTGAAAGTAAGGACTATTTGACCATGAAGGAGAGTGATCGGGTGCTGCGCCAGATGCCCTGGCCTCCACAGTCACCGGACCTGAACCCAATCGAGATGGTTTGGGGTGAGCTGGACCGCAGAGTGAAGGCAAAAGGGCCAACAAGTGCTAAGCATCTCTGGGAACTCCTTCAAGACTGTTGGAAGACCATTTCAGGGGACTACCTCTTGAAGCTCATCAAGAGAATGCCAAGAGTGTGCAAAGCAGTAATCAAAGCAAAAGGTGGCTACTTTGAAGAACCTAGACTATGACATATTTTCAGTTGTTTCACACTTGTTTGTTATGTATATAATTCCACATGTGTTAATTCATAGTTTTGATGCCTTCATAGTCATGGAAATAAAGAAAACTCTTTGAATGAGAAGGTGTGTCCAAACTTTTGGTCTGTACTGTATATATATATATATATATATATATATACAGTATATATTCTCTTTTATACTTTTTTTTATATTTTGCATTTGGTCACACACTTCTTATGCTGTATTTATATTGTATTTTATTTACACCTCATATTCAATGATGATGATCACCATTATCACTGGCTTCCATGGGCCTTAAAATAAATTATCCAGTCCAGAATTTGGAAATGATCCAATTTAATCCAGGCAACACCCCCTTGAAGAAAACCATTTAAAAACCCTCACTTGTTTCCAGTATACAACTACTAACCACTGAGGAAGGAGAAGGAATTCGCTCCGAAACGCGTCTGGTATAAAGGAACAGTGAGGAATATAGAAGCCGGGATTACTCTGATTTGTTGCGGTTCATCACTTGACTATCTACAATCTACGCAATATCAACAACAAACGTATTCCCCCAGCTCTAGAATCTACAAAGGAGGACCTATCACAAACACCGGAACAAGTGATGTATCGCCCCGCCCAAGTCACGTGGGACGCCACGTGATAAAGCGAGTGACCACATGGGACGCCGCATAGGTCATTGCAAGACAAAGCAAAGAACAAAGCGGCGTGGAGCCGTAACGTACGCAATCTCTTCTTTTATGCTTTAATGCAGGCTGTAATTTGAACGGAAGATATCTTGAAATAGATACAGTCCTGTACACATATACCAAATACTGTCCACCAGTTACCAAACAAGTGAACATTGGTATGAAAACCTTGATTACAATACGTTAAGTGAACTTCTGAGGAACTGATCTTTCCTTACATAGTGAGGACTAAAACCATCAAAATTCCTATTGTTCAACATACCATGAAATTCTGGTGTTGATATAACAGGCACACACTCAACGTTATTATAAGTGCTTATAACTCAACGCTATAATATCTTGATATCAAGCAATTTTAAATATTTTGCCAAAATCTGACATTCTGGGCACCTGGGTCATGCCCAAAACAGCTTTCTTGCTTCATCATATATAATATCTGAATGGACAAATTCTGTGTGTTGAGCTTGTCATTGGATCCTATTCTGAGTATCTGAACCAACAACTTTTTTGTATACCTGAACCAATAACTCTTATTTACAGCATACAGCATATAGCATATCTCTGTTTATACAGCGTATCTCTGTGTACCCAGCTTGCACGTAGCACCTTATGTACCTGAACTTATAATTCTTGTGTGCCTAAACCAACAATTTCTGTGTATTCAGCCTATACAGAGCCTACCTTTGTGTACTCAGCTTGCACGCAGCACTTTCATGTATCTAGCTTGCACATAGCACTTTATACACTCAGCCTATACGTAGCATCTATATGCACCCAGCCTAATCGTACCAAGCATTTTCATGTACCTAGCTTGCACATAGCACTTTGTATATTCAGCCCCACGCAGCATCTACATGTACTCAGTCTGCACATAGCACTTTACACATTTATCCCACACTATCACCTTTTGAATTCATCTTTGTGATATATTATACCAATTTACGCGATTCCTAGAAAAAAGGACAATCTTCCATCTGTCACCATACAGCACTCCTTTCAAGACATTCTGAATATATTTTAACCATCACCAGCATAGAAGATCTGTTTTTATGTTATTAATAAATACAAAAAATGATGAAAAATTTCTAATCAATTTTTTTTTCTAAAATACTAATTTTTCCATTCTATACCAGATGAGAGTGTGCCATCACATTTTTACATATTTCGCTATAATAGCCTGCCTACATTCAGTGCATTGCTTGTGCCATTTATAGCGAGCCCTGCGCTGATGAATGGCAGGAAAAGTCTAGGGCATATTGGTACGCCTTAGATTTTTTCCAGGGCGTGGGTGCCCACAGAGAGGGATCTGAGTGCCACCTCTGGCACCCGTGCCATAGGTTCGCCACTACTGCCCTAGTTGTTTGCAGATAGGAACTAGTGCTTAGTAGGAGAGACTCTGCCAGACTACATGAGTGACCAGAAGAAGACGCTGGGATGGGGATGCTGAGCCACAGACTGCGGGTTACCAGCTCGTTGACCAGGTTGCGAGCCAGACGACTGAGCCACAGACCCTGGACCCGGCCACTGCATATACATTTTTTAACATAAGAGCCTACGGAAGATGGATACTACTGTATAGTAACAGGTTTTACATTTTAAATATATGTTTGGAGATTTTCCAGACCTATGCGGTGAATGTAAAAATAACAAGAAAAATAAACAGAAACTTCTGCTGCATATGTGCTTCATTGCAGCAGGTCCTGGAGAAAAAGGATGAATGTGTAGTGGAACAGGTTGGTTAGCGGTATATTAGATCATTTTAATAAAACTTGTGGCGATATCTGCTATCATTCCTTAGTTGTACTCTCATTATAAAAGTGCCAGTAATACATGCCTCAACACTAGCAGAGGTACATGAAGTGGAAAAATACTACAATGCAGAGGATAGCCACAAACACATTTTAATCCCTTCTACCCTGAGCCAGTTTTCACTCTACTGCCCAGGCCATTATTTGCAAATCTGACGAGTCACTTTATGTGGTAATAACTTTGGAACACTTTTATTTATCCAAGCCACTGCTGAATGGGCACACAGCAGGGAGCAGAAGAAAAGAAGCACTGCATGGTTTTTCGAAGGCAGATTTTGCTGGACTGGTTTTAAGACACCATGTCCCATTTGAAGCCCCCCTGATGCACCCTACAGTAGAAACTCCCCAAAACTGACCCCATTTTGGAAACTACAGGATAAGGTGACAGTTTTATTGGTATTATTTTGGGGTGCATATTATTTTTGATCACTCTATATTATGTTTTTTGCGAGGCAAGGTAACAAAAAAATTATTTTTGTTTTTTTACTATTTTCATCTGACAGGTTAGATCATGTGCTATTTTATAGATCAAGTTGTTACGGATGCGACAATATCAAATATGTCAACTTTTTTGTTTGTTTCAGTTTTACACAATAAAGCTTTTTTGAAAAAAAAAAAGATGTTTTTGTGTCTCCATTTTCTGAATGCCATCATTCAGTAATACACTTTATGGAGCAAGGTGACCAAAAAACTGGTTGTTTTGACAGATTATTATTTTTTTTTTTTACAGCGTTCACCTGTGGGGGTAGGTCATGTGATATTTTTATAGAGCAGGTCGTTACGGACATGGCAATACCTAATATGTATACTTTTTCTTATTTATTTAAGTTTTACACAATAAAAGCATTTTATTGCAGTTTTAGTGTCTCCATATTCTGAGAGCCATAGTTTTTTTTTATTTTTTGGCTGATTGTCTTATGTAGGGGCTAATTTTTTGCAGGATAAGGTGATTGTGTGATTGGTACTATTTTGGGGTGCATATGACTTTTTGATCGCTTGGTATTACACTTTTTTGTGTTGTAAGGTGACAAAAAAATTCTTTTTTAGCACACTTTTATTTTTTTACAGTGTTCAGCTGAGGGGGTAGGTCATGTAATATTTTTATAGAGCTGGTTGTTATGGACTTGACAATACCTAATATGTATACTTTTTTTTATTTATTTCACTTTAACACAATAAAGGCATTTTTGAAACAAAAAAAAACAATGTTTTAGTGTCTCCATAGTCTGAGAGCCATAGTTTTTTTTGGGCCAATTGTCTTATGTAGGGGCTAATTTTTGGAGGAATGAGGTGACAGTTTGATTGGTACTATGTTGGGGGGCATACGCCTTTTTGATCTCTTGGTGTTGGCTTTTTTGGCACAGTTTTTATTTTATATTTTTTTTACGGTAGATTATCTGATATATTTATAGAGCCGGTCGTTACAGACGTGGTGATACCTAATACGTGTGTTGTTGTTTTTTCTATAATTTTTTTTTGAAAATCGGGGGAAAGGGGCATTGTTTTTTTTTTTACTTGAAACTTTATTTTTTATTATTAAAAACATGTTTTTTTTACTAATTTTGAACTTTATTTCTATCTCACTGTGCATTGCCTTTTAGTGTATTACACTGTGTAATACACTAACATTTGCCTAGGAGACCCAGCCAGAGGCTGGATCTCCTCGGCCTCTATAAAAGGCAGGTCCCAATGCCTCTGCAAGACATCGGGCTGCCTTCTCACCCATCGGGTCCTTGTCACTGCAGCGCAGGGACCAGTTGGGAACCCTCACCCGCAGCAAACACCTTCTATAACCGCGGCATAGAAAGGGTAAATCCGCTGGCATCGCCAGAGCCGTCTTTGCCGCAGGGCAAAAGGGGCAGCTGCCCCGGGCCCAGTTGCTCCTGGGGGCCTGGGCCCCTGATGTTTTGTCCCAGGCCCCGAATGTCCTGCCTGCCTGCTAGATACAACTGTATTGCCGTACACAGAACGGCAATACAATTGAATCTAATACACTGGGTGTAGAGGTGAAGGACCTGTAGTGACATCACAGGTCATGTGATCAGCAAAACAGGCTGTGATAGGATGACCTGGATGATGTCACCATCATGTGACCAGTGCAGGATTGGACCGGAGTGAAGAGGGGAAGGAGCCTAATGCTGATGTCTGTACATGAGGACTGGAGAGGTAAGTGAAGGGACAGGGAGAGGCAGAGCAATGCTGGGAGTTGTAGTTATTTAACTGGGATGTATGTTAGGGCTGAAGGGAGGGATGTTATTGACATGGAACTGTGTGCTTGAGGTGGTTGGGGGAGGGAGTGATGTTATTTACATGGGACTGTATGTTGAAAGTGGATGGTGGGGGGAATGATGTTTATGTACATGGGACTTAATGTTTAGGCTACGTTCACACTTGCGTTTGGGGATCCGCTTGTGAGATCCGTTTCAAGGCTCTCACAAGCAGCCCCAAATGCATCAGTTTAACCCCAATGCATTCTGAATGGATGCGGATCCATTCAGAATGCATTCGTTCGGCTCCGTACGGCCCCCCGTTACGTTTTGGAGGCGGACCCCAAAATGCTGCAAGCAGCGTTTTTGTGTCCGCATGGCCTTGCGGAGCCAAACGGATCCGTCCTGACTTACAATGTAAGTCAATGGGGACGGATCCCTTTGCATTGACACAAAATGGTGCAATTGTAAACAGATCCGTCCCCCATTGACTTTCAATGTAAGTCAGGACGGATCCGTATTGGGACTTAGAAATTCAAATCTAATACAAACGAATCGGTCCTGAACGGATGCATTAGTTTGTATTATCGGTGCGGATCCGTCCTGTACAAGTACAGGACAGATCCGCACGAACGCAAGTGTGAAAGTAGCCTTAGGGGGTGATGTTTACATGGGATTGTGCGTTGGAGGCGGCTGGGGAGGAGGTGATGTTATTAACATGGGACTGTAAGGTGGAGGGAGGATTATAACTGCAGGGGGCACTGCAGATCCAGGGGATATTATAGGCGGTCTTATTACTACTGGGGGCTCTATAGGAGGGTCTTATAGATCCGCCTTATTTCTACTAAGCGCACTATGGGGGCCTTATTATTACTGAGGGGTCTGTAGGGAGCTTTATTACCACTGGGGAAACAATAGGGGGCCTTATTTCTACTGGGGGGCTCTGTGAGGGTATTATTAATATGGGGGGGCTCTTCTAATAATGGGGGCATTGTTGAGGAGCATTATCACGGTTGGGGCAGTGTTACTAATGAGGGCATTCTAGAAGGGAATTACTATTGGTGGGACTATGAGGAGCACTATTACTATGGGGGGCAGTAATGTTTCTTCAGGATAGTATTTGGGGGTATTGGGAGGGGGGGCAGGGGCGTAACTAAAGGATCATGGGCTCCGGTGCAAGAGTTCAGCTTGGGCGCCCCTTCCCTCAGTGCTTTGTGTGTCTTCTTATGCGGCACAAGTGTCTTTGGGCCCCTTCATGCTCCTGGGCCCGGTAGCGGCTGCTACCTCTGCACCCCCTATAGCTACACCCCTGGGGGGGGGTTTGGGTACAGCAAGCAGCAGGATAACACTGTGGGGACTCCAGTTGGGGGATAATGATCGAATGTGAGGAAGCTAAGATGTCTGTGTGTCACACTCTGCAGAGACGAGGCGGCTGAGAGAAGTTATCCAGACCGAGTGGAGAAGATGATGAGAGAGAAGATGATGACAGAGAGGAGACGTCACCTGGAGGCCCTGGACGTGACAGGTAAGTGCTGCTGTATAGCAAGTACAGCAAAGTGTGGGGGGGGGGGGGGGGGGGCCAAGTAAATTCTTGCCCAGGGTCCAATCAACATTAAAGACGGCCCTGGGCATCGCTGTAAAAGATACAGCAGGGGCTATCAGTGACTGCCAGGCCCCCGCACTGATCGGTGCCTGCCTTTTCAGCATGATGTAATAGTACGTCAAATTGCGGAAAGTCACCTCCCGCTGTGACCTTCTATTATGTGATATGTCAGGAAGGGGTTAATGATGTTTTTTGTTAGTGTTGGGTTTAGTATGCATAGTAAGGTTAATAAAGTGTGAAGTTGTAGTTTGTGCAAAAGTATGGGGGCCCCTTTTATAATGGCAAGTTTTTAAGAGTGATCATAGAAATATTTGCTAGCAAATAGTAATTCACCAGTAACATTTATGACAATAATTAACTAATTAACAGTCTTTTACATGCAATTAAGTAGACATTAGGAAGCATTGGTGTGTTCTTGATTATAGGGTGGTTGGCCCCTTTTCAGCTTGTGACACAGTGAGAGGTTCGGTCTGGGAAAACAGGTATTTTCTTCCCAGCATGTGCTGCTGGGCTGATTTACAGCAAATGAGGTCAAATACCGGACCGGATTTTAAATGTCGGTCCGGGTTTTGGCAGCACCTGGCTGTCCTTAAAGAGGACCTTTCACCGATTTTGACCCTATGAACTAAGTATACATACATGTGGAGCGGCGCCCGGGGATCTCTCTGCACTTACTATTATCCCCGGGCGCCGCTCCGTTCTCCTGCTATGTCCTCCGGTATCTCCGTTCCCTAAGTTATGGTAGGCGGAGTCTGCCCTAACGCTGGCCAATCGCATTGCAGAGCTCACAGCCTGGGAGAAAATAACCTCCCAGGCTGTGAGCTCTGCGCTGCGATTGGCCAGCGCTAGGGAAGACTCCGCCTACCATAACTTAGGGACTGGTATCTCCGCCTACTATAACTTAGTGAGCGGAGATACCGGAGGGCATAGCGGCAGAACGGAGCGGCGCCCGGGGATAATAGTAAGTGCAGTGAGATCCCCGGGCGCCGCTCCACATGTCTGTATAGTTAGTTCATAGGGTCAAAATCGGAGAAAGGTCCTCTTTAAATAGGCAGCTGGGCTCAGAAGTCATGTCTCTGTGTTGGGATCTGGGAGCCTTTTGTCTGGATGAAGGCTTGCTACCTGTTTGGCGTCAAAACAGGTTGGTGCTGCTATCAGCAAAGACTCTTTGAGGCAGAATTGAGTGTGAATTACTACCAACACCGCAAGGTGACTTTTTGTTTGTTTATGACTGCTTGTTTTGTCACTTGCCTAAAGTTTGAATAAAACACTGAACTGTTTGATCCAAAGAATGTGTTGTTGCCTCTATACTGCGTCCGCTAATCCTGTCTACCAGAGCGAGTCCCTACAAGCTGCACAGGATACACATTATGTACAATATGTCCACTTGTGATCTGGTTTTTGGTTCCAAGGAAAGCTCTTTCTTCTGTAGACCTTATGGGCTCTGTTTTTTTAGGGGCCTAATATTTTGTTTATGCTTGAGACCACCAGGGGATCCTCTGGTGGACCAGTCCAACCCTGTTTGTTATACATTAGGGTTGGTGGAATTTGAAGGTCATCTGTCAGCTTTTTTTTAACCTATAAAACTGCCTGACCTGTTGCATGTGCTCTTGGCAACTGAAGACATCTTTGTTGACGGAATCGCGCATTACCAAGGAGCGCACTTCACATGCGGGAGACTTATGCGATCCCGGCCGCACTGCAGGCTGTCAATCTAATAAAAGAGGGGATGGTTAGGGGGCGTGCTTTCCTTGACTTGAAGCAAGGAAGTCGTTGCCCCCTTGACTTCAAGCTGACCGGCAAGATAGCGCTGATCGTTCTTTGAAGCATCAGACTACCGGATAAAACATATGATCATTAACAGACTGGGGGCTACTATGAGGTAATGCTGGCGGTTTTATATGCGTTTTTGAGGTGACAGGTTCCCTTTAAGTATTGTTTCACCATAGGCGCTTTAAAACCATATGTGATTAAGCACAAAGAAGGAGTTGTTGGAATCAGATCAAACGTTATAAATGTGAATATAATGACGATATACATTAGTGATTACAATATTAAAATTAAAGGATAGGTTTATTGGGGGAAACTATACAATTGAAAGAAGGCTCTAGTACCCTGTTTGGGCTGCCTCTAGACTGGATAAAAGATGAGATACGATTGGGTATGGAGGCATACAGATTCCATATGGTATCCTGCGGCACATTTGCCCATGGATTTTGCAGCTGAACCTATAGGTCCTGTACAGGTTGCTGAAGCTGGCATCCCAGCCTGTCCCATAAATGCTTGATTGGCATTAAATCTGGTGACTAGGCAGGCCAAGGAAGTGTTGTAATCTGGCAAAGACATTCTTGGGTAACCCTTGCTGTGTGTGGATGAGCATTATCCTGCTGAAAAAGGCCAGTTGGAAGTCTTGTCCTGAGAGGCAACACATATGGCCACAGGATGACCTGCGCATACTGCTGAGCTGTTAGTGTCCCATGTATAACTACTAGGGGTGACTGACTGTTGTGATGTGATGTATGTGATGGCTCTCATGATCATCACACCAGCAATTGGGGCAGTGTGTTGCTCCACAGAAAAGGTAGGATTGAAGCACTCAATACTTTCGTCTGATCCCAAACAGAACCTGGATTTATTGCTAAAGACGATATGGTTGCAGTCCATAGCAGTCCAGGTTTCTCGTTCACGACGAAGGCGATGATGGCTGGTTGCCAATTGCATGACATTTATTGGGTGCCATAACAGCAAATTTCTTTCTGCTAAATGCCTTGGAATTGCCCAGACAGGGACAGGAGTTTGTAATGAAGGTGCCACCTGTGTCTGGATGATGGACTGTGAAGCTGTGTTTGCTGTTTATGCTTATTAACAAATCAAATGATTCTCTCTTCTGTTCTGGTGGTCTTTTTCAACCATCCAGAGCCTGTTCACCATGTGTGCGTGCCCTCACGTAACCACTGTTTCCAACATCTCCTAACAGCTAGGTCAGAACCTCATAGATGGTGGGCAATTTATCCAAATGACCACTCTGCTTCTTATTTTAGCCCTATAAGCTATACATATGCCCATGTCCGTACTAATAACATGAATCCTAAACTGGCCTTATTAAACCTGCTTGTGGCTCTATCAGCCCAAAAAACTGTTTTTTATAACCGGTCAATCGCCTACCTAAGGTGCCCAAGGGGACGTCCGTTAATACAGGGTGCCCGGCCGTCTGGTGCCCAGCGCCTCCTTCCCAGTCTTAATCGCCGCTCTCCTCACCTCAGCGATGCCTGATCCAGCGCCTGCGCACACTATGCTCAGCCTGATGCGCCGCGGACTCCTGGCAGCGGCTTCGTTGAGCGAAGTGCGCATGCGCCGCCTGCGCACTTCCCAATGTCTAATGCTACTTTCACATCTGCATTTTCAATTCTGGTTTTGAGATCCGGCAGAGGATCTTAAAACTGGAATTAAACGGTTAATTTTGTCCCCATTCATTGTCAATGAAGACAAAACTGATAATGCATAAGTATGCATCCATTCTGTTTTGTTGCCAGACATAAAACCGCTGCAAGCTGCAGTTTTGTGTCCAGTTTGCAAAATGGAACAAACCAGATCCGGCATGAAAATCAATGTAAGTCAATGGTGCCAGAGCCAGTTTTTTTGTTAGCTATAAAACCAGATCACTCAGCCTGCTTTATTCAAACATGTCACACCTGCACTAAACGCCCACTAGTGCAAGTGCAGATATCAAGTGCTGTGTGTGATTTGCATGATCCTCCATTAGCACCATTCTATGGACAGAATCTTCTGTGCACAACACAAAAAACGTGGCAAACAGGGGGGCATACTTTATGAAATATAGAAAATGGCACTGAATTTCAACAAGGACTATATTAGTAAGTGCCATAGAATCATCACACAAACACATTAATCAACAGTAACCAGAAAGTGGACAGCCCCTTGAACAATCAGACCTCTGTATTATTATATTCTATCTTACTGTGGAAGTGTATTTATCTTGTACATGTCCCAGCTATTTTTCTGTATCCGCTCTTCCATCTAGCCGGTTTACTTTTTTTATTGTTGATATATATTTATAACTAGCTGAAGGACCCGGCTTCGCTCGGGTATATTTCATCTATTTAATTTAATGTTTGTGTGTGTCATTAAAAGATATCGACAGTATCCACTATAACAGTGACATCTACAGTACTCCGCCCCCTTAACAGTGACCTCCACAGCCCCCACCCCCTTAACAGTGACCTCCACAGCCCCCCACCCCTTAACACTGACCCCCCCACAGTGCCGCATCTCCTTAAAATGGGACGTCCACAGCAGCCCCCCCTTAACTTTGACCTTCACAGCAGCCTGCCCCTTTAACAGTGAGTTCCACAGCACCCCACCCCCTTGACAGTGACGTCCACAGGGTCACGCCCCCTTTAACAGTGACCTCTACAGCACCCACCCCTTAACACTGACCATATGTTACAGTCCCTTTAACTGTGACCTCCATATTTCCCGGCCCCCTTAACAGAGACCTCCACAGCGACTGCCCCTTTAACAGTGACCGCCACAGTACCGCGCTCCCTTAACAGTGACCTCCACTGTTCAACTCACGCATTGCATCCGTGTGGAAAACTCGCCCGTGTGAAAGGTGCCTAAGGAGTTGAAGCAAAAAGTTTGTCATTCAAGGCAGCACTGGATAATTATTTACAGAGGGATATTATACCAAGAAGTTTGATATTGCAGACCTTTCCCACATTGGAGGTTGATGAGCCATCATTTACTACCAAGTTGGAGTAAACTTTACCTAAGTGCTCACATACACTAATTGAGTTGTTGATTGAAGCTGATCATAAGGCATTGGACAGTGTAGAGAAGGAGATTGATTTACTAACGGAGAATATACAACACACATTGTCCAGTGGGGAGATCGAAGCATTTGATAAGAATCTGGAGGAGGATTTCATTAAGTGGGAAAAAGAAGTACAGAGCATCAAGGCGAGGAAGTTCTAGCGTCACCTCAGTGATTATCAACAGAATAAAATTGACAAGTGGTAGAGGAAAATAGACAGATTACATTCTTCCTCATGTTCCCTTCCTGTAACATCATTTACATCAGAGGAAGAATGTGGTGTTCCTTTTTAGGCAAGTTTTGGGGCCATGAAAATGGGGCAAATATAGAAAATTATGGATACTACCTGAGAACTCCTGCAGTAAAATGGAAAAACAGAAGTTTCAACACCAGTGAGAAACGGTTTAAGAACCAAAGGTTATCAATTTATCCCAACATGTATTAAGCAAATCACAGTTGCAGGTTTTACAGAAGGGCCTGTCGTTTTCTCCTGCAAGTAAATTTATTTCACTGGGGTTGAAGACCTGGAATTATTTACTTTAAAAAGTATTTTAGTAGGGGGGAGCCTGTATTATATTTTTCCTCCCCTACAGAATGACAGGCGTTGCAGGATTTAGAGTCACTTTTACAGGAACAGTCTGCAGGTGAGGACCACGGTTTGACCATGAATTTGTGCCTTCAATGCCACGTCTTCCTCCCTAGGACATTATGTCCAGCAGTGGATATTTTTGCAAAGCTGGTTAAAAATGAATGTGCTAATATTAAGGATGAGCAAACCGGGTTTGGTCCGAACTTTGCTATTTTTCAGACGGCAGACGAACTCGATCCTTTTCAGGTTAGTGTAGATGAAACCACTAAAACGGCGCTTAGCGCCATTTGAGTACACTTGAGGGGGAAGTGGGGGAAGGGCTTGCTCTGATTGGCTTCCAGGCTGACAGACAAAAGATAATAATGCACTTAATAAAATAGATGCAAGCATTATATATGGACCAAGCCATTACTCTGATGTGAGAAAATCTGAGACACTTGGCCAATATATTTAGATCAAAACATATCTGTGCCCGCCTACTAAGCACCAAGGTGGTCTCAGGTCTGGCGGATCCTACGCTAAACCTACCTTAGCCGTTTGGCTTCTATGTTTAGGAGCGCAGACCCCGCACATATGGTGTGCTGCTGCTAGTCGTCTCCATGTGCATCAAGCAACCAATGGGAGGAGGAGCAAGCACACCTATATCGTGCAGGATGTTTTTATCTTTGTTTTTTTCTGTGATTTTTCTGTTTATGTAGTATATGCTTGAGGGAGTGGCACCTTCAAGTGTGAATGCGCTCCTATTTTATCTTGTGTGTAGCATTCCTTTGCACTTTTGCCCTTTCAATCTCATAGACCGCCTTGATCAGGTGGTACATATAGGTGTGCTTGCTCCTCCTCCCATCGGCTGCTTGATGCACATGGAGGTGACTAGGAGCAGCACACCATATGTGCAGGGTCTGCGCTCCTGAACATAGAACACCAACGGCTTAGGTAGGTTTAGCGTAGGACCCACCTGACCTGAGACCACCTTGGTGCTTGGTAGACGGGCACAGATGTGTTTTGATCAAAATATATTGGCTAAGTGTCTCAGATTTTATCACATCAGACTGAGGGCTTGGTCCATATATAATGCTTGCATCTATTTTATTTAGTGCATTATTATCTTTTTTCTGTCATTTTTTTATTTTTTTATGAATGTGGCCAGGGACATCCGCACATTTATCTATCATATCGTGCAGGATGTTTTTATCTTTGTTTTTTCAGTGATTTTTCTGTTTATGTAGTATATGCTTGAGGGAGTGGCACCTTCAGGTGTGAATGCGCTCCTATTTTATCTTGGGAGTAGCATTCCTTTGCACTTTTTCCCTTCCTATCTAATAGAGCGCCTTGTTTAGGAGGTACATATAGGTGTGCTTGCTCCTCCTCCCATCGGCTGCTTGATGCACATGGAGGCGACTAGGAGCAGCACACCATATGTGCGGGGTCTGCGCTCCTGAACATAGAAGCCCAACGACTTAGGTAGGTTTAGCGTAGGACCCGTCTGACCTGAGACCACCTTGGCGCTTAGTAGGTGGGCACATATATGTTTTGATCAAAATATATTGGCTAAGTGTCTCAGATTATATCACATCAGAGTGAGGGCTTGGTCCATATATAATGCTTGCATCTATTTTATTAAGTGCATTATTAGCTTTTTTCTGTAATTTTTTTTTTCCATGAATGTGACCAGGGACATCCGCACATTTATCTATCATATCATGCAGGATGTTTTTATCTTAGTTTTTTCTGTGATATTTCTGTTTATTTAGTATATGCTTGAGGGAGTGGCACCTTCAAGTGTGAATGCGCTCCTATTTTATCTTGGGAGTAGCATTTCTTTGCACTTTTGCCCTTCCTATCTGTGTTGTATTAGCGGATAAAGATCTGGTGGCTATATTGCCATCTTACCCCTATATTATGTGAAGAAGATCACACAATTTGGGTACAAGGAGTATACAATAGTATACAATATTACTTGCTATATGGAGGCCATTGTTTATTTTGCAACTTGCCCCTATGACTTTATCTATGTGGGCATGACCACAAGGGCACTTAAGGTTTGCATTCTGGAGCATGTCAACAAAATCCAGTCAGCCGCCAATGTCGTGGAACAAAGATGTGGACAGTTTGCAGTCAATCCCTCATCACTTTCATAGGTGCCATGATCCAAGAGGTTTTAGAGTTAGAGGCATTGATAAAGTTAGTTTAGACTCTAGAGGTGGGGACATTAAGCAGGCCTTACTCAAAAAAGAAACCAAATGGATTGTTCTTTTAGAAACCATGGTTCCACCTGGTTTAAATGAATCAGTTAGCTTCTGCAGTACCCCAGAGCAGGGGGTATCTGCAAATGGTCTTTTATTTAATATACTATTATGTATTGTAATGTTATGCTATGTATTGCACCCAGTCTAGTAGTGTATGGATGGAACAGCCAGGGTTAGCAATCCTGGCTCATCCTTTGTACGAGGCTAGGTGGTAGCTGCCTCTAACCCTAGCTTGGGTGGGTAGCAAAAGAGTGAGGAAGCTGTTGCCTCATGTTCCCTCTCTTTAGGCCCAGAAAGTTTCAGAGTCCAACAGATCTCTGCAAGTTCTACAGAAAGAGAACAAGAGAAAGAAAGGAGAGAATTGGAGAAAATAGAATCTGCATGGCTAAACATAGGAGTCAGCAAGCTAACCTGCCACTATAGCCATTCTGACTTTGCTGCTGTGAGAGACACTGTTAAGACACGCTTCACACCTGGACACATCCTGGCCAGACGTGCCTTCAAGACCCTATATCCTGCAATGGACACTACAGGCATTACTGCTAAGCTACTATTGCCAGCCATAGATTCAACTGATAGAGACTTTACTAAGATAGAGAGGAAAGGGTCATAATTCCCATCCTTGCCTAAATCCATACATTGCTATCTGGGAGAGAATTGCACTGTGTACAGTTGGAACTGTGTCTGCTATAAGTGGATGTACTACAACTCCCATTTTACATTTGAGTAAAGAGAGTCATTTATTATTCTACCTACACCATAGCACTTTTGCACCTCTAAAAACACTCAACATCATGGGCACCCCAACTACCATCATGCAGGAGCCCCAGAACCAGGGTTTGCCCCAGGGGAAGAAAGAGTACAACGTGCAGGGAGCAACGATGTGAGGAAAGCCACTGTGATTGACTGTAACAGCCAGAGCCACTCACACTCCCATCCTCCTCCTCCTCTTTTTTGTAATATATGCAAATTTTATTTTTCAGGGTATTTTTTGTTATTATGCCTTGCCTAATTAGTGTTGTATTTGTATTGGATTTTTGGTATGGGAGACCAGATGGGTATTGATTTACTTCTACATAATTTCATCTGTCCCTATATATACCTTCAGTTTTTTATTCTTATCACCTCCCGATGAAGCCTATAAAGGTGAAATGCATGTTAAATTGTCCAGCACTAGGGGCTATACTTGTGCATCATGACCACGTCACAGGGTATGTATATTTGATCCAGCACTTATGTTGGGACATGTAAGGCATTGTTCCTCGATTAGGTGGACCCATCTCTTGGGGCTCAATTTGTTACATATATTTTTACTTTTTTTCTTGCTGTTCTTTATATATGACATGTGCAATGGATATACAGGTGTACAACAAGTTGTGAACTGGATATGTTATTATTGGTATTATGAAGTTTAAGTATTAGACCACTATTATATTCTGTCTTACTGTGGAAGTGTATTTATCTTGTACATGCCCGAGCTATTTTTCTGCATTAGCTCTTCTATTTAGCCTGTTTTCTTCTCTCCCGTACTTCCTTTTATATATTTATAATACATTGAGATATTAATGCTTTAATTGTTTTGGGAGTGCTGTAGCTGTATTCTAAATAAGTTATTATTTACATATCTGGTATGCTATTTTTATCAATGAGGGTATGTGTATCTACCTATCTATCTATCTACAGTATCTATATACTCTATAATTATATCATGGGAAAATAGGACATAGCTTTTGAACGTCAGGAATGAAAAAACTAAAACAAAACTCGTTGCAGCGCGAAGGGGTTAAAAAGCACAATGCTAATATTTTGCAGTATGCAAGTCAGAGCACAGACTTTGATCCTACTGAATAGACTGTTAGAATTTGTATTATGGCAAGAAAAAAGCAGCTAAGTAAAGAAAAACGAGTGTCCATCATTACTTAAAAAAATGAAGGTCAGTCAGTCAGCAGAAAAATTGGGAAAACTTTGAAAGTAAGGGCTATTTGACCATGAAGGAGAGTGATGGGGTGCTGCGCCAGATGACCTGGCCTCCACAGTCACCGGACCTGAACCCAATCGAGATGGTTTGGGGTGAGCTGGACCGCAGAGTGAAGGCAAAAGGGCCAACAAGTGCTAAGCATCTCTGGGAACTCCTTCAAGACTGTTGGAAGACCATTTCAGGTGACTACCTCTTGAAGCTCATCAAGAGAATGCCAAGAGTGTGCAAAGCAGTAATCAAAGCAAAAGGTGGCTACTTTGAAGAACCTAGAATATGACATATTTTCAGTTTCACACTTGTTTGTTATGTATATAATTCCACATGTGTTAATTCATAGTTTTGATGCCTTCATAGTCATGAAAATAAAGAAAACTCTTTGAATGAGAAGGTGTGTCCAAACTTTTGGTCTGTACTGTATGTGTATAGCTCAGATAATACCAATATGAAGATATCAGCAGTATTTACTGTGAACTTTAACGTGATCAGAATCAAAATAACCTGCGAAAGTTTCTCTAGCTTCAAAAGTTCACAGATTAAAGGGGTTATCCACCTTAAAACATTTCTCACCCCCTTCCTGATAGACCTGTAGAGGAAAGAATATGTGCCTGCTCACCACAGCTGGATTCCAGCTCCTTCTGTTTGCAGTACTCCAATTGCCTGATTGTCAACTTTGTGACGTGTCCCCCTAGTGATACAGGACCCAGTGACATGCTGCTTGGGGGACATGTCACTGCTGTGGCCAGTTACTGGCTGCAGCGGCACACATGACCTCCGTCCAGAAGCAGGGAACTGGAACAAGGTGAACTGAAGGAGCTGGAATTCAGTGGCAAGGAGCAGGTAAATATTCTTTCCATATGATGGCGGGGAAGTGGGGTTTTGTTGAAAAACTTTTTAAAACTGGAAAAACCCTTTCAGAACAAAGGAAAAGTCCCATATTTGTATGTACCTTCTGTGAGTTTATGGACAGCTGGCAATTCAGTAATGTAAGGGGTCGTTCATTTGCTTCTCTGCAACTACACAAAAGTTTATAGGCAAGCATAAATTAGCAACATCTTTCCTGACCTTGCCAATGTCAATGGGACCAGGAGGCACAAGTTGCAATGTCCCATAATAAAGCAAGCTGCCTCATTACAACTAGTGTTGATCACGAATATTCGAACTGCAAATTTTTATCGCGAATATCGGCACATCGAGAATTCGCTAATATTTAGAATATAGTAATATATATTTGTAATTTTGAATATTCGAGATTTTTTGTTTTAACCAGTACACATGATCCCTCCCTACATCTAGCTTGTGGGCCAATGAGAAGGCTGCAATATCTTTGACTTTAGGAGTAGTGTTATTTCGTAATGCAAATTTTTATTGCAAATTTTTCTACTGCCGATTTCCGCAATCAAGAAAAAAATGACTGGAGATAATGAATTCTCGAATATTTGCCCAAATATTCGCGAAATATCATGAATTCGAATATTGCCCCTGCTGCTCATCACTAATTACAACAACTTATGTACATATGCACAGAATGTCTATGAGCAAGAGTAGAGAACCTCTGTACAAACTCGCTCTTACTCACATTGAGACAACCCCAATAAAAGGTAAAGCAATCCACCATAACAGCATCTTCAAAAATAACTATACTGAATGCACATATGATCATACCTACTAATAATTTAATACATTGCAAATTATTATACTATTAAAACCGGTAATTCACATACATTTTCTATTACTGCACTACAGATAAAGTTAGAGTTAATGTCTTAAATATCACGTATTGGTTAATATTTTGGTGTATGTAGTTTCCTAAACAATAAGTGACTGCTATCACTGCGTAGGATGGACATCTCATCCCATAAGGTACCAACAAAAACTGTCAATGTAATCCTAAACCAGTGAACCCTTAGGCTAAGAATATAAAATCCAAATATAATCCCATCACATGATATGCATTTCAGGACAACAAATTTCCTTTTATGCCTTCTTTTTAGAATCGGCTAGCATGCATCAAAAAGTAATGTACGCAGAGCAGCACCATATGTAGAGGTATTATATTTCAAATGTAATTCTGCAGTAAAACAAAATACCCTCTACAAAGTGCAAAGCAGAGTGGCTTCACTTAATGTGAGAAACATCTGGGCTTGCAGATAAAACAGAATATATAGTCATGGTGGCAAATAGTAGAATCTAGATTATCTAGATGATAATTTGTTTTAATCTACAAATGAAGCTAAATGAAGGACATTATACAATTAGCTATGTTCATTATGACCTTGAAATCCATAGACATTCACAGGAACCTGCTACTTAACAAAAATTCGGACCTAAGTTATAGGGCTATAAGTTATAGGTCTGTGAATGCCAGCAAAGCACTTAAGTTTAACATTAGGGACTGTGTTTTGTACAACATTTGATTCTATTTTCTTATTAAGCTCCTCTTCATTGAATAAAGTTTACTATAGAGCTGTCATAGACATCAATAGCAAGCCTAATTTATGATTTTTCCAATGTAATCTCTAAAATCCTTGCTATTACATGACTATAATCGTTGCAGCTTATTAAGTCCCAGCTGACCTATACTTGTAGCAGAACTGACTTGACCTTGGGGGTCCAACTTATTGGGATAGGAGTGGGACTGCAGGTAAACCTCTTATGACAAAGACAATGCAACCTCAAAGAGTTAAAACTCAGCTCTATATAATGCACCATACAACACGGTTCAATACATTGGATCGTAATCACAATCCGCTGTCTCGATGTATTTTCCCAGCAGAAAGACTTACTCCTATACATTGGTGAGCAGGCAGGAGATAGCCTTCCTGAGCAGCAGTCCAAGTCTTGCTTTTCCTGATATTTTATAGGCTTCTTGTGTTTGTGTTTTCTGCTGTGCTCTCCTCCCTCCACTGGGAGTCTAGAAGATCACAAGCTCATAGCTTCGAAGTCTGCAAAAGGTTAACTCCCCTTCTTCTCTTCTTTTCACTGCCTTCTTCCTCTACCGGGGCACTACAAAGGAGAGCAGAAATGCAAAGGTCACAATGAAAATGCATTTTACCTGGAGAATAGACCATGGTTATTACCATCCGCCTGGAATTGAGAGACTGAGGAGGAAAGGAGACCTTCACAAGGATAGCAGAGAGGAAGGGACGGTCTGGTAGGAGAAGTGACTTTCAGCACCTCGGACAGTTTCCAGAAATGCAGCTACACCCCTATGGCTCTGCCTGCTCCAGCACTTCCCTGACTCACTGTGCTCTGGGGAACGCTTGCTGAAGCAATCAGCACCATCACATCACATAGGCACAGGCCTTACCGCTTCTTTGAATGACAAAGGGTGATGGAGAAGATTACGTTGTAAAACGAGCTTATGTTGAGTGCAGACATACCACAGTAGGCACGCCAGTTAATTGTTTCTAATTATACCAAGGGTGCAGAATTCCATGAGCAAAGTGTGACATTTCAGTGTTTAACACCCTGGATGAAGATGACTTATTAGATGCATGTACAGAATGACAATATTAACTATTCATATATAATTACTGTGTGCGGAGCGCTGACCTTTAGTCTGGCAGCCATCGAAAGAACTTGAATGTCATACTTATATAATTACTCTACATGCATATGATATTTATGTGTATTTTGTATTTGCTTTTTTTCTAGTAGATCGGCAAACATGATGTTATTAAATTGAGGAGCTGTTTTAGACAGTTGCATAAAATGCAGTTCCCCAATGTAGCCAATATTAACAGTGATCCCTTATAAGTAGGAAAAATCGGATGGTACACTGCCAGGCTGAAATGAAATGGAAACTGAAATTAGCACATCATGATAGCCTGTGAATAAATTGTATACTACTCAACATTAATCTCTTTATGGTTGCAAATGGGTTTTTAAAGAACACTTTTACTTTTGGCAGACCAAGGGTCAGTTATGTGAGGATCGATACCACGTGTTCAGGTGAATGACGTCGACGGAGGAAAATTAAAGAGGTCAGCACACAGTACAAAACTCTGCCAGGATCCCAAAAAAGGGAGTGTCCTAGGCCCTTCATTTATACCTCTTCCAAGGGTGTAACCTCTTAAAGTATTGACATGATTGGTTTACAAATATTTCATCAATAACTTCTGATTGGTACACAAATAATACTTCTAATTGGTCAGAACTGCATCCATCTATTGATTGGTTAGTATTCTATGAGCTTTCTATATTCTACTAACGGGTTAATTGCTTAGACTATGTTTTTTTTTTCTTACAAAATGCATACTTGGTTATTAGCACGTACACACGGCTTATCTTAACACACAGATGCTAACATTGTTTTTCAGCTACTAACCATCACCATTTTCTTGTTGCGCACATAGAAATTAAAACACAAAAAGTCTCTTTATAATATGGAATTCGCAGGAAACTGAATACTTCTTTAACAACTGCAAAGAAAAAAAAAATCAAAAACAACATAATGGCATTTACCAATGTTATAATGCCACAATAATGGCATCAAAAAGTCACAAATTATGGTGCATGCCATATGTGCGTAATAATTTGCAACTTTTTAAGATTCTCACCACTTTTGGTGAAAAAAGGAGTGGAGCTTAGTGGGAGTGGCATGGCTTAGCGCGGCTCATCGGATTTACTATAATTTACCCACAAATTGCCATAATTAATAGTGGAAGCATACACCAGCCCTTGGCTGGTGTAGACTTCCATGTCTGGTGCATGGCAGGGCAGAGATGTGCCTAATTTATTAAGAGGTATCTGCTTCTTAATAAATTAGGTGCATCTCGCTCTAGCTCAGAAGGATCAAGACTTGCATAAGGGAAGACTAGTCTTGATAATTGTCCCTCAATGGTTCCTTAGGAAGCAGTAGATATGTATTATATGTGGTGTAGCCAGAAATGTTGTGTGTAACCCACATATTTTTGAGTATTTCTCCTTCAATCTGCTGGTTTCTGAGAATATTCCTCTCTTCCCGCATGCTGAGTGCGTGTGTTCTTCCTGTTATGATGAAAGATCTGTGCTGTGTGCTCTTATGCTCCTTATGTTTGGTGTTATAGGATCCTTCAGCCATATCTCCTATTTACTGTTTTACACTAGATCGATTTTTAGGGAGACTAAGGAGATCACTGGACAAACAGTCTGTAAGCAGGTTCAACAGGATACTGGAGAGTGCAGAAGATGGCAAAAATAAGAAGATCACCCTCTTATCTAGACTAGATTTCTAGTGACAAATTTTCTGTTCCACCATATGTTATGCATACTGGTCAGCTTCTTTGAGAATACCACCTTTCTAGAAGATTTTTAAAAGAGCATTTTTTGCGCCCCCCCCCCCCCCCCCCACACACACCCATTCTGTCGGAGCTGCAAAGTGAAGATAACTTACCTACTTCCCACCACTGGGCTCCCTGCTCCTTCTGCTGCAGGCCTTGACTCCAGCGAAGTCCACATCTGGTTTGACATCACCGCAGCTAATCACTGGCTGCGGCGGCGTCCAGCTCCCCCTTTGTCATGACAAATGGTCACATCACGCAAGGGAAGCTGGAAATCACCGCGGCCAGTGATCTGCTGCATCGATGTCAAACCGGATGTTTACATTGCTGGAGCCCAGTGGAGCATCGCAGGTCTGCAGGAGAAGGAGCGGGGTGCCGGATAGCAGGTATGTAATTTCCCTTGGTAGGTCCAGAACCCCTTTAAAGACTCTAAGGCCAGATCCACTCAAGTGTATTAGGGATATATTTATGTGTCGGTATTTCAAATGTGTGAACCAGCTCAACAGTTGGTCTAACTGACCCAAACTGAGGTCTTTAAAGGGGTTGTCTCACTTCAGTAAGTGGCATTTATCATGTAGAGAAAGTTAATACAAGCCACTTACTAATATATAGTTATTATCCATATTGCTTCCTTTGCTGGCTGTATTAATTGTTCTATCACATTATGCAATGCTCATTTCCATGGTTACGACCACCCTGCAATCCATCAGTGGTTGTCGTGCTTGCACACTATAGGAAAAAGTATTAGCCTATGTGCGCTACCATGGTCCCGGCCACCAGAGAGGCTAATGCTTTTTCCTATAGTGTGCAAGCTTGACCACCACTGATGGATTGCAGGGTGGTCTGTAACCATGGAAACAAGCAGTATATAATGTGATGGAAAAATGAATCCAGCCAGCAAAGAAGGCAATATGGACAATCACAATACATTAGTAAGTGGCTCGTATTAACTTTCTCTATATGATAAATGCAACTTAGTGAAGTGAGACAACCCCTTTAAGGTCCATTGCAGCAGGGCTAGGACACACTTTTGAAATACGGACACAGTGGGGGACATTTCCCACTGTGCTCGAGTAAGATGCGCCTAATTTAGAAAAGTCGGGGTCAAACCCCTTTAATGTGAGATTATGCAAATATGAACATCCATTATTCTTACTTGTCATTTATACTATCAAAAATTAGGTAGTCATCCACATTTAGCACCCGGAGTACATTTTTTTCTGCTGAGTTGTAAATTCTGGATCATATAAAGCCAATATATTTAAACATTAATTATTATTGTGGCTTGGAAGCAGGTTTAGCATAGCATCATTATTTAGTATTAGGGTGTGCAAAATACTAAATTGAACAGGATCACTGGTTCATAGTACTGTATTAGTGATTGGCATTAGAGTGTTACTCACCCAGGGGCGTAGCTATAGGGGGTGCAGAGGTAGCAGTCGCTACCGGGCCCAGGGGCCTGAGGGGGCCCAAAGACCCTTGTGCCACATAAGACACTGGCATTATATAAAGTGCATACTGGTCAATTTACACCTCTGGCTGGAGGGAAGGGGTTAGGTTAAGAATTTGGCATGAGGGGGTGCCCTTTCAATGTTTGCCTCAGCAGCAGGAAGGATATGTGCTCCCCTGCCCCTTGCCAACAAGCATGAGGGACGGGGCCCAAGCTAAACTCTTGCACCAGGGCCCATGAGCTTTTAGCTACGCCCCTGTACTCACCTGTCCTGGATCCAGCGCTGCACAATGTCTGGCTACCCTCCTCCTTCTGGAGCCTCTGTTTCCACTGCATATGGCAACCTGATGTGCTGCAGTGAGGTCTAGTTGGCAGGTTATTTAAACCTGACTATTATGGTAGAACCCTGCTTGATTATTCAGGTAATTCAACTTTCCTGCAGTTCTGTTGCATTGGGCTTGCTACTGTGGCTACCTTGTTACATTGGACCCAATTGTTGCTATTCTGTTACTAGATTCTGTGTATCTCAATCAATTAGAATCTCATCGAAATGTTAATTTATTTAAGTAATATTCAGTAATTCAATTTAAAAAGTGCAACATATATCATATAGATTCATTACACATAGAGTGATCTATTTCAACTGCTATTTCTTTTAATGTTGAGGATTATGGCTTACAGCTAATAAAAACCCAAAAGTCAATATCTCAGAAAATGAAACTATTGTATAAGACCAATAATAATAAAAAAAAACTTTTAATACAGAAATATTGGCCTACTGAAAAACATGTACAGTATATGCACACAATTCTTGTTTGGGGCTCCTTTTGCTTGAATTACTGCATTAATGCAGCGTGGCATGGAGGCAATCAGCCTGGGCACTGCTGAGGTGTTATGGAAGTTCAGGTTGCTTTGCTAGCGGCCTTTAGCTCATCTGCATTGTAGGGTCTGGTGTCTCTTATCTTTCTCTTGACAATACCCTATAGATTCTCTATGGGGTTTAGGTCAGGCAAGTTTGCTGGCCTATCAAGGTATTGGTACTTTTGGTAATGTGGACAGGTTCCAAGTCCTGCTGGAAAATGAAATCAGCATCTCCTTAAAGCTTGTCAGTAGAGGGAAGCATGAAGTGCTCTAAAATCCTCTGGTAGACAGCTGTGCTGACTTTGGACTTGATATAACATAGTGGACCAACACCAGCAGATGACATGGCTCCCCAAATCATCACTGAAAACTTCACACTGGACCTCAAGGAACTTGGATGGTGTGCCTCTCCACTCTTCCTCCAGACTCTAAGACTTTACTTTAATCTGAAAACAGTGAAAACAGGACTTTGGACCACTGAGCGACAGTCCAGTCCTTGTTCTCCTTAGTTCAGGTAAGACGCTTCTAAGGCTACATTCACATATGCGTATTGGCATTCTAGTTTTGAGATCTGGCAGAGGACCTGAAAACCGGGCCAAAATGGTTCTGTTTTGTCCCCATGCATTCTGAATGGAAAGAGATCCATTCCGGTCAGTGAAATGGAACAAACGGGATCCGTCACTAAAAACAATGTAAGTCAATAGTGACGGATCCAGTTTTTTAGGATCCTAAAAAAATGGGTCCGTCGCCCATTGACTTTCAATGTATTTAGTGATGGATCCGGTTTGTTCCATTTCGATTTCACACAACCGCATCCTAATGGAACGGATGCATACTGATGAGTAATCAAAATGAAACCGTTTTGGTCAGGTTTTGAGATCTTCTGCCAAATTCTCATAACTGGTCATACTCTTGGAGGAGCTATAAACTAGCTGGGCGGCAGGAGATATAAACTAGCTGGGCGGGAGGAGCTATAAACTAGCTGGGCAGCAGGAGATATAAACTAGCTGGGCGGCAGGAGATATAAACTAGCTGGGCGGGAGGAGATATAAACTAGCTGGGCGGGAGGAGCTATAAACTAGCTGGGCGGCAGGAGATATAAACTAGCTGGGCGGGAGAAGCAATAAACTAGCTGGGCGGCAGGAGATATAAACTAGCTGGGCAGCAGGAGATATAAACTAGCTGGGCGGGAGGAGCTATAAACTAGCTGGGCGGCAGGAGATATAAACTAGCTAGGCAGCAGGAGATAAAAACTAGCTGGGCGGGAGGAGCTATAAACTAGCTGGGCGGCAGGAGCTATAGACTAGCTGGGCGGCAGGAGCTATAAACTAGCTGGGCTGCAGGAGCTATAGACTAGCTGGGCGGGAGGAGATATAAACTAGCTGGGTGTTGTTAGAGGTGGTGCTGCGGCTGTGGCAGAGATAGAAGTGCATCATGGGTTTGGTTGGATACATGAACAGGAAGTGCTACAGTACATACAGGATGCAAGGAAACCAGAGGGGTTTGTTTACATAGTGAAAACTGATCAGGAAAGTCCAAATTGGGGGGAAAAAAAGCATTGGGAAGATGGAAATGAGGTAAGCAACTACATATATTTGCTAATAACCATAGTGATACCAGAAAACAACTTTAACCCAGGGACGAATTAAGTGTACCATGGGCCAGGGGCTGTTCATCTTACTTGGGCCCCCGCACCATATCGATAGTTACACATATATCCCTTTACCTGTATATATATATACAAACCGGATTCCAAAAAAGTTGGGACACTAAACAAATTGTGAATAAAAACTGAATGCAATGATGTGGAGATGGCAAATGTCAATATTTTATTTGTAATAGAATGTAGATGACAGATCAAACGTTTAATCCGAGTAAATGTATCATTTTAAAGGAAAAATACGTTGATTCCAATTTTCACGGTGTTAACAAATCCCAAAAAAGGGACAAGTAGCAATAAGAGGCTGGAAAAAGTAAATTTGAGCATAATGAAGAGCTGGAAGACCAATTAACACTAATTAGGTCAATTGGCAACATGATTGGGTATAAAAAGAGCTTCTCAGAGTGGCAGTGTCTCTCAGAAGCCAAGATGGGTAGAGGATCACCAATTCCCACAATGTTGCGCAGAAAGATAGTGGAGCAATATCAGAAAGATGTTACCCAGCGAAAAATTGCAAAGACTTTGCATCTATCATCATCAACTGTGCATAACATCATCCGAAGATTCAGAGAATCTGGAACAATCTCTGTGCGTAAGGGTCAAGGCCGTAAAACCATACTGGATGCCCGTGATCTCCGGGCCCTTAAACGACACTGCACCACAAACAGGAATGCTACTGTAAAGGAAATCACAGAATGGGCTCAGGAATACTTCCAGAAACCATTGTCAGTGAACACAATCCACCGTGCCATCCGCCGTTGCCAGCTGAAACTCTACAGTGCAAAGAAGAAGCCATTTCTAAGCAAGATCCACAAGCTCAGGCGTTTTCACTGGGCCAGGGATCATTTAAAATGGAGTGTGGCAAAATGGAAGACTGTTCTGTGGTCAGACGAGTCACGATTCGAAGTTCTTTTTGGAAATCTGGGACGCCATGTCATCCGGACCAAAGAGGACAAGGACAACCCAAGTTGTTATCAACGCTCAGTTCAGAAGCCTGCATCTCTGATGGTATGGCGTTGCATGAGTGCGTGTGGCATGGGCAACTTGCATGTCTGGAAAGGCACCATCAATGCAGAAAAATATATTCAGGTTCTAGAACAACATATGCTCCCATCCAGACGTCATCTCTTTCAGGGAAGACCCTGCATTTTTCAACAAGATAATGCCAGACCACATTCTGCATCAATCACAACATCATGGCTGCGTAGGAGAAGGATCCGGGTACTGAAATGGCCAGTCTGCAGTCCAGATCTTTCACCTATAGAGAATATTTGGCGCATCATAAAGAGGAAGGTGCAACAAAGAAGGCCCAAGACGATTGAACAGTTAGAGGCCTGTATTAGACAAGAATGGGAGAGCATTCCTATTTCTAAACTTGAGAAACTGGTCTCCTCGGTCCCCAGACGTCTGTTGAGTGTTGTAAGAAGAAGGGGAGATGCCACACAGTGGTGAAAATGGCCTTGTCCCAACTTTTTGGGGATTTGTTGACACCATGAAATTCTGATTCAACATATTTTTCCCTTAAAATGGTACATTTTCTCAGTTTAAACTTTTGTTCCGTGATTTATGTTCTATTCTGAATAAAATATTAGAAGTTGGCACCTCCACATCATTGCATTCAGTTTTTATTCACGATTTGTATAGTGTCCCAACTTTTTTGGAATCCGGTTTGTATAGACCAAAAGTTTGGACACACCTTCTCATTCAAAGAGTTTTCTTTATTTTCATGACTATGAAGGCATCAAAACTATGAATTAACACGTGGAATTATATACATAACAAACAAGTGTGAAACAACTGAAAATATGTCATATTCTAGGTTCTTCAAAGTAGCCACCTTTTGCTTTGATTACTGCTTTGCACACTCTTGGCATTCTCTTGATGAGCTTCAAGAGGTAGTCACCTGAAATGGTCTTCCCTACAGTCTTGAAGGAGTTCCCAGAGACCCTTTTGCCTTCACTCTGCAGACCAGCTCACCCCAAACCATCTCGATTGGGTTCAGGTCCGGTGACTGTGGAGGCCAGGTCATCTGGCGCAGCACCCCATCACTCTCCTTCATGGTCCTATAGCCCTTACTTTCAAAGTTTTCCCAATTTTTCGGCTGACTGACTGACCTTCATTTCTTAAAGTAATGATGGCCACTCGTTTTTCTTTACTTAGCTGCTTTTTTCTTGCCATAATACAAATTCTAACAGTCTATTCAGTAGGACTATCAGCTGTGTATCCACCTGACTTCTCCTCAATGCAACTGATAATCCCAACCCCATTTATAAGGCAAGAAATCCCACTTATTAAACCTGACAGGGCACACCTGTGAAGTGAAAACCATTTCAGGGTACTACCTCTTGAAGCTCATCAAGAGAATGCCAAGAGTGTGCAAAGCAGTAATCAAAGCAAAAGGTGGCTACTTTGAAGAACCTAGAATATGACATATTTTCAGTTGTTTCACACTTATTTGTTATGTATATAATTCCACATGTGTTAATTCATAGTTTTGATGCCTTCAGTGTGAATCTACAATTTTCATAGTCATGAAAATAAAGAAAACTCTTTGAATGAGAAGGTGTGTCCAAACTTTTGGTCTGTACTGTATATATATATATATATATATATATTAGCAGAAGGACCCAGCATTTGCACGGGTATATTTCATCTATTTCATTTAATGTTTGTATGTGTTGTTAAACGATATCGACAGTATCCCCCATAACAGTGACATCTACAGTACTTACTTATACCTCTTACTTATACCTGAGAACATCAGACGCACACCACTGTTACGAATAAGAATCTTTCGAAACGCGTCAACAGCCTACACCAGAGAGAATTTGAGTCCTGTATTGTCTGTGCACAATTGCTAAAATAAAGATGGAGAACTTGACACTTCAAAAAAAGTGAGTGCTGGAGTCTGAATCTTTCCATTATTTCTCTGTACCTAACCAAGGAGGTTGAAAAACCAGGACACCGAGCACGCGGATACATCTCAACCGCAGATATAGTGAGCTGGTATATCTACTTTACATGACATCTACAGTACCCTGCCCCTTTAACAGTGACCTCCACAGCGGTCTGCCCCCTTAACAGTAACATACACAGCGCCCTCACCTTTAACAGTGACCTCCACAGCAGCCGTCCCTTTATTAGTGCAGGGAAAAAGAAGGAGAACACAGTGAAAATAGTTCATATATGTCCACAAAAAAAAGGGAGAAAGATAAAGTGCTATTACAATGATTATTAATAGCAAAATGTGCAGGACAAGAAACAATTACCCATGCTGTGCCTCCTCCGGGATGGCGCCAGCCCCGACGCATGTTTCCCTGCACTTACACTTGTAACTTATGTATTTATTTATTTATTAATAAAAAATTACATTGATTGCAAGCAGTCTGGCATTTATTCCATAGGTATTCGTGTTATTGCTCTAACGATGCCATAGGCTTGCACATTACCTATGTGATCAATGGTGGTTTATCACTTCTATGTATCACCTCTAATTGGTTGAGCCCACCCCCTTTTTTTTTGTTTTTTGTTTCATACATACATATACACACACATACATATACTCAGCTTTATATATTAGACAGGCCTTAGACAGGCATAAAGACAGGCCTCGTGGATTCTTTCTGACTCCTCATGTCTCTGCAAACTTCCTGCCCCTTTCCTTTATGTTCTGGCTGCTAACAATAGTGAATGTATTCAGTTACAGTCAACAGACGCTTAGCTTTACACTGCGGGGAATAGTCTGTGTAAATGACCCTGATGTCAGACATGACCTGACGTCCAGACGCCACCTGACCCTTCCGCATTCACCCCTCCCTCTCCCTTCATTGCGTAACACAGCCTGCTTATGAAGATTGGCTGTACACTGCAGGCTTTTAAGAGAGTGGGCGTTTTTGACTGACATTGGCCCCTTGGAAATGTCGGGCCTGGGGCTGCCAACCCAAAAGTCTCTATTTTTAATCTGCCATTGCTCTAAATCCATCCTGACGCAGTGATTTTAAATTTTTTTTCATTTGTGCTTTTTATTCCCTGCCTAACAGAAGTTTTTTTATATTATTTTTCCATTCACTTAACCATATGAGGGCTTATTTTTGTGGGAAATGTTTTACTTTCTAATGGCACCATTTACTAATGCATATGATGTAGTGGGAAGCTGGAAAAAAATAAAATGGGGAATTGGGAAAAAATGGAATTCCACCATTGTTTTACTATGCAGTAAAATGTACATGTTATCTTGATTCTGCCAGTCAGTAGGATTACAGTGATACTACATTTTTATAGTTTTTCTTGTGTTTTAATACACAATTATTTGCGCTGCCATGTTCTCATTCCCATTATTTTTTATATTTAGATCTACAGCGCTGATTGAAAGCTCATGTTTTACATAGTTAATACGGTTGAAAAAAGACATAAGTCCATCAAGTTCAACCATGTTTTGCAGGTGTAGGTGACGATACCAAAAAACAGCAAATTAGCCATATAGATTTTTTTTTTCCGTTTTGCCCTTTACCGTAAATTCTTTTATATTTTGATAGTATGGCATTTGGGGGTTTGTTTTTTTCTTATTTTTATTTGTAAAAAGGAGAAAGGGGGTGAATTAGAATTTTTTTTATTTTTAAAAATCTTTAGATTTTTTTATCATTTTCTTTATGCTTATCTTTAGCCCCAGGGGGATTTTAACATGCAGTTGTCTTCACTAACTGCAGGTTTCAGAGCCCTTAGAAGGCCCAATGCTGGAATAGCAACTAAATGGCTCCCACAATCTCGCCACAGGGGGAGCAATTCGAATACCAGGAGAGCAATGCTCCAGATAGTTGACCACTCAGATGTAACAGTCACAAATGGCCACAGCATCTGAGGTTGAAAATCCATGATCGGCCCCTAAGCGAACTCCATCTTTAGTATTTAATCATTTTTATTATTAGTTTTAAAATTGCAGTGTTGACTATACTGCGGTTTCAATAAGTGGAGTACAGAAATGTATAATACAATATGGAACAATAAAATATCCAATGGTGTATAACTGAGAGGGTGAGGCACAAGACCCTCATATAAGCCTCATGAGAATAACAACTAAGCATGTTGTTAGAACGACTGGTATCAGAAAAACACATGGATCGTATCTAGGTAAAGAACCTTAGAAAGAAGGAGGGAAGAAGGGGGATATTGGAAGGTCAATTGAGCAGTCCAGCAGTGCAGCCGAAACCAAGGGTGAGTAGTAGAGTTATGGAATATATTGTGTGTGTAACAACCAAGGAGCCCAAGTTTTATCTCTATGAATTGGGTTGATTACTGTCTCTGGGAGCAACCTCTCATATCTACAGGTGGAGTTGAGAACTTGAATGACCCCCGCAAAAGCAGGGGTGTTCTTTGATTTCCAATGTCTCGTGATTACCAGTTTGGCACTGAGTAGTATATGCCCTACAATGCGCCTATATTCATAAGGGAAATTGGAAATATCAAGAAATAGGAGGGCCAAAGCGGGTGATGGGGACACCTGAGAACCTGTAATCTGGGAGATTAGAGCGAAGGCTGATTGCCAGTATGCAGTAAGTTTTGGGCACGACCATAGGATGTGGAGGAGAGAACCTGTTTTACTGCATTCTCTCCAGCAACATGCTGGGGTGCCTGGGTATATAAGACTTAGGCAGTGAGGGGTAAAATACCATCTGAGTAGTGTTTTGATTCCAGCCTCATAGTGTGAAACGCATTTGAAGTTAGACACAATAAAGCAAACCGCGCCAGCCCACCTCTCCTCCGAGAACGTTGTTTGCAAGTCTCTTTCCCATTTTAATATCGGGGGAGACTTTACAAATTTGGACTTGTCATCCAGAATATCATAAATATGACGTGTAGTATGTTGTTATAATAGAGATGGATTTAGAAAAATCCTAATGACATCCTGTTGAATGTTAAAAGACGAGAGGAGAAGTGTGCCAAGGCAGTGGCGAACTCTCATGTAGGACAAAAATTCGGAGTTGGCCAGGTTCTGACCTTGACGGAGGCAATCAAATGTTACCATTGTTAAATTTTCCACCAGTTAAATGGCTGAACTGATACCAGAAGCCACCCATGTAGAACGGTCGATATCCCCTATACGTTTTTCCAAAGCCTTCATTGATATATGTGACAGGTTAACAGGGTTTGGAGTGCCTTGGGATAGGTGAAGCTGAGACCATAGAGCGATAGCATGCGAAGGTGTGATAAGGGGGTGAGTAATAATGTTGGGCTTTAGTATAGACAGACAAAGGAGATCTTTCAATGAGCCTCCTGGTGTAAATTGGGATTAAATGCTGACCCAGGATTTATTTGTAGAAGTGCTCCACCAATCTCTAAGGAAGGAGACACCAATAGAACGGATATAGTCCTTAATTGAAGGAAGGCCAACCCCACCCGCTTGTTTCCTTCTGAACATTAAAGGTTGAGCGACTCAAGGGCGTTTTGAACTCCAGATATAATTAATAGGAAGTTTCTGCGCTTCTCTGAAGAACGAGTTGGGTATATGGATTGGTAAAGCCCAAAAGACATATATTAATTTTGGTAACGTCATTATTTGCAACTCTACCAACCCAGGAAACTTCCTGCATACTGAAATTTGCACAGTCTTTTGACATAGTGGTAAGTAGGGGTGCATAGTTATGCTGGTATGCGTGTGAGCAAGGATATGTAAGTTTGATTCCCAGGTATGGAAGATAGGAAGTTTGCCAATCAAGTGGAAACATATTTTTTTAGGAATCTCAGTTCTGCTATTGGTATGTTAATAGGGAGGGGGACTCCATCTTTAAAGATCCGGCATACATGAACACCAAATGTCTGGAAGAGGTAAAAAAAAAATTGGGGGGAAAGTACACACTAGGCATTAATCCTACAAACATACAGACGTGGACAAAATTGTTGGTACCCTTCCATTAAAGAAAGAAAAATCCACAATTGTTCACTGAAATAACTTGAAAGTGTCAAAAGTAATAATAAATTAAAAATTACTGAAAATCGGCTAATGAAAATCAGACATTGCTTTTGGGAAAAGTTGTTCAACTGAATAATTAAAAAAAAGAAACTAATGAAACTGGCCTGGACAAAAATGATGGCAACTCTAGAAAATATTGAAAATAATTTAGGGACGTGAAAATAAAGTGTGTCCTGTAAATAGCACCACTGGTATCTTCAAACTTGTAATCAGTCTGCCTATTTAATGTGTGAAAAGTAGTCACTGTGCTGTCTGGTATCATGGTGGGTACCACACTGAACATGGACCAAAGAAAGCTAAGGAGAGAGTTGTCTCAGGAGATTGGAAAGAAAATTATGATGAAACATGGTAAGGTAAAGGCTATATGACCATCTCCAAACAGCTTGAATGAAAGCTGAAATGCGATTGCTGTGGGCAACTGTGACACTATTTTCTCAGGAAATATTTCTATACATAAGAATTGACTTATAGATCTTCATGAGACTGAATCTGTTGATATGGCTACAGTTTCCTAAAGGACAGCTCAAAATGTAGAAAACAAATATAGCTTATGCAGTTAAAAGATAAGCATTCACCCGTATTTCCAAACCCCATGCCTGCCATGAGTATAAATTGCAGATAATTGATGTGAGCACCAAAAATTGGACACATTGAGTTTTTATCAGTTAGAAAAATATGAATATGTGTATATGCATTTTTTATTTCGGTAACTAACATATACAAACAACTTGGTGAGTAGTGAAATAATGATACCTATTTGTAGTTTGTTATTTTTGCCAATATGCTTAGTCCTTTAGCTTTTAATTAGTCTATATAAGTAGTCTATGCCAGAATGAATCTCAGTGGAACCTAAGTACAGAGGTTTCTGCTGTTATGTTTTATTTCTCCAAAATTGTCCAATTCATCCTTACCTTTACCTAGAAATATCAAGGGCATAATTACCAGGGACAGCTCTTCTAACTGCTTTTGAGCGATGAAGATGCCATGAAAGGTTTATATCCTATTAGGCTTCGACATAGGCAGTGTGAACCAATGCAGAGTTCTCCTCATCATAGACATAGCATCATGTGATGAAAAGATGGGTTTAAAAAACAAACAAACAAACAGGGCACTAGATAAACTATTTAGGGATGTTTATCATTAAAAACATAAGTAAAATACAAAGTGGTGCAACATGTTTTGTTGGGGTACCACCACCAAAACCCATTGAACCACTTTGAACAATGGAGCATTTTATTTCTACCAACATAACATCACCAGCAGTAAGGCAGGAGAATAAAAAGGTTATTCAACTCTACTTGGACCCAAAGTTTTATTCACCTGAAAGGGGTTCTGTAAGTATACTTAATAATGCTCTAATATGACACAAAAAAAACTATTCTTGTCTTATTATTCTTACTATTAAGCCTCATTCACACGTCAGGGTTCTGGTCAGTGATTTCCATCAGTGATTGCGAGCCAAAACAAGGATTGGAGCCTCCACAGACATTAGGTATAAGGGAAAGATCTTCACCTGTTCTGTGTTTAGACCAACACCTGGTTTTGGCTCAACATCACTGATGGAAATCACTGACCAAAACACTGACATGTGAATGAGGCTTTATGCAGAGAACAAAAAACGTATGGCAGCACATCATTATACATGCAAACAATAGAACTAAGGATTAGGGATTATTCTGGATTAAAGTGGTACACTACCTACTGTACATGAATTTATATATATATATATATATATATATATATATATACACACACACACACAGTTGTGTTCAAAATAATAGCAGTCAGACATCACTAACCTGATCAATCACGGTTTTTGGTAGAAATGATATTTCTACATGGCAAATAATTTACTAGCAGGTGTAGTAGAGTAATAGAAATCCAACATACCCAACAGTCATGACATGCATGCTGCTGATTCTGTGCAATTCAATCACTTATTGAAAGGGTCATGTTCAAAATAATAGCAGTGTGGGGTTTAATTAGTGAGGTCACTCATTCTTTGAAAAACAGGTGGCAATTATTGCCAAAATGGCAAGAACTCAGCCAACAATCAGCTCTAGAAAGATCAAAGAAGGTCTAAAGTTACCTGTGAGTACTGTTACAATTAGAAGAAGCCTATGTGAAGCCAAGCTATCTGCAAGAAGCCACCGCAAAGTCCCACTGTTGAAAAAAACACGTGCTGAAAAGGTTACAATTTGCCAAAGAGCACATTGACTGGCCTAAAGAGAAATGGGTAAGATTTTGTGGACTGATAAAAGTAATATTGTTCTTTTTGGGTCTAGTTACCGGAGACAGTTTGTCAGACGACCCCCAAACACTGAATTCAAGCCACAGTACACAGTGAAGACAGTGACGCATGGTGGCGCAAGCATCATATGGGGATGTTTCTCATACTACGGTGTTGGGCCTATTTATCGCATACCAGGGATCATGGATCAGTTTGAATACATCAGAATACTTGAAGAGGTCATGCTGCCTTATGCTGAAGAGGAAATGCCCTTGAAATAGGTGTTCCAACAAGACAACGACCCCAAACACAAAACATGCAACATCTTGGTTCCAGACCAACAAGATTGGTGTTATGGAGTGGTCAGCCTAATCCCTGGATCTTAATCCAATAAAAAACTTTTGGGTGACATCAAAAATGCAGTTTCTGAGGCAAAACTAATAAATAGAGAAGAACTGTTATTGTAGTCCAATCATCCTAGGCTGGAATACCTGTTCACAGGGGCCAGAAGTTGGTTGACTCCATGCAACACAGATGTACAGCAGTTCTCAGAAACACTGGTTATACAACTAAATGTTAGTAAAGTGATTAAAAGAAAAGCAAATTCTTCAAACATTTTTAAGTTTATATAGTGAATGTTTAAGTTTGTAAAGAAGAATACAAACACAGCTATTTTTTTGAACAGTCTAATCACTTTTCTTCAATTGTTTTAGAGGAACAACACAAATTTGATATATTTTTCTTCATGTTTTGATTTGGAATAGAATGTGTAGTGTTCCCAATGCATTTGTATGTATGAAAATAAAAGCTATTAGAAGGATTTTGAGCTTTATTCACTTTTTTAAACACACTGCTATTACTTTGAACACAACTGTATGTATACGTAAAGTATCACAGCACTCTCATCAGCAACCATGCAATTTTATTTTGTTTCATTCCACAAAAACGTATGACTATTATAATAATAACATGATATTTGGTCCTTGAGGTCCATGTTCACAGCATGGTCACAAGGCAGACGCAATTCAGAGCGTACTGCTCCTTCTTCAGTGGGAATGGCCATTCCCACTGAAGAAGGAGCAGTACGCTCCGAAACGCGTATGGGGTTTTTGAGGTAGCCATACCCAAACCAAGCTAGCTTAAACTAAAAGTATCCTAGAACTACAAGAGCTCCGGAGCATCCTTAACTATATTTCCCTGAAAGCCGCAGCCTCCTTTTCCCGCCATCGGCCACCACGTGTAACGCCGATGAGAACTGAGCGGGAGAGCCAGGGAGCGCAAGTGACGTCACCGGAAGTGACGAACAGCTACAGCAGCAAATAGGCAGAGCATACAGCCCCGCGAGCGGGAACAACACACGTGGACGCCGCCCGCCCGTCAGGAGCCGCTCACCAGCCTACCTCTGATCCTCAGGAGGGTAACGTACCTGCTAAATTTAGCAATATTATACAATATTACTATTACTGGACAATTTTAGAAAATAAGAAGACATTAACCGGAGGTGAATATCTCATTTATTTGAGACAAGTGGGCAGAACCAGATCTAATTGAACATTACCATACTCCTTAAAGGTCCTGTTTTCCTTGAGATACTATTGGACTTGATACCTGCACCTACCTCCAGTAGGTTTATCAGACTCTTATAACACCACCACCTACGGCTTTTTTTATCCGTGTATTTTAAATAATTTGTATTTGATATGCATTGTTAGAATATTATGTATATCTTATTTTCCTAGGAGAACGTCACTGAAGGCATATCATTTTTTATCATTACTACATTTTATTCACATTGTATTATCATATACTATTTTAATATTTCCTATTTGATTTGAAATTTTTTATACTTGTATCCCAATTTTTTATCTATTTCTACTTTTATTGTTGATATCTGGCATAAATAGCCATCCCATAATAAATTCTCTTTTCCATGCACTACCTATGACCAGAGTGCCGTTCCTATACTTTTCTCTTGATATAAATCTAGCAGAGCAATGAATGGGGAGATCTTTGGATCCATGTGAGGTACAGGGCTGGTTCTAGCTTTGTTAGAAAGGTATTCTCGTGGATTACATGATGTCAGATTTTTTTTTTTTACATTACACATTTAAGATAAAAGGTTTGTATTTTTATTGTGAAATATTTCATGCCTCACACATTGGTTGCTGTCTATTAAGAACCTGTCCAGGATTACAGTTTATGAGACAGTTATTGGTTTTACAAAGCTTCTGTAAGCTGGCTAGCCTAATTATATGATTATCTTGTTGAAAACCAATTAAACAATTTAATTACATGGGCTTATGACCTAGTACCTTACATTTAAATTAATTATTTGCAAAGGTGACGTATCACCAAGTAAGGAGTTAATTAAATAGCTATTGCTCAGTTGACAGCACTGAAGACTACTTCAAGCCTAAATCTAGTGAGAAAACAGTATGTGAATTGAGTAACAGACACGGCATGCCATATAACAGGATTGCAGCGATCTACAAGAAGCCCCTTCTGCTTTAAATGATGTTCTCCTGTCTGCAGCTCTCAAATTATATTACTTCTTGTCTCAGCACAAGATCTTGCCCCTCAATAGGCCTGTTGTGGTAACAGACGATTATTCACATATCGTACTGAGGGAGAATAGGGCAGAGAGGCTCTCTTATGAAGCCAGAAGCAGTTTTGGAAGATGCCCCTACTCTTCATGTTTTTATGAAATGTGAACATCTAGAAGTATCAATAGTACAGCTCTGGAATGTGATGTAAAGTGCCATAAAACTATTGGAGCAGTGTAGCGGTCATGATCAGCTTCAAGACTACCTCTAGAAGAAACATCAGCAGGAGGTTCCTGACTTGACCAAGATCATAGATTTATATTTATGAGTACAATGTGACCAGATTTCCTTGGTATTTTATTGTTTTTATTCATTTCTATTTGTGATATTTCTATTTTTAATTGATTGTGTTAATATTTATGAACAATTCTACAACCTTCTATACTATTAATTAGGCTATAATTTTATATTGTACTATATCTGTGATTTATACCTTTGGTGACTTAAAAATATTGGTATATACTTCTTATGTCTTTGATATTGGACGTCTTTGATAGCGATACTACGTGCAAAAATCGGCAGCAAAAAGTAAAAAAGCAGTAATCATCTCACGAATCCTCTGTTGCTCCTGTACTGACGCTTCTCCATACAAAGCCACTTTTTTCGTGGTCCAATGATGACATTTCAGCACAGGGGCATTTGAGGAGGTACTGCTTTTTTACAGTATGTTTGAACACCACCCTTACCAGTTTAGATCCATTTTGTAAGAACAACTTCCGCCAGGCTCAAATGTCCATATATTACATGTATGGCTTTTAATCTAAATGGGCACTATGTAATAATACATTTGTCTGGATTGCCACGGCTTCCTGGAAAACATCATCTGCTTATCAGGTGGCCAGGAGCCAGAAACATCTTAATCAGTGGCTCATTTCTGATCGGATTTGTCTTTGATTAGACTACCCCTTTAACCTCATAAATTCAGACATTAAAACACTGAGCTTCTCATACACATTAAACCATGGCCATGGCATAGAGGGAAAACAAATAAGTTATTCTGTATCCTGGGTGACCATGATGTGCATTAAACCAAGATTTCCTGTCTTCTATATATACGCTACTGCTTAGATTTTTATTAAACATTTAACCATCTTCCAACTCAGTAAACTACAGAGTCTAGTAAAAAGGCAGGAATCCAAAAATCTAGAAAAAGATCTCCAGCAAGCTGAGTTTTAAGAGAGTGTGTAAAAAAACTGTTCATCAAACAAAACTGTTAGGGGAAAACCGCCCTTCCTTACAGCTACCGTGACAAAACGGGTGTGGACCCACTGTTTTACTGAACAAATCTGGCTAGGGGCATTATCCGAGGACCCCCTTCCCCTTGGTTTTCACCGCTATACAAGGATCTGGACTTCGCTGAGGGAAACCACAAAGCTGCTATCTCTTAGAGTAGTTTCCATTCAGTGACAGTTGACCAAGGCAGGTCAAAAGAAACCGGTGTGACACCAAGGGGACAGGCAAAAGTGTCATCAGTGGACAAGTGACATCATGGCAAGCACAGCTCGGTCAATCTAGTATGGGAAAGTATAAGGTTACCCTAAAAACCATGTTTTTTTCCATAATGAATGAGACTGAAGAATCGGGGAACATTTTTGAGTCCATAACAATAAAATACCAAATGACCTGGGGATCGTGCAGGTTCATTTAAAAAAAAAATAATACGATGTGATGATGAATTGATGTTTGCACCTTCCCTCTGAGTCATATATTTTTCTAGCATCCTTGTTATGATAGAGGATGACCGTTACCATCAGTTATGTCCTGAGAGCCTTCCAATTCTTTCTATTCTCTATTCTTTCTACTGCAATTATTTCTATTCTTTCTATTGAATGTGAACTCACTGAGAAATTATTTTGTAACATTTCCAGAGTTGCATAGTTGAACAATATTAACTGTTTTCATTTATGTAGAATTTTCTTTATTTGTAGCATATGACTATGGTATGGTTTCCTTAATTGTAGCATATGACTATGGTATGGTAATGGTAATTACCATAATGACAAGTCTGAGTGATCTCCCCTTCCTGACCACCCAACGTAAATATATGTCGGGAGTCTAGTACTTAAAGGAGTTTTCCAGGATTTTCATACTGATGACCTATCCTCAGGAGAAGGAGCGCCGATGCCTTCTCAAAAGAGCTGATCGGCAGGGGTCCCAGGTGTCAGACCACCACTGATCAGATACTCATGACCTATCCTGAGGATAAGTCATCAGTATAAAAATCCTGGTAAACCCCTTTAAAGATGTTGTTTTAACCTGCAGACACCCGGGCTAATGTACACATTAGAAAATAATGTCAATTGCACAAATTTAACCCCTCAGGTAGTCACATTTGACCATGGCATCTGGAAGCTCAAAAACCCGGGAGCTTGCTGTTCCGGGAGTGCAATCACTCCCCCTCAGTCCTTCTGAATGATCCAAGCCTGCTGCAGATAGGTTCCTATGGAGACCTATCTAAAGATTGCTTGTTCAAGTTCCCTAGAGGAACTATAAAAAAAGTGTAAAAAATAAATAAATAAAAAGTGTAAAAAAATATCTTAACAAACATATATATTTCAAGTCACTCCCTTTCCCCCCAAAAATAAAAAAATTCAATAAAAAGCTATCAAAAAGACATACACAACCCAACATGGTATCAATAAAAACTACAGATCATCCCGCAAAAAATAAGCCCCCACACAGCTACATATACATAAAAAAAAAAAAGTTATGGGGGTCTTAATATTGCAATGCAAAGAAAATTATTATTTTTTTCCAAAGTTTTTTGGAATTTTTTTCAGTATTAAAACACAAGAAAAACTATACAAATGTGGTATTGTTGTAATCGGACTGACCCAGAGAATGAAGTTAACTGGTCAGCTTTACCACATATGAAACACTCTAAAAAACAAAACTGGCAGAATATTTTTTTTTTTATAATTTCACCCAATTTTCATTTTCTTTCCAGTTTCCCACGTATGCAGCAGTAAATGGTGCCATTAGAAAGTACAACTTGTCCCACAAAAAACAAGCAATCATATGGCTATGTGAATAGAAAAATAAAAAAGTTATGGTTCTGGGAAGGCTGGGAGTAAAAAACAATAACAAAAATAAAACTAAAAAGAAAATGGCCTGGTGCTGAAGGGATTAAAGTTAACAAGGATGTAAAAAAAATGACATTCAAGAGCGACTGGTTGCATTTATGCCGTTAAAAGTGATACAACCAGTTATAACATTTAAAGAGGTTGCCTCAAGAAGACAATGACCCAAATTCACTAAGCCTGTAGATGGTGCAGCAGATTTATCACAGGAGCTCAGGCTGGATGATAAATGTGGTGTTGGTTGGCTTACTTGGAGACAGAAATGAATGCCAGAAATGTGGAATAATTTTGACATACAGTGGTGCAACTTAGGTCTGCCCCATTTCCCATGAGCCCGCACACTTTTCAAGCACATTGGAAAAAATTGCACAACTACTACAAGATGTGCCACATTTTAGGCAGACACATTAGTAAATCTGTGCTTGCCTCCTGATCTCCAGTGACCAGCTGTTACCACTGTGGCAAGACACACATTTTCATATATACAATGAATAGATGTGAAGGGTCCACCATAGCAGTGATCCTCTGTAGCACAAAGAGGTCTCAAGTTGTGGACCGCCTTTATGACATTCATGTGAAACAACACCTTTGAGTGCTGTAACTACAAGAAAACTGTGTTGTATGTTTAGTTTCCCGTCATCTAATATTACATACAAGATCATAATCTTTGATTATAAAATATGCAATAATAGTTGACACTTGTAAAGCGTTAAAAAATATTTCATAGTACTGTTGTGAAAGAAATAACTTTTAGATGCAGTTACTATATTTCTTTTACATTTCAGCCTGAGTCTATCACAGCTACAGTTTTTAAATTAAAGTTAACATCCCAGCTTGTACAATGTTCCAGGACTTATCTCTGATGATTTCAGTTGAACAAATTGTACATTTTATTGAATGGAAACAAATGGAACAAAATATACACTAATTTTCACAGCAACCTAAACTTTCCGTTTCAATCTCTGCTTAGATTAAAGAAATTGCCACACACATTCTGCATCCCTACCGCTAAAAACAAAGCTCTTTGTAAGCTTGTAAATTGCATCATGAAAGTAGACACAAATCTTCAACTAGAAATGGAAGATACGTGAGAATACAGAAACATTTTTTGAGCAGTGTTTTAATATAAAAGAACATTAAAAAGCAGCCATCTAAATAAATCACACCATTTTTAATTAGAAATATTTCCTGGTTTGGAACTAGAAACGGATACAGTTTTACTTCATAAATGATTGTTCTGGACGCATATCAGACTGTTAATTTAAGGAATACAGTAGCAGCAAACCAATTTTAGAGTAACAGAGCAAATCTCCAAGTGAAATAAGACTTAGAAAATAGAACACTCTGGCCTTGGCTGTATCATCATGAAAAAGCGACATAACCCTTCATTAATAATTCA